>NC_136061.1:1000787949-1001415032 GCF_964261635.1 Lissotriton helveticus
CAGTACAGGAAGAGCCTCCTTCATATTAATAATTATAATCATTATTAATGCAATTATTTTTAAATGAACATTCGTATAGCGTTAACAAACACTACCAAAACAAAATCTCTTGGTGCTATTAAGTCAACAAGGACTACAAGTAGAAAGGGCGTGTTTTATGCACCGCTTGCAGGTTGTCAAAACACATAAATTAAAGGCATTGTCATTTAGAATGCCAGTAGCTCTCAAAATCTCGCAAATACGAGACCTATTGCATTGCAAATGCTTGTTTCCTTTGGCTGGGAT
This sequence comes from Lissotriton helveticus, assembly GCF_964261635.1. Taxonomy (NCBI): domain Eukaryota; kingdom Metazoa; phylum Chordata; class Amphibia; order Caudata; family Salamandridae; genus Lissotriton; species Lissotriton helveticus. The sequence goes on from NC_136061.1 coordinate 1,000,788,235, forward strand.
CCTTTGTTGGGTGCACTGAGTGGAAGCTTTATATGCAGCTTTGAAAATTGAATAGATTTCTCTCCTTTGATAGGGATATTTCCCTGAGAAGGTGAGTTCCTTGGTCCTTTGTTTGTTTTTTCTCTTTGCTCTCTCTCTCTCTATTTTAGATGTGGTTTATTGCTTCCCCCCCCTCTGATGACATTAGGGGTGAAAATATAGCCTTTCTATTCTGTTACTTGCCAAATGCTGAGGTTGGATTAGGATTAGGTTACTTGATAATAACGGACTGAAGTACTGAGATGTAGGATTTTATCTCAGAAGAAAAAAACATTTTAATGATTGCATTCAGACTGTTTTTCTGTATGGTGCTCGTTGTTTACTAGGTTTAGTATTAATTATGGTGATATTGTCTTTATAACAGGTTATGTCGATAGGTAATTAGAAATTTGAATCATGGTTTTATATATGTGTTATTTTGTGGAAATTTTGTGGCTATTTTTGTGATATATGTCATTTTGGTATGTGCCTTATTATATTGCTTTGTGTCTATTTTGATTTTTGTAATGTTTGGAGTATGTAATTTTATATATATGTATTTGTATGTATATTCATGTTTGTCCCTTGTCTGTTCATTTTCGAGCCCTGATGAAGTTCTCATAGAGAACGAAACACGTTGGCTGAACTGCATGTTATTTATGAATTTATTTATTTAGGTTTTTGGGTCCTCATCCTGTCAAATAACTTGTAGGCGATACTCAATTTCCAAAACGGAGGGTCGCGTGGAAATAGAGTCTTTCCAGACAAAAATAGCTGCTTCCATTCCAACCCCTCATATCTCACGAATGAGAGTGAACAGGACCAACAACTACAACTGACTTAATCATTGGACCCCACTCTCTGACACCAGTCAACCAACAAAGCCCAAACCTTATCCTGACTTCTGCAATATCTGATTGACTGGTTCGTATAATATTTTGTTTACACTCAGAGAAAAGGGGTGGGACAGCAGACTTCCAAGCTTTACATATTTCTCGTCTTCCCAATAAAATAATATAAAAAATTAATCTAATGGCCCTCTTATCAGATGTCAATACATTATCTTGACATAAACCATAAAAAATAAGCAACGGTGTAATTTCTAGCTGAACTCCTGTAACGTCCTTCAGAAATTCAACAATATCAACTCAGAATTTAACTAATGCTGGGCATGTTAAAACGTATGATAGTCGTTTGCTAGAGGATCCTTACATCTTGCACATACATGTTGCGTTCCAAAGCATTTTCTTAACTTCGCAGGCGTCCAATAAATGCGATAAAGAGTAAACAGATGATTACGCTTAAAATATGCTGGTTTAACTATTTCCCCTAACAATGTAAATGAGGCTTGCCAAGGATTATACAAATCAATATTTTCTAAGTAATTGTGCCATAACTTTTGAAGATCATTAACAAGATTTTCCTCTGCTTGAATAAGCGTACGATACCACCAGGCAACCTCCTTATTAATTTTTTCCGTCTTCATAGCCTGAATTAACCACTCATCATCCTGAGGTTCCAGCCACTGCTGTCTGGCCCACCAGGCTGAAAGTTGATCGTATTTAAATCGGGTTAATTCTCCTTGAGTACAAAGTGCCAATCATTCCCATGTCATCTCCCCAACAGTGAAAACCTGCTTGTTTCAATGGTAGGCTGAGGACATCATCCAAACATTCTGGCGTACCTGGTAACCCCAAATCGGAGAGTAATCAGAGTAGTACTTTACCCCCATCTTATTCCTGATAAAAACCCAATTTTTCACTGCCTGCAATAAAATCTTAATTCGAACCTTCTTGAAGAATTTAGGATCCCCAAACAAACAAAAGTTGACCTTGGTCAAATCCTAGTCCAGTCAGTATTGCGCCATAAATAGAGCCCAATACTGAATCATCAGGCTTCCTTAACAGCATCCTAAATTTTTTGAAGTGAAAAACGTGAAGATAAACCCATAAATCCGGTAATGCCAAGCTGCCCTTCTCCAACCTCCTTCTAAGCCTTTTCCAAGAAATTAAGGCACCTTTTGATGCCCATATAATGCTAGAAATCTTACCCTGCATCTTGACAAGTTCATCCTTTTTAAATAGAAGGGGTATGTTATTAAAAAAAAAATTATCTTTGGAAGAATGATCATTTTAATCAAGTTGACCCGCCCATGTATATTTAGCGGAAGATTAGCTCATTTATTTAATAATTTCCCTACCTCATTACTAGTCTTCTTCCAGTTAACAATAGGCACATCTGTTAGTTTTTGAGTAATTTGTATCCCCAAATATCACATCTGCGATTTGACCCCCGAAGTCGCGGATGCTTGATTCCACTCCATTACTTCTGTTTTGTCCCTGTTCACACTATAACCTGAGACATATCCATAAGTCATTTATGAAATATTTTCAAGAATTTTTGGGAATACTACAGAAGCAAATTCCTGGATATTCTATTTTCCTGCGCGCACCATTTAAGTATAGCTCTTCAGCTTTAGCAAGTCTGAACTTACAACACAACTCCTAATCCTGGCCCCACAAGAGTAGCCAAGGTAGTTCAATTTCAATATTCAAATATCTATTTGTCCACCAGCCCTGTCTCTTCAGAGCACATAGCACAGGATGCTGGTCATGAATGGAGTTGTCCTGGCCAACATGGAAATTGTACCACACAAGAATCACAAAGCACTGTACAAAACTAGCCCCACAATATTTCGTGCAGAAAAAAACAACCATGCACACACAAGGGCTGTAAATAATAAATACTGTAGCCAGAAGCACAAGTACATGAGAGAAGGCCACACAGTGATCTAACTAAGACACCCACCCAGCTCAGTCATGCGGACAAAAACGGAGTGATGCAAGCAACCAGCAGAATCTACCCAAAGCTCGTTCAGCGAAGCACCACACAGAGTTCTTATGGTTTGGTTCGTCACAGTGTTTCCAGTGGGTAAAGGAACAGTGATGCAGTGACCTGGACCCTCCAATACCAAGGTGGGTCTTGTGTTGGAGTCATGCTGCTCATGAGTTTGCCTACAGCTCCCACAGTTCTGGGAGCTACAGGAAAAATGCACGATGGGCCATCAGGTGGAGATTGATGTCACTTTGTACAGTAAGCTTCTCTTCCCAGGTGGCATTTAAAAAAATAAATGTCTTGCGGTTAGGTGAGCTAGTTGTGTTGGACAGAAAAACTGTACTCTGGGGCAGTAGAACTCAGAATCTCTGGAGGAAATGAAGGAGTGTGTGTCAGCAAAACAGAAACAGCCAAGTGTTAGTGAGAACAGAGACCCAGCTGCAGTTTGTCCTGTTTGTTTTGTAAGTACCACGAACACTAGAGACGAAGGTCTTCTGTGAATCTCAAAGGGTAGGAAAATAAAGAGCATTCTCATTAAAACTTTCATGAACAGAACAATACTTTATGCAACAGGCTTCGGACATTTTAAGTTGTGTGCACCATGATATCTTTCAAGCGGACTCCTCCATTGGCCTTGCAAATGCCTTTACACCCACAATAATCATAGACCGGGTTCTGAAGGATACAAATATCTTCCTTCTACAAGCAAGGTGGGTCCTTCATGAAGTGTTAATGGTAACACCACTGCCCCCATCAGTTGTTTCTTTGTGAATATCAGGTACATTAGGCTCTGCAAAAGCATTAAGCATTAAGGAAGCAATGCAGTGGGGATACAACGGTAAAGGAGAGAAGTGTATTCAGACTGGGATATTGTTTCAACAATTGGACACGACAACAGTTTGTTAAAACACACCTAGTCACTCAAGTTTCAGCAAATGTTAATGCGAATGTGCAGAAGCAGGAGGCGAGAGCAAAACGGGTAAACAAAAAGCTAAGTACAGTATCAGGCAGAACACGAGCTTCCTGTAAGAAAGGAAATGCGATAGAACGAGTTGCAAAGCAGAATAGAGCTGCAGAGCGCGGATGACATGAATCAGCCGATGCAACCAACTGAAACATTATCACATAAGTACATTCACCTGCCGTCAACAACTCCACTGGAGGACTTTGGTCATAGCAGCAGTATAAGTACCCCACTGTGTTTTAATGCATCTGACGCTGATGGGTAAGGAAAACTGGGGAAGGGGAAAACATTTACATCTAGGCACCTGTAGAGCATGTGTTATGCCCTCTATATTGAAATACCATTAACACGCGCAACTAGGGACACTGTGTGGGTAAGGAAGTGTTGTCCTGTCTGATCACAGGCAGTGGTTTACAAACAAGAAAGATAGATTAAGAAATAGACATCAGCCAGGCCTTTCTCACACCTTCATAGAAAGGGTTTATTTCTGAAGGAATACAACTAATAGCTCAAGCTAATAAAACAATGTCTTGAGATATAGCATGAGGTGACGCAAGGGGAGAGGTCGATCTTTACTACTGCAGCTAATGTGAATGAATTTTCTGGGATAACCTACATTCCACATTTTTCTAAATTGAATCTGATACACAGATGTCAATTTTATTTTAGCAATGGAGTTTGAATGTATTCAGAAGAGATATATGTATTAATCAAGTCCGATGTATTACCGCTACGGCACTAAGTGTTCACAGTGTTCCATAATAATAGAAAATAACGGTTCTGAGACCAATGAACAAACATCAAGAGAATGAAACTATGTCTTGGGATAGGGCCTTTGGTAACTCAAAGGGCTTCAATTCCTACTACAGCAATTCTTCAGATTTTCAATTGTTGAAGAACATAAAATTCAGATTTTTCTAAATTCAGCATGATATAAGAATGTCAGTAGCGTTTTACCAGTGAAGTCTGAATGCATTCAGATGCAACATTTTTGTTAGTGAAGTCTGATATATCGCCATTAATTATCTTTGAGTTTGTAGCAAATATCTGGCTAGAGAAATTATACCTTTCTATTTGTAACTTTGAGTACAGAGTATCAGGGAAACAGAATCCATATGTCCCATGTATTTTGCTAGAAACACATGGGTGATGCCATCTTGGAATTGTAGCTATACATATGGTGGCCATTTTAGGCATGTGTGCTTTTGATCACACCAAGGACTGGGCAGGATACTATGCTCCTGACATTTGAGAAGTATCTGGACGCACACCATATAATTCATTAAAGCACAGAGATTGGATTTCTTTTGTCACAGTAAGCACTTTTTAGTGAGTAGTAAAGAAACCTAGTGGTAATACATTTACATTTTGGAAACATCTACTAACAATACGGATTAAGAATGGGTATCAACATGTTTTCTGGAGTATGGTCATATCAAGGCCTATCAGTGCAATGATGATTTCCAAAGTTTCTTTACTTAACTACAGAATGTGCACAACGGAATAGTTACTATAGCCACACCACTCAAGAAAGGTTTTAATGAGACCCCCTGCATTTATGACAGTAAAAGGAAACATACATTGTAGTATTGCTGCGGAGACTAGGCAGGAAATGTTTTCAGATTCATAAGACTGTTAAAGGCAAACAGTTTTGGCAGCCGGGGCACCTCTGTATACCCTTAGTTACATGTTTGCTTTTCTGATGAATAACTCAGACAAGAAATGGTGTGGATGAAACAGGATTCTTGGTTTCATATCGGTAACAAAATTCAAATTAAGTGGGATCAATAAAACAATGTCCCCAAAGGAATTATACTGTCTCATGTAGAGCACTTGTAAGAAATAAAACATTGAAAAAGCTCCCAGAATTATCTCCATCATTTGAATAAGCAGGCATGTTTAAAATACAGAGCTTAAAAGCAACACATAGGGCCATAAATACAAAAGTGCAAAAGAGAATTACAGTAATGCAAAACAATGTCAGTGGCGTCTCTAGAAGTAATTTTTCTTGGGCAGGTGGGGAGGTTGGCACGCATTGGGCTGCAGGCACTACAACGTTGTAGTGGAAATATATTTTTGTACTTAGATGGGGTCTTTCTCAGATATTTTCATTTCTTTGTGACTCATTGTGACTAATTTTTTTCTCTCTCAATTTCTTACAGCAATGCTTTTTCTATTCTCTTAGGGGTAAGGTGTTGCAATCCAGAAATATTGCTAAAGTGAGATTGCACATATGAAAATCTGTTGTATCTTGCAGCCCTCCCTTCTATTCGCAGCTATTCATATAGATTCGCAGAAGAAATCCTACCTCATGAATATTAATGAACGGGATTTCTGTGAATCCTTGTGAATAGCCCATTAGCTGGACTGGTGGTTAGGCCGCACAAACCCTGGCTGGTTCTTAGACACTGTGCCAACGGGCTATAACCAGGTCAGCAAATCTGCTCCATAGTGTGCAAAAAGCAGCTGGCACTTGGTAGTCGTCAGTCTGCAGTCTCCCTACCAAGTGCCTGCCATTGCATTGCCCTCAGCTGGCCATCCTGTCATGGGAAGGGCAAGACCTCCCCAAACCCAATGCCCATTGTCTCTCTCTTGGGTGTAGTTCACACCAAGTCACAGGGGAGCCATCAAGGTGCCAGATGATAATAACAAGCATTTCCAATGCAATAGGTCTCGCATTAGGAAAGTTTGAGCTATTGGTATTGTAAATGGCAAAGTTTTTATTTATGTTTCTTTTTTTTTAAATAGCTAAATTAATAGCTTCGTCATTTACAATGCCAATAGTTATAACTTTCGCAAATGTGATACCTATAGCATTTGTAATGCAATATGTTTTGTATTTACAAACCGCGAGAGGACAAAAAAAAGCTCCGGACCACCGCCTCCTCCCAGGCCTTCAAAAGGGACCTCAAAGTTCTCCTCCTCCAGAGACACCTCCAAAAGTAATTCACGTCCTCTTGCTATTTGTGAGGAAGACTTCCCACTACTGATAATTTCTACTTTCCATGACCATGGAAGTGCCTTCCCAGTGTATGCCTGTGATTGGAGGGTCTGCCTTTTTGCAGTATTTTCCATGTACTGGTGTTCGGTGCCCTTTTGTAACATGCACACACCACTCTGCCCTTGCAACACACGGCTGCTACCTCTCACATGTCTTTGCCTTTGATACTTGCACAAGTGCCACCTTGCCCATGTAACGCTTGTTCCTGAGCCTGAGTGTCTAGCACTTATTGCAGGACTATACCTCTAATTATACTCTGTTTTCTCTTATAACTGCACACTTGTCACTTTCATTTCCTCTTGTGCACTTTTGACTACCTCATGTATTTTGGTTGCTCACAATTTTTACCCAAGTATTTTATTTGCTCACCATTGTCACTATTACCTTATGTAAGTAACGTATGTTTTTGCAACCTGTTCTTTTGTAATGTTTCTCATTATGTTTCATTTCTGTTCCTAATGTGAAGCGCTCTGACGCCTTCGGGTAAAGTCCGCGCTATATAAAAATGCATAAATACATAAATAAATAAATACCGCCTTCGGGTAAAGTCCGCGCTATATAAAAATGCATAAATACATAAATAAATAAATACCGCCTTCGGGTAAAGTCCGTGCTATATAAAAATGCTTAAATAACTAAATAAATAAATACCGCAAATCACCGCCGTCACTCTGCCGGCCTGCGACCAGGAAGTCAGGCAGGCCGGCGCGACAACCGGAAACAGGAAGTAGGAGGGCGGGAGCCTACCCCGCCTCCCACGGAAGAGCCGCGATTGGAGCCGTGTTTGGAGCACCGGAGCAGGCAGGAGCCTACCCTGCGCCCCGGTGCCGGGAAGAAGAGTCCTGCTGCCGGGCCCTGCAGCTGAGGAGAGCCGCCGCACGAAGGAAGCCGGTGAGTGGGTTGCTGAGCGGGGCGGGGGGGGGGAAGGGTAGAACATGTGTGCGCGCGCGAGTGCGGGGGGGGGCCGGGGGGGCGGGCGGGCTGTGTATGTGTGTGTGCGTGCGTGCATGTGTCTTGGAGTGCGTGTGTGTGACTGTGGGGGAGGGGGGTGTGTGTGAGCGAGTGTCTGTGTGCCGTGTGCCTGTATGTGTGCCGTGTGCCTGTATGTGTGTGCCTGCGTGTGCATGCGCTCGCCTGTGTGTGCGTGCGTGCATGCAGAGGGGTGGGGGCTGCCTGCGTCTGTGTGAGCAAGGGCTGTGAGGTACTCTGCGCATGCGCGGGTCAGACGCGCGCTCCCGCGGTGAAAACTGCTAGGGAAACGCTCGTGTCAGATTGGTGTCCCACATTCCTAAAAGCGGGCAACATTAGGTCTGAAGCAGACATCTCAATGCTCACGCATTGAGAGTACGTCTGCTCGACCTAAAAAGGCCTCCAGGGGCTTTAGGCAGGCAAAAAGTAACTTTTCTAAAATACTTTGTCTGTAATTGTTTAACAAAATCCAAGGTAATGGTAAAGTCTAATTTTGTGTAACTAATAAAGAGTTCTTGAAATATTGATCTAGATCTGAAATTAGCATCATAAGGTGTTATAATGTAATCCAGTGTTTCCCCAAGGAAGCAGCCAGGATGTCTGGGGTCAGAGGGAGGAACATGGCGGCGGCAGGCTAGCAGCTGCTGCGAGGCTCTGCTCCAACATGCCCTAAAGACGAGCTCACAAGTCGGTTTCCACGCTCTACAATATGGATTATGGCATCAACTTAACTGGTGAGACGGAAGCTATCACCCGCTTATGACTTTGAGTTTCATTTTTTGAGGATTTTCCCCGCTTTTCTTTTCGAGTCTCGAGTCTGCAGGGATACCGACGCGGACCGAATACAGTGGCTTTAGGACCCACGCGGAGCACTGGGCGGGTCCCAGAGATGCGAGAACGTGAGCGGAGGTACACGGAAGAGCGGCTCACCAGGCAGCTGCATCGGATCCCGAGTGACGAGACCAGCCTGCATACGAGGTCGGGGAGAAGAGGACACGCTACTGATACTGTACAAACGGCAAAAACTACAGAAGCCTCCAAGTTGCGGGTAAGCTGCTACAACATATGGCTTCGCTCGAGAGTTGCTTTTTGGTACCGAGCGAGCGCTCTTGCATGTCAGGTTCACCCTGTAACAACCTTTACTAGCCGGGATCTGGTAGGTTGTATGGAGCCAGATAAAGTTTCTCCTGTGCCACAAAACGCAACTTTTATATTAGACAGCACGCACAGCACAGGGGCATTAACTCGGAGTCCCGAATTTGACTACTCTCCAGCCCTAAAGAGGACTGCTGTTGATTGTGAGAAAGGGAGTACAGTTAAGAACCGCTATCAGCTACGCTCCAAGCAGGAACTCAAAAAGAAAGGAGTTCTTAACCCTCTTGATTTAGTTGAGGGAGTAAGAAGTGGGCCAATCCCTATTTCACCGCTAAAGCTAAACAGGAAAGGGGGTGCAAAAAGGGGGAAATCTAAGGCATTTAAGCAACCACTAATACCTAGAGGGACTCCCTCTCTGACAAGTTACTTTAAAATCATGGAACAAGCAGTGACCTCCAAAACAGATAATATAGGGAACAACAATGTGAATGATACAGAAGATGGAGGAGTAGATAAAGAGCTATATGAAACTGAGAAATCCACAAGAGATACGATCAATAAGTCATACGTAATAGCAGACTCTCCTCTCCTCGCTACTTTCCCTTTGAGTAATAAGTATGCGATTCTGGATCTTCAAGATACTTCAGGGGCAGCAGCAATGTATCTCCCCAATCAATGTCTTGAACAAAGGGGTCCTATTCCACCGAATGGCGAACAAGACAATCAGATTGTAGTACCCATATCTAAAAGTCTTCTAATATCACCTCTACCTAACCTGGAAAACAATGCCTCTTCCATACAATTGAGTGGGGTAGCGGGGAATATTGGAGAGAATGGATTAACAGAGGATAGACTGGGCTCTTTATTACATTCTCTCAGAGAGGACTTATTGGCCGGATTTGAGATTTCCGAAAAGAACCAGAGGGGTCTACATGACAGATTCGACCTTTTGGAGGCTAACATTGAGGGTATCAGTGCTAGGACTAGCGACCTAGAAGTGAAAGTGACATCCCTCACAGAGTTCTCTAAAGGGAATTCTAAAGACATAGATGCTCTGAAAGCTCAGAACCGAACCTTAACCATGGACTTAGAAAGGTTGGAAACTCAGTGCCGACGCAACAACTTGAGGATCCTCAAAATTCCGGAAGGAGCAGAAGTAGAGGATATAAAGGGCTTTGTATGTAGACTGTTTCGTGAGGACATCTTAAAAGATCGCCCAGACATTAATTTGGAAGCAGAGATTCAGCGGGTTCATAGGGACCCGTTCAGGCTGCACCCAGAACGGAAGGCACCCAGGAAGATCCTTGTGTATTTTCAAACCTACAGTGTTAAAGAGCTCATTCTTACTAGATGTCTTTCTCGTACCTCTCTACACTTCCAAGCCAACCCCTACCAAGTTAGATCAGACATAGGTGGTAAAACAGCTCAAAGACAATGGGAGCTTGGCTCCAGAATGCCAGAACTGCGCTCAATGGGGGCACAAGTTCAAATGAAATTTCCAGCCATCCTCAAAGTAATGTGGAACAATAAAATGTACACTTGCCACTTCCCAGAGGAAGCTGATGCTGTGTTAACTAGAATGAAGGAGAGGAAGGAGCAGACAGAGTAACTGTATCGAGACGCAACTGTGATGCAACAGTTCTCCTAGTTTAATTTAGTTAAGAAATGTGTGGGGGTAGTATTGGTAAAAAAAAAAAACACTATAAATAAAAGGGGAGTGCTTATGTGTGGGGGGAAAAAGAAAAAAAAAAGGTAATCCAAAAGTGGGGTGGAAAAAATAAATAAATAAATAAATAAATAAAATAAAAAAAACAATAAAAAAAATTTTTACATAAGGGAAATCAGAGACCGACACTTCCTTATATATAGGGGTAGGGCAGAGGAGGTCCAGGGCCTCTTAGGGCGTAATTTCGCCAATCAGGAGGGAAGGGTTTCTCGGAGGGAGGGGGGGGAAGGGTTCATAGGGATGGGGGAAAAAATCAGATAAAAAGAAAAAAGTCCTAATTTGTCACAAAACGTTATTTTTTTAAATTTAAATGTCACTATAGGCTATTATGCTCTTTCGGCCATGAACAGAAGGACAGTAAGATCACATGATGGCTCAACTTAGATGTACTAAAATCCTTTCCTGGAACCTGAATGGGCTAGGGAGCCGTAAGAAACAATTAAATATCTCTCACTATCTAAAAAATACTGGAGCTTCCATAATCCTCTTACAAGAAACACATTTGGAAGCAGAGGAATGCAGGAAAATATTTATTAAACTCAAATGGGGTTTTGAAAAAGGAATTATAGCAAACAATTTTTGAAAAAATGCCAAGACCTCTCATGCACATACTCGTGTGTATAGCTACGACATTCACACATTCTTATATATCTATAATCACAAAGAGATGTATATTTTTTGTTTTTTAAGAATATTTTATTTTTATTTTATAACAGTAGTTGTCTGAGTATTTTTAGTGTCCTCTATAGGCTCTTTGGATAGATAATTCCAGTATAAAAATTAGTATTTCATTTGATCAAGGTATACACAATTACAAAAAAACTTGAAAAATATAGAAACACATATCACATAAACCAACAAAGACAAATCGGTCAGTAGTCTATTGTAGTGGGCAAAAGCGGTGAGTATTGGCACTACGCGCGTTTCGGCATTCTGCCTTCATCAGGTGACCGTCATTCACGTGTATACTGTACAGGACAACAAAAACTATAAAAAAATACAAAAACATACATATAATTACATTAAGAAATTTAAAAAGTCGTAGCAGAATGATATTTACAATTTATAGTTCGAGAGGATATAGGTCATTATTTACATACAAATATATACAATATTTACATACAGTAGCTCATGACATGATTGGAATTAGCTCTTACTTATGTTCCAATAGAAGGCATTTTTGTTATCAATTTATACATCTCATTCCAGTTAGGTCTGGTATATATGTGTACCATCAATTCTAAAGGACCATTTTAACATGATGGATATAACATGAATTTGATGCCTCAGTAGAGGACATCAGGCTGTTGTTATCTATACTATACAGACATGTCGTTCCTAAATTTGAATTTAGGTTTGTAAATTGGAGGGCCCTCCCATATTAGTCCATCATAGTGTTTAGCATAGATATAACCTGTTTTAATTTGGGTATGGACACACCTATTGTCATAATTCTCTCAATTTTGCATGCAGCTCACACCATACAGTTGTATAATAAACATTTAGACATAATTCATCATAGACATATATTGTGTGTGGCACTTGAACAGGTCTGTCTATTCTAATAGAAGACAACCCGATATATCTTTAGCTTCAATTATCTATATTTTACTATAGATAACAGACACATTTCATATCCGACCATTATATAGGACAGTGTTAGCAGATATAATTCCCTACATGTGGCTGGATTAGATATCTATATTACAACTGATCAAGGATTTACATTTACATGTTGGTCATGTCTACTTCTATTATAATGGTATTGATAAATTTCTAAAACTGGTAGCATGAATTTAAGTAATGGGATCAATTAGAATTATTTAGGGGAGATTACCAACCTCATATTAGATAATACGATATCGCTATGTAGATAGTAGAAAGGTTCGTTTGGAGATCCTCATAGAATAATGCGTCTAAATAGAGAATAAGTTTGGCCATTAATTGCTGATTTGGTCAAAGCGTGCGAGTGAAATAGAAGCTCCATGTATATTTACCGTTTTAAAAGATGGTTGTACTGGGAATATAAAATTATGGGACCCAGTCTATGGTCCAGATGCTTGTTCCAATGTACTTTATTTCCCCTTTCTGTATTCTCTTTCCCAGAAGACCTATGCTCAGAGGTCCCCGAGTTGGGATATTATCTGTATCATAGGGGAAATAGGAATACACTTATATAGTATTTGTGTAACTACAAACGATATAAATCTCTAGATGTCTGACGTGTAGATAGGAAACAGTACCTTATCTTAGATGTACTGAGAATCTTGAAAACGTCATGATTGGGAGACCGGCAAATCTAGTTTGTTGTCTCTTCTGTTTCTGTTAAAAATAGGAACAGATATGTCTATGTATCCCCTTCAAGTATCAAAAAAATCGGTATATGGTACAAAAATATAGCTTTAAAGAGAGTCTACTTAAGGTATTACCTTATTGAAGATGAAAAAGGATAGTTTCGCCGTATTTTAAATAGAGGATGACGTGCATCAATTAGTTATGATGAATTCCCCGTGCTGAAGAAGAAAGGGGGGGGTTATAAAACAGAGTATTAGACGCTAACTCAACATGAGCCAATGAGCGTCTAAAAGGCACAGTCATAGTGCTGGTAAGGGTGATAGCTATAATTTTCTTACCTTCGTGTTGCCGGGTAGTATGCTTTGGCCAGATCTCCCCTCGACTCAAATGGGTCCAGGAGATTCTTTGTTCAAAACAAACGGGCACGACGAGAGGGGTCGCAATAATATTTAGCGCTAATAAGGGGATTATACTGCATGATTGGGCCACAGATCAGTCAGGGAGGTGGTTGGCTGCTGTGGTTTCAATAAGCTCGGTAAAAATGTTATGCGGGGTTTACTACGGTCCGAATGAGGATAATCCTAGTTTTCTCCAGAAATTAGAAAAATATATGATCCAGTATACAATCCCTATTGTGTTAGGGGGCGATTTCAACTTGTTATTAGATCCTGAAGTAGATCGCACCTCCAAATCTAGATATAATTGCCCAAAAAAATCTCTCTCTATTTTGAAGAACATTATGAAAGATTATACGCTGTCTGATGTGTGGAGAGCTAAACATGGGACACAAAAACAATATTCTTTTTACAGTAAAAAATACCATCAGTTCTCCAGAATAGATTTTTTTTTTATTAGATCAATCGCTTCTAGCAAACACCGATTCTATCTCTTATATTCCGATTGGTTTGTCTGACCACTCAGTGGTTGAATTAAATATCAATATTCAGAAGAATTTTTCAGAATATAGGTGGACACTGGATAGGACTATTTTGCTAAATGAAGTATTCAACATTAAAGTTAAAGAAAAGTTCATAGAATTCTTTGAATTTAATGATAAAACTGCTTCTGAGAATATTGTTTGGGATGCATTTAAATCTTACTTAAGAGGAATATATAGTTCCCAAATGATCCTAAATAGGAAGCTTAACAAGGAAAAGGATATTAATGAGCTTAGACTGATCAAAACAAAAGAGCAACAGCTTCTTTCTGCTACCCTGGGTGATAGAATTAATGTACCAAGATTGGAAAAAGAACTAGTAGATTTACAATTAAACTTCAGATCAAGAACTGAAAAACTACTTAAAGATAAATGGGAAGTTAGTAAATTACGTAATTTTGAATATGGGGAGAAGTGTGGATCCTTGCTGGCGTGGAAAGCTAGGTCGGAGAGAACTAGAAATAATATCAAAACTCTGACACAACGAAGGACTGGAGTTGTCTTGTCAGAAGATGACGAGATCAGGCAAGAAGCCAGAACATTCTATCAAGAACTCTATGCAGATAAAACTAACCGGTCAATGGATGAGCTGGACACTCTGTCGATCTGGGGTGATCTACCACAATTAAAGGACTTAGACATAGCTCTTCTGGCAAGGGATATATCAGAAGGAGAGATCAGACTTCAACTAAAGAAGATGGCAAGAAATAAAGCCGCAGGTCCCGATGGACTCCCAATAGAGATTTATAAAGAAAACATTGAAGAAATTCTAGTTCCACTTCAGAAACTATTTAATAAAATTTTTATTCAGGGAGAACAAATACCATCTTCTTGGTTGGACGCTACAATTTCACTAATTGCGAAACCGAATAAAGATCCGGAAAAAATAGAATCATACCGCCCTGTATCACTCTTAAACTCTGACCTAAAAATATATTCTGGAATTTTAGCAACCAGGTTGGCCAAGGTCATAAAGTCTATTATTCATCCCGACCAGAGGGGATTTATTCCAGGTCGCCAACTGAACGAGCTCACATTCCAAGTAATCGCCGCTATAGATTATGCAACAGAGAAAAAGAAGCCTCTTGCTATCGTCGCAATAGACGCAGCTAAAGCCTTCGATCAAATGAATTGGCTCTTTCTCTGGAAGGCGATGATGAAGTTTGGCTTCCCAGAGATTTTCATCAATGGAATTAGAACTTTAGGGGTCCGAGAGCTAGGATTTTGGTGAATGGTGGACTGTCAGACTGGTTAAATATTTGTAGAGGGACAAGGCAAGGATGCCCTTTATCTCCATTATTATTTGATATATACATTGAGCCTTTTGTATGTTTTTTAAGACAGGATCCCATAATTCACCCCTTTAAAATAGGAGATTTAACAATTAAGACAGCCCTATATGCAGATGATCTTCTTTTGTATACTTCAAACCCATTAGAAGCAATTCCGAGATTATTTCAACTCGCTGAGGATTTTGGTATTGTTTCGGGGTATAGCATTAATAGGGATAAAACCGACATCATGTGTTGGAATAACCCAGTTCCTATTCCAGAAGCTAAAACTAAGATGAGATACTTGGGTATTCAACTCAATCATAAACTAGAAGAAATTCCCAAGACTAGTTGGGATGTAGTGATAAAAGAGGTTAGGAAACTTTTAATCAGATGGAACTCCCTGCCTTTAAATATCTACGGTAGAGTAAATCTGGTTAAAATGATCATCCTACCAAAAGTAACTTTTCTTTTCAATTCCATTCCCTTAATATTTAATAAGAAAGTTATTCTCAACTTGCAGGGTAGGATAGGTTCTTTTATTTGGGCAACAAAATCTCCTAGGATAGCCTGGAGGAAGTTAAGGAGAGGACTAAAAATAGGTGGTCTTGCTCTTCCAGATTTACTATTATACTGCTATGCTTTCCAGTTCAAAAATTTCAGACTTCTAGCTAATAAATTAGACTCTACTTCTAATGGTATACTCTTTCGAGCCATGTTGTCAGATCTTCCATATGGGGCTGACTTCTTCACGTTTAAATTTGGAGATCAACTTTTTTTTAAAAGGTCCGGCTGAAGCTTCTGAAGGCTGTTTTACATAACTGGCTACAGATACGTAGGATGTTAGGCATACATTATTATCATACATATGCTCCGATCTGGGATTCCCCTGGTACCCCGGAATGTTTGACTGACCAACTAGCACTTCCGTTAAAGAGAGCTGGTCTCTCCAAATGGGGGGACTTTTGTGACGCATCAAGAGTACTAAAATGGGAAACGCTGGCGGGTCTAACCGGGGGAGCTCTCACGAGATTTAAGTTTTATCAATTGTCGGCCTGGTGGGGAAGCCAAGCTTGGGATTCCGATGATGAGAGCCCCCTGCTAGACTTAATTAGCAGCAACACGGTTAGAAAAGGGGAGACTGCTCTATGGTATAAAATCTTCATAGACAATAAGGATAATCTAGAGGCAGAGATCACTAAGCTATGGGACCTTTCTATGCTTCAAACTTTGGATAATCCAGTTAAATTATGGACAGATTCTTTTTCCATGTCTCAAAAAAGAATCAAACCTTCTAATTTAAGAAGAAATAACTTATATACATTGTATAGAGTTTATTGGACTCCAGCGAAACTTTCTAGGATGGCTTCAGTTCAATATTTTTGCCCCAGATGTAAGTCACAAGAAGCAAATGACATACACATGTTTTTTGAATGTCCTAGTATAAGCAACTTTTGGGGACAAGTTTGTGGGTTTCTGGAGGAGGTACTTTCATTTTCTCTTACATTTACACCAAATTTGGTTTTTTTTGGTCTCCCACTTGATTATGACATTAACAGCAATTCATCACAGTTTATTTTTTACGTAATAGTGATTGCTAGTAGAGAGATCTGCAAAGTGTGGAAGTCGGAACTCCCCCCGACATTTGCTGACTGCCTCAAAAACATCATGGCGGTGAGTAAATTGGATATTCTATGTGGTGGAGAAAAGTCTGTTAATCTGTGGTCAGCCTTGAATGCCTGGAGTGAGAAATAGTCCAATGATTATGCCAGAGGTTTTGTGGTCCTGTCCTTCCTATGCAGCATGTACCATCACGAGAGGAAGTTGGACGGGTAACAACCTTACCTCTGGGCAATCTTCACTGGCTATCCACAAACAAGAGGGCCGGAAAAGTTGGTTTGTGTCAGTGGCCTGAAGAGCGCCTACTTAGAGCAATTATCTACTGGTGGCATATATGAGGACAAAAAAAAAAAAAAAAAGAAGGAAGCAGCCAGCTTTGCTACAGTTAAAATAGCTTATTATGCTTTTTCACTGTGAGGAAATGTGGAACGTTAAGCTTTTCCATGTCCCACTTTTAAGCATCATGCACCCAACCCTATGGGCAATAGGGCCTCCCTTAAAGGTGACTTATTAATATTTGAAAAGGTGGCTAAGGCCTCACAAAAGAGTTTATTTTGACAGGAAACAACATTCATAATGCGGTCATTACCACACATTATCTTTGCGATGTCATGAGTGATGTTATTAACCGTGTCATGAGTGATGTGATATGTGAGGTCACAAGCAGTGCCTTGTGGGGGCGCGAGTTATAGTTAGCTCAGCTAACTAATTGCTGAGTTTCTCTGGTTTTGTATTAGTGATATATATATATATATATATATATATATATATATATATATATATATATATGTATATATATATATATATATATATATATATATATATATATATATGAGCAGGAATCTTCTCCAACAGAAGCAAGAAGCGGAAACCACACAGAGGATTCTTTGGAGGGATTTTATTGCCACGGACACCAGCATTAGGGCGAATGCATTTCGGCTTGGTTCAGCCTTCGTCAGCGCCATGAGGTGTTTGCATGGAGCAGGCAAGCAAAGTGGTTGAAATACCTTTCTCCATTTCAGTCAGGTGAGTCAGCTCCGCCCCTCGGTTGGTCAGCCTGGAAATGTAGTTTGCTGTCCGTGTCATCTGTAGGACGCCCAGTGCGTCTGTACTACAGATACCACAATGCTGTGCGTTGGTTCTGCACAGCCACGGGGGTGATGACATAGCGCGGGCCACTTCAACCTGGCTTCAGCGTGGCGGCTCCCTCCTCAGCTCCCCATACTGCACCAACCCTCAAACACAACCGTCCATTGAGCAGGGGTCGAACCGGGGCTCCGGTTCACCCAACGTGGGGCACAATGTCTCCAACACTGCCGGGTGTCTTGAAGTGTCCAAGGGTGGAATACGGTCCTCCCAGTACCCTGGGCAAAGATACAAACTGCGGAGCAGAAGCCAGTTTTGACCGTGTCCCTCGAGGGTGCAGGGGTTTCCCAAGCGCGTGACTGGCAGTCGCGCTGAAATATGAGCAGGAATCTTCTCCAACAGAAGCAAGAAGCGGAAACCACACAGAGGATTCTTTGGAGGGATTTTATTGCCACGGACACCAGCATTAGGGCGAATGCATTTCGGCTTGGTTCAGCCTTCGTCAGCGCCATGAGGTGTTTGCATGGAGCAGGCAAGCAAAGTGGTTGAAATACCTTTCTCCATTTCAGTCAGGTGAGTCAGCTCCGCCCCTCGGTTGGTCAGCCTGGAAATGTAGTTTGCTGTCCGTGTCATCTGTAGGACGCCCAGTGCGTCTGTACTACAGATACCACAATGCTGTGCGTTGGTTCTGCACAGCCACGGGGGTGATGACATAGCGCGGGCCACTTCAACCTGGCTTCAGCGTGGCGGCTCCCTCCTCAGCTCCCCATACTGCACCAACCCTCAAACACAACCGTCCATTGAGCAGGGGTCGAACCGGGGCTCCGGTTCACCCAACGTGGGGCACAATGTCTCCAACACTGCCGGGTGTCTTGAAGTGTCCAAGGGTGGAATACGGTCCTCCCAGTACCCTGGGCAAAGATACAAACTGCGGAGCAGAAGCCAGTTTTGACCGTGTCCCTCGAGGGTGCAGGGGTTTCCCAAGCGCGTGACTGGCAGTCGCGCTGAAATATGAGCAGGAATCTTCTCCAACAGAAGCAAGAAGCGGAAACCACACAGAGGATTCTTTGGAGGGATTTTATTGCCACGGACACCAGCATTAGGGCGAATGCATTTCGGCTTGGTTCAGCCTTCGTCAGCGCCATGAGGTGTTTGCATGGAGCAGGCAAGCAAAGTGGTTGAAATACCTTTCTCCATTTCAGTCAGGTGAGTCAGCTCCGCCCCTCGGTTGGTCAGCCTGGAAATGTAGTTTGCTGTCCGTGTCATCTGTAGGACGCCCAGTGCGTCTGTACTACAGATACCACAATGCTGTGCGTTGGTTCTGCACAGCCACGGGGGGTGATGACATAGTGCGGGCCACTTCAACCTGGCTTCAGCGTGGCGGCTCCCTCCTCAGCTCCCCATACTGCACCAACCCTCAAACACAACCGTCCATTGAGCAGGGGTCGAACCGGGGCTCCGGTTCACATATATATATATATGGTAAAATCTTTTGTGGTAAAGAAATGTATGGTAAATGCACACGTGTTATAATGGACGCGATATAAAGATAGGCCTGGTTTCATTATGACAGACCATTTTGACAGATCAAATTGCCAGTTTAAAACAGCACAGCCAGGCTACTGTGGCAGGCCTGAAGTCATGCTTTACTCGGTCCCTGTAGTGATTGCGCAATGAGTGCTGCAGCCCACTGGTGTCATTTAACTAATAGGCCCCAAGTACACTTTGTACCGTACATTAGGGACTTCTTGGTAAGCTAAATAAGCTAATCAAGAGAACACCAAGTTTACCATGTTGAAATGAGGAGTAGAAGCAGTTCATCGCCAGTTAGCTGGGGCAAAGTGCAGAGTTCAATCGCCAACAAACATAAGGTTCTGCAAAAATGCCCAAAAAATGAAGTAGGCCACCAGAGAGGGCAAATTTCCAGCACCCGTACCTACTTTTACCTAAATCTGCGCAATAACCACCATATTGTTCGCCCCATCCTGAACAATAAAAGCCCCTTTAAAATCCTTGTATTCTGAATGCTAAAACACCTTTATTGCCCTTAGTCCCCTCTTCCTTAATCCATACCGTAACACTAAAACCCCATGAAAGCCCTTAAAACCCAGAAGCCTTATACACATGAACATGTTTTTCACATTTGATCTAATTACTTTGAGTAAGGCAAATAACTTGTAAATAACAATAAAACATACTTGTACTACACGCTTGCCTTTTTGTTGCACTTCAAAACTATGCGATTTACAGGCGTGCAACGCCCATTGGGATCAAAGGGCTTCAACCCTCTCCCATCTATACTGACTGAGGACTGTGGATTGAGTGCGGTGTATCATGTTCTACAGTGTGCACACTATGACAACAGTGGGCCGTTCTGTATCCCCGAAAGGTGCAGCAGATGGGTCCGTGCTGACAATTAATGCGGGTGGAGTCGGATACATTGCCAGGTGTCTGGCCTCTCATTCTATTGCATCCAGAGTGTTATGTTTGCGAGTTGCGCGTCCTTTGTTGTGCAGGTTTCATAGGGCTCTTGGGTATGGTTAAGAGGGGAGCATTTCATTCGTGTGAGTCGATTTGTGATAGACTGATAGTTAATGTGTTTTGGATTATTTATAATAACACTGCAGAAAAGCTACAATCTGCCATCTATATAACTGCAATTACAATATGAAAGCACCCTTAAATGCTGGAGTTCAGGATATGCACATTCAGGATTCTTTTAAATCTTCTAGCTTTTTCGCAAAATTCTGTATTAAAATTAGCTTTACAAAGCGACATTTGCCCCTCTTTTTTGTTCAAAATCTTCTCGGTTGTGGTGGGAGCAGGGGGAGAGCTCCTACTTCGATCGCTATATAAAACTCACCCCCCAACTTTTACGCTCACCACTTTGAAACGTCACCAGCCAGCACTGATGTGTAGCCTTCAGTTGCCCTACTGACGCTCAGTCCGACAACATAAACATCAGCCGCAATAAAATAAAAACACATTAAATAAATAGGTGTGGAGTGTCACTCCACACCTATTTATTTAATGTGTTTTTTACAACTGGCATTGGTGCAAATTCAGGACGGTGAGTGTAAAAATTCAGGACAAAGGGTCAAAATTCAGGACACAAATTCAGGACAGGAGGTCAAAATTCAGGACAAAACTTCAGGACAATTGGATAAGTTTTACAGACACATCAGATGTCGCGCAGTTGTATATAAGTAAGCCCAGCGATATCTAGACATATTCAGCCATTTGCAAACCTATCCATCATGTATCCTTCCATCTATCATTTCCCTCATCCATCCCTTCATCCATCCTTTCACTCATCCATCCATTATCCATCCGCCCTTTCACCCTATCCATCTGTACACTCATCCATCCACTCTTCTAACCATCCATCCATCCATTCACTCATCCATCCAGCCATTTACCCTTTCACCCATCCAGCCACCCTTTCACTTACTTATCCATCCACCCAGTCACTCATCCTTCCACCCACCCACCCTTTCTGTCATCCATCATCCTCCCTTTCTCTCTCCATCGACTCTTTCACTTAGCAATCCTTCCTTCCATCCATCCATCCACCCACCCACTCATCCATCCATCCATCTACTCATCCGCTCATGAATCCATCCATTGAGCCTATCACTCATCCATCCGTTCTCATCCATTTATCCTTTCACTCCTTCACTCATCTATTCATCATTTTGTCCATCTACCTTCCCTTTCACTCACTCATCCATCCTTACATCCACCCTTTCACTCATCCGTCTATCCATTCGCCCTTGCACTTATCAATTCATCAATCCATCCATCATTTCACTCATCCATCCACCCACTCACTCATCATCCACCTTTTCACTCATCCATCCTTTCACTCATCCATCCTTTCACTCATCCATCCTTTCACTCATCCATCCTTTCACTCATCCATCCTTTCACTCATCCATCCACCCTTTTACCCATCCAGCTACCCTTACACCCATACATCCAGCTATTTCCCTTTCTCTCTTCAATCCTTTCACTCACTCATCAATCCATCCATCATCTCCCATTATCCATCTATTCAATCTTTCATTCATCCATTCACCCTTTCACTAATTCATCCAGCCATCCCTTCACTTACTCACTCGCCCACCTTTTCATATTAATTTTGAGCTGAGCCTTTTTGAGAAGAGGTCCATCAACAACTTCACCCTCGCTGCAGGAGCCATTCCAGGACTGAGACAGGAGCCACCCGGGGCGGAGACAGGATCCAACACAGGGGGGAACAGGAGCCATCACAGGCCGGGGGTGGGGGGGCAGGAGCCATCACTGAGGGGGGGGGGGAGGGGCAGGAGCCATCACAGGAGGGGGAACAGGATCCACCAGGGTGGGCACAGGGGTGGGCATGCAGTATTCTAGTATCATCTTGGTCTCTTCCAGGGTGGGATAGGGCTCCTCACCCCCTCCTGGACAAGACAAGCAGACAAGCTCTGTTTCCAAAATGTTAGTTTTGCCCCCCTCTCCCCCACACTGATGTCCAGTACTGAAAGGAGATACTCCAAGAGAACTGATTTAACTGATTGTCCTCCATACTTTGTTAATCAGTGTGGATGCAATTGTGCCATTTCTTGATTTTATTACAATATAGACTGCATGTTTGAAGAATCGAGGTTTGTTTACAATTTAGTGACAGTAATTAAGCTCTGTGAAAAGAACCACGTGCTGCCTCGGTGTAATCAGGGCCGGTTCTAGGATGTTTGGGGCCCTGGGCAGAAAGGGAATGTCTCACACCAATTGCAGATACAAGACGCATTCAGTGCTGTTTGCATCTGAATAGATGCCCCTGCTCCCTGAAGCTGCAGCCCCTCCCTCTGTCACCTTCAAGCACCTTTTAACAGCTCTTCAAGGGCTAAAGGTGTGAGAGTTGCCATCCCGCTGTGCCTCTCCAATGCTGCTGATCTGAGTCTGTTACTCCCCACCTCAACAGCATTGGAGTCAAGAAGGGAGGTGGGGGCCAGCTGTGCAACCAGTTAAAATTACGGACAATAGGCGTCCGTTAAAGAATCCTTCACGGACAACGGACAGACGGCCGAAATTACGGACTGTCCGTGAAATTTACGGACGGTTGGTCACCCGGAGCAGTTGGTAGTAGTTACTGTGTCCGTTGCAAACGGCGAAGAGAGACTTGCCATCGCAACGCAGATGTAAAGTGCACTGGATAGGAAGAAAAACAAGGCAGAGAAAGCCAACGTGAGAAGAATTAACTGCCTGCATTTGGGCTCAACCACGCACCAACATCGCCACACGCCCGGCAGACGACTCGCTACAGTATGTGTGGGTGGAGGCACGGGGTCCTGGGGGGATAAACACCACACACATTTGTATTAGACTAAGTGTCTGGACTCGGTTTAGAACCAAAGATACGTACGGAATGGGGTGGTTTTTGGGAGGGGTTAAACACGGCACCAGTGGTATGGCCAGGTCTGTACTGGTAACAGAGTTTGGAGATAGGGCGCCAGACACCATACCATGCACAATAAGTAATAAGTATGTCCATCGGAACCTTATCCTCCTCGAATTCTTTTCTCTATATAGACGCAGTCACATATTCCTCACAATGAAGTAAACTGGGGTGGTGCAATACACACAATATATTTCGCTTTAGTCCAGATGGGGCCAGAGTGGTGCACATCCGAAGGCCCCGTGCCCTCCTCTTTCAGTGGCCCCATGCCCTCTTGGTTCCACCCCAGCTCCGTTACATTGTTCTTTGTTCGCTCTCCGATCTACACAAATGCGCCGATTGTCATGGCTTTCAGTGGCTCTTTGTTACTACCAAGACCATGAATTCAGCAATGCAGGCATTTATTTACACGAGGGGTCTTTCTCTCGTGGCGTTTACAAAACAGACTCGGGCGCGGAAATTAGAGCTCACTACCAGTGATGTCGCTTCATGATCTGACAGAACCCACAGGACAAGTGATCGTCACACAAGGGTTTGGGAAGGATCGCCAACTTTGTGATGGGTGGACAGCACATTTGCGTCTTATGTTAGCCCGCATCGTCAGCTTACTAGGCACGCCTGCTGTTTGATGTCTTTATTCTACGGTTTCTTTTATTTTGGTCTGTGCAATACTATACAGCAAAACACAGCTGCACACACAGCTGCACAGTACACAAATGTTTCTACCGAAATATCTCTAGCCACTGAGGGATCCGTTCAGCAGCAAGACTGAGGTGGCAGCCAGCTCCTGCACACAGGTGCGTGCCCGTGGGTACCTCTACGGCACCATAGGCGGGGCCTGAGGCCACCACTGTCTTCTTGTACAGCCCAGGGTGCTGCACCTTAGAAGTTCAATATCCCCCCTCGCCCCCCTTCAGTCATGCTTACTCCCATGCAAACGTGAATACATCGTTTATCAAACTTTTGCTGAACATAAAGCAAGAAAATATGGCACACCACGTTCCTTGGACCACATCTATGTATTACAACCTTCCAGGCCAAGGCACCACGGCTATCGTTATCGTACCAGAAAATCAAGTATTAACTATCATGCTACAAAATAGCATAGAAAAAGTATTGATCAAATAACTATGTACGGGTAAGTATGGGTTTACCACACACCTCCACATATCTGTATCTTGACAACATATACATTTTCGAGGTACGCAGGTATGACATTATTAGCAGTAAATCTATACATGTCAATATATAATACCCTCCATAATATTTGGATGTCGACATTTTGCTACAGTAGTATTATGGCACGTTATTTGCGGAAACAGCCTTTATTTACCACGCATGTTTTTAGAAAGCATATGCTTTCACAGCTTATGCTTTCACCACGCATTTAAGGTAAGTTCATGGTTGTGGGGGATCTCCCCCACAAATTATATTATATATATATATATATATATATATATATATATATATATATATATATATATATATATAAAAAAAATATATGTATAAACAATGCGTGGTAAAGGCATACGTTGTAAAAGCGTATGCATTTAAAAAAATGCGTGGTAAAGGCATATGTTGTAAAAGCGTATGTATTCTAAAAAAAATGCGGGGTAAAGGCATACGTTGTAAGTGTATGCATTTTAAAAAAATACGGGGTAAAGGCATACGTTGTAAAAGCGTATGCATTCTAAAAAAATGCGGGGTAAAGGCATACGTTGTAAGTGTATGCATTTAAAAAAAATGCGGGGTAAAGGCATACGTTGTAAAAGCGTATGCATTCTAAAAAAATGAGTGGTAAAGGCATACGTTGTAAAAGCGTATGCATTCTAAAAAAATGCGGGGTAAAGGCATACGTTGTAAAAGCGTATGCATTCTTTAAAAAAATGCGGGGTAAAGGCATGCAGAGTACGTCCCTGCGTTGTTCCGTCATACAACCGTTATTTCTGAGTTCGATATTCTTACATATAACCCGCTGGAAAATTAAGTTGTAGGTTTACTCTTTTCTACAAATAGAATGCTTCCCGCTGAAAACATAGGAGAAAATGTCTCTGGTTACGCTATCAAGGACCAGATTTTAAATAAGGTTTAATCATTCTGCAGAGAGCTCTCCACACTAAGGACCCATTGTTGGTAAAGCCTTTAGCCACACCCTGTATCCCTAGGTCCTAGGAGGTTACTTAGATCGTTCTCGGCCCACGCTCTCAAAAATGTCTTTGGGTGAGTTGGAGGCATTTTCAATCTTTGCAGCATAGTAGGAGACTTGGGAGGTTCCGATTTCTGCATAGTAATACCCCAATGCTCTCCTATAGTCAGATTTACTTGTCTCATTGTCATATGTCACAATTTCCTGTCTAGGCGCTTACATCCGTTTTTTAAGGCCATTAGATGGGAGTTGAACCAGGGAGATTTGTTGCATTGCTGGGCACCCGACTGCCATTTTGCCAATAAGACGTGATCTAACGAGTAGTTGAGCCACTCATTAAACCTGTGAGTAGACTTGGTGATGTGGTCGGATGATTCAGGTCTGGTTTTATTCACAGCAGCTGACCACTTCTTAAGGTATAACTCATTACAATAACGTTCCCGAATCTACAAGTTTGTATTTCAATGATGCTAGAATGTCCTCTTCCCGGCTGCTGACTAAAAGAGAGTTCTTTATTGGTCTCCTTCCGAATGACCTTGGGCATTCCGCTAAGAACTGCTAGCTGAGGAAGTTTTTGTATCTACAGTATATCCTTTAATGTCAGAAGATTCAGACTCATTTCTTTGTATCCATATTAGCATTTAGCTTATCAAAAATGTGTCACTTGATGGAATTTGCTTTGGCTCTGCTGCAGTCATTTACATAATTTATTAGTACAGCCGTTATGGAGTGCTTCAAATGATGGCGTAAGTAAAATTGTGAGGTTGCCTGGTGAAGATCGAACAAAGATAGTATTGCTTAAATGTATATGGTATTCATTACCAAAATAGGTTTTTAATTAAAAATCTTAGATCATACAGCAGCAATGTAGTTATTTTAACGTTAAACCGTTTAATTGATTAACCAATTGGTCTTTTTCCATTGATTCTGGCAACATTCATGGTGTTGATTGCTACTCCAACTTTACGTCTTTTTAATTGAATGTGCAAAATCCATTTTAATTTATCATTTTTGATCACACCGAGATCCTCAGATTCTTACTTTGTCAATTTGTGATGAACCGATTCTCCATATTTTTTGTTTATTGGGTTTCCCAAAGCACATTACTTTTGGGTTTGCTTGATTAACAGAGAGAACATTCTTCTCATTAAAGTCATTGGGTCTTGATAATTGAATTTGAAGGCTTCTGCAAGTTTGGGAAAAAATGATCAAATCATCTGCATAGGCCAAATATGTTATTCGATGTTCCCTAGTTTTGGTGGCATACCATCCGTGTGATCTAGTTAACTGTGAGATCAGAAATATAAAGGGTAGACTAAAGAGAGGCCAATATGCATCCTTGCTTGAAACCATTAGGGGTACAGATTTTTTGGTGAGAGAGAAATTATTTCCATCTTTGATCTGTAACCATGTGTCTTCATGAAATGCCAAGAGAGTAATCAATTCCTCAGTTGAGCAGCAGGGACCATAAGGGAACGGCTGACTGTATTAAATTCCATGTTGTAATCTAAATGCGTGCTGACGGTCCATTGCATTCTATGTTGAAATGTTAATCTATGGTAGAACGACCGGCATGAAAACCGACCTGATGAAAAGTTACCAAGCTCTTCTTGGTAGCCCAATCACCCAAATTTTGGAGCAGACATTTTGCAAAGATATCCCCGTCATTCCCACTAACAAAAGTAACTATCGCAACCAGAAAAGTTGAAGGTCGGACTCACTAAATAATATCTTAAATCCTGCTGATTGCGACAAGAAACAGAAGAAACTTAGGAAAGGTGGATGGAGGTAATCACATCAGTATGCCATGATTCGACCAACTTTGGACTAGAGTAGCAGAAGTGTGTGGGGGGGGCAAAAGACCTGGCTGCCAAACGTTTGTAGCATTAGACACCCAAGTAGAAACCCTCTACTTGACTTGTGAAGAACTGGAAAAAACAGGTTTCTCTTGATGCCCAGAGGACCCCTTTTTTCTACAGGATACTCAATGTGAGCTGCCACATAATGCCGCCTATCTCTGAATACTCTGATGTGCATTTATTCAGCAGTATTCATGAGAACCCTGCCACTAGCGCATGTCAGCCCTCTTAGCCTCTCCAAACTCCTTAGCTAGTCACCAGAGAAGGAACACTCCTGAGGAGCTGACCCACAATCCATCTAGAGAGCTGTTTAAGAACAAGGCACTGTTTGAGAAGATATCTGGTTTCCGAATGATTTGAGTGCATACATCAGCTACATCCCCTTACACAAGCACAATCCATATATTCTTTCAAGATATACTGCCTCAAGCAACAGAGCATATCGTCTAAAATGTGGATATCATGGTGTTATCAGCATATCCCTGTGCCCAATTACAATCTGCACAGAGCAGAAGTGGCGGGATCTCAACCCGTGTCCTATCATCTGAAAGGGCTGTGCTTCCACCCCGATCATAAATAGGGAAAGAGACTGAAGTAGGTCTTTCTCTTGTTTATCTTGCCCCTTCTTCTCTGGCTCCTCATTTGCAGCACAAGATAACTACCTTGCTGCTTTCATGGAAGGGCCATCAGCAGAGGAAGCAAGGTGAGCCAAAAGCATTTTACAACTGTTCTGTGCATATGTAAGTGAGAACGCGAGTGAGAGTAAGCATGAGTGAGATGAGTGTGTGAGTAGAGGAAGAGGACGCATGTTTAAGTAAAAGTGAGTGAGAGTGAGATGGAATGAATGAGAAAGAATGGCTTATGGAGGCACTGATGTTAAAAAGCTGGTGATGGAATGTTGCAGGCTACTCTTAGCAAAAGAGAGAGAACTCGTGGCAAAATGAAGGCCCTGGCATGTTGGAGATAATTCTTGGTATACAGTGGCACCAAAGGCAAGCCCTGGCGAAATGGAGTTAATACTTGTAATAAGGAAGTACAACCCTGGCATATGGGGTGCCTGGAAACCATTACAAAGCGCTGGTTATGAAAAACTGGAGGTCATTTTTGACATAACGAGTACCCATGATATATATGCATGGCATCAATAGCAAAATCCAGGCACTGGTATATCGAAGGTAATTTTTGGAGTAAGGTGACATCCATGACAAAATGCTGGTCTTGGCAATACTGCAGGTAATTTCTGATATATGGAGAGCACCAACGGAAAATTTGGAATAAAATTAGGTGAACTTCTAGGGAATGTCAGGGGGCATTGGCACACCACGAATTTACTCAAATATTTTGTGAATGCTCTTTCACAGCGCATGGATTTTTAGCAAATGTGTATGAAAATAGTGCTCTAAAAAGCACTAATTGACCCAATAAAAAAAAACTATTGAAAACACCTCTTCAAAAAAGAAGTAAGACTCACTCGCTTCACTCGTTAGGATGTGGCACAAGTATTATGCCTAACCATTTTCAAACATCACCAGCCACCATTTCCAGAGACTGCTGGCAAAGCTTAGTACTGTCATGCCAAAATATACAGTAAGAGAAAATACTGGCAATTAACTAGGGGCGGAAGGGTTGGGTCTCAAGTGCGTGCAAGATACTTCATGCACCCTTCTAGCCCAATGAGCGGAAATACATTTCAAAGTGAAGTAGAGATCTGAGCAGAGACATTGCGAGAAGGAATAGGGATACATTATAGAGAGATTGAGAGATGATACAAATAGCGTATCAGGGCATTTTACGGAGTCAGCGCTGATAATCGTGAAGTGGGGGGTGGCAATACCAGACAAGCTGTATAAAATAAACTTTGAAACAAAAGGAAAACGTTGGAGGGGTTATGGAGGCATGGGTAAGAAGCTCCACATATAGTGGACATGTCTACTCCAGAGCACATACTGGAAAGAAGGGGACACTCACCATTAAAGGCATGATCGGTTTCTTGAAGGGAAAGGGCACAGCTACCATTATCTTGGGTCTCCACCTGGAAGGATGGGAAGAGGTTACGGTCCAGTTCTGGAAATTACTACAGCAGTTGTCATCAGTGGCTAAAACGGCCGCAGCACGGCACTGGAAACAATGGACAGCCCATCGTAGCATACATGGTGCTGGAGGATCTGGGAAACGGTACCAGTTGAGAAGCTTATAGCCTATACCTCGGAAAAGAGGACATTTTCTGCAATTTGGTTGTCTTTCTTGAAATAGATGGAGGAACAGAACTGAGAAGCAACATGTCCATGCACGACACAATTTGGCTTGTTGAAATGGGTGGCGTTTCTAGTCATGACTACGGATGCTGGTGAATACATTGGGACATTGAGCTTGGCACTTGAGTTAATCGCCACTCCAGGGAGGGGGGTGGAGGGATGCTGTTCATTTGATTGGACATTTCTATTAAAATTTTCTTTTTGATGCAAAATGGAGTACAAAAAGAGGCGACAATATATGCATATATAAGATTTGAACAGTCCTAATGGCAAACGTAGGTTTACTGCAAAATTAGAAAATAAACGGTTGAACCTCTTACTGAACCAACGATTTGGAGAAAGTGTAATGCTGCTGCAACTCCAAAGCGCAACATACGCCACCCTCCACAAGAAACGTGTGTGCATCTCAAGCGTCAAACTTTGAGAAGTACGATATCAGTGTGTGGCACAAGCATGGCTCCAGCTCCTGTCCGGCATTGGGTACAACCATATCATGTGTCACCTGGCACTGCTCGTGCACTGTGATCATCACATGGAGCACAATTGCCAGGGAGGGAATATTGAAAAACATAATTTGGCAGAATTGCCGTTCATTGATTTATGTAAAAACCTTCAATTCTATCTGAAGGAATAGAAATGGTACCTGGACCTGTAATAATGAACGTAAGCGGATATGCTATGGACCTCCAAAGCATTAGAATTAATCTCGGATTAATAAGAAGTCCCAACGACTATCCATTTGCAAAACAGAAAGGCTCCTTATTTTATCCTGGCTGCATGGGCAGAGTATGTGCCACCGTAGGATCAGAATGATGCTCATTCATACCAAATAGTTTATTGATTATACATGTCCAGATTTATCAGATATGTGATAGAGATAGTGGGGAGAACAGAGCTGCCTTCACGGACCGAGACGTTTCCTTGAGTTACGAGACGATTGAGTATGGAGTACTTTTACCCGACGTAGAGACTACATAAGAATTGATTACCTTCCAGGCCCAGCAGATTAACCCTGATTGGCCCTTCTTTAATTCATGCATGGATTAGTACCTTCACAAGTGACTGCTCTCTCTCCCAACAGTTTGGATCCTACACCCCCTCCTGCTCCTCAGGCCCAACATATGGGCCACTGATGGTACCCCACCTCCACTCTCTCCCTCCTACACTCCTGTCCTGAGGAAAACCCAGACGTAAGGGACACACTTACCTACCACTACCAAGGGGTCGAAACGTCGACATCTACCACACTAGCCAGTTTGACCAACAGTGATTCATCACTGTGACTTTGGAACTATGGCTATCTAACATTTGTACCTTATGTGAATAACTTGGCTCTTGTATGAGCCCCTTTTTGTTTTGTAAAATAACTGATTATGTGAATTGTACACTGTTTCACTCACTTCCTTATCCTCACTTCATTCACCATACCCTCACCCTTCCTTCCTGGGGCACTGCCTTAAAAATGTGTCAGCAAATGAAGTGAATTACTGGTTGTTCAGTGTGATTAAACAATACTGTACATCAAGAATACTATGTTTTTGTTTGTTCTTTGTTTAACTAAATAGAACTTTGTGGTTCTTTCATACACACTAATCCGTATACTGGGACCATTGTTCTAATGTACTACTATGGCGGAATGGTGCGCCTAAATGGATTTATATATGGGGGCAGAGAAAACTACATACGCCGTCAGAGGGTGTCCCAAAAAGTTTAGGAAAATTTGGCAATCATGGTTAAGATACTACATCCTAGAGATGACTAAGGTTGAACCGGATAACACAAGCCCGTGCACACTGGATGCATAACTTGTCGGTCAACAATCTTGGTTCCAAGGAAGATGCATTGGGTGCGGGCCACGTTTAGCCCATAGAAAAGGTGGGGGAGGGGTGCCAGTGAAGAAATTATTGTAATGTAACCTCAGTATTCCCGCCTGTAGTACTTATTGGTAATAATGTTGAATTTATTGCATGTATGACACAA
The DNA here is from genome assembly GCF_964261635.1 of Lissotriton helveticus. Classification (NCBI taxonomy): domain Eukaryota; kingdom Metazoa; phylum Chordata; class Amphibia; order Caudata; family Salamandridae; genus Lissotriton; species Lissotriton helveticus. The sequence continues at coordinate 1,000,819,726 of NC_136061.1, forward strand.
CTGCTCCTGTGCTGGCTAATGTTTAAAAATAAAATAAAAACAGTTAAAAGTTGTGGAGTTAGACAAAATGCAAGAGAGGTTTAGTCTTGATGGAGGGAATTTATGGGCTTAATTAAAGGGCATATTTGTGGGACTAGAAATGAAGGTATTGGAGATAGTTTTGGCTGTTTTCATTTTACAAGTGTGTGTTTTACAATTGTATGGTTTGTGTATGCTCCATTAAACTCTTTGCCGGAAATAGAAACTTCCCATTTTTCCCTACCCTTCACCTTACTTGGCACTGGTGAGAATGTAGATGAAAAATCTACAATACGATTCGCTTGAATATCTTAACGATGATGTGTCTCGTAAAGCAAACAGACTTGCGGAGGCTGGTTTAATTGCTTTGCTTTGAATATTGCACTAGAACATGAGTAAAAGTGGGGGCATGTGGAACATAGAAATATTGTGTTAAGAGTAACTGCAGCAGCAGCAGCCATGTACTTGCTCAGTGCTTAACTGATGCTACCAAGTTGAGTCAGTCTCAGGCAAGTAAAGCACAACTCTCACGTCTGTTATCGGAGGCAAGAATTCTTTAATGGCTTGCTCAGTTCTAAAAATGTAAATTTGTATATGAATTTGGAGTACAAGAGTGTACTATCCCATGATATCAGTTTCTGCATCTGTATAGCGTTCGAGGTTTGTCACATGTTTACTACTAGAGCCCTGTGTATGAAAATACATAGATTTGAGTTCGGTTATGGTGTGTTTTTAGCTTTATGCTCACAGGGTCCCCTTGCTGCCTCACTGTGATTCACAGATTATTTTTCTTTTTGCTGACTAAGATCGGGGTGAGCAGAGTTTATTTGCATGAGAAATATGGTGTTTACTATACATGAGAGATTAAATCTTGGCGCCTAAAATCACTAGAGGTCAAGAAATGCATGGCGACTCTGGCATCGTCTACACACCATCACGTCTTGGGTTGGAGCAGGTGGGTTGGACTGTAGAAACAGCTAGTAACAGCCCCATCTAAGATGGCACCTAGGAACAGACGTTTTCATGAGCATTTGCAATACAATCAGTCTTGCATTTGTTTACGTTAAAGCTATTGGCCCTGTAAAATGATAATGTTTTTTAATTATTTTTTTGTTTGCACTGGAATGGATGTATGTTGTTTGTAGTGGAATTATATGGTTTGAGTTAGAATGGTGAGTTGTGGAATTGTGGTGGGTGGAATTGGGTGGTGAATTTGTGTAGCGGACTTATATGGCATGGAGAATAGCTGGGTGAGAGATGCATAGAATAGATAGAAAGGAACATTGAGAGGGATAGGTAGTTTGTGTATGAAGTGGTGAATGAACTCTAGAGAGCAGCAGAAGCAGTGTTTGAGAAAAAGCTAAAAACAAGCATTTACAATGCAATAGGTCTCGCATTTGTTGGAGTTGGAGAAATTGGCACTGTAAATGGCAATGTTTTTTCTTTGTTTTTTCTTTGCAGTGGAGAAATTCTTTAAAGAAAGAAAATGCACACTATACCATATTATATGCTTTTATAGCAACTGTACAGTAAAGCAATAGCTATGTTAACGTAAAGAGTGTGAAATTATAAAAACAAATACAAACCAGAACTAAATCAAAACATAAATAAAAGGAATTGTCATTTATAGTGGCAATAACTCAAACGAGCTAAACCTATTGCATTGCAAATGCTTGTTTTTTCAACTATGTGAATTACAGGAAATTAAAGAGAAGAACTTTTTAATTAAAAAGTTGTTAAGAAAAATACAATTTACTGTTCATCACCAAATTTGCTTGTAGAGCCCAAGAGATACAGTGGAGCAGATCTGCCACAAGGTACAATAACACATGCATTTGCAATGCAATTGGTCTCCTATTAGTGAAAGTTGGAGCTAATGGTGTTCTAAATGACAACGTCTTTTGTTTATGGAGTGGCTGTATGTAGTGTGGAGTTTAATTATATGGATTGATTGAACGTGTTAGTTGTGGAATTGTGTGGGGTGGAATAGTGTGTGTGTATTTGTGTAGTGGAATTATGTGGATAGTAATTATGTGGTATTAAATTAACTGGAATTATGTAGAATGGGATTGAGTGGGATTGAGTGTAAATATGTGTATTGGTATGTTGTCTTGTGGCATGGTATGTAGTGGAATTTAATTATGTGGTGAGCAGTAGAATTGTGTGACGTTGAATTTTGAGGTGTGGATTGGATGCATTAGTTGTGTAAGTGTGTTGATTTGAATGATGTGGTTTGTTGTTGAATTATGTGGTGCAGAATGGAAATGTGTGGAGCTGAATTGTGTGGCGTGGAACTGTGTGGTATTTTGAGTTAAATTATGCGGATGGGAATTATGTGGCATGGCGTAGAGTGTATTTGTACTATGTGGCATAGTAGTTTTATGTGGGATGTATTTATCTGGTATTTAGTAGAGTGTAATTAGGTGGCAAACATGAATGTGCACGTATGTGCAAAGGCTATATTGAATGTATTTTATTATCTGTTATGAATAACAGTAAAAACAGCTGCAGGAGGACTGTCAATATTATATGTGTTTGCAGGGCCTGTTTTAGCCTTAGTAAGTTGTTGGATGCAAAGTTACCTGACAGAAACCGCCACATTTCACAAAAAATAAACAAAGATCCTGGAGATGATGTCAGACAGAGTATTTAAATGAAGGGTTTCAGGTGATATTACAATTTGAATGCAGCACTTTAAACCATCCCGTACTCATGAATTGGAAAAACAAGCTCCCAGAGTTCGACAGTGTTTTGATACTAAAAGGTAAGAACACAGAGACAGTGTTTGGTGAAAGGTCCGAAGACTAGACCCACCCAGTGATACATGTATCTCGAGAGAGGGTACCTCACTGAACACCAGGGAACAGGGTACAGGAGACCGTAAGTCAAAGGGAAATCCCTGGGGAATGCTCGTTTATGCTTTCATACCACTTCGTGCACACATAATTTAAATCTGTTTGGCCAGATGGCCGCGCTTGGAAAAATATTTCATTTTCCACAACCAAATTGGATCGTTTACAATCTATATTTTAATAAAAACATGTACATGAAAAAATTATATAATCAAGTCAATATCACATTTAAAAATTTCAACACATTTCTATTATACAAACCACCAATAGAAAGACATTAAATCACAATATTTTCATCACAGTATACAATTCAGGATTAAAGATTAAAAAGTAATGTAGCACAAAACACATAAAAACATATATAAACAACTCATGTGTAAGAATGGAGAAAAAGTTAAGCCTAATAATGTGTACCCCCTAGATCAGTTGTGGCTACCAGATCTGTTTGCCACTATTTATCATTTGATCCAAAGGCTTGCAAGACTATTCCATCAATGTAAACAACAGTAACAGTGTATCCTGTACATCAGTTGTTCACTGGGCCCTGGTTGGATTCTCAGTATTTCCAAAAAGTGCGTCGACGCGTTTCGGTGCAGGACAACTGATATATTGGCACCTTCTTCAGGACTTCTTTAATCGGGGTTTTCTCACTTGAAAAAATGGTGACTGGCACCCTCTCTGCAAATATATGAGGAGAAAGACAGGGTGTCACTGACTTGTAGTGGATATCATCAATTTCTCATACATCCGGGTTTTTAATTTTACAAATGTCACAGTGTGCGAGAGATATCTCTCACATCCCTTCTCTTGCTGACATGGTTATTAAGGTACACATGTATTAAACAATCGGTGATAACTCATTGTGCACATTACGTCATATATTTAGTTAGATCTATATTTCATGTTTGATTTCCATCTAGCCACTGCGGGCATCAGTTAGCCCTCCGAATCCAATTCGATGTGGAAATTACTTTAGGGTCAGGTTTTTGGGACTCATGCATAGCACTCTCATTCCATTCTCTACAGCTGTAAACCACTCTTACCCCATCTATGTTAAGGGAGATCCAAATACAAGCATCCAAGAAGTTATAGTTGACGTCTTCACTGTCACGTCTCAGGATCCCCCCGGGATGTATCTAGGGGCATAGATGGATATGCATCTATATACTGGTCTAGTGATATCTAGTCTCAGCGACAGGGTTTAACTAATTATAGTATTTACCTCTCTTATCTGAGCAGGGATCCTTCTATTGGGTTTACTTCTCCTGTTGTTGTACTTTACTAAACAATTTTGCTGAGTATCTATAAGGGTAGAAAACAGCGTTTTATTTTGTGACTGTCCTCCATTAGGAAGGAAACTACGTTTTCCGTCTAGCGCATTTTCTTTAGGCCATCTTACCTTAAAAACGTATAAAACTCTCATTGGACGGGCATAGCGTTCATGCACTCCTTAGGGAAACTGGATATGTTCTGTTAGGGCAAATGGATACAGAGTTACCTGTTATTAGTGGCATGAACCTATCGTCTCCGTATCTTTTCTCTTGTTGTTACTTAACAAAAATAATGTGTTAGCTCATTCCTCTCTTTTAGGTTTTTTGGTGTCTTACTTATTCTATGTTAATTTTTTATGGTTAACCACCCCTTCCTTCCTTTTGTAAGTAGGCAGCCTCCGCTAAGTTTACCACTATTTAGCAACTAAGTTGCTGTCTGTGGCCTTGGACCCCATGTACTGCTATACAATGACAGGTAGGGGAGGCTAAGAGCTGATACTTACAAACAGCACAGTGGGACCTCTCGCTCGAGCGTGCCATCTGTGGAGCGTGGTTCAGCTTAGCATATGTTAAAATGCAAATAGCCCCGCTTATCACTACCTGATCTAGGACTAACTCCCTAGGTGGACATCGCTTACCTCGTCTTAGGTGGATCCGCGTCTCTGCCTCGTTCCAACACTCTCTGAAGTGTTGCTGGCGGAGACCTCTTTTTTATACTACGGCAATTCTCGGGTAGATTGATTTCACCTGGGACGCCGTGGCCGGATACCGGAGCTGAGTAGTCTGTAAAAGGTGGCGCCATCTTGGAGCGGAGTGGTGCTAATGTTTTTATATTCACGGAGTGGGCCAACCACCTAAGATATTACAAAGTCCCTGTCATTATGTTATAAAAATTACTTGTAACCCTAATGGGGACATTGCCAGCTGACTCTTGTCTTTTATTGTCGCGTTATTTTTTTATTTAAAACTCGGCCGAAAAGGTATGTTTTGTTGCGCGTGCGCCCTAAGTTGCTTCACGGCGGGTGTCCTATGTCCTCATAGAAGACACATGTTGTTTAAGTCTTATGGCAGGCTAATTTATTTGGTTACTTACTCGTGACAGACTGTTTTTAAGTTACACGCTCGTCTTATGATTGAACGATGCGGTGTGTCACCCGTTAATGGACATTCCTCTTATTGTGGGGATTGTTTATCGCAGTTCTGTCCATCACCAGTTAACAATTTTATTATCTGGTGTATGGAAAGTTGTCTTTTAGGTAAGAGATCTTCACAGGCATGTATATTCTACCTACTCGCCTTTCCCCGTATTTGGGATATTAAACTTATATGTCTTTTTTTTTAAATCTATTTATCTATCTTAAAATTCAGATTGCTTTATTCCTTATTGTGGTAATATGTGTACTACCTGAAAACGGGATATCCTTATCAGTTGCCTACCTTTTCTGCAATATCCGATAAGTCTACCCTGTTGTTCCTCCTGTGTTTACCTCTGCCTTGCACGATCAGATCAGTGCTTCCCACTCCTCTCTAGAGTTAAGGCCTCTTCTGATCGTGTTGAATTTAACCATATACCACTGCTCTTGTTGTTTTCTCCTGGTTGTACTATTGCCTTGTCTAGTCTGTTCCTTTATTCTTTCCAGAATGACCCATCTTAGATCTTTTTTGCTGTGTCCATGCTCTTTCCAGTGGTTTACTAGTGGCGCATTTTCTTTGCTGTTTTTTATAGCAGACTTATGTTCTCCTACCCTTAATCTAATTTCTCTGCCTGTCTCCCCTATATATGCCTGGTCGCAGGGACACAGGATCATATATATTACATTTTTGGTTCTACAGTTGTTCAGGGTGGTGATTTCATGTGATGCACCGTTGTGTTCCACCTTCTTGGTAACCATACATAGGTCACAAATACAGCAGTTCCCACACTTGTGGTTCCCTACTGCTTTTGTACCACTCAGGGTGGTTTGATTTTCTAATTGGTCATCCCTGTAGGTGTATACCAGGGTTGACCTCAGGTTTTTGTTCTTTCTGTATGCATGTAATGGGCGTTCAAGTGTGGTAATATCCGGTCCATTGTTTAGAATTTTCCAATTACGGTTTATAATGTTCTTGACCTGGTTTGCTATGGCTGAGAACTGGCTGACCATTACTATTTTATCCTGGGTTTTCTTTTTCTCTTTCTTTGATAGTAAGCAGTCCCTATCATAGTAACGGGCTCTTTTCAGAGAATGTTCGATTAGTTTTTTTGGGTAGCCCCTTTCTCTGAATTTAGTTTTCATTTCTTCCGCATGCCTGTAAATTCATCCAGATCCGTACAGTTCCTTCTCAGCCGGAGAAACTCCCCAAAGGGGATTGAATCTTTTTGGCTCTTGGGGTGATAACTATTGTAGTGCAGAATGGTATTGCGGTCTGATTCCTTTTTATACAGTTCTACTTTCAGATGTTTCTCTTGGCTCTTAATACAAATGTCTAGGAAGTTGACCTTGGATCTACTATACGCAGCTGTAAATTTAAGATTTGGGTCTCCTAGATTTAGCCAAGACAGAAATTCAAGCAGGGACTCAGTGGTACCCTGCCAGATAAAGAATATATCGTCTATGAAGCGTGCCCAGTTACGGATGTTTTCATAGTATGGGCTCACTTCGTTGTATATGTGTTTGTTTTCGAATAGACTCACATATATGCATGCCAGGCTCGGCGCACAGGTTGCGCCCATGCTGGTCCCCTTCTTCTGGATGTACAGGTCCTTCTTAAACAGGAAAATGTTGTTAAGCAGGACCATTGCAACGCATTGCACAATGAACTCCTTGTTGCCCCCTACAATGTTTGTTCCTTCTAAAAGACTCTCAACTGCTCTAATAGTATCGTTTTGAGGTATATTGGTGTAGAGTGACTCTACATCGAGAGTCACCATGAGTTCATTATATTCATCGAAACGTATCCCTTCTACTTTAGCTATCATATCTGCAGTATCGCGGATATATGATTTTTGTTGTTCCACCAGAGGTTTGAGGAACTTGTCTGCGTACTGGCTCAATGGTTCTAGCAGTGAGTCGATTGATGCTACTATCGGTCTTAGGGGGGGATCATCGAGGCTCTTGTGGACTTTTGGTAGTCCGTAAAAGGCCGGAGTCTTGGGATTAGTGTTATTTAGGAACTTCCACTCATCTTCAGTTATGTCTCCTTTCTCTAGAGTCTTAAGCAGCAGTATTTCTACATCCTTTCTCAATTGGTTTAGTCTAGTCTGGGATACTCTCGAGTAGTGTAATTCATTAGACAGCAAGATCATCACTCTTCGATCATAATCGTCTGTATCGAGAACTACTACTCCCCCCCCCTTGTCCGCAGGTTTTATTGTTATACTTTTGTCCTGGGAGAGGGAGTTAATCGCATTTCGTTGTTCTCTGGTAATGTTATGTTCTTGAAAGTGTTTTTTTCCCACTAATTCACCTATCTCTAGCTTAACAACAGATTCAAAGATTTCTAGATTTTTGTCAACCATCCCTAGACTTGGGGTGAATGTGGACTTAGTTCTTAAGCCCGAGTCAAGGGGTGGTTCCCTTGTAGGTCTATTCTCAAAGAATCGTCGCAGGCGGATTTTGCAGAAGAAGGCTCTCAGATCTTTTTCTAGCTGAAACTTGTTGATGCCCGCAGTGGGAACAAAGTTAAACCCCATCCCTAGAACTTGTTGTTCTATGGTTGTTAATGCTCTATGGGATAGGTTTATGATCGGTGTTTTCTCTAGCGCCAGTACACTTTGTTTCTGGTCCGCCTGTATTCTTGAGCGGAGGCTGCCTACTTACAAAAGGAAGGAAGGGGTGGTTAACCATAAAAAATTTACATAGAATAAGTAAGACACCAAAAAACCTAAAAGAGAGGAATGAGCTAACACATTATTTTTGTTAAGTAACAACAAGAGAAAAGATACGGAGACGATAGGTTCATGCCACTAATAACAGGTAACTCTGTATCCATTTGCCCTAACAGAACATATCCAGTTTCCCTAAGGAGTGCATGAACGCTATGCCCGTTCAATGAGAGTTTTATACGTTTTTAAGGTAAGATGGCCTAAAGAAAATGCGCTAGACGGAAACGTAGTTTCCTTCCTAATGGAGGACAGTCACAAAATAAAACGCTGTTTTCTACCCTTATAGATACTCAGCAAAATTGTTTAGTAAAGTACAACAACAGGAGAAGTAAACCCAATAGAAGGATCCCTGCTCAGATAAGAGAGGTAAATACTATAATTAGTTAAACCCTGTCGCTGAGACTAGATATCACTAGACCAGTATATAGATGCATATCCATCTATGCCCCTAGATACATCCCGGGGGGATCCTGAGACGTGACAGTCAATCAATCAATCAATCAGGAGTTTGTTAAAGCGCGACTACTCACCCGTAAGGGTCTCAAGGCGCTAGGGGTGGGGTGGGGTTGGGGGGATGCAGGTTCCATTCCATCAAGGAGGGGGTCTGTCGAAGAGCCAGGTTTTGAGGTTTCTTGTGAAGATGGGGAGCGATGTTGTCTGTCTGAGGTGGAGCGGAAGGGCGTTCCATGCTTTGGCTGCGAGGAAGGAGAAGGAGCGGCCTCCCGATCTGGTCTTTCTGGTGCGGGGGACCACAGCGTAGGAAAGCTGGGCTGATCGTAGGGTCCTTTGGGGTGCGTGGAATTTGAGTCGGCTGTTCAGGTATGCTGGTCCGGTGCCGTGGAGGGCCTTGTGTGCGTGGGTGAGCATCTTAAAGGTGATTCTCGCCTCGACGGGGAGCCAGTGGAGTGTGCGCAGGTGCTGGGAGATGTGGCAGTGTTTTGGCAGGTTGAGGACCAGTCTTGCGGCGGCGTTCTGGATGTTCTGTAGCTTGCAGATGAGGTTTTTGTTTATTCCGGCGTAGAGTGCGTTGCCGTAGTCGAGTCTGCTGGTGACCAGGGCGTGAGTGACTGTCTTTCGGTGTTCGAGGGGGATCCATTTGAAGGTCTTACGAAGGAGGCGGAGGGTGTGGAAGCAGGAAGATGAGACAGAGTTGATCTGGCGGTCCATTTTGAGCTCGGAGTCCAGGATGATTCCCAGGTTGCGTGCGTGGTCTGTGGGGGTTGGCGGGTTTCCGAGGGCGGTGGGCCACCAGGTGTCACTCCAGGCGTCGGGGTTTGGGCCCATGATGAGTACTTCTGTTTTGTTGGTGTTTAGTTGTAGGCAGCTGTTTTTCATCCATTTGGCGACGGCTTCCATGCCTTCTCGAAAGTTGCGTCTGGCGGTGTTGGGCTCGTTGGATAGGGAGAGGATGAGCTGGGTGTCGTCTGCATATGACACGATGTTGAGTCCGTAGGTTCTGACGATGGGGGCAAGTGGAGCCATGTAGACGTTGAAGAGCGTCGGGCTGAGGGAGGAGCCCTGGGGGACTCCGCAGGTGATAGGTGTGGGGTCCGAGAGGAAAGGGGGGAGTCTGACCCGCTGCGTCCTGCTGGAGAGGAAAGAGCAGATCCAGTCGAGGGCCTTGTCCTGGATTCCTGCATCGTAGAGTCTGCGTATTATGGTGCGGTGGGAGACTGTGTCGAACGCCGCTGATAGGTCGAGGAGGATGAGGGCTACTGTTTCTCCTTTGTCCAGTAAGGTGCGGATGTCGTCTGTTGCGGCGAGGAGGGCGGTTTCCGTACTGTGGTTTTTTCTGAAGCCGGATTGGGAGGAGTCGAGGATGTTGTGTTCTTCAATGAATGTGGCGAGTTGGCTGTTGATGGCTTTCTCGATGACTTTCACTGGGAACGGGAGCAGGGAGATGGGTCTGTAGTTTTTGAGGTCGGTGGGGTCCGCTGAGGGTTTCTTTAGGAGGGGGTTGACCTCGGCGTGTTTCCAGTCGTCGGGGAATGAGGCGGTCGCCAGGGAGCGGTTGATGGTTTGGCGGAGGATGGGTGCGATGGTGTTGGCGGCTCTGTTGAAGATGTGGTGGGGGCAGGGGTCCGTGGGGGCCCCTGAATGGATTGACTTCATTATCTTCAGTGTGTCTTCGGTGGTGAGGGCTGTCCAGTCATCAATCGCTGGTTTCCTGGTGTCGGGGGTGGTTGGTGAGGGTTCAGTGTGTTGGTTGTCTTCGTCGAAGTTGTCGTAGATGCTCTTGATTTTGTGGTAGAAAAAGATGCTGAGTTTGTCGCAGAGGTCTTGTGAGGGAGGGATGTCGGTAGACTCGCTGGTGGGTTGGGCGAACTCCTTGATGATGCTGAAGAGTTCCTTGCTGTTGTGTGCGTGGGTGGAGATTCTGTCTTCAATCGCTTTTTTCCTCGTTTCTCTGATGAGTTGATGGTGGGCGTTGGTGGCGGCTCTGAAGTTGTTGTGGGCTTCTTTGTGAAGACGTCAACTATAACTTCTTGGATGCTTGTATTTGGATCTCCCTTAACATAGATGGGGTAAGAGTGGTTTACAGCTGTAGAGAATGGAATGAGAGTGCTATGCATGAGTCCCAAAAACCTGACCCTAAAGTAATTTCCACATCGAATTGGATTCGGAGGGCTAACTGATGCCCGCAGTGGCTAGATGGAAATCAAACAGGAAATGTAGATCTAACTAAATATATGACGTAATGTGCACAATGAGTTATCACCGATTGTTTAATACATGTGTACCTTAATAACCATGTCAGCAAGAGAAGGGATGTGAGAGATATCTCTCGCACACTGTGACATTTGTAAAATTAAAAACCCGGATGTATGAGAAATTGATGATATCCACTACAAGTCAGTGACACCCTGTCTTTCTCCTCATATATTTGCAGAGAGGGTGCCAGTCACCATTTTTTCAAGTGAGAAAACCCCGATTAAAGAAGTCCTGAAGAAGGTGCCAATATATCAGTTGTCCTGCACCGAAACGCGTCGACGCACTTTTCGTAAATACTGAGAATCCAACCAGGGCCCAGTGAACAACTGATGTACAGGATACACTGTTACTGTTGTTTACATTGATGGAATAGTCTTGCAAGCCTTTGGATCCAATGATAAATAGTGGCAAACAGATCTGGTAGCCACAACTGATCTAGGGGGTACACATTATTAGGCTTAACTTTTTCTCCATTCTTACACATGAGTTGTTTATATATGTTTTTATGTGTTTTGTGCTACATTACTTTTTAATCTTTAATCCTGAATTGTATACTGTGATGAAAATATTGTGATTTAATGTCTTTCTATTGGTGGTTTGTATAATAGAAATGTGTTGAAATTTTTAAATGTGATATTGACTTGATTATATAATTTTTTCATGTACATATTTTTATAAAAATATAGATTGTAAACGATCCAATTTGGTTGTGGAAATTGAAATATTTTTCCAAGCGCGGCCATCTGGCCAAACAGATTTAAATTATGTGTGCACGAAGTGGTATGAAAGCATAAACGAGCATTCCCCAGGGATTTCCCTTTGACTTACGGCCACCCAGTGATACACTCTTCATTTGTACAACTATGAACATGCGTTTCTCTGAGGCCAAACTGTCCAAGAAGTTGTGGAAAGATGTACACGGTGCTAACAGAACCCCAGTGTTGTATGCCTCCGTATGACCACCACGAGATTGAAACTTCGAGGAAAAAGTACAGTCTAATGACTTACAATCGACTAATCTTCCACACCCTCACTTTCATACACACTTGGGTCCCATATTCCGAGAAACACAAGAAGCTGACCATCACACCGGAAAGGACACATCACGTGCAGCGTCCCCCATGTCTGGTTTAAACGCAGGAAATTAGGGAGTACCACTGCTGCATTGGTATTAAATGGACACCAAGGCAAGCATCTATCTAAAATATTATAATTGTATAATTGTGTGATACATGCTTATGTAATGTCTCTCGGTACATGCAGAGCCTGTGCACATCACACACCAAATTGTTCTCAGGCAGAAGATGAACACTCATAAAGGGTGGACGTGCAATATGTAACCCCCTGAAAGAGAATCTTTTAGTGTGAGTGAGACAAGCTGACCCGGGAGTGGAGGCAGACCCACTTAATTAAAATAGTGACATAAATCAACACTTCACAAGATCTATTTGTACCCAACAGGCACCTACTAGATTGACAGGGTGCCTGAACGAGGTGATCCAGAATCAGGGGTATTATGTTTTTTTTAGGAGTGACCATCTTGGGATAAACAAAGAAGTTGCCGCTACAAAATGCCTTAAGCGTACTGAAATGTCACATACAAAAGAATAAACTCCCAGGCAAGGCCTTCATGTACTCTGTTCTTGCTCCTTTGCATAATGTACTCAATTGAAAGTGGCGCCGTTTGTACCTGATTCGCAGAGGACGGGGAACGTCCAACTAAAGAAGCACATCTGGAAAGAAGGGCACTATAAAAATATTAAATGAAATTACACCCGCAAACACTACACGATAGCATGTGCAGTGTACAGGGTTCTGCAGTTCGGCCCTCTCACCATGAAGTAAAATAGCAATGACTGAATTTGCTTTCTTGAAGAGAGGTAACACATTGAAATCGATCTAGAATAGCTGTGTGATGTTAAAGCCAGAGTTATTTTAAATTTTACATCAGTAACAAAGTGACGTTCAGCGTCAACAGAACCGTGAATTGTAATGCAGCTTATCGCTGTCTGTGGCATAAAAAAGGTGCACATTTTGAAGGCTCAATAACAACAATCAAATCAAACTTGAGATACAGGTTTATTCAACAGAGATAATAGCTAAGATCAGCTGAACAAACTAGAGGCCTGAGCACACCAAACAAGAAGTCAGGAAAAATGTATTTTAGACTCTGCATTTTTATAAATCTGAAAATTGGCGCTCTTTCCATAACTCGTGAACACATTCGAAAATACAGCACAGTTAAATTACCACAAAAGGAATACTATACACAGAACAAGCACGAGACTTCATGGGGAAATAATGGCCTTTGATGCAATAATAATAACAAGCCCCACTCCCCCTCCCCCTCCAGCTCAGAGAAGCAGCCCCTAATCGAGACCCGACGGCTGAGATCACTTACCCTGCGCCGGCAGGACTGCGTCTGCGGCCTCCTCCACCGCGGCGAGCTGGGGCATCATATACTGAATATGTGGGTGCACCCCCAAATCCACCTGCTCGGAGACCGTGGGACAGGCGGATGCAGTTCAGGCGCGGCGTCATCCTCAAACAAGTCGGCCTGGAGCGGAGAACAGCCTAAGGGACGCGGGAGGGCATGAGCGTGACGACGTGAGCGTGCACGTTGACGTTCCCTGCGGCTCCTGCCAGTGGCGGCCCTGCAAAGCTAGAAGCGCGTTCACAGACCTGAATCGGCTCGTGCCCATACTACAATCGGCTCGGGCACAGGTCTGTCTCCAGGTCTGTCTCCCTTGGAGGAAAACACGGCGACTATAAGTCTCGTTGGCAGCAGCGCTTCGCGCTGCAACGCCGACGAGACCTAAAAAGAGGAGAAGGTTATAGACGCATAAAGAGGCAGCGTTTTTGTAGGCAGAAGACATCAAAAGAAGAGGAGGAGAGTGTGTTAGAGGTCTTGAATTTTTGAAAAGGTAAGGTAAAGAAACTGTGCTGAAAGATTTGAAGTGAACGAATATAAGAAATTCTGGATCAATGCGTGAAAAAGAGGTATGACAGAGTATAAGAAAGAGAGGGGGAATTGTGGGAGGGACAGGGGGGCGGCGGCGGACATGTACCCAATACGAGGATGTACAGGAAGGTAGCATGTGTGAGCAGGCAGTTTAGAGGAGGAGGACCGCATCAAAAATGTATTCCATACTTCTCTGAAGCCCTGATATTACGAGACATGGACTTCCTCACATTATTCATTGAGCTCGAACACAATAAGAAAGCATTTATAAGGAGGAGTAGTGTCTGTAAATATACCAGCTCTTCAAATCTGCTTCTAGGCACATATTAGCTTTGTATAAAACAAAAATCTGTAAAGACTGTAAATATGAGATCTGTATTGTGCAACATGTGTATCAAGCACTGTGAGGTATGCCAGAAGGTGCCATACAATGCCTGTTCTATATGTGAATAGCTTAAAGGCCTGAGCATAGCGGGAGCTCTATATTGATTATCTTGTAAATAATTTTTAGTCCCGTAGGGCTCTGTACAGTGTTTATCCTATCTGGCTTTAAAGTGCTGTGATACTTCATAGAAGGTGCTGTGAAATGTTAATTGAATTGTTAATGATACTTTGGGGTGACACAAAACATGCATCAGTTATGGAATGCCCCTTTTCTTCACTGGTAAAAAAAACAAAACAGGTGGGGCAGAAAAAGGATGAATGTAAAAAGCGCTATGAAGCGGCTTCATAGCACTTTTTAGGTTGAGATTGAAGAGAGAGGAAGGAGGGGTAGAAGAACGAGGGACAAGATGAAAAGAAACTGGAAGGGAGATAAGCTAAATCTTAACAAAAAGGGGTGAATATGAGGGACTGAAGTTGGAAAGGGTGAAATAATGGTTGATTTGGTGACCGGTTGCGCTCACTGTGCCTGCGCACAGCAACAGTACCACGGCCCTGCATGAGGAAAAGAAGGGACCGCAGAAGTAGAGCATAGCCTGTGAAGTCAGGCAGGGGGCCCTAGAGGTCGAAGCCAGACTACACTGTGCAACCTTGGCAGTTAAGCAACACACTATGAACACACAAACTGGACTGTGGTATGTACTGCTTGATAAAGAGTGATGGAAAAGAAGCAAACAATAGAAACAAAAAGAGGACTAGCACGTGTACAGTGCATTAAATTATGGCTGGTCGGTGACGTTGTTTATCACCCCTTAACCACATCGCTGCGGCGGCTATTCCGCCGCAGCGCTAAGGGGGCGGGGGGGCACGCGGCGGGCGCATGCTGGTGACGGAACTGCTCCATCACCAGCCGTGGGTGAGCTGTGCTCATGACGGAGCGGTTCGTCATGGCCCCGCCAGCTTAATAGAACGTGCCGCGCAGGCGCGAAATCAGCGCCGCACAGGCGCGTTGGGCGGGCCATGACGGAACCGCTCCGTCATCAGCACCGCGGCTGATGACTGAGCGGTTCAGTCATGAGCATGGAACCGGTTACACAGGGAGAACGTTGCTTGCAAAGTTGGGTAACCTTTGCGCAATTAACATTTAAATGTTTTTGAAGGTTAAATAAAAGTCTCTCCTCGTTCGTGAAGAAACAATAAAACATTAAAAAGGGCACCTCATCAATTCCACTACCCGGAACCTGGAACCCATTACATATTAACATGTACTATGGGTAGACAACATCATAAACAAGCACAAATATTTTTCCCCATACTGTTTTACAGTAAACACGTTATACAGCGCAAAAGATCGGCATTTCAAGTGGACAAAAATACTGAGGCGAGCTCTTTACGGTCTCGCAAATATAAAAAACAGTCCAAAATACTCGACGGGAGGGAGGTGATGGTGGGGGGACAAGCTATAGGAAAGAAATAATAAACATGCCGGAGGGAGGAGGAGGAGACAGCTGCAGCCCAAGGAGAAGGAGCGAGTGTGGCCGAAGTTCTGAGCCTCAACAAGCAAAATAAATAGTCGACAGGCAGAAGGGGGTGATAAGGGGATGGCTGCAGAAAAATAATAAATAAGCAGGAGGGAGAAGGACGACGCAGCTGCAGCCCGAGGAGAGGGAGCGAGCATGGGAGTGAGCAAGTTCCTGAGTTTAAACAAGCAAAAATAAAAACAAGAGTGCTCACAAAGTAATGAATAACATGCAGAATAAGAGCACATGTAACAGGGGCAGTCCTCATGGGAGGTTACATAAGTAGAAAAGGAGGGACTACTGAGCATATTAACCAAAGAAAAGCAGTCATTTACGAAGATCAGTAAAAGGAGCAAATTAGAAGGATGGGCGGTGCTTAAAGCTGATATTTTAGATACAGTATGTCTTGAAAGAGACAGCACATGCCCTGCCTAGGAGAGACCTAAAAAGTACTTCACAAGAACGCTTCTGAGTTTCTGTCATTAGACAAGGTATAAAGGAGTTGCACACTTCCGGGACTGTGCCTACAAACATCTACCATGACAGTTTGCACCTGGACTCTCCACATAGAGAAACAAAACTAAACAAGAAATGTGAACCGGTCTGTTTTCTAATGACTCCAATATTCTCTATAGGTCAGCATTTGTTTTGCTGCCTTCTCCTCCCGATGTTTGACATTCATCTTGTTTCTGCACCAGTCTGCCTCCCGGAGATTAGTGCAGGCTTGCCTTGGCCAGCCGGCTAATAAGCTACATCACTCATTACTTTAATGTACAGAGTTGTGCACGGTGTTGCTGAACTATTTTTTCTCAAAACATCAACTAGGTTCCAGTGTTCTCTGGTCATTTCCCAATTTATGCAAACCTTTAAGAACTAGAATATCATCAGAACCTCGGGGTTAGGCAGAAAGAGAATCCTAAGAACTTGCTCTGCAGAATGCAAAGTACACCCTTTCACTAGTCCTGACAGCTGCTAAATCACACTGGAAGTAATGCCTTGTTACGGTTAGTGCACTGGTACTCAAACTGAAAGGCACACACATTACCGTAGGTCATGTCCTATTTCATCCTTTGTGCGGCAAAAAGATTTTAATGAAAAAGCACATTTCACATTAGGGAATTGTGAGATACACTCCATATTTCAATGTTGTCTTTTACATACCACTTTCACTCAACCTATAGGAAATCCACTTATTGCATCGAAGTCACTTCTGGACACTTTCGGTCAGCATTTTGAATAGGGCAAAGACGACCATGCCAATGGTGTGAGAAACTTTGTGCACCTGTTCATCTAGGAGGTAAAATATGGATCTGATACAGTTGAGACTAACCCCATTGTTTTATACGTAGAACAACAAAGGGATACTGGGCACAGTGAGGGTGTGCAGGGTTATGCAGTAGAGGGAACTCTTTGATGATGGATCTCATACATGCAGCTACCTTTTACAACTACCTCTTCCCATGAGGTGATGCAGCGAGGTTTACACCACAAGGGTCACCTTTTTGTCCAATGTTTGGAAACAGTTGTCATGGGTTGTTGGCATATTCTAATAAACAGAGTGGTGTTAGTGTCCTTTTTCTAAGGATTGCTCTCCAATTAACTTCGGCGTGCCCTTTATATTCCGGGATCAGACAGAAAAGCCATCACGGTCTATTATAGAGATCCAAACCAGGATCCTTTGATAAAACGAATTATTTGAAGCTAGCTTAAAAACTTCTACAGCCAAATACAACAAAAATGCTCCCTCTTTCCGGAAAATTTCGAAAATTTCTCTCAGAAGAATATGCTTCCTACTTTATTAAGGGAACTTAAAGCCGTTTACTTCTGTGATAGCAACACTTCATTAAAGCAATATTGAATTATCAGTATTTCCAGCGTGCGTCTAGATACAATTCTGGATGGTGTTGGAAATATTTACAAATAGTCTCAGAGAGCAAGCAATATAGGTTCCTCCTTCCAGAGCTCCTTAAATTTCTCGTAACAGTCATTTTACCAAGCTTTGAATGGGTTCTGCATATTATTTCGAATATTTCCAGCTTTCAGTCGAGCAAGGTGGTACAGTCGAGCAAGGTGGTTTCAAAGAAGGTCACTCAACTATCAATAATTGTTTTAGTTTACGGGCGATGACAAGGAAGTCAATAGGGGTCTATTATTCTACTTTGTTGACTAACGAGCCGCATTTGATTTAGTGGACCAAAAGTTACTAAGGACAATGTTGAGGAAGCTCAGTAACCACAAGGAGCTCCTCTTACATTTGCCGGAGCTACATAGCCAGAATTGGGCTTGGTGGTCTTAGACACCGGAGGAACCCTGTTGAAGAAAATACAGATTCAGAAAAAGCTACGTCAGGGTTGTGTCCTGGCCCCCTTACTGTACTTGTTTTTTGGCCAACCTACCTAATACATTTAAAGAAGTGGTCTTTGCCCCCAAGATGAATGGTACCCATGTCTCATGTCTACTACACTACGATGATTTGGTGATAGTGGACATGACGAGAAAAGGGTTACAAAGGAAAGTGGATGCCTTTCATGATTATTGTTTGAGTAAAAGGCTCACAGTTAATCTAGACAAGACTAAGATAATGGTGATAGGAAAAGGAGGGTTTAATTGTTACCTTGACGGGAATAAAATGGACATGGTTGAAAATATAAATACCTTTGCATGTGGCCTGATACAAAGTTAAACTGGAGAGACCATGTTGATTCACTGAAAATAACCACATTGACCTCAGTATGGGGCTTAAAATAGTTTAGCCGGAAGTGTGGTGGGCCCTTCTTAAGCCCCATACGGTCTGCTTTAATGAAATGGTCTGCCCCGAATTTCAGTATGGGGTGGAAGTACTAACCTTAAGTGGCAAACTGGATTGAAATTCTGAAGAGGGTAAATGTGTGAAAAGACTCCTTGCATTACCACCTTCAGCTAAGGTCCAAGCCATAAGAGTAGAGGGCCAGCTATTTGGAGGTTGTAGCCACTCCAAAGTTTTGGCAGAGATTAACACGGGGAACAAACTCTGAGACCTACCTGAGCCATACCCTTACTTTGGGCAACGCCGCCACCGTCAGGAGTCATCGGGTGCCAAAGCTGCGCCGCCGCCCCGGGACTACAATTCCCGGCTGCCTTAGCGGCGGCTCGCTCTATCGACGCCGCGCCAGCGCCAGAAGGCGCATTTAAACAGGGCTGAGATCCGCTTCGCGGAACGCGCCGGGCAAAGCCCGGGCCAAGGGCGGGCCCGTTTGAGCCCGTTCGAGAACGTTTCGAGGACGGGACGGGGCCACATCCGGCTGATGCCAGATCAAGGTCAGTGGTGATTAGACATTGGGGACATAAGACTAAAGTATCTATATATCACTAGATCCTAGTTGACTGGCTGGCAAAGGGTCCCACTATCATCTATTATAGAATAAAAGCAGGTATGTCTGTCAAAGGGGCCAAAGGAGTGAAAACTGCCCCTACTGGCACCATCATGGGAACGCTGGACCAATTCATAGTACGGGCTACATCAATTGTAGCACACAAAATCGACCGTGCTGAGAAAAGGCTATCAATGGAATCTGCTCTTAACAAGAGGTCCTCAATCGGAGCACTGGCTAGGGTGGTTTCCCCCATAACAATTCAAGGCCCTACTGCCCCTATAGGCGAAGGCATGGGGGGGAAATCAGGTTACTCATTCTGCTTTAATTCATAGGGACCATGGGGAGTCTGGCAATTTATGTTCATCCCAAGAGAACTTGCAGGAAGTAGAATATAGTGGTGCAGATTGAAGCACTTTGAACAGCCCGAAGGGGTACCCCCCAAGAACGCGCCAAACACGTGGTTCAAAGCTAGTTGAATCAGTAGTAGCAACAAAAAGGAAACGAGGGGGTTCAATCCAGAAGGGGAGAAAAGCTAAAGTAAAGAAGACAAACGCCCACGGAGAACCACCTGGGGTTCAAACTTTACCCTTAAATACTGTGGAGGCATTATCTCGGGCAAATGACTTAAGAGACCCAGTACCGCCTCAAAGGATGGACATCCCACAGGACTGGTCACAAGAAGCATGGGATAAACTTGAACAGCTTTTTTTTATAGGTCTTGAATCCCCATTTATAATAGGCTGGATGCCTTGGAAAAGAGATTGGCAATTTTGGAAGGAACAGGGAGCAGGGACATAGATATTGGTGGATCTGTGATTAGTATAAGGAGTGTTCATGAGCCTGCGAGAGCCCCTGTGGCTCCTGAAGTCACTGTAAATAGCAATGTCAACCCCCTACCTAATTTAACACAGGTAACAAGATTAAAAGATAATACTGTTAGAACCTCAAGTGACCCTGTTACTCTGTCCAGTTCCAGTGCAACCGAAGGTGCACAACCTATGGGTAATGAAGGCCTTGGGAAAGGGGGCGCAAACCCGGGGCACTGTAAATCGGGCCCCAATAAACGGGCCATAGTGATCCATTAGTGGGCTGTCTCCCACGCATAGATCTCCCCCAGCCTCTATCCCATATGTGTGTATTCTGACGGGGGTACCCCCATTAAGACCAGGCCAACATGAGGACTACCCGGACCTGAAAAACAAGTGTATATATTGGCTTAATGCCAATAGGTCCTTTCCGTCTTGGATGTCGGCGGAAATCCTTTTTGCAAGAAGAGTGGATTGGGTGGGCTCGAGACCCAAGGATATAAAGGGGGATAGTGTCATTATAAACTTTAGAGACCGTAGAGTTGTGGACCACATTTGTAGTTGGGGTAATTTGGACACTGACTCTTGCATTAAACCATTTGCATTAACCTACTTTTACCCTTCAAATGCCCAGGGTTCTTGGAACGACCAGGGAGGAAGAGGAGGGTTTAAGGAAGGTGTTGAGTATGGCTTTGGAATTCGCACATCGAATAGGTACAACGCTTTATCTGGCCTAGATGAGTGCGATTGACTTAAAACTGACACCAGTAACCGGAGCCCACAAGGTGACGTGAATGCTGCCAATCCATTCATTTCTGATTATGTATTGGGTGACCCAGGATATGCCATATCTAGCTCCATTAATATCCCGCAAGGGGGGCTTATTTCTTGCCCTGTTCCCATGGCTAGGAACCCGAGATCCCTGAGTAGTTCGGGGGTAAAGGGATTGCTACCAGCCATGGAGCTGACCCCGAGATTGGGCCAAACCCTCAGGCAGCAAGGGGATATGGTGCCAATTGATTATGAAATTTGTAGGGCGGCAAATGTGACTCTGCTATCCTGGAAGGTTGCAGGACTAGGTTCCAAGATAGTACTCCCCGAATGGTCTGATTTTATTGAATCCCATGATATATGCCTCCTACAGGAGACTTGGGCGACTGAATCTGTGTTCAGACTGGGGTATCTAACTTTTCATGTTCCAGCGATCAAGCAAGCAAAGGGCAGAGCAATGGGGGGCCTGTTGGTTTGGGTGCGCCAGGCATTGTGCTGCAAAATATCTCAGGTCCCTACCAACAACGCTGACATACTTCAGATAAGAATTAGCCCTGTGCTTGGCCCTAACTTGTGTATTTTTAATGTATATGCACAAGGCCTTAAAGGTGGAAAAAGCTCTGAGATTATAGCAGATTTGGATCAATTGTTGGATGGCATGCCAAGGGGCACTAGTGTAATAATAGCGAGGATTTTAATACCACGTTCGAGCCACTTGGGGTGGAGGATTGGCCCTAACGGAAGATGAAGATATGAAATGGGGCATACCTACCCTCGAGATTGAGGCTATTAAAAAGTCGACGGACGCGGCAGTCCAACTAAAGGGGATGTGCGTAGGCCAGCAGTTGAGAGCTTTGAACGGGCGATCACAGTCAGATAAGCAGGTGGCCAATACTTTCAACAACGGGGTCAGGTCGAGCCGCATTGACTATGTCCTTGTAAGCCTACCACTGTGGCAGTTCATAAGGGACATGGCCGTTATCACACGAAAGGTGCAGCCAATCCCCTGAGGATAGAGGTAGGGGGTAGTGATTTGGCATTATCTAACGACATGCGGCACCTGAAATGGAGTAACGTTTCCAATTCCCCAGATGCTTTGGTAGCCATGAATAAGGAGGTGGACAGGGTAGTGGAAGAGTGGGGAACCGGTGAGGAGGATAACCAGTCCTCATTGTCTAATGTCACAGTAACACATACTGCCCTCTTTGATCGGCTAAAATTATTTTTCTGTAAACCTAGTAATCCCAACAGAACCAAGCCCCAGAAAGTGGAAGGGTGGTTTAAGATGAAAGGTCGCTTACCACGGAGGTCTTTAGGGACAGCACTTGGCACTCGGGATTCAGTAAAAATAAGGTTGGCACGTGACTCATATAGAAAGGTAATTAAAGAAGCAAAAAAGGTCTGGGACCAGGCGAGATGGCAGGAGCTAAAGGAGGCATGTGTGTCCAGAAACCCTAAGTTATTTTGGGACACATATAAGTGGGACCGGGGGGGGGTGCCCAGACCCCACACAAAATAATGTTGCCCACCATTCCTGGGTTGAGCACTTCGAACCCCAATATGCATCATCAGGGGAGGAGGTGAATATGGATCCCAATGTCCACTGTTTTTTCTCAAGCGAGATATTCACATTAGCGGATGTTGATAGGGCGTTAAACTCTATAACACCAGGTAGAGCACCAGGAACAGATAGTGTACCTGAGGATGTGTTCCTGAGTTACAAATCCTCCTGGCGATTGTACATTAGACACCTAGCAAATGCAATTGCCTTTGGTGCCCCAATTCCGGCCTCCTGGAAGGGGGCAGAGATAATCCCAGTATTTAAAAAAGGGGATAAATCCATGGCAGCAAACTATAGACCAATTAGTCTTATAGACTCTATCCAATCTATCAAATCAATCAATCAAGAGTATTTGTAAAGCGCGCTACTCACCCGCTAGGGTCTCAAGGCGCTGGGGGGTTGGGGGGGGGGGGGGGGGCGGCTGCTACTGCTCGAAAAGCCAGGTCTTGAGTTGCTTCCTGAAGGAGAGATGGTCCTGGGTGAGTCATAGGTGGGTGGGGAGGGTGTTCCAGGTCTTGGCCGCCAGGTAGGTGAAGGATCTTCCTCCGGCGGTGGTTCTGCGGATCCGAGGGACGGTGGCGAGGGTGAGGCTGGCGGAGCGGAGCTAGCGGGTTGGCATGTAGAATGTTAGGCGGTTGTTGAGGTATTCGGGGCCCAAGTTGTGGAGAGCCTTGTGTGCGTGGGTGAGGAGTCTGAACGTGATCCTCTTGCTGACGGGGAGCCAGTGCAGGTCCCTCAGGTGGGCGGAGATGTGGCTGTGTCGGGGGATGTCCAAGACGAGTCGTGCTGAGGCGTTCTGGATACGCTGGAGTCTTTTCTGTAGTTTGGCGGTGGTCCCAGCGTAGAGGGCGTTCCATTAGTCCAGACGGCTGGTGACGAGGGACTGGGTGACTGTTTTCTTGGTTCCAGTGGGGATCCAGCGGAAGATCTTACGGAGCATGCAGAGTGTGTTGAAGCAGGAGGAGGTAACAGCGTTAACTTGCCTGGCCATCGTGAGGGAGGAGTCAAGGATGAAGCCCAGGTTGCGTGCGTGGTCCGTGGGCTTGGGTGGGGGGCCCAGAGCAGGGGGCCACCAGGAGTCGTCCCAGGCAGAGATGGATGGGCCGAGGATGAGGACTTCCGTCTTGTCTGAGTTAAGTTTCAGGCGGCTGAGCTTCATCCAGTCTGCGATGTCTTTCATTCCGACCTGGAAGCTGGCTCTGGCGGAGGTGGGGTCGTTGGTGAGGGAGAGGATCAGTTGGGTATCGTCGGCGTAGGAGATGATGTTGAGGTTGTGCTTGCGTGCGATGGCTGCGAGGGGGCTCATGTAGACGTTGAAGAGGGTGGGGCTGAGCGAGGAGCCTTGAGGTACGCCGCAGATGATCTTGGTGGCTTCTGCGAGGAAGGGCGGGAGACGGACTCTTTGGGTTCTGTCGGAAAGGAAGGAGGTGATCCATTCCAGGGCCTTTCCTTGGATCCCGGCGTGGCGGAGGCGGGTTGTCAGGGTGCGGTGGCGGACCGTGTCGAACGCAGCCAAAAGGTCGAGCAGGATGAGGGCGGCGGTTTCTCCGTTGTCCAGCAGGGTCCGGATGTCGTCGGTGGCCGCGATGAGGGCGGTCTCGGTGCTGTGGTTCGCTCGGAATCCGGACTGCGATGGGTCGAGGGAGCCGTTCGTCTCCAGGAAGGCTGTCAGCTGTTTGTTGACGGTTTTCTCGATGACTTTTGCAGGGAAGGGGAGGAGCGTGATGGGGCGGAAGTTCTTGAGGTCTGAGGGGTCTGCGGTGGTTTTATTCAGTAGGGCGCTGATCTCTGCGTGCTTCCAGCTCTCCGGGAAGGTGGCGGATATGAAGGAGTTGTTGATGATGTCCCGAAGTTTGGGTGCGATGATGGAGTTGGCTTTGTTGAAGATGTGGTGTGGGCAGGGATCGGCTGGGGAGCCCGAGTGGATGGTGTTCATCGTGTTGGTGGTATCTTCCGTGCTGACGTAAGTCCAGGCGCACAGGGTGGTGGTGGGGGGTGTAGGTTCGGTGGTGGGGTACGAGTTCTGAGCGCCGAAGCCGTTGTGTATGTTGACGATCTTACGGTGAAAAAAGGTGGCCAGAGAGTTGCAGAGGTCTTGAGAAGGCGTGATGTCGTTGTTGCTGGCGTCGGGGTTGGAGAGCTCTTTCACGACGTTGAAGAGTTCCTTGCTGTTGTGGGTGTTGTCCAGTCGTTCTCTGAAGGATGACCTTTTGGTGGTGCGGATCAGCTGGTGGTGTTTGCGGGTGGCGTTCTTGAGGGCTGTCATGTTATCCGTTGACTGGTTGTGGCGCCAGGCTTTCTCGAGGTCCAGATCATTGGTCGTTTGGTCCTACAAAAAGTTCAGGTGTGGATGGAGGATGAGAAGATTTTATCCCCATTGCAAGCGGGCTTCCGTCCCCTTAATAGTACCATCGACCAGGTCTTCTGGTTTATTAACATCTACTGGAAGACAGTTGTTCTGGGGAAAGGGTCCTTGAATGCGGTTTTTGTGGATCTAAAGGCAGCCTTTGATCTAGAGCCTCGCCACAGGCTGTGGAGTGTCCTGGGGGAAATGGGGATGTCGCCTGACTTACTATCCCTGATCGTCCGCCTGCATGAGGGTAACCATGCGCGGGTGCGGTGGAGGGTGCGGGGGGAGGTGACGGAGTAGTTTCCCGTTGATAGGGGGGTGCGACAGGGTTGTGTGCTTGCACCGACCCTGTTCTCACTCTTCGTCAACGGGGTGGCTGGTTTCCTCTCTGCGGTCCCCCTGGATGCACCGACGCTGGCAAATGAACATATACCCATCCTCATGTTTGCGGATGACACTTTAATCATGTGTAAGACCCCCAGTGGACTGCAGAAAGCCCTAAGTAGGTTTGAGGATTTATGTCTTATGCGGGGCCTTACCATTAACACGAAAAAAACAAAGTTCATGTCCTTCAACGAACATAGGTCATTCCGGGCTAAGATATATATGAACAAGGTCACCCTTGAAAAAGTTGATGCTTTTACCTACTTAGGAGTGACGATTCAGGCAAATATGGGGTGGTCAAAACAAATCGATATTGCCACCATAAAGCATAAGCAGCAGGCTGGGATCCTTGCAACTAAGTTTAGATCCTCATTGTCTAAACCAATTAGTCCATTGATGGAAATCTATGGCATGAAGGTCCTAAGTTCAGCGCTCTACGAAGCAGAGCTCTGGGGGTTTGCAAATGTATCATCATTGTCATTAGCCGAAAATTCCTTTTTTCGGAAGGCTACCAGTGTCCCAAAAAGCACTCCAATGTACCCACTGTTGCTGGATTTGGGTAGAAAAACTGTATACGACCTGGCGAAACTTTGTCCTCTTCTATACTGGAGAAGACTATGGTGTACGGCTGAGCTCGCTCATTATGCTAATGGCCTTAAAGATGTAATGGCTACAGATCGATTCCATAAGATCAGATGGCTTGCACGAATTGTGGGCCGATCCCGGCAATGCCTCATTTCCTTCTAAAAAGATCTTGAAGGAGATGTACTGTGATAAGATCATGGTTACAGCCTGCACAAACAGTTCAGTAAGACATTTGACTGGTCGATTTCTCGAATTTAAGATTAGGCCTGTATTTGAACAGTATTGGGATCTCATTGAAAAACCATTAGATAGAAAGCTGTACTTTCAACTGAGGGTCGGCACATTACCAGTTAGGTCATTTACATGCAAATGGGCAGGGGCCGCTGAGAAGGTGTGCCCAAAATGTAATGAGGTACAAGAAACAATTAGCCATCTGTTGTTTTTTTGCCCGCTGTATAAGAAACCTTGTGCTATGTGGGTAATACCAATTTGTAAACTGTTTGGTTTTAGCAGGCACGAAGAGGCACTGAGAGTATTAACAACGGACTCTTCTCCAATAATTGCAATTGCTGTAGCCACATTTTTGGGCTGGGCCTGGATTATTCGGATAAAGGCACTTTGCTAGGGCTGTTTTATGGTTTTAATCCCATAGTGCTGCTTTTCTACTGTTTTACATGCAATGAATTGGAGCTTCAGAACATTTGATGTATATTGCTGATGATGAACTTGTTTTATCAATTATAACTAGAGCCTTATCCGGCAGTTATTTGAGGTTTAATAATATTTTTAAAATTTTTTTAAATTTGCAATATTTATTGTCTTAAATTGTTATATCTGTATGTTGTGCTTTTATGACAAATCTGTCGAATAAAGCTTTTGAACTGAACTGAACACGGGAAGACACCTGCAAAATATTACAACTCTGCAAAAGGCAAGATTGAGAATAGTGAACTGAAATGGGCTATTCAAATAAGATACATGTTAAATGAGCTCTCTATCAGGATGACAATAAAGCCAGACCAGTGGAAGCAAGGACTGCGGAACTCCAAACAGGAGCTATGCACTCTTGCATCTAACTGCGCTAGAGATAAGGACTTGCAGTATACAAGGGGAAAACCCTCTACTCAATTTTGGCTAAATAGTTTGAGTGATGACAATAATTTTCCATATATCAAAGCCCTACCTCATCCCACATTTAGCGATGCAGTTGTAAAATTTAGGGTTGGGATAAACCCATGTTATGCACACAGGAAAACATACCAGTAATGAGAGACGGGCAGGGAATGTACACTTGTGGGTTGAAGATAAAATGTAACAGGGTACACATTTTACTGGATTGTTTATGGTTTTTAGATAATCTGAAAGCATTTTTAAAACCACTTTTTATTAAACATGGAATTACAAACCATGACTAAGCCCTCAGCTTGTTGGTGAATGATATTCTTGGACGTTACATGTGTAATTGGGAGATTTATGATTGCGATTCAAGGGATTGTAATATGTTTGTCAGGAAATATGTAAGGGAATTGGTGGGTTTTATTAGAACCCCCAACCATGATTTATTTCTTTTATCTCATTGCATGCATTATTTATTGGATGTGTCCCTTTTTAATCCTTTTATTGTATGTATAATTTTAGGATGGAAAATGCTACTTACCAGTATCCATCTGTTCTTGGCATGTATAGCTGCAGATCCATACACTATGCATAGATCGCCATTTGGTGTTGGGCCCGGATGTTTGCACTTGTTTTTGTTATTGGAAAAGTCTTTGGCAGTCACAAGATAGGAGACTCCTCCTTTGGACCATAGTGCGCATGGGCATCGGCTCCATCTTTAGATTGTTTTTTCGCCAGCAGGGAAATGATGGCGTTTGTGAGAAACAGAAAAGATGCCCATCTTTGCTGTATCTAAATAATATAATACTGGAACAGATAAAGGTAGCCGGGGAGGTGGGTGGGCATGTGTGGATCTGCAGCTCTACATGCCAAGAACAGATGCATACTGGTAAGTAGCATTTTCTGTTCGAGGCATATGAGCTGTAGATCACACACTGTGCATAGATTGATTAGCAGTAACCCTCCTTAGTGGCGACCACCAGTATATGTTGCAGTAGTTTGAAATAGTGTTTTGAATACAGCCTGGCCTACACTAGCTTGCTCTATTGTGTGCAGATCTACACAATAGTGCTTTGTGAATGTGTGCAGTGTAGACTTGTAGCTGCTTTGCAGATGTCATCTGAGGAAATGTTCCCTAAAAATGCCACTGAAGGCCCTATCTTTCGGGTAGAGTGGGCTTTAAGAGGAATAGATAATGTACGTTTTGCTTTGTGGTAGCAAATGTGTATGCATTTGACAATCCACCTTGCAATTCCAGATTTTGATATGGGGTTGCCTTTATGTGGCGGTGAAAAGGACACGAAAAGTTGTTTTGTCTTGCGAAAAGGTTTTGTTCTTTCAATGTAATAAAGGAGTGCCCTTTTTACATCTAGAGTGTGAAGAGCTCTTTCTGCGACTGTTTGTGGACTCCACAGTGATTGAGATGAAAGGGAGAAATAACCTTAGGAAGGAATTTTGATTTGTTCTGAGAACCACTTTGTTATGATGGAGTTGTAAAAACAGTTTTTGAATTGTCAGTGCCTGTAGCTCACGGACACTTCTGAGGGAAGTAATGGCCACCAGGAAAGCAACTTTCCATGTAAGAAATTGCAACTCGCATTTGTGCAGGTTCGAATGGAGGACCCATTAGTCTGGTGAGAACAATGTTTAAATTCCACACAGGTGAGGGTGGTACCCTAGGAGAAATTATTATTTTGAGGCCTTCCATAAATGCTTTGATGGCAGGTACCCTGAATAGTGGCAAGTGTTGTCTATTTTGTAAGTAGGCTGCTATGGCAGCGACGTGTCACCTAATAGATGTGTATGCCAGATTACACCTTTGAAGATGTAGTAGATAACCTTTGATGTGTTGGACAGACACATATAAAGGATTGATGGTGTTGTTGTTACAGTATATCACAAATCTTTTCCACTTGGCTGCATGGGAGTCTCTAGTGGTGGGGCGTCTAGCTTCTCTGATAACATTCATACAGTCAGGGGGAAGGTTAAGGTAACCAAACTCTACGACCTCATGAGCCAGATCGCTAGGTTGAGCTGTGCTGGGTCCGGGTATCTGATCTCTCCATGGTTGTGGATTAAGAGGCGTGGGGAGAGGTGTAGTTTTTGGTGCGGGATTACAGATAGTTCCAGTAATGTGGTGTACCACGGTTGTCTGGCCCATGTTGGAGCAACTAGGATGAGAGTTAGTGAGTGTTGCTGCAGTTTGCGCACCACCAATGGAATGAGTGGGAGAGGCGGAAAAGCGTACGCAAATCTGCCTGGCTAATTCATCCATATCGCATTGCCTTTGGACAATGGGTGTGGATATCTGGTGGCAAAGCTTGGGCATTTGGCATTTTCGTGTGTGGCGAAGAGGTCTATCTGAGGCTGCCCCCACAACTGTAAAAAATGGTTGAAGAGCTTGCGGATGAAGTAAATCTGTTGCGTCTGACGACTTAACAGATCTGCTATATTGTTCTGGACTCCTAGAACGTGTTTGGCTAGGGGAAAAATGTTCTGAGGAATAGCCCATCTCCATATGCTTGGTGCTAGTTGAGAGAGTTGTAGGGAGTGTGTCCCGCCTTGTTTTTGTATGTAGTACATTCCTGTCATGTTGTCGGTGCGGACTAGGACAGCTTTGCCCAATATTTGTTTCTGGAACGACTTTAACACCAGGAATATGGCTAGTAACTCCAGGTGATTTATGTGGAGTAACTTTTGTTGAGGTGTCCACCTGCCCAGCATTATGTGATGTAATAGATGAGCTCCACAGCCGGAGAGCGATGCGTCCGCTGTTAGCACAATCTGAGGAACCGGCTCGATGAACGGTCGCCCTTTGAAAAGGCTTTTGGTATTCCACCACTGCAGAGGGCGATGGGTGCGGCCGTCCACCAACACCAGAGCTGACCTTGAGCTTGGTTCCACTGACGTGCTAAACATTCCTGTAGGGGACGCATCTGGAGTATTGCGTGAGGTACTATAAATATGCACGAGGCCATCATCCCTATTAACTGGATGAACACTCGAGCTGGAAGAGTGTGTTGTGGCTGAAATGTTGTTATGAGGCTTTGCACGCTTGCTAACCTGTGTGGACTGGGATATGCAAGTGCTTTTAAGGTGTTTATTGTGGCACCGAGGTACTGATGTATGTGGGACGGTTGTAGGCGAGACTTTGCAGGGTTTATGGTAAACTCCAAGTCGTGGAGTAGTTGGATTGTGGCGTAAGTGTGATGTACACACTCGTTGTATGACTTGGCTTTTATGAGTCAGTCGTCTAAGCATGGGAAGACGTGAATTTGTTGTCTTCTTAGATGAGCGGAAACTACTATGAGACATTTGGTGAAGACTCTGGATGCTGTGGGGACTCCGAATGGGAGTACCTTGAATTGGTAATGCGGACCGTCCACTACAAACCTCAGATATTTCCTGTGAGAGGTGTGAATGGGAATATTAAAATGGGCGTCCTTGAGATCTAGAGTGGCAAGGAAATTGCCTTGTGTGAGAAAAGGAAGGGCCTGTTGAAGTGGAACCATGTGAAAATGGTCTGATTGTATGTACAGGTTTAGGGGTTTGAGGTCCAAGATGGGTCTCAGGGAGCCGCCCTTCTTTGGAATGAGGAAGTACAGGGAGTAAACCCCTGTGTTTAGCTGAAGCAGGAGAACTGGTTCTATTGTATGTTTTTGCAGGAGGGAAATTTCCTCTTGCTTTAGCAGCGATAAATGATCTGGAGACATTGGACGTTGTCTGGGTGGTATGTTTGAGGGGGGTAGAGGTGAGTTCTAGACAATGACCTGATTAAACGATTTGTCTCACCCACCTGTCTGTAGTGATGTTGTTCCAGACAGGTAGGAATTGTAGCAATCTTCCCCCGACCGGAGTGGAATGGTCCGGGGGGAGTGGAGGGAAGTCATTGGGTAGGAGTGGAGGGAAGTCATTGGGTAGGGGTGGAGGCGGAGCGGGTATTGTTGGTTTTGCCTCTACCTTTGTTATTATTGCCTCTGTAGCCCCCTCTTTGATACCCTCTGGTGAATGAGGACTAGGCGGAATTTTTGTAGGACATGGAGGGGTTGTCAGAGGAATAGCCTCTAGAGGTGCCCTTGTAAGAGGAGCGATGAAAAGAGTGTTAGGGAGCTTGCGATTGCAAGGCTCCCATTGATTTAGCCGTGTTGGTGTCTTTTTTCATCTTTTCTAGAGATGAATCCACGGCAGGGCCAAAAAACTGTTGTTGATCAAATGGTTGGTTAAGTATTGTAGTTTGGACTTCTGGTTTAAAACCTGAAATGCGTAGCTATGCATGTCTACGTAGAAGGACACCTGTGTTAATGGCTCGGGAGGGAGTGTCTGCCACGTCTAGAGCGCAACAGATGGAGGCGTTTGTTATGAGTTTACCCTCCTGTATGAGGTCGTTGGCTTTGGTCTTGTATTTGTCAGGAAGGTGTTGCAATAGGGTCTCTAGCTCGTCATAGTGTGCCCTATCGTATCTTGCCAGCAAAGCATGTGTGTGGCGATTCACTATATGTTGGCTGCCTGTGACGCTGTACGTTAACCAGAAGCGCCCGAGAGTTTTGATTCTTTGCCGGGAGGCGGAGCATTCCCTGACGTTTGTGAGTTGGCCCTCTTTCTGGCGTTGGAGACCACTAAGGAATCCAATGTGTTTGTCCCTTGATGTTAACAGGATCTGCAGGGGCAGATTTGTATTTTTTCTCTATCCTGGGGTTAATAACCCAAGCCCCAACAGGATCTTTGAACACCTCAGGTGCGTGCTTAATTACCCCTTTTAACATAGGGAGTACAGAAGTGTACTTTTGTGATGTATCAAATGTGTCCATTAAGAAACCCTACTCCACAGGACCTGTATGTAAATCTACCCCGTGGTATTGTGCAGCTCTATGAACGAGCAGGGTGAAACCCATAGTGTCCTCTGGAAGAGAAGGTCTAGAGGGATAGATGTCATCTTGTGGTACATTAGGGACATTTGGTGTGTTATAATCGTCCCATGGGTCTGGGGTGTAAGGCGGACTAGGATCCCCTAGTGGTTCATCGTCTGTACCCTCCCCCCATTATCAGATCGTCCACTGGTGGAGGAGATGGGGTGGAGATGGAGTAGGGGAGGGGTGTGGAGGGGGAGGTAGAGGAGGAGGTGGAGAAGGGAGTCTCAGAGGAGATGTTGCAATGTCTCTTTTTTGGTGGAGATGGAGCCGGTAGAGGCATGTCCATTGGTCTCTTTTTGGAGCTGAGAGTAAGTTGGCCTGTCTTTGGGTCTTTTAGAAGAGTTTTTTGGGTTGGATCTAGTAGAAAAAGCTCTTCTGGTTGAGGTTGGTCTTTCGGCGCTGATTTTTTCGGTTCTGAAGGCTTGCGTGGCACCGAATCTGGAGTGGATTTATGCTCCTTTCGTTTGGAAGCGTGAGTTTTTGTAGTCTCTGAAGGAGGGTGCTGGTCTGGTTGTTTTTTCGGTTCCGAGGATTTTTACGGTTCCGAAGTTTGAGAATCTGTACTCTTTGGAAGTGGCTTTTTACTCAATTCCGATCTTTTCGGAGTGGAGGGGTGGGTGTCAGCGGGTTTTGGTGCAGAGTGCATCGATATGGAGCCAGTGGTCAGCACGGAGGAGGACGACGGTTTCTTTTAGGGTGCCGGGGTTTGTGTTTCGGCACCGACGGCAGGCTGACTCGATCCAGAGTGACCTGAAGGCTTATTTGTGGACTTCTTTGCCGATCCCGAAGGCGGGGCATGAGAAGTGTTGTCCCGGTGTGCGCCTGGGCCCGAAGGTGAAGCTGTTACCGAAGCCTTTTTGGGGGGTGGCGGGAGTGGGTCGGGGTCGACGTCAGTACTTACGACCCGCTGCCCTGGAGTGATGTCTTCGACGTCGGAGTCATGCGCTTCGGAGCCGCTGAGGAAGCCTTGTTCAACCCGCTCCTGATCTGGTACATCGACACCCTCCTGGAAGAGGTCGTCGGGAATGAATGTCGACGACCGAGCCATGCTTCTTCGAGCTCGACGATCCGAATAGTTTTCTTGGAGCAGAAAAAGGCACAATCGGGACAGTCTCTGGCCTTGTGCTCCGGCGAAAGGCAGAGGTTACAAACCTCATGAAGATCTGTGTGTGGAAACTTCAATCCACATTGAGAATTTTTTTTAAAAGGAGTCCTTTCCATGAGCCAGATGTAATGGCCTAGGTAGGCCCGAAGGCCTTCGTCGACAATCGGAATGGAAGACTTCGATCTTGAAGAGATACGCGTCGAGTAGGGATCGCAATCGAAACAATACCGGAGAAAAGGGTGAAGGATTGCACGTCGAAAGTTGGATCAGTAACGGCAACGAACTGGAGCGCAAGAAACACATCCAAGCCCGATGGCGGAAAAAAACAATCTAAAGATGGAGCCGATGCCCATGCGCACTATGGTCCAAAGAAGGAGTCACCTATCTCGTGACTTCCAAAGACTTTTCCAATAACAAAAACAAGTGCAAACATCCGGGCCCAACACCAGATGGCGATCTATGCACAGTGTGTGATCTTCAGCTCATATGCCTCGAACACATATTTATGAAAATGTTTATAGAATATGGTCTAAATAAACAAAGCTTTCTGAACATGAACAGCTTTTCTGGACCAGCAGGCAACTGTGGTCCCATAATAAAATATGAATGGGTCCGGCATGTGAATTCAACCACTTTAAACTTTCCAGGACCAGCAAGAAACTGAGGTCTGATAATAAAATATGATCGCAGCACCGTGTATCCCTCACAAAAGCAATATATCACCTGGTGTGCAGAGAGCAAAAAGCTGTAAAGCATTGCAATAACTTAAAGCTTGATAACCAACCACCACTATTTCAGAGGTGATGGAAGGCCTCCAATTTCTTCATAGAATTTCTATTTTTCTAAACAAGCGAAGAAGAGATAACCAGCTGATATCAGGTAAGAATAGTGCATGCATAAAAGTAGGCTTACCTTAAATTCCTTATACAAACACTAGTATATAAAGAGCGAATAGCCTACATAATTAGTGCACAAGAACATCATGGGGAAACTTTGCGGTGCACATAGTGATCATATAAAAGAATTCCTATGATTTCTTAACCCACGACAAAAAAAAACTCTGCCCAACTAAAGGTGATTTCTTAATGCTTGTGTTCGGAGATAAAAAACAACATATTATTACAACACAAGTTATCTAATCTGTTTTCACATTTCCTTCTTGATACCCCAAGAAATTCCAAATTCTGGTCAGTCACGTATTAAGATCGGCAGGTGTACAATTAACAGACCTAATAGAAAATATGCCACTTAGAAACATAAGTGTAACAGAGCGGAGCCCTAAAGACAAATTGTAACTATATGCAGTAAGTCCATTATTTAATGTTCCCAAACATATATAGAGACTCAAAATAAAAATAATGTATCCACTTGGTCAACGCAAGTGCAAGTATCTCACATTTTCACCCTCTTTTTTCCGTACAAAAAAGGACCTCAACTCAGGTCTTAGCAGTGTAAATTCCAGTGCTGGGCTACTACATTTGTGAAAGCATTCTTTATGTATCTAAATAAAATATGAGCATTATGTATGCAAACTGAATCCTTCCGAGAGGTGCTGCTGTCACACCACAATGATGTGGTTTTGCTGCCAAGCTCTCAAATTTGAACAGAGTGCAATCATCAATATTACTTGAGAATAGGTTCGTCTTCAGAAGAAAAGAGAAGGGGCAGAGAATAGTATACAACCCAGTGTGCTTTGCTGAAGCTACAAACATCTTAACAATCAAGATAGTTGGACTCATTTTTAGAATTGATTTCATGCTTAGTGTGCCTACTCAATTAAATTTATCCTATGGAGATCCTAAGTGATCCCACGAGGCACTTATTAAACACAAATGCTTTTCAAGTGTGGCTAAATGTTCATGTATCAGGTAAGTCGTCTAGTCAAAACTAGCAAATATAAATTTGATAACAATCTTACTGCAAGAATGTGAGGTCACAGATTTTGCAAACCGTATGAAACAGTAGACAAAAAGAAAACCGGAGAGAATCAAAAACAGCTGAGGTAAAAGGATTTGGCCAAAATCCCATAATATGGTGTAGAGCTGAATTCAGGATTAGTACTCGGGTCATTCAAAACTACCGTTGACACTTAATCACAAGACCACATCTCCCCACATGTAGTGACTAGCAGTGCCAGCCAGCCACAATCACTTTCTTGATCTGTCACTAAACATGCCCTGGCCCTTCTACATGGCCCAGCCCTTCCACATGGCCCAGTCAGCCCCTGACTAAGAGTCTAGATACCAGTATTTGGAAGCCTGTAGGACACAAGTGAAGAAGTTACTTCCTTCCGTTTTAGTTGGTTCCACCATGCAGCTCTCTAGTTTCATATGAAAACATCAGACAGGGCCTAGGTTATACTCCTATCACACAACCAATAATCTACAGGATTGGTATATATTCTAATTCACAATACCTTCTGTTACACTATCAATTTTCGCTCCTTGTTTTTTATGTAACTGATGTATTTGTTCTATTGTTCAAGACATGTTTGATAAATCCAGAAATTGCAAGAACTACCTAGAGGTAACAAAGCTGGCATTGCATATGTTCCTTTCTCCCTAGGATGGTAAGTGAGCGTGCCGATATAGCAGCTTAGCCCCTCCACCCCCAAGTATAAATTTCAAACATTAAGCAAACTGGGCACCTCCAAATTCATCCATGCTGAGGAACCATCAAGATAACATCTGACTGAAACTAACTACCTCAGTGAACATCTTTAGAGTAGTTCGGGTAGAGACGGATGCCATTATTCCTAATTGCGAAATCCCATATATCTAAGTTGTTTATGAAAGGTCAATATCTTTTTCAAGTAACAGCCTTGACACAAGAGAGAGAACATGAGAAGGTAGAGAATGAGAATTTAAGAGTGAAAGAGACAGAGGGAAGTAAAGAAGAAGAAGAGAAAGAGAAATACAAAAAATGAAGTGAGAGTAATGCTATGTGTTGTTTATGGACACAAAGTGACTATCAGCACCAAATCATGATTAAAATGTATTTTGTTATACTCGTGAAAGTCTCTTATCCAGACACCAAATATTTGAATTCCTACCTATGGATTAATATATGCAAGATGTCTGAAAATTCAGCAAACCTTTAATTTTGTAATGCAATCACAAGGAAAGAGCTGAAGAGTGAGTTGTGCTAATAGTGTTGGGTGCAATGGTCATCAGAGCTAAAGCTGCAGCTCTTTGACAGCCATCTCAATATCAACTGAAATAGGTCTATATAGTATAATCCTAACTTAACAGCAAGAGAGCGCTGTACAGTAAAAAATTAAGTGCGCTGTATAGAAGCAGGCTTTGAAATAGTCACACTAGCGGAGCATGGTGGCTTCTACCTTCCATATATATTATAATAAATAAATAAAAAATTAAGTGCAAATAAATACATCTTTTTTTTAACCATCTTTATTAAGTTTTAATAATATCCAGTAAAACAAAGCATCAGTTGAAGAGCACACCCCCACAAGTTTAACTGGTAGCATCATACACAGTATTCGAATTACATGATGGTATTTTATAAAAGTATCTTGTAGACACACAACCAAACAAGAGCCTTGAACCCACATGGGTGAGCCACTGATGCAAGTAAATCTATAAAGTCCTGTATGTACAGTACCCACAGTAGTAATGGGCGGGGGTGGTGAGAGATGGTGGTGGAGGAAATTGCCATTACAAAGGTGCCCATGGCCTAGAGGGACATGCCACATCTAATAAATCATGCCCCTCGTCACCTTCAGGGGGTCTGAAGGGTGGCAAGTAATGCATCCCACTCCGCTGCTATGTGGAGTCTATGTAAGCCACGTATTTCTTAGCAGCGCAACGAACTCCGCCGTGTCCCACTGAACGGGCACACTTCTCCTATGTATCACACCAACCAGCCAACACAGAGACCCTTCAGGGCATGGCAACTGCTCGCTCAACGAGCAACAGTGCCAGGTTTATGAAGCGATAAGTGGCTCCGCCTGATTGCCGGTGAAGGAAAAAGCCCAGCAAACCATGCACTCCAATCCCTCCGACCAGTGATACGGACTGTTGCAAACCTCGGTCCACAGTGTCCTCGCCAATGGAGAGCTCCAAAATATATGCATCATACCTGCCACTGGGGTCAGACAATGAGGGGGAGACGCAGTGGGAAACAACCAATGTATCCTAGTCGAAGTTAAATAAGCACTCTGGAACACATTAAACTGGATGTATTGAAAGCGGGCATTGCGTAAGACCTCCCTTGAGTACATCAAGGCTCTGTCCCACTCCTTTTGGGTAAGCTCCCATCTCACATCACCCTCCCAACTGTGTCGAGGCTTCCCAACAGGTCTTGGGCAGTATACGGGATGGCCCTAGTGAGCCACATTGTCAATCTCCTCCCATTACCCACAGAGTAGAGGGCCTGTGTCAGGGGGTGCGTTCCAGGTTCGGTATCAGTGACATCCCACATGCAATTAAGCGTCCTCATGGACAACGGTGTGTCAGAAACTGACCCGCCAGGAGACCGGACTGTTCAGTTAGGAGGTCAAAGGGGATTAGAGCCCTGTCATGAAACAAGTCCGTCAAAGTACCTAGTCCCGTTGATTCCCAAATTGATAGTCCCTCTCAAACCATGATCGATTTAAAGGAGTATACAGCACCCAGTGGGATCTCCGGACAATACAACGGCAGCCTGGGTGTCCCCCTCAGCACCCTACAGTTTTAATCGTGAGCCACTTGAAGGAGGGAGTTAAGTACCTATGAACACAAAATCTATTAAGAAAATATGCAAAATGATGTACCTAAAGCCTGTGGTGTTTCCGAAAGTATTAAACTAGACAAACTATGTTTGAAATGATAGTTTGTCACTGTTGATTAACGGTCAAAGAGCAGTCTGGGAGGAAGACCGAGTTGGCAGACAGCTATGGCAGAGTCAAGGACGTGAGGTAATTTCAGTAAAAAAACACAAAAACGTCTGGAGCAGGGGTCGAAGTACATACAAACATGAAATGTGATGTGGACAGGTGAAGAGAGAAAGAGGGAGCAGTCTGGGAGGGAAGAGACAGGGCAAACAAAGGCTGTGACAATTGTTTTAAAAGAAGACAGCAACATTACACCACATATCACCATACATTCACTATTAAAATCTATATATTTAACATCTAAGTAGCCACAAATGTAATATTTTGGGTTTCTTGACAGTGTTACAAGCAAGGGCCATCTTCTTTGAGATTGTCTTACTAACAATAGTTGAAGAAGGCATCAATGATGAAGCTGGTCTCTTGAACTAGTCAACTGGAATATTTTAACCACTGTAAAACACAGATCAGATTACAAAGGCCTATATGTCCACTTAAGTGGCAGGATCAACACTTAAGTGACTGTCATCTCCTTGGCATATAACCCCTCTAAGGAAAACTGAATATTAGCAAACCCAAATTATGTGCATTGTTTTAGGGTCTTTCAACATGCTGTTCTTTACCAAATTTCATCAATATATGCCCAACTGACGGGAATAAACTGGTGTGCACTTCCTTTGAGGGTGAGAGTGTTCAGTCTGTTAAGAAGTGTCCTCACACACCCCAGAGGATGTCATGCTTCATCACTGTGCCCGCTCCTCGTCATGCCGGCACGCAAAGGGGCTCTTAAGATCTTTTGTTGATGAAGCTATTGGGTGCATGTGGGTGTGTGGACTAGGTAGTGCAGTGAGTGTGAAGTGTTTAAAATAGGTCTAGGGCGGCCCTTTGCATAAATGTTATTCCTAGGGTGCACTAGCCTAACTAAAAACAGGAAGCCCTAGCTGGATACAATGGTCCTAGAGGGCCTGTGTGGTGCAGAAGGTCGACATGGTTCTTGCCTGAGGTAGCCCCTGACGGGTCTAGTGGCAATTCATCAGGATTGTGAGTGACTAGAGAAATTAACTCAACTCTCACACTACTGCATTGCTGGTTCGTGAAGTTGGGTGATGCAGTAGTAACCAGCTTTGCAATTGAGCACCAGGTCCAATTAACCTAGTGTTCTGAGACCCCTTAGTTAGTAGGTCCAGGCTGACGGAGGCATTCGTCAGAGCACCTCGTTGCTCACATCTAAAGGCGGCACAGCAACTAGCCGTGATCCTACCCTGGCTCTGGTCCCCGGTCACCGGGTAGTGCAAGAGTTGAGTCAATTTCTCTAATCACTCACTGTCCTGATGAATTGTCACTAGACCCGTTAGGGTCTCTAAGCTTAAAGCCTCCTGTTTTTCCATTCTGAAATAGCTTAGGAAAATACTCTGGATGATCCCCCCAGATGCTCAGAGAACTGTGTTGCAAGCTATGTTATGTTATGAAAATTTGTAGAGCGCACGTTTACCCGTAGGTGTCTTGGCGCTATGGACGGGCGAGGAGGTCTGCACCGACGGCTAATTCTGGAATAGCCAGGTTTTCAAGCCTTTCCGAAAGAAGATCAGAGAGGAAGAATTTCTGAGCTCAAGAGGGAGCGAGTTCCAAAGTTTGGAGGTGTAAAAATGAAAGCTACGCCCACCCCATTGCACAGTGCGCGTTATTGGTACCTGGAGAAGTTTAGAGCCCGAGGACCGAAGATTCCTGGTGGGTTCATACCAGGAAAACAGGTTTTGAAAAAAGATCGGCCCTTTGTTGTTAAGGGCCTTATAGGCTATGGACAGAGCCTTGAATTTAATCCGTTGCTCCACCGGAAGCCAGTGCAACTTGCGGATTTCGGCGGTGACTGAGTGGGTTCTGGGGATATTGAGAAGCAGTCTGGCGGCCGAGTTCTGCACACTTTGGAGTTTTTTGAGACATTGTTTTTGGGCGTTTCCTAATAATCCGTTGCAATAGTCCAGTTTGGACTGGATCAAAGCTGTAACAACAGTTTTTCTGGCATCTACTGGAATGTATGGGAGAATTTTTCTGATCTTTTTAATAAGAAAGTGGCTTGCTGACACAATAGCATTGGTGTGATGTATTAAAGTAAGTTTAGGATCAAGCCACACCCCTAGGTTCTTAACTTTTTCCGCCGGTCTAGTGGGTTCGCCCATCTCCACTGGCCACCAAAGGTTGCCCCAACATGGTTGAACCTTGCCAAAAGTCAAGATCTCTGTTTTAGAGGAGTTTAACTTGAGGCAATGGGTGTTCATCCAGCAATTGACCGTACGCATGCAAATTTGAAATTGTGCAGCGGGAGATGATTCTTTTTTTTGTATTGTTATGGCAATCTGAGTGTCGTCAGCGTATGACGTGAGGCAGAACCCAAAGTTCTGAATTAGTGGGGCCAGCTCTGAGATGTATACGTTAAAGAGTGACCGGCTCAGGGACGAGCCCTGAGGCACTCCACACGGGAGGGTGTATGTATCCGATCGGTAGGCATCCAGCTCAACCATGAGTCTTCTATCTTTGAGGAAAGAGGATAACTGAGCCAAAGCTGTGCCCCCGATCCCTATTCTCTCGAGCCGCTCATGCAAGAGAATGGTCAACCGTATCAAATGCGGCTGATAGATCGAGGAGTATGAGCATGGCTGTGCCGCCCCGATCCATCGCCATCCTGATCTCTTCTGTAGCTTTAATCAGTGCTGTCTCCGTACTATGCTCCCGGCGAACGCCAAACTGAGATGGATCCAGCAGGTTGTTGTCATTAATGAACTGAGTCAAGTGAGAGTTCATAATTTTATCAATTATTTTGGCTGGTAGCGGAAGCCTGGTAATAGGGCGGTAGTTATTAGGGTCAGTGGGCTCCAGTGAGGGTTTCTTGAGCAATGGGAAGATGGAGGTATCTTTCCAGATTGAGGAAAAACAGCCAGTCCTGAACATGGAATTAAAAATATCTGTGAGACCTGGGATAACCACATCGCCGATTTCTTTAAGAATTATCGGTGGGCAGGGAGCAAAGGGGGATCCGGATTTGGAATCTTGGATGTATCTGGCTACGGTCTCAACGGAGACGGGAGAGAAAGCAAGCAGAGTGTTGGTATTATGCTCACTGCAAGAGGAATCTGTCGATGGTAGAGGGGTAGAGTTCTGAAAGTTATTGAAAATGTTCAACACTTTAGTCTTAAAGGCTGTTGCAATGTTATCGCAAAGCTCTTGGTCGCACTTAATTGCTGGACCTTTTAACGAAGTGAGTATGTTCACCACTCGGAAGAGTTCCTTAGAAGAGTTTTTTGCTTCCTTGATTTGTCTGGTATAAAAATCCTTTTTGCTAGCTATTAGGTGATCTTTATAATGCGATAGTGATGTTTTGTAAGCAGATTTCAGGTTGGGGCAGTACTTTGTGCTCCAGCGTCTTTCTAATTGCCGGCAGCGCTGTTTTTCTTGCCGAAGATCTTCAGAAAACCAGGGAGCTGAGTGGTTTTGCCTATTTCCTGAAATTTTCTTTATAGGAACGGTAGTGTTAAATGCGTTGTTAAGCCATTTAGAGTATTTTGGGGCTGAAACTTCGGGGAACGCTAGGAATGAGGGACAGGACTTTTCAAACCGGGAGCGAAGGGAGTGATTATCCATAAGATCCCATTTTCTTTTGGTAGTAGTGGCGGTCTTTGGTACCTTGGACGATCCCAGGGGGGTGAAAGGAAATGCAAATTTGATCAATGCGTGGTCAGACCACGTAAGAGCCAGGGTTTCCATAGCCGCAAGGTTATTAATAGAAGAAAAGAAACCATCTAAGGTATGGCCAGCCTCATGGGTGGGGGTCTGAATTTTTTGTGAGAGACCTACAGCTTCCAGGGTCTCTAGTAGTGCTTCTGTCTCCCTGTTGGCTTTATCCTCGAGATAGAAGTTAAAGTCTCCGAGGATGGTGAATTCGTCATTTTATAGACTGGATTCTAAGAGGCTGTCGATGTTGGAGATAAAATGGCTCCTGAATCCGGGAGGCCGATATAGAAGAATACCTTTGAAGGTTTGTTTAGTGTTCAGTTTAATGATGAAGAGTAAGGACTCATAAAGAGATGTAGAAGTCGGGTAAAACCTAACTGGGAAGTGGTCCCTCAGTATAATCGCCACCCCTCCCCCGCGTTTGAGAGGCCTGTCAACCCTTATTGCCTGGTAGCCTGTCGGAGCTGCACTAACAAAATCAGGGTCAGATGCAGCATCAGCCCATGTCTCGGTCAGGCACAGTACATCCAGATCATGATCGATAATGAGTTGGGATATTTCGTATTTGTGTTTAGCTAATGATCTGACATTTACTAGGCCTCCCTTTAAGGTGGAGCTCGTCCCAGAGGGGGTGAACTTGCTATTTCCGAGGGGCTGGGCTGTCTGAAATGCCCTGGTTCTCAAAGGTTCCGGGAGGGAGAAGCCACAGGTGCAGGCTGGATATGGATTGCCTGGTATCAGTTTACAACAGTTGGGGATTGCTGTGTTAAGACAACGGAGAGCTGTAGAGTCGTAGTGCAGAATATATGTTGTGGAAGGGGCAGGGGTTATGGCACTAGGCACGGGCCGGGCGCAGACGGGCCTGCCTTTGGGGCACAGCTTGCGCGCCCGCTGCGCGAAGCTGCCACTGCCGTCTTTCATGTGGCCCGTCCCCCCTCTAGCCCGGGAGTGAAACACACTGGGCGCTCCCTCCACATCAATCGGGTAAAACCCGTGGTGGACCGGGGATCGCGAGGCAGCAAAGGGCGTCAGAGAAGGAAGTGTGTGCAAAGCGCAAATAACGTAACAGGTACAGAACTAGCAGCAATATTTTTCTTTCCTCAGATTATTTAAAATACAGCGATTTTTAAAAGATTAAGAATACAGGCAGCAACATAAACGGAAAGGGAGCAGAGGTG
Organism: Lissotriton helveticus; assembly: GCF_964261635.1. Classification (NCBI taxonomy): domain Eukaryota; kingdom Metazoa; phylum Chordata; class Amphibia; order Caudata; family Salamandridae; genus Lissotriton; species Lissotriton helveticus. Next base: position 1,000,861,980 of record NC_136061.1, read on the forward strand.
AAAGTGCTCTTACCCCGCGCGTCCGCTGCGCGAAGCTGCCATTGCTGTCTTTTATGTGGCCCGTCCCCCCTCTAGCCCGGAAGTGAAACACACCTGGCGCTCCCTCCACATTAATCGGGTAAAACCCGTGGTGGACCGGGGAGCGCGAGGCAGCAAAGGGCATCAGAGAAGGAAGCGTGTGCAAAGCGCAAATAACGTAACAGGTACAGAACTAGCAGCAATATTTTTCTTTCCTCAGATTATTTAAAACACGGCGATTTTTAAAAGATTAAGAATACAGGCAGCAACATAAACGGAAAGGGAGCAGAGGTGAAAGTGCTCATTTGGCCAAATCCAGATTGGATTATGGGAATGTCCTCTTTCTGGGTGCTGACAAAGCCGTGATTCGTCGTCTGTAGATCATCCAAAACGAGACTGCCCACCTTTTCTTTCGGCTGCCGAGATTATCATCCATCTCTCCCCTGTTACAGACATTGTACTGGCTGAGAGTTGAGAAACGGATCAAGTTAAAGGCCCTGTGCTACATGTTCTGCACTAGACACGGTCTCGCTCCTTTCTACATCCAAGCTCTGGCGTCTCCATGTGTCCCCACCCTGAGCTGAGATCAGCTAACCTTGCTCTGTTTTCAGTGCCTAGGTTCCTCAGAGCTCGTCTTAAGGGTGGCTCCTTTTCCATGTTGGGCCCAAACTCTGGAACGCTCTGCCGCTCTCTTAGATCCTGTAACTCCTTGTTTCAGTTCCGTAAAAACCTAAAAATTACAGCAGCCCCGATTAAATCCTGCTTCTGTAGATCCTGCCATCTTGCTACTGTTGCACAATTGCGCTGGGAGACCCTTTGGGGTAGCTGCGCGCTCTACAAGCTCGTTAAATAATAAATAAATAATAATAACCACGCAAACATTTTCTTGGGCATTTTTCAACAGCCACTAACTGTAACAGCCCACAGTTAACGATTTTTATTTTCTGTTAAACGGTCTCTATTATTTGTCTGCTGGTTTTTTGCCCAAAATTATTTCAATTGTTATTATTTTGGAAAATTCAGCATTTTTTCCAATGTGCTTTTTTATTTAGATTGTGTATGTGGTTTCTCAAAGCTATATTCCATTTGGAAGGTTCACATTATAAATATAACTAAGTTTCCTAAATGAGCTGAAACTATCTAGGGACATTTAGGGTCCAATTTTGTCAGAAACATAATAGATATCTCGTCCGCCTAATTACAATTGCATTATATACTACGGCACTTAAAATAAGAATAAGAAGGACGGGATTTCCATCACATTCGCGAGACAGAGTACCCCTCTGCCAAACTCATAATCAGGCCCTTAGTTCTGCCTGGATAGGAGAATAATTTTCTGCAAGTGGAAAGGCATGAGCTTCAGAAGTACAGATGAATGAATAAGCAAACACTATGAACAGGCTAATTTATAGGGTAACATACGCAGTTCGAAGGTGGTAGATTGAACTTTTCAACAGGATAAACGAACACTTCTTAAGAAATTATGATTCGGCTCTTTATGAACCTTTAATGTATTGCTTCTGTATAATTCTTACATGGGGATTATGGTATTGGAAAGCATTTTATAACGAAAAAATAATGAAATGAAACATAAAACTAAACAGAGGGTGCACATCTCTGCAGATTGTATTATATGAAGAATATAACATGAACACGAAGCTATGATGGTAAGGGAAAAAGTTATCGAAAAAAAGACAGCACGATCTTAAGAGAATGTTAAAATGTTGCACAAGACCGGCGAGAACAGTGAATGTAAAATCTGTCACAATAACTGGATGTTAATTAAAAGCAAGGCTGTATATACATCCAGAAGACACCCAGCACACAAGTGCAGTACAGAAAGCCAAACATTAGAAGTTGATCAAAGGAGAAAAACAATCTCAACAGAAGCTCTAGAAACAGAGGAAGCGTTCAGATCAAAATGGTTTCCAAGATAAACTTTTATGGAATTCACAACCTTATAAAGAAACGACTATTTAGCAATTGCATCCATCTTTCACTTTCCAAATCCAAGACGCATTTAATTTTTTGTTTCGTTGTATAGCACACAAAACATTTCCTTTCATCCACTAAACTAATTCTTCCACAGCTCAATGGATAACTGTAGTAAACTTATTTTTCAATTCTAGGTCGGCTTTAAAAAACGCCTCTCCGCCAATCAGGCCTTAAACCCACAGCCCCCAATTTCATAGTACCCCAATCAGCGAAAAGTTCAACTCTATGAACCCTTACTGGATTGTGCAGCTGATTTTGAAGTGGTAGGGCGCTTTGAGAATAAAAAGATGAATTATTATTTCATTGTGGAAATGGGGCAACTATTTTGACCATAAACTTCAAATAAATGAGAATTCTGAATCTAGCACAGGATTAAAACAATAATGTGCTCTGACCTATTTAATAGCAACAATATACATGACCTAAACAACTACCTCCAAGAACATCCTTTAGAAGAATGGAAAAAATATTTCCACATACTCTTGAATGTCGACTATCTTTTTTGTAGTACACCCAACATATTGTGTACACTGTTAAAATCTACTGGAAAGCAAGGAAATGATAGTAGCAAAACAGGTGAAAGACAGAAGACAAACACTGACCAAGCCAATGGTTTATTTATTTAACTAAAGGTGTTTCCTGTATGCATATGTGTGGGTATTTGGGTAGCGCAAACCTAACCAGAGTCAACATAGTGCTATACACAGTTGGCAAGATTATTATCGTTTTCAGATTTGCAATTCTGAAGGTTGTGCAAATGTTCTTGTAAGGATAGAAAAGGCTAGTTTCTAGTTTTCCATTTCTTATACTTCAACAACAGTCTGAGTAGTCCTGGCTGTGAACCCAACATGATCCACCAGAGACGGAAAACCTATTGGTCAGGTAGGCAGGGAAGCTATTTGTTGTGGTCTTAAAGGTGATACAGCTGGTCTTGAAAATAATGGAGGCAATTTAAGCAGCAACTGGAGTTCCATCAGGTTAAAGATAATATGTAAGAGTTCCTTCAGAACCATGATGAAGTGTGCTGATGCATGTAGAAAGCATTTCGGAGCAGATGGTGTGGGAGGCTAAGGAGCAAGGTGTTGCTCCCATCCAGGTGCTACAACGAGAGGGCTTGGAAGGCACTTCTGCAGTCGCTTGCAGAGAGGAGCAGTTTTCCTCTCCAAACTACACGGGTCTTTTTAGTGATATGCTCCTTGTGCAAAATAAAGTTGAGAGTATTTGTGGAGAGGGCAAATGGCTGTTCGCTGTGGGCCTTGCTTTTGTGTTTCAAAGTTTATGTGGCTTTTTTGAGCGCACGCTTTGTTTATGTATGGCTAAATGAGTGGATCCATGTATGGTTGGAGTGCTGTAGAAGGGAGTTTAGCAGTATTACAGCAAAGTTTATTAATTAGTAAAGACATCCCTAAAAAACCTAACTCATCCCCACGATTCTGGTTCATCGCTTTATTTCTCAATCAACAAACCCATGCACTATGTGGCCACCTGTCAGATCACAAACCCTCTTATCTCCTAAAATGCTTTAAAGACTGGGAAATCATCAAGATCCCTATTTGATAGTTAGTTATGTGCTCAACATTCTGTTCCTCACTCCTAGAGGCAAGTGTCAGATGTAGAGGAAACCCATTAAAATGTGATGCTATATCCTGTGTAATGTAGTGGCATACCGACTGCATATAGCATAATCTTTCCATTAAATGAATAGTATTGCGTGTGAATGTGTGTGCCGCATGCTACTGAAGGTGTGTGAAGCTTGCTGATAAAAATCAGTAATAGCGCCATAAATGTGTAACAAGGTTGCTAAGAAACAGCTGTACTATCCTATTTGAAGTATAGCAACTCAGCTGTGAGTCCCTGTACTATACCAATATTATAGCATCCCAGTTTAGAAGCAGTGGAACGGACGCACTAAACATACAATAATCCTGCTGAGATGTTTTGAGAAGCTGTTGCACCAGCCACATAAAAGTCAGCGAACCTGCATTTTATGTCTTTGTACTGCACGAAGACTGTACTATGCATAAGCCACAAGTGGAGCAAACATTTATTATTGATTTATCAAGAATTTTTCTAAAGTCCTGCATATTACCTTTAGGTTACCAAGGAGCACTGTTAGAAAAGGAAATAAGTTCAATGAGTGGGCTCAACAGATTTGAGTTCAATCATTTAGGGGTAGCACCCATGTCCAATTAGGTCTAGCAGAATCCCTGTTGTGTGTCGACTACAGCTGAAGACAAGTGGAAAAGGTTCAGTGTCCAGGAGGTTCCTGAAGTTGTTGGGATCGGATTTAGGGCATTCCAGATACTCAGTTCCTTGCACACTTAGGGATCTGCCAGCCCCGGTGTTTCCTCCTTTTGAGGGGTTGTTGGTTGATCCAATGGAACAACATAAAGTGAATACCTTTGGATTGTAATGAAGTGCCTGCATTTTGTAGTCTGGATGGAGGCGAATTGTCTCTAGCTGAATTCAGGAAAATCTGAGATCCCCCTACTAGGTAAAGACTCATCTCTGGGGAGACAAGTGGTGGCCGCCAAAGCTGGGCAGCCCTCCTGTGCCAAAGGTAGTCGTAAAAAACCTTGGCATTCGGTTCGAAAACGCCCTTTCCTTTGAAGACCATGCCAAGTCCGTGGCAGGGACCTGCTTCAGCTTACTGCGTGGCCTCAAACCCATACTGGGTCGGTTTGACCCCCACACTCGCCAGCTAGGCGTCCAAGCTACAGTTGTAGCCAGGCTGGGCTGCTGTAATAGTCCGTTGCCTGGCTCAAATAAATCCATTCTCAATAGGCTACAGCACACCATGGACGCGGCAGCCCGAACACTGTTTGCCCTGCTTAGGTATAGTTCAGTCTCTGGTCTGCTGCGCCGCCTTCACTGGCTGCCTGTAGAGCAAAGAATTCAGTTCAAAGCACTATGCATTACACACAAAATTCTTGCAGACTTCGGTCCGGCGATTCTGAGCAACCTGTGCCACCCTTACATTCTGACCCGTGTTCTTCGCTCTGCCAACCTACATCTGATGCGCGTGCCACTGTTCCACAGATCCAGAGCAGGAGGACGCTCATTCAAGGTGCTTGATCCTACTCTTTGGTACTCTCGGCAACTTTCTATAAGAAACATTCCGAACCTCCTGTCCTTTAGAAGGGCAGTTAAGACCTGGCTTTTTCAATGATCAGTAGTACCTATCGCTTCCTCGCCTCTGGCAATTCGTGCAGGGACGTCCCTTTGCCGGGACAGCCATGCACTCTATAAATTTCATAACATAACATAACATAAAAAGCATATTCATTTACAATGCCAATAGCTGTGACTCTTGTCAATCGGAGACCTATTGCACTGCAAATAAAAAATGGCCGCCATTGTCCCAGGCTGCTGTGAAAGCAGGCATGGCGCGCTGAATGTTGCAGGAAAGCTTGTGGTGCCTGCAGCAAGGGAAACTCATTAAAGAAAAAACTGCTTACAGAATAAAAAAGCTGTATCGTGTAACAACCGAAGTAAAACGGCAGTCCTCATGGGAGGGTACAAAAGAAGACAAGGTGGTACTAAGTAGGGAGTAACAAACCTATTAACGAATCAGAAGCCAGCGTTTACGAAGGACAATGAAACAAGCCAATGAAAAATATGGGCAGAGAGTGGGTGGGGCTTATATTCCATATAGCATGCCCGCAGAGCAGCGCATGCGCTGCCCAAATACAACCTAAAAAGGCACTGTGTGCGAGCTCTGGCTGCGTTACAGCACTTTCTCTTTTTTTTTACATTTTCAACTATGATTTTTCCCTGTGATTACGGTACAGAAAAGTGGGTGTTTGCAGTATACACTGGCAGCAAAAAAGACCAAAGGGTGGGTTTCCCAAATCGAATAGATCTCCATTGACAAATGCTGCTTAACCCTATTCCTTTCTAGGGAAGACCTGGCTTGGCAGTTCACACTGGACTGTTCCCATGAGGCACAGGGTCAAGACTGATTTGCATATAGCTGTGTCTGAACTAGGGTGTTGAAGTGAGCTAAAGAACGATGAAGGATTCAACCCAGATTTGTGACTGGGGTGAGTGTCTGAAAAGTTTCAGTTCACCGTCCATCATCTCCTTGCGTTTGCTTAGCCATGCCTGGCAGGTGTCAAAGGGTTGATATCTCAGTCCAAACAATGCCCGCGCTGGACAGATTGGTAACTGCGTCCGTGTTACCATTGTCAAGGTGTTGCCAGGGTCCCTGGAATTATGCGGCAGGAGAGGGCCAAAATTATGTTGAAGGGTGGAGTATATTATGCAGCAAGAGAAGCTAAATTATGCTCTATAATGTGGCACTATTGTAATCGTTTTACTTCATTATTTCGTCATTTAGTAAATTGGTAACACTCTCTGAGCATTGGTCGCACTTCATTAGTATCAGTTTGTCAGCCAAATACATCAATAAGCAACATAAAGGTGATCAGTCCAGCTTTGGAAACGACCTCCCGCTACGGGGCAATGTTTGTCACATTTTTAGTAACTTTTGAACCATTTGATATAGAAGCAATTTTTGGGGGGGCGTGGGGGTTAAAGTCTGCAGCTTATGCAGCAGATAATGGATTATGTGGCAAGTACGGCAAATATATAATTCTTTGAAATCACAGCGGCCGCACAATAGCATAATTCCAGTGGCCCTGGGTATTACCATTGTCAAGGACACGCAAACATTGCTGAATGACTTTGCACCAAAGAGTCCTGGAGCTTCAGCCTATGCCATAACTCGTTAGCAGTGCCTAGTGTTAAACTACGGTTACATATGAATCCGTAATACCTGTAAACCTATCAAGGCTCTAAAGCTTTATTGGTATTGCTTTGCTTCTGTTGGTAGCTGCAGTGTGTAGCCATGAAGGGCATCCTACAAACCATCAGATAAATTGAATGATAAATAAGCACGTCACCTCCACCACCCAGACCATTCTCAAGGTGGGCAAAAATTGACTGTGATTGAACATCCTTGAGAGACATTCAACATGTCTGTTTGGCAGTCAAACCTGAAGTGAAGATCATGCTCCTGTGACAATATTCTGGGCTTATTGTTTACTTTATTGGGGCTAAAAACTAGTGTTCCCAAGGAAAACTGTATGGTCACAGCTTTGATTATTAAGTGAAATGCCTTAGTAATGGGTTGTATTGACTACTAAACACTCATTGTGTCTAATGGGTGAAAAAGTAGGGTAATGTTTGCAAATGTTTTTGGAGCGCTTCTGGGGGAAATTGCTTACATTATTAGGAACAGTAAGTTTTCAACCTAACAATGAGACTACAGGATGTTCATAGTGAATCTGTTTTTCCAAACGTTAATAGGTAGAACTGTTTGCAGAGGTATAGAAATTGGGTGGAGCGTCCTGTGAGCTCAGCAGTGTTTACATATCTTGTTTATGCGCCCCCGTTTGTTTACTGCAAACCCTTCGCAAAAATGAATTCTTGGCCTCTTTCCAGCCACTCGGAATCATTGGCGCCTTCGGGACTCTCTGCTCTGCATTAGGTCTTAAAAGTACTCCCATGTCCTGCTCCGACCTCGTTTCATCTCCTAAAACCATTAAAAGCGCAAATTACCAGGGCCTTGTTTTAGTGGTATGTACGTTGTATGATTCTAATATACGGCAGAGTATCGGTAGCCATTTAAATAATGCGCAGCGATGAGGGGTGTGTGGAGAAAGCAGGTAGATGGTTTTGTGGTGCCGAAGGGAGCGAATACATTATTGTGAAAAATAATCATTATCACTATTACTAATATATAGATTCACGCTCTACACTTTCAGTAATTACGGGAAACAGTCAGATTTTGGGGATACTGGAAGCACCAGTCTGTACTGCTAGTTAATAACCTACCTTCATCCTACACATGGGCTGAAGAGATATTGACCTAGCAGCTGTGAATGAAAGCATCAAATATCCCTCAGATGAAGACCTATTTTCTATTTTCATCCATATTTAAAAATACATAGGAAGAAAGAAAAAACAACACCAAAGCTTTCTTCTTCCACCAATAAAGGAATTTATGGCACAGCAGACGGCAGACCTCAAGACCCCTGCCACCAGATCGTGGAGAACGAATCATTGAAAGTCCCTTTATAGCCGCTCTAGTTCTCAACGCGAGAGCCTGGATGCGTGCTTTCGCTTTTAGTAGAACTGAAGTCAACCGTGTATCACCGGCAGGGCACACCACACAAAACAAGCATTGGAAATGCAATAGGTCTCGCATTAGGAAAGTTTGAGCTATTGGTCTTATAAATGACTTTTTTTATTTATGTGTTGTTTTTTAAAATAGCTAAGTTAATAGCTTTGTCATTTACAATGCCAATATTTATAACTTTCGCAAATGTGACACCTATAGCATTTGTAATGCAACATGTTTTGTATTTACGTGACTTAGATGTATTGATAATACAATTAACAATGGATTTTAATTTTTTTTAAATAATTAATATTTAAATAATGTATTTAATTTGTAATGTCAATAGCTTAAACTTTTGTAAATAACTTTCGTGAAGATTATGTTCAGTGTTTTTTATTGTGATGAAAATCCAAGAACAGAAGTGAAATATTAACATATTTTTGTGATTTGTAATAAAGCTTGAAAACAGCTTGAAACATTGAAAGAACATATTTGAACCAGTGATGCTGTGGTTGCGCTGAGTGATGCTGTGGTTGCGCTGAGTGATGCTGTGGTTGCGCTGAGTGAAGCTGGGTTGATGCCGAGTGATGATGTGGTGATGCTGAGTGGTGCTGAGTGGTACTGAATGATGCTAGGGTGATGCCGAGTGATGATGGTGAGTGATGCTGGGGTGATGCAGAGTGGTGCTGAGTGATGCTGGGGCGATGCAGAGTGATGCTGGGGCGATGCAGAGTGATGCTGGGGCGATGCAGAGTGATGCTGGGGCGATGCAGAGTGATGCTGGGGCGATGCAGAGTGATGCTGGGGCGATGCAGAGTGATGATGTGGCGATGCAGAGTGATGATGTGGCGATGCAGAGTGATGATGTGGCGATGCAGAGTGATGATGTGGCGATGCAGAGTGATGATGTGGCGATGCAGAGTGATGATGTGGCGATGCAGAGTGATGACGTGGCGATGCAGAGTGATGACGTGGCGATGCAGAGTGATGACGTGGCGATGCAGAGTGATGATGTGGCGATGCAGAGTGATGATGTGGCGATGCAGAGTGATGACGTGGTGATGCAGAGTGTAAAAAGAGGGAGAGGGTAAAAAGGGGGAGAGGGTAAAAAGGGGGAGAGGGTAAAAAGGGGGAGAGGGTAAAAAGGGGGAGAGAGAGGGGGAGAGAGGAGAGAGAGGGGGAGAGAGGAGAGAGAGGGGGAGAGAGGAGAGAGAGGGGGAGAGAGAGAGGGGGGAGAGGAGAGAGGGGGAGAGAGGGGAGAGACGATAGAGAGGGGGAGAGAGGAGAGAGAGGGGGAGAGAGGAGAGAGAGGGGGAGAGAGGAGAGAGAGGGGGAGAGAGAGGGGGAGAGAGGGGGAGAGAGGGGGAGAGAGGGGGAGAGAGGGGGAGAGAGGGGGAGAGAGGGGGAGAGAGGGGGAGAGAGGGGGAGAGAGGGGGAGAGAGGGGGAGAGAGGGGGAGAGAGGGGGAGAGAGGGGGAGAGAGGGGGAGAGAGGGGGACAGAGGGGGAGAGAGGGGGACAGAGGGGGAGAGAGGGGGAGAGAGGGGGAGAGAGGGGGAGAGAGGGGGAGAGAGGGGGAGAGAGGGGGAGAGAGGGGGAGAGAGGGAGAGAGAGGGGGAGAGAGAGGGAGAGAGAGGGAGGGAGAGAGAGAGGGAGAGAGAGGGAGAGAGAGGGAGAGAGAGGGAGAGAGGGGGAGAGAGGGGGAGAGAGGGGGAGAGAGGGGGAGAGAGTAGAGAGAGAGAGGGGGGAGACGGGGAGAGAGAGAGGGGGAGACGGGGAGAGAGAGAGGGGGAGACGGGGAGAGAGAGAGGGGGAGACGGGGAGAGAGAGAGGGGGAGACGGGGAGAGAGAGGGGGAGACGGGGAGAGAGAGAGGGGGAGACGGGGAGAGAGAGAGGGGGGAGACGGGGAGAGAGAGAGGGGGGAGACGGGGAGAGAGAGAGGGGGGAGACGGGGAGAGAGAGGGGGGGAGACGGGGAGAGAGAGGGGGGGAGACGGGGAGAGAGAGGGGGGAGACGGGGAGAGAGAGGGGGGAGACGGGGAGAGAGAGGGGGGAGACGGGGAGAGAGAGGGGGGAGACGGGGAGAGAGAGGGGGGAGACGGGGAGAGAGAGGGGGGGAGACGGGGAGAGAGAGGGGGGGAGACGGGGAGAGAGTGAAGTGATGGAAAGGGAGAGAGGGAGGGTAAGAAGAGAGGGGGAGGACGAGAGCGAAGGACGGAGGGGAGAGAGGGGAGGGAGGAGAGAGAGGAGAGCAAGCAGAGGGGGAGATGGGGAGGGGGAGAAAAGGGAGAGCAGGGGGAAGGTAAAGAGAGGGAGAGAGGAGAGAGAGGGGGAAAGAGAGAGAAGGAGAGGGTGAGAGGAGAGAGGAAAGTGAGGGAAAGGGAGAGAAGTAGACGGAGAGAGGGAGAGTGAGAGAGTGAGGGGAGATTGAGAGGCATTTGAAACGAGGGGCGACAGAAAATATTTATACCGGCGAACCTAAATGTAGCACAGCACTACGACATTTTTATTATATACAGAGGGGTACTTATTTTGTACCAATCACTGACCTATGTTAATGTAAGGGTTGTAGATGGTGGGTTGCGCATGCCTTGTTTTCATTTCCATTATAATGACAATAATCCTTTCTTTGACCCAGTGCTCAATCAACGTGGACTGTATTATAGTGAATACGAGGGGCTTAGATAAAGAAATAGGAGAGGCGAGGAGGAAGGGAAACTGGGGTAAGGAACAGCCGACGGAGGAGAACAAGACGGAGGGCATTGCTGTGAGGAGGGGGGAGGAGAAATGCGACACGGCAGGCAGGGGAGGGGGCGGAGCGGGGAGAGCGGCGATGAGGGTGTGAAGGTCTCACATGAGGGGGCATGGTATCTTAAGTCGTGTTGCTTTGGGAGGCAAGATTTAAAAAAAGCGCCATACTGAAAGAAAGGCGTGCGCCGCCTTGTTGAAAGTGAAAGGTGCTGAAAATAAACATATCCAGCGGCACTACTGCTGAAGCGCAAGTGCGGAGCTGGTTAAAAAACCATGAGTAATTGAAATTTAAGGGAGCCTGCTGTGGAGAAAAAAGCCTCGCCCGCCATTGTTTGTATCCGCTCTGCTTTGCTCAAACATGAAGCACGACGCCCAGGCGATGAGGAGTGCACGACCCCAGAGCCTAACCCTGCTTGGTGTACATTTAAGAACTCCGTTTGGTCTCTCATGAAGGGGCGTGGGATCTTAAGTTGCGTCGCTGCGGGAGGCAAGATAAAAAAACAAGTTAAACAAGTTTTAAGAGGAGACGCGGCCGTGAAACTGAAAGTACGGCCAACCGGCCGTGAATAATTAGGGGGTGAGAAATGCGCTGGGAGGGCTGCCTTTGATGTGGTAATGAGAGGCAGGCAGGCAGGCGGCTGGTGGCATTGTGCACGCGCTTTTTAGGGCTTGCGCTTGCGCAATGACCTAAAAAGCGAACTACAGCACGAGTCCACCTATTGAAAAAAACAAATATTTAATGGGAGAGCGCGGCATTGTGCACTTAAAAAAAAAAAGCCAATTGTTTATTAACCTCAATATGAGGGGCCACGCATTAAGAAAGGGGCGCAGCAGCATGGCCTGTTGTGCTGGTTAAAAAAACGAACCGAAACATGGGGTGGAAGGGACTATGCAGAGTTGGGCGGTGACATGAAATATGCCTTATAATGTGGGAATGCAAAAGCAACAGTTGATGGACAGAATGCAGAACAATGTCATACATTCACCCCAGTACAGAGATCTGGGCCTAAATCCAGTGTGTTTTGCTGTTCACCCTATGTGGGAAGGGTATGCCCAGACGTGGGTCCCGTGCTCACTAAGCCACTAGAGTCAAGCTATCCTGGCTGAAGACGGCTGATAGCCAGAAACCGGTCCTAGGATGGTTGATTCCGGTCCAGGAAAGACATGGCTTGGCAGTTCGGGCTGGACTGTTCCCATGAGGCACAGGGTCAAGACTGATTTGCATATGGCCATGTCTGAACTGGGGTGACTTGGTGAGCAAACTAACAATGGATTAAACCCAGATCTGTGACTGGGGGCGAATGTTTTGCCATTGTGCAACATTCCGTCCATCATCTTGTGTGTTTTTATAATGTGGGGAGGCACATGTAAGGGATAGTCAGGGTGCTTTACTGTTTCACTGTAGAAACACTCCATAATTCTCCTATGGAGACAGAGACCACATGGGGTAATTTCAGTTCTCTAGGGCCTACAAACTCTAGACACGCACCAAAGTACACTAAGTATTCTGCTGAGTCCAAAGCCATATCTGTACTGCGTATGGGTCATCAAGAAAAATCATATTCCTCTGACTCAGCTCAGAACCAGAGCCCAGCTGGGTGTGACCCTGCCAGGCTGTATTAATTACCTTCCTCACCAAGCTGTAGCTACAGAGGCCTAGCCCTTCACAACTTTGTTCCAGTGGCACAGTGAGCATGAGACCCACGTCTGGGCATAGCCTTGCCCCTTAGGGCAGTACATTCTGTACAAACAGTCAGTAAGAGTTGCACCAATAACTCCTATCTGTTCTTGACCCTACCCCATCTACCAACTGTTGTACGATAATCTTTTTGTTATATCATCTAAGGTGAGGTAATGAGGAAAGGGGCACTTTGTGACGTTTAGGACAGCCTGGATTGACAACCTGTAGGCAAAACTACTGTGCCCCAGATGACGATAAAGTCTCAAGAACCTGATTTGTTTATACTTGGAACAAAACAAATTTCATCAAGGCACTTCAAGAAGAGTATGTTCCCATTGACTCCTTCCAGCTTCAGCGCCACCTCTGAAGCATGCCTCAGACACCTACATTAAATATTTCTGAGGGGCAAAGAGAAATGATCACTGGCCTGCTCCTGAGACTCCTCTGACCCCTGCCCAGGCATCCCTGCACTGGGGTTGGAAGCCGAATGAGGCCAGTGCTCTGTATCTCACTGAAGGAAGTGGGTCACTAAGACACTAGCAAGGCAGTAAGATGAATGGTAGGGTTATCATATTTAAAGGAATGTTTCTCCTCCCCAGGACCAAAGGAAATTAACAGAAGAGTTCTAGAAAAGTCCTCTTCGTTTGAGAGGAACTGCTACAAAACAGCCCAATGAGACTGTCCCGTTAAAGTACCATACGACTGTAGTGAAGTGGGAAACTAGTTAACTAAAACTACCAACAATCAAACAAAAAACATTGTCAGTGAAGAAACTGGGGGAATCAGAAAAAGCGTACCATTTGTTGAGACTACAATTTATAAAAGAGTCGTAATAAGCAATTGGGGGTACTGTTGTGAGAAGTTGATACTACTTTACTGTGCAAAAATGTATTTGATTCAAGGTGTTAAATCCCTCAGACATTAGCAACCAAATACATTTGTTAAGAGTGAACCTTAACTGTTTAAAGGAGAAAAAAAAAAAAAGATTGGGCACATACAAAATCTGTTAAGTCTAACAAAAAATGAAAAGAAAGAAAAGACAAACTTCACCCGTTGAGAAATATCGAGACGGATCTGTCATTGTGCAAGCTGTTAGCTACGAGGAGCACACCTCAACAGAGCTGTCATTTAAAATGAAGGACCACTCTGGCTCGAGTTTCACCACTCTGGAGTGTGTTTCAAAATAGTTTCCGTTTATTCAAACGTACAGAACAGCAGCCTTCGTTGCGCTATACTTCGCATAACCACAGACAACCAGAGTGTTTTATGGGCAGATGATTCACTGTGGAAAAAAAACTGAAGGATCGACTTCGGTTTGGTGAAAGGAAGCGATCACTCGTTTAATAATGGAATATTTCAACCTCTAACGCCGTCCCTCATCGGAGCCCCAAACTGTCATCAGAAAAATCTTGCTACCTACGGATTATGTAAGAAACCACAGCGTGCGCCTTTAGTAGGTTAAATCAAAGTAAGAAACAAAACAATAATGACCCTCGGGCGAGTTACTGACACATTACCTGAACAAAACTATTAAGAGCAGTTGTTTATTTTCTGTTATTTGCTAAAGTTACTAAACGGCAGTCCAAACTCCTATTGGAGCACTGCAAAGACGGCCTCGGGCCAAGTGAGGCACATTATAAAGGGAAATGGGAAACACTCCATCCTAGAGACCTAATGAAACATAACTGACGCCTAGAATAAAAATCTGAGCACCTGAGTGCCTTCTGCAAAGTCTCCACATGGTTTAAGGAGGCTCTACGTGTTGCGTTGTGTTCAGGCCTGCTGTGTCACCTAAGTGTTGGACGTGGGAGCCCGGCCAAGGTTCTTGGCCAGGTTGGGGAGGTACGAGTGTGTGTTCTGTTTGTTTGCTGAGCCTAGCATAAGAGGAGCAGCTGATATTATGTGCAGACTGACACGAGTAAGAGCTTATGATGTGCAGACTGGCACTAGTAAGAGCTGACCTGGCAAATGGGAACTTGCAATGGTATAATGAGGCCTAGTATAGTGGGTCTAATATGTGGGAGGATTAAGGCTGGCATGCGACAGACCTTGCACTCCTCCTTCATTTGAGGAATACGTAGACAGTCTCGGAATTCAGAAAACAGTGTGCAACATTAAGCAAATTAATGTTGCAGGAAACATGGGCAAGTGAAAACGAATTGTTCTGAATTATACATTAGCCCACAAAAAAAGTGAGAAAAAGTGTGACCAAAAGTGAAAAAAAAAGCAATGAAACGTTGGTATGGAGAGCATGATCGCCAGACAAAATGTAAAATATGAAATGTAATTGCTTGAAATTAGGTTAATCCAAACAGCGTGTCAGAGAGAGAGAGAGAGAGAGAGAGAGAGAGAGAGAGAGAGAGAGAGAGAGAGAGAGGGAGAGAGAGAGAGAGAGAAAGAGAATTTTTAAAGAGATGTTATTATTGGTGCTTGAATCACACCCCACCACCAAGTGATCAAGGAGAGAGGACACTGAGACAAAGAGCAAAAGGCCTGGCTTTAATTTGCCAATTTATGTAAAAATATTGTACGTAAACCCAAGAAGTGTATAATTATGTTTCAAGTTTGTGAAACAGAAAGCCAGCTTTTTGATTACACATTAAGGACTTGATTACGAGTTTGGCGGACCGACCTTCCTGGCCTCTAGAAGACCGCACTGTTGGCGGTCTTCTGACCGCCCCATTATGAGCTGACCGCAGTGCCCATGAAATTGTAAATGTGTGTGCGTGTGACTGTGTAATGTCATCTGCAAAATAATTGTAAAAATGTAAATATAGAGCAGGAAATTGTGCTCTCTAGTACTGTCCCAATGCTATTCCTGGGCCTGCCTATCACATTGGTTTCTATCATTTCATTAAAGTATAAACAACATTCTATTCCAAAGACAGAAACTAATTTCTGGCACGCTACTATGGAATAACAAATATCAACAAAGCCTAGGTCTCACCTATGGGCTAGCTATTGGCTGTGGGTGGGTGGATGGGTGTCGATAACAGGAGGCAAAGGTGGGCAACAGGGCAGTTAAAAAATAATTGTGAAAATGTAAATATAGAGCAGGAAATTGTGCTCTCTAGTACTGTCCCAATGCTATTCCTGGGCCTGCCTATCACATTGGTTTCTATCATTTCATTAAAGTATAAACAACATTCTATTCCAAAGACAGAAACTAATTTCTGGCACGCCTTGGTCTGACCTATGGGCTAGCTATTGGCTCTGGGTGGGTGGATGGGTGTCGATAACAGGAGGCAAAGGTGGGCAACAGGACAGTTAGAAAAGAGCCATGAAGCACTGGTCACTTCATAGTGTATCTCTTTTTTTTGTTTTACTTCTGGGAGGGGAAAAGAAGCAGGGACGGGAGGAAGGGTGTTAGGTGGGGAGAAGAAACAGGAGGGAGGCAAAAAATAAAAAAGCACCATGACGCAGCCAGCGTTGGTCGGATCATAGTGCCTTAAAAAAATATTTGTGCCCGAATCACAGCGCGAGCAGCGTATGGCCAGCGGAGGGACTCCAATTAAATTCTGTGCTTGGTCCATGCACCACCTGAAGAAAAAGAAGTCATGAACGGCAACCACTACACAATTAAAAGGTAGCCAAGGTAGAGTGAAGACGGTGCAAACAAATGGAAAGTAATGAGCTGATTCCAAGCCCATTATAGCATATAAAAGTTTCCCAAGTGAGAGCACATGCTCATACAGGAGAGACCTAAAAGTCACCCCCTCTGTGTCTTGGCGCCAAGTCTACGTTACATCAAATGCCAGAAATAAAGATAAATAGTTTCAAACAAAATTTGGGTTGGATCAAGAGAGGAGTAGGGTTCGACCAATTCTCTCCTCAAGTACTGTACAAACAAAGTAAACTACAGACTGGCTATTGAAATCATTCAGGTGCCTGTAAACGTGTGTTTTATTTAAAAAACAGTCAACTCAATATGTTTCGACTGGAAGTAAAGAGATGCATGTGGATACGTAGTGAACATATGCATTTACCTACCTGTGGCATGACCACCTATATAATGCATTTTATTTCACCATTATTGATACGATGGAAGTTTGATAATGTATACATGCTAATGTTTTTTATAATACTATAACTGCGCCTACAATTGGGATCAACCATAAACACAAGTCAAAAAATCTGCTTTTTTGAAAATCTAACCATAGAAAGGATGAAATGACAAACTTCTGTGGCTTAAAATTGTAAAAAGAAGTGAAACAAAACATGGTACTACAGTGCAAAAGGACAGTACTCACTGATATTACACTAGGAAACATTTCTTTTTAAATTGGTGAGTGTGAAATCTAAAACATTTCATCAATATTAAATTAATTCAGTTTTATAAGAAAACCTAAGTAGACGACTGACCAGGAAAAGGAACTGTGGGAAGATTGTTGTAACTAAAAGTGCATTACATTTTTAACTAGAAGTGTACTACGTAAAGAATTACGATTATTTTAGATAAAGAAAGAACTACTAGCATAAAACACTTTAAAAAAACGACAGTGCCCTTATGGCCAGTTCTTTCAACATGTGCACCGTATCATAATTTGATGGTTGAAATATGTGAGTTTCAGGAAGACCTTAAGAAAACACAATTTGCCCTCTGAAAATTCACTGCAGCTAAACCCTAGTACTCAACATATTACTGGTCTTCAATTAAAAGTGTTACGAAACAAATGTTAGCTCAACAACAATGGGTCCTGTTCTGCCATAACGAGTACGTATGTTTGCAGCAATGGTATAGTGAAAACCTAGCTGAAAGGCTGGAGAATGAATAAGGGCTGGTCAAAGGCAAATGCACAGTCAATGAGAGATTGTAGAGTTAGCTGGGTCCTGACAAGGAGAGTGGACTTTTGCTTAATTGTGATATAGTGTTCTTAAAAGGGGTTATGTCATCCGAGGTTTCCTAATTTGGAGCAAGTTTGGGGTGATCCTGTTGAATAATGGGTTGTCGTTCTAGATTATGAATGCCTAGTCGAAGATAGTATGCACCCATGTTTTTTCATTTTTGTACACCTCGCATCCAGTCTAATGGTGTCCAGACTAGAGATGTGCTGAGAGACATCAGTGGCGTTGAGCTTATCAGTCAGACAGTTAACCCCAGACAGTTAACCCCTGCGACGCTCATGACGAGCTCAGCTCGTCATGAGGTGTACCTCTGGTACACTCATGACAAGGTGAGCTCGTCATGTAAAGTGGGTTTTTGAATTTTCCATCGCACAGCGGGAAAATGCACCGCATGGATGCGGTTAAGAGTGGCACTTATGAAGCTTTTCTAACTAAGCAGCTGATTTTGAAGATGGTATAGGCTAGCAAAGGGAGCCTCTTGCGTTCCATCAGGACAAGGGTGATGTGGGTATTTTTTCTGGGCCATGATGAAGTGTGAAGGATGACCTTAAGGGGGCAGCCTTGGGAGACTGTGGAACATAGCATCACCAATGTCCGTCTACAAGAGCACAAGGGCTTGAACAGCAGTTCTGAAGTCACTTCATGCAGGGACCGGTTTTACTTTCTTTAGAGAACCTGGCCATCTTGTTTTTTGTGTCATTAAGCAATGTTTGTGCTAGTTCTTGCTTGCAATAAATAGTAGGGATTCTGTATTAGTTGGGCTGAGCTTCAAGTACGTGCGGTACATCCAGGTCTAGGTGAGGAGCAGAAGTATTTCAGCCATTGGATGCCTGGGCGAAGGAGTTTCAAGTAGAGTTGTGCATCATTTGTAGGTTCATACATTTTTATGGCATTAATAGCAAGTAGAATCCCAAGGGCCTCCTTGTAGAAATTAAAGGCTACTGGGACAGAATGGAACCCTGGGGGACTCTGAGTTATCTTTTAACTGAATGAGAATGGAAAAGGGTTTAGAATGTGGAATGGTGTTAAGGTGGTGGAAGGTAATATGCAGTTGGAATGTGGACGGTTGATGGTTAACGTTGAAGCCATGTGGATCTATTCCTGTATTACTGGTGTTGCCCTTGTTCTGCAGATTTACTTCAATATGTTTTCCTTGGCTAACCACCTGTGTGAGAAGTTCTCTTGTAGAGGTGCATCTCAATAGTGGAAAAGAGGATAGGATATTAGCAGAGAGCAGAATAGGCATCACAGGCACCTTAGCACAGTAGCAAAGGTGCACAGAAATTCCACCGGGCTCAACAGTACAGCAGTTAAGGATATATGGGACCAGGATGGAGGTATAGATTGTTATGGTAACGCCAACCACTGTGCTGACCGTTTGGCGAGAATCAAAGGTTTGGAATGCTGCCATTGTGGACAATAAATCAAGTATACAAGAAGGTGCTTCAATCGCACAACTAAGCCATGTCTTCAGCAGGCATACTTAGCAACAAGTGCAATAACACAAAATGTTGCCACATAAATCCGGAACCACTACACCACAAGAAGTACTGTATACACTGTTGGTGCCACAATGACTGTGAACCCAAAGCTTGTTAGTGCAAATCATTTTCTTGCAGGATAATTATTATTGCAGTTGATCGTTATAGGGTCAATTGGAACGCTAGGAAAATATTTATATGGTTAAGGAAAAAATGAAGTTTAATCATCATATTTTGTGGTTTTCTATCAAATTCTCAACAGTGACTACTTTATTTGTATTGATTTTTTATGCACCTTTTCTTCCCTGATGATATGCACATCTTATTCTCTTTGCCAGCAGACATATGCCAGCAACAGTCCAAAATCTCAACTGTCTTATGGCTATCAGGCACTGGATGACTCTTCACTCTCTAATAATGAACTCTTCATAAACTGAAGTTCTCTTCTTTACCACCTCCTCTGCACCGAACCTACTCTCATGTTCTCCCGGCAGCCCCTCCAACTACAGGAACTTTAGGAGTATTATTAAACTGCAAGATAAAAGATGATACTGGAGTAATCGATATTGTTAGGCTCTGGCCCTTTTGACAGATTTATCCCCAAACTTTTTGCCTCCTATTTTGCTGACCCAGTTTTCATTGGGCTATAGGATTCCAGGCCCTTTACCACTGCTGATCAGTCCTAAAGTGCATATGCTCTCTGTATAAATTGTGATATGCTTGGGTATCCATGATTGGCGTATTTGATTTACTTTTAAGTCCCTAATAAAGTGCACGGTGTGTGCCAGGGCATGTAAATCAAATGCTACTAGTGGGATTTTAGCACTGGTTGTGCCACCCACACGAGTAGCCCTGTAAATGCATCTCAGACCAGCCACCACAGTGTCTGTGCACGCAGTTGTAAAATGCCATGTTGTCCTGGCAAGTGCGGTCAATGGCCAGGCCCAAACCTTCCCATTTCTTATGTGTGAGGCACCCCTAAGATAGGCCCATGGTACTCCCATGGGCAGGGTTCGGTGTATGTGAAAGGTAGGACATGTACTGGTGTGTGAGACATGTCCTGATAGTGAAATACTGTGTATATCATGTTTCACTATTGAAAGGCTGTCTGTCCCATAGGCTATCAATAGGAGCTGCACTGTAACATTTTACATGTGTAACGTTCCATTGGGACAAGGTAGAACATCGAGTTTAGGCTCTCTGAACAAAGAATCTATTAATGCACCTTTTTGGGGCATTTTATTACTTTACCATCCTGTGTGCCTCTGACTGTGTGTATTCAGTATCTGGTGATGGAGTGAAAGGAGCTGGGGATGTGCATTCACTATAGACTGTCACAAGGGTTGAGATGTTTCCTGCCTTGCCTGCGTGACTCATCGCTGGGCTGAATAGACCTGGTCTGCATTTAGAATGGTGGTAGGTGTTTCGCTTGCACCTGAATATGCTGTGTCTCTTTTTCACAATGCTGTCTCTGCCCCTGTGGTCAAGCTGCACCAAGGAGGACATGACTGGTTTGGACGGGGTTCAGAGACCCTCGCCACAAAGAGAACAATGACAAAATGGGATATACATTTTGGACCCTAAACCCCAGGACTTTAGATTACTTCCAGGAACAAGAGGACCCTGTCAAGAAGAGCGGAAGGACTGTGTGAAAAGCGCTGCCTTTTCTGAGAGGGGTTGGCCTGCAGTTGCTTTTTCTGTATGTGGTGGAGGAAAAGGACTGACTCTTTTTGCCATGCTGTGGTATTCTGCTTGGGAAGTAAATCTCCAAGGGCTTGTGTGTGCTGACCTCCTGTTTCAGAAGCCCAAGGAACATCAAAGTCTTCCTATCCTTATGGTTTGCATTTATTTGGACCTCCCCTGAGCTTTGCTTTTATTGACAGCTCCACGGTGCTGTCCTTGTTTGGGAGCTTTCCTTGTATGGAAACCTCCAGTGTGTCACTCCCAGGAAGTGGCTGTAATCATCACCACCGGTAAACCTGTGTGCCAGAAGCTGGGCTGAACACCCATGACCAGAGAAACAGGCCCAAGGGCAGACAAGATTTCATAGAGGAGCCAGCGCTAAGAAAGCCCTCAAGCGTTGCCAGGCAACCAACATGACCGCCCAGAGTCCCAGCCATCGCTCAGCAACCACAAGGGAGAGACGACGTAGATGCAGCGCCATCAGTGGGCCGTCCAACAAAGCAGCCGGCAACACCAAGAGGTTCCACGGTGCGAGGTGGTGCAGGGCGCTCCCAGCTCATAAGGAAAGGAGCCCCACCTGCTTTGCGCCAGACACACAGGACCGGAATGCCGACGTACCGCTGGTCGGAGAAATGCCTCGCACCTCCCACCTGTGAAGCCAAGAGGAGCTCCCCAAGCAGTAAGGGCATTTTTGTTGGGGGCCTGGTTTTGCTTTAGCCGCATTTAAGGTGAACAACGGGCCGGCGGCCCGATCAGCCGCCTCCGTGCCTGACACTGGGATGATGCGCTCAGGGTCGCTAGCACCGAGGTGCTAAACACAACATGATGACCCTGGCATTTTCCTCCACTGCCATTTGTGTTTAACCCATTGTGATCTATGCCTGTTGCTTGCTTTCTCTGAAACCAGTATAACGCGTTTCCTTGTGAACAGATCAATATGTATTGTGCAGAGGAGATGATCTAAGATAGAAACAGCTGAGAAGTGTGTATTGCAATGCTCTAACTGTTACTCTTATGACAATTGCCTAGTTGGCAAACTGATTTTGATTTAAGTGATGGTGGTCCAAAGTGTTTTGCCTATAATACAGAGGATATTTGTATATAACCTTGGGTAGAGTCTCTTTTGTGGTGTGCCTAGTGTGTCACTGGTGTGAGTATGTTGCACAAACGCTTTACACATTGCCTCTGGGATAAGCATGACTGCTCTGCCAAGCTACCAAGGCGGTGAGCAAGGGGTTATCTTGTGTGTGTAACTCCCTTATCCTGACTAGAGTGGTGGGTTCTGCCTGGCTTAGGTGAATACCCTAGCCAACCAGAAACACCATTTCTAACAGATATCATCTGATACCATAAGAAAAATCAGCCAACATCTTCTCTTCAAAGCTGGAAAACCCATAATTAATACATTCGTTTTCAGGAAGCTGGAGACTGCTATGGCCTGCTGATGGGTCTATCCAAACATGCATCTGATCCCTGGAATAAAATGATTCATATTGCCACAAGGGCACTCTTTCACCTGCCCAGAAGGCTTTGTAACTAGACACAGACACCGGCCAGAGAAGTTATTAGCCAAGCACATGATAGTTCACAAAATATACACTCTGGTACACAACACCATTCATGGCTCTCCTCCTGCCTACCTTTCTCAACTGAAATTACATCACACATAACTACTTAATCCCTGCGGTCTATTAACCAGTGCCTCCTCACTGTGCAAAGGCCCAATGCACTCATTCAGGTTTCTGTTCCTTCCAGTTTCTTCTGTGGAAATCTCTCCCATTCCACATCAGGGCTACTCCGCCCCATAAGAAAATGTAAACAATTGAAACATTTTTAAAACTAACTTCTTCTCTATATCTAAAATAAAACCAGCACTAGCCCAACAACTTACATGTAAATATGTCTATAATATACATATTTGTAATTGCTGGTATGATTCTTCGCATGTAAATACTTGCAATATCGTAATCAGGGTTAGAGATACCAGACAATGTCGCTACTAAATTAAAAGGACCACTAGGAATTGTGTTTCTGCAGCTGTGTTATTTTCCGCATTATTTTGGATTTACTGCATTTGTAAATTAATTTGTCATCTGTTGACAGTGCTTAAGTTGTAAAAGAAAGCTTACTGGTGTCCTAAGTTCTGCTCAGTAGTCTGCGGCAGATGCAATTATATGTACCGCCGCAAACACCAAGGCTGGGAGTCTTAATTCGCCCTCATGCTTCTTTAATGCACTACCAGACACTCCATGCCCCTGTATCTCACTCTTACAGATTCCTGCTTTATTCCTCTGGGACCGTTTGCCTTCTTTTTCTTCCTCCATCTTTATGATCTGTGTGTTTTCCCTCTCTTGCACTTGTAGATATCTGATGCAGAAAAATAAGTGCCAGTCCCTAAAAATAAGTGCTGGTGGCCCTCACCTGCTCAAAGCAAACTGTCTATTGCATAATATGCAGATTTGAAAAAGTGTTTCACAAATGGACCAAACCTTAGTCAAAACGTGATTCCTGCGCAGTGGCAGGCCCTTTGCAATATTGTCATTGGTCATATTGCAATAGCTTATTGCTTTATATGGGTGTTAAATTAGTACTCATATGGGGACATATATTCCTAGCCAGTATTACCATGAGTGAAAATGACAAAACAAAGTAATACTATAACAGAATGTCCTGCATTACACCGCCAAATATGCCTTTTCTTGACAAATAATTTAGTCTGCACAATGGAGTCCTCCCATGCCGCATAATTCTAGTGGCCCTGCATTTTATGTAAAAACAATCTTTGTGCTGTTCATCCATTTGTAACTGACTTAATGCAATGATTAATAACTATATATGCAGCGCTTTCTTAGAAGGTTCTCTATAGACAGACCATATATCTGTAAAGCATTTCTAACAAATTGTAAAAAGTTATATAAAGACTATGGGGCTTCCACATGCAAGGAAAATGACTACGTGAATATGATGTCGACATAAATCTCTGTTAACTGACCTTTCATGATGAATGGTTGCTTAAATCTTATATACATTTTTTGTGTGCACGTTTATATAAATTCAATTGACACTCGCTACGCAATTGCCTATAATAGGTGGTTCCTCAAACGTTATCTGCGACCCCTTGTGGCCCGCCCCACTTAAAAATAACTACTTAGTAACGTCAAGAATCAGTAGATTAGGGCAGACGGGTCCAAAAGTAAAACGCCTTGTTGTATTGTGCGCGAGTCAGCGCGAGGGCATGTTGATGCGAGGTTTTCCTCGGTTGTTCATCACATGGACTCGCGCCGACTCGTGCCATTGTTTTCATTCAGTTTGGCCTCGAGTGATATTATTGTTTAATTGTACATCACTCGAGACCATCTTCAGTTGCTTACTGTTACACTGCATCTCCTAACTGTATTGTGAGTTACTGGCTATGCTTGGTCTGCTGCTGGAGCTGTATGCAGGGAGTGCTTCATTTCTTGGAATAAACTTAATTCCTCACCTTCAATTTGTTGGTATTTACACAACAAACTTGGCGACGAGCGAGGAGCACTGAACCTGTTCTTTAAGGAGGCATTTCCTGTACATTTTTATACTTATTTACGAATTTTTTCATTTTTCCGACTTCTGGAAAAAAAAATAAAGAAAAGCATTCTAAAGCATTCTTTCATGCTTCAACTTACTTTGGATGCAGTTCACAGTCTTCCGAAGAGCAGATTTGACGAGCGACTTGAGGAACAGAGTTTCCATCGTAAAAGCCGACTTTGTTTCGCTTGCGTGTGAAGGTGCGCGCCTCATTTCTTTAATCGCGCTGGATAATCCTTCCTACACGCGTATTGGCTGCTCACTAAAGGAAACTACGCTGAGGCTGATTGGCTAAAACGGAGGTCATTTCTGCATTTCCTGTAGAAATTAAAGACGCCGCTTGCTATTGGGTTACCATCCTTGACACAACTGACAAGGTGACTTCGTTTTCACCACTTTATTTAAAACGAAGACATCTATTCGATTAACTGAGCATAAAAACGTCAAGGACACAGCAACAAACGAATGGTGAAATTACTTAAAGGGCAGAGAAGCAGTTAGATGGTGATATATGAACACAAGAAAATTTTCTTAAATAATTTTTTCTGTTATCCTATGTGACTGTTTTTTTTCTTCTCTGCAACTCTTTTTGGATTTAAAAAAAAAAGGGGACTATTCTATTATTATTTTGCCATTAACAAATTATTATCTCTGTTACAATGTGTGCTCAAGGTTATACACTTGCACCCCCACAAAGTTATTGGTCAGCTAGTAGTTCTCCTTGTATGCCATGGATTGAATGGAAAGCCTATTTCTTAAACTATATTGAGACTTTAGATGCAAGTGGAAAAATGAAAGCTCCTGAAAAAAAAGGTATTTTTTTACACAGTTTAGGACCAGAAGGATTAAGAGCCTTCAATCAACTTCCTATATCACAAGCAAGTGGTGACATGAATGTATTTGACAAGGCAGTATATGATTTTGATAAGTATTGTTCTCCCAAAGTGTGTATAGGAATTTCAAGGTTCAAGTTTTTTCAGAGAAAACAATTGAGTGAAGAGACTGTGGATAACTTTGTTTCTTCTCTAAAAACTTTAGCTTTAGATTGTAAATTTGGTAATCTACAAGAAGATTTTATTAGGGACCAAGTAGTCATGCACTCTAAAAATGAAACTATACAGGAGAGACTTTGGATTAATGGTGATGAGAATTTAGACTTTGTATTGTCTATTGTCAGAAAAGCTGAACTTTCCTGTAGAAGTGCACTACAGGTTAAAGGGAAGGAAACTTCCGTGAGTAAGAATATGGTTGCCAAAATCAATCAAAAGTATGACAGTAATAATAGGGATATTTGTTCTTATTCTAGTGTTTACATGAGCCCAGCAACTTCTCATTCACTTATGGAGACATCACTTCATCTCTAGGATCATGCTTCCCATGCATGCCTCCCAGTCATGCTGCCCTTGCCTTTCTCACTCCCTATGAAGCTGCCCACCTGTTTCTTGCACGCATCTCAGCGCATACTTCCCTATCACCCCATACACCATACTAAGTATATCAACACTTTGCTCTCTCTCTCAGCGCGAGTGTTCCATTCACTTCCCAGCAAAGCCCTCCACACACACACACATATATTCTAATGCTACCCTAAATGCTTCTCATGGAAAGTGCCAGCCTCCAACCTGTTAGGATGTTGTCATTCCACTTCTTTACTATCGCATTACTGACACTCTCCCGTTTCAGACGAAATGGCCCCCATTTCTGGTGTATTCCTGCCAGCCCCCGCCCCCCAATCATTAATTGTGTCATTAATGCCTGGCTCTGCACTGCTGCCTTCATGGTGTGCTGAAGCCTCCCGCCACACCCCACTTCCCCTCCACCCGACCCCCTTTACCTCCTTCTGGGGACGCTGCTGGCCGCTGGCGGGGCGGGTGCTTTGCACAGGCTGGGACTGGGCGACCCCCGCTCCGCCGGCCTCAGGTGCCCGCCGATGATCTTGAGCCGGCGCTGAGCCTGCGCAGCGCCAGAAGCCTCCATGCTTCCGTGTTGTCCAGAGCCTGGGAGGTGAAAGGTTAGCGCAAGACAGGGGCTTCCCCAGCATGCACCTCACTGCATTCCTAGGCAACCGGCCCAGCGCAGCCGACTGCTGCGATTGGAAGAGAAAGATTGCATGTGACCAGTCACCAGAAGCGAGGGAAGGAGGGTGACAGCGGCGAGGCGAGGGTGACTGTCATCCGCACACCACCCCCGGGGAGCCGATGCAAGGGCGGTCCAGCAGAGGCACACTGGGAAATGAAAAGGGTTCGCGGCTAACCACATGTCACCGGGCCACTGTATTTCATTTCAGAGGCGTTCCTTTACGAAATCAACGAATTCATGGGAGTTGTAGTCCTGCGTCATCCAATTAATCAAGAACGGTTGAAAACGACCACGCACATCTTACTACAGGAGACATATCGTCCTAATGATTCACGTGTGTCATGTGGTGTCCGTAGGATGTAAAAGCATCAGCAGAAGCGAGCATAAAGCAGAGAGGTACAGTCCATGCCGGCCGGTGAAGTTTGAAAGTGGTGGAGCGTAAACCCACCATCCAAAGGGCAGCATGTATGTGTGTTTACTCGACCTTACCATTGAGAGTTAGAGGGATACCATCCCAAAGATTGTTTTGAAAAAAGTTGGCCAATATGGTGCATTTGCCAGAAAATAGGCAGGGTTAATTGCACGGTCCCTCCTAAACAGAGGGGAAGTGTTAAGCTTGTACTCTGAATCAATTCTAATTCACGGATCATGTTATAAGAAACCCAATGTACATGTAATAATACCTCTAGGAATATATTTATGTGTGTATGCATCCATGTACACTTAGATATATACAGGGTTATGTACATGTTTGCATACAAAAATGAGAGTCATGCTACTGTCTTTATTTCAACTAATGTGATTGTACAGCTATTTTGGAGTTTCTTCAACTCTTGGATTCAATTTGGATCATATGAAGAAAAATGACCCCCATTATTGACTGAATAAAATTGTGAATCTCCAGTCAACCAACGTTTGGATACTTTAATTTCATGTATACACAGCAATTAAATTTGCTCATAGGAGTGCTCAAGTGTTTACCCTTACACTCGTAAGGCATCCAATCTGCATACAAAAATGCACATTAACATGCTTGTACACATAAACATTGAAAGGTATGCATAAACAAATACATCTATGCATAGATGCTGCACAAAAATGTTGCTCCGTGTAAGAATATAGGACACCTGCAGGGTGCACATGCAAACTAACGTGTCTCTTATTTCACTAATGGCAGTGTTGTCATGGTAGTGTGGGGTGGTGGGTAGTTACAGGAGATAAATATTTTTAAGTTTACGTATAATAAATGCTTCACAATGCAGTGATATAATCTGATGCACTAAGTTGAAATGCGTTTGCCTGTTTGAGCATTGATGGAGCGGGATAGAAAACAGAAATCTGTTTAAACCCGTGAAGTCACACTTCCATAAATAAATTAATAATGCTAACAATTTGTGCTGTGTGTGCTAATTCAACCTAGTTTAAAGTTACATTACATTACAGAACACGTGGGAAACTAACATGTGTGATCATAAATGTGCATTATGTTGCATTCTTTTGTATGTGGAAAATAATACATTAATCTTGTCTATTGTCATGTCATAACTAATAGCAGCTGTTTTTAAAATAATGGCATGTGCTTATTTTGCTTCCCTTGTCTATGTGATGTCATTTCTACTATTCTAGGTGCACATAAGGTTTTATGGATTAATGAAGACAGGTAGATATAAAATGCTGCTTTATTTGTGCTTTACTGCTAGGTAATTTAGATTAATGGGTTAATTATTAGCAATGATGGGAGGCAACAGAACAAACTGTATTTCTTGCATTAATTATTCTTTGTGTTTGTTTATATAATAGTTTTACAAATGAAGCTTAGAGATGGCTGCAGAAAATTAGTACCCTTTTTAAAGTGACGCAGGGACAGTGGCGCAGAAAATTGACGCTTTCTGAAAGAGGCCTAATGATGAAAATGGCTCAAGTGAAAATAATTCCAAGAAGGATGGAAAAGGCCTCTGAGCTTTTATTTTGAAAGGTTTTGGAATGAACTGCTAAAAAGATGACTTTTTGGAGAAATTTGCTAACGTTTGCTAACGTGCCACGGGAGTTCAGAGCTGACTGGCTCAAGGTTAAAAAGGAAGCTGTCGCTACAAAATGTAGCAGTCTAAGGAGAGCTGCCAAGACTTCTAAATGAACAATGGACTAGTGAATTTGCCCGGACATGTAAGAAGGAGGTGTCACAGTTTACTGTGGTACGAGGTGGCTCAGCCAATGGAGAACTAGAATTCGTCTGCTGGAATGTGAAAAATAGTTAGCTCAGCTCAATTTAGGGTATAAGAATAGGTTCAGAGAACACATAGTTGGCTTACGCTCGAGAAATCTGGAGGACGATGTTATGCTGATGGACTTTACACGTGAGGAAAGAAATTTTTATTAATTACTTTATTACTAGGAGATGAGGGTAGAGACAGAGATATAGTTAGGATTTTGGAAAATGCTTAATTTTACTTATTCCTGCTAATGAATAATAATTCTTGATTTATGCTCTTTTTATTAATACTGAAAAATTCTTTCTTTATGACTTTTTCTAATGCTTGTTTAATAAAATACCAAAACCTAAGTTTTTCTAGATGTGTTAAAATAAACTTTCTAAAATGACAAGCTGGTCTTGATTATTGCAGATGGTTTAAACAACTATATTTAGATCTTATCGCCTCATGATTCAAGCGCTCTATTGTTGTTATGGGCCTAGTGTTGTAGTGTAAGTTTTGTGGTAGTAGATAGTGTCATTTGTACAATATTTTGGTGAGAGCGCTGGATCAGCATCTATGTCATATTTGTATATGGTATTTGTTGCACAGTTTCCAGTTTGCATGACAATCAGTTTCAGGGCTCGGCTCGCGCATGGGCTTTTAAAGGCCAGCCAGACCTTTGGCTCGGCTCTCCCTGTTAATTGTTGGGTCGCTCACCTTTACATACATACATATAGTCACAGTTCACATATACAACCAGGAATATTAAATACTGTAAGGAACCGTTAGGCGAAACATCAGAGAATAGATATAGCGCGAACGTTAAACGGGATGAAAAAGCAATAAAACCGGAGATTTAGGAATAGGTCAAATATGAGCAACATTTCTCAGCTTGTCGAAGCCTGCACCGTCGGTGCTAGCTGACATTGAGATATTTCTTCAATTCAGATTTCAAACAAGCTTTCCGGTAATACAGTGGTCAGCAAATAAATGTAGGCAGAGAGAAGATGGAGATTGAAAGTATGGAGAAACAGCCCAAAAGAGAAAAGACTGGCAAACAAGGGGAAACTAGAAAGCTTGAGGGTGAGTTTGAAGTTAGACAAAGCCATGCTCGAGAGGGCACGAAAGAAGCATTCTTTCTTTGGGGGGGGTGTCCTGGCATATGTTTTTTTGTGCCAGTGCGACCCTGTATCAGAATAAAACGGGAGGGAAACAGGGAGCGGGACCGAAGAGGCATAGCGAATGAAATGGAATGCTGGTCGAGAGGAGAGAAAAACACATTAAAAAAAAAGACAAGTTAACACAAGTTATTGCTCAAGGCATTAATCTGAATATTTTGGTAAGCTGTGGGTCTCTGCCTTATAAATACCTCCTATTTTCTGATACCATGGTGGACCCTATGTTCCTGTCTCACAGACACGCAGAGGCTGGATTCAATATGACCCCTGCTTAGGTCTGTACATGTAGCTGGGCAGCAAAGTACAATAGAATTTTTCCCGGGCAGGAGCATCACATGGCTCCTTTATGTGCCGTCACAATTTGACACCAGCCTTTCCAATTTGTCACAGTGTGGAAAGTGTGGGGTCACTGTAAGCGAGTACTGGATGTATTTGACGCTGGACTGCCGCCTTTTAACTCCAGAGGTTAGATTCAGTCAGCACAGCTACAGCTAAACTTCACTTCACTCACCACTATTGCTGGCAAAAAGTATATTTATAATTATATGCATGGACTAAATATACATCTGACCTTGCCTGGACAAGCTTCAACAGCTGTTCAGAACCAACTTAGAGGTCACTTTGCTTGTCCTGATGTCCACATTAGTTTGCTGATCAGATTGTTCATTACTGCTTACACTGTCCGTATTATAATTGGCACAGTGTATAATTGACATGGTGCCAATCTTGTATTACTCTGTTTCTCATATTTGGCACCCTGTCCCTTTTCTCAGTTCTATTGAAGTTGCATTACTAATTGTATATAGGGCCAAGAAACCAGTCACGCAGGGAAGAAGCAGACTGGGAGCACCATGGTGTTCACAACTTCTTCCTTGCTGGCCAGCAAGTGTGTATGGGTACCAACAAATACATTTAATTGAGCAAACTGCTGTATTGTTTGTTTCTTTCATTGCTCCTTGGAGGGTGCAATAATATTTCCCTAACAAATGGCATCAAAAGTGTGATGTGTGAAATGTCACCGGTAAGTGAGCTGAATACCTCACCGCTGTGGCCTTTCAACTCTTAGAATATAGCTGGTAGTGAAACGGGATTGAGGTGTAACTACAAACATAGCTAGCACTTAAACAGGGGCCTGAAGAGAAAACTGCGAGTTTTCTCTGTATCAATAAGTTAAATTGATAGTGGCTTATCATTACGGAGGATTGTAATCCACGCAGAGGAGCCTGTGCCAGAAGGGGATTTTGTTTAGGGCTCCCCAGGAGAAGAAATCCTGCCAGAATATAGTGAGGGAAATATCTGATTGGCAGGTTGCACCAGAACAGAGGGAAATTGTAGGAAGGTAGGAATCCTTCTGCATGGTTACCCCTACTTTTTGCCTGGTGTTAAGCTGTATTTTGACTAGTCGGACTGGGATCCTGCTAATCAGCTCCCCAGTCTATCTGCTTGCTCCCTAAATTGTTGTGTTCAGTACTTAGGTACATCCCATGGATACTGGAGTACCCGTATCAGTCCCTAATATATGGCACCAAGGTACCCAGGGCATAGGTACCCCAGAGGTCTCCCATGGGCTGAAGCATGTATTATGCCACCCATGAGAGACCATTCACAATGGAATTACAGGCCTGCCATTGCAGCCTGTGTAAGTTGGTGCTTACACCAATTACTAAAGATATAGGTTTACTATATCTTTGGTCACTGCACTTAAAACCTACAAGTCACCCCTATAGCAGGCCTTTGCAATCCTGAAGGCAAGGTGCTTGGTTCTAAGTGAGAGGGTGCCCTTGAATGAGCAGGACACCACTGCAGCCTACAGAGTCCATTCTCCCGGGTTGTCAGTGAAGCAGCCATTTACTATATAGAGGGGCGCTGCGTAATTACGCGATGACCATCTTCAAACTGGCTGCAATGAATCCTATCATGTTTGGTATCAAATGTGTTGGAATCATACCCCCACACCATAAACGGTGTGGGAGGTATGAGGCCAAGCACTGGCAGAGCCCTCTGTTAGGCTCTCAGTGTCACCGGTGCCAAGCTTCTAGTCCGCAACAGCACAACATGGTTGCTGCCGACCAGAGACACATTCCTGCCCTCCTGCTGCTGAGCCAAGCTCAAGCAGAGGAAGGTGGAACAATAGGCATCCTGTCACAGGGAGGTTTGACCACCTCCCAGACAGGATTTAGTGTATTGGGACCAGGTGGGTGCGCTTGCCAGCGCCAAAAAGTCTGCATGAGGGGCATATTTGGTGTATTTGCTTAAATGTAATGAAAGATATTTAACATTCATTATATAGAAACAACAACAAAATTGCCAGTAATTATTATTCAATAATGACTAAGGCTAATCAAATATGGCCTTTTATCACAAACCTTTCTCAACATACATACATGTAATTTATTATTGAAATTTATTTTACTAAAATAATTTTTGTATTTTTATGATCTTTATAATATCTAATATCACTACTGTAAATATCAGCAATGTAACTATTGCCAATAAAAATGTGCACAACTTTCACTTTCTTTTCATGATGCACTACAATTTAAGGCAATAGCTTTTACGGTGATGTACTTTTTTCTGTGTCAACGTGTGCAAAGTGCACATTCAGAATTTTGTGTCTAAATGGGTAAATATTTTTATGTACAAAATAAGATGATTTTAAGCTCCAACAATGCCAATATTACTACATCTTAGTGGCAAAATTAAATTGTGAGTTTTAGTTTCAGTGTGTCCTAATGGCTGTAGTATGTCTCAAGTACCCCTGCTTTTCAAAGTTATGCAAAGAAGAAAGTATTTATGGATTTCTAGACCCCCACTGGCATTTTAAACTACTGGAGTTAATGGGAGCTACAGATTGCACTGCACAGAAATACAAAAACAGCAAAGTTTATATCTTGCCGTTCCACAATGTCAGTGCAATGGCATATTCAGTCATTCTGGCCGTGCAGAGCTGCCATGGGACTTTCAAATAGGTCAAACACTAAGGGCCCGATGTAGGTAGGCATTTACCGGTAACGAATTCGGCCGTTACCGACCGGTAAATGCCTTTTCCAATGTAGGGGGCATGTATTTACAGATTCTGTATTTTTACCGAATCTGTATTTACCGAATCGGTAAAATTACCGAATTGGTAAATACAGACTCGGTAAAAATACCGAATATGTAAATGCAGATGTAGGTGGCGCTTTAAATAGTGCCACAGGCCCCTAAGAATTCGTTATTTACCATGTAATACTATTGCATGGTAAATAACAAATTCAGGTGTACATGCACATCTGTGCATGTACACCTGTGCCATGTGACACACAGACATGCCCTTAGGGCATGTACGTGTGCCACATGGCACACAAGCCTGACTTTGGGGTGCTACAGGGTGTCAAAGTGACACCCCGTTCCCCCTGGCAGGATTCGGTATTTACCGATTCGGTAATTACCGAATCGGTATTTGCCATTGATTCCTATGGGCTTCAAGGCCCGTAATTACCGAATCGGTATTTGCCATTGATTCCTATGGGCTTCAAGGCCCATAGGAATCAATGGCAAATATTGATTCGTATTTACAGATTCGGTAATTGAAAAAGAAAAATTACCTACATCTGCCTACTTCCAATTTACCTACTCTTAAATACCGAATCGGTATGATTCGGTATTTAAGAGTAGGTAAATCGAGATTACCTACATCGGGCCCTAAAAGACATCTGAAGACTGAGCTGAGACGGGGTGAATTTACGACAATAGGCTTAAGTTTCACATGCTGATTTCTGTATTTAGCACTCACTAACCCGGCTGGTAGCAAACTGGCGTCAAAGCTGGTTTTGAATAAAAAAAAAAACTTCTGTAAAGTAAATGTGACAGTCTTTATTTTACACCATTTGTTAGCAGTTCACTGATAACATTGATTTTATCTAAATCGTTTGAGAGAGTCACACACACAGGCTCACTAGTACAAGCTTAAAGCATTATAAAAAAAGAGGTCTGAAATTTTCAGAGCCTTTTAAAAAAATGTGGGTGAGTTCGACTTTTATTATATGGTTCCCGTTTATTGCGGTGGCTGTTGGAATTGCTTCAAAGGTTAGTAATTTAGGGCTGAAGGGTTTACATTAGACTATGAAGGCATGACAGCAGGTCATAATATATACATGTACATTTCTAATTATGAAAATGCCAATTGTACATTTAGGGGGCAATTACAATGCAGTCGGAAAAGGCTCTGAATGGCATTCGGTTTGTCAGAACCCGTGTCAGGACCCATGTTTCCACCAGACTCGGAAACATATCCGACCGACTGATTACAATGCAAGGTAACCAGTCGGTCATTCCAAATAAGTT
Source organism: Lissotriton helveticus (assembly GCF_964261635.1). NCBI lineage: Eukaryota > Metazoa > Chordata > Amphibia > Caudata > Salamandridae > Lissotriton > Lissotriton helveticus. Next base: position 1,000,895,895 of record NC_136061.1, read on the forward strand.
CCAACCAGCATTCGGAGAGTCAGAATCAGTCGGAGCCAAATCGTACAGCTCAACGAGCCGTGTTTCTGACCGACCGATTACGATGTCGGATTCCGACAGCCGTTCCAACTCGGTCTGTCTGACAGAAATCGACTGTCGGAAACCTACTTTGGGGGCCCAGAGCAGGACCCCCTTCAACCGCAGAACTCTGATTGGAGCTCATGGGTGTACCCATTAGTCTCCTCTCTCCAACCATGCACAGTGTGGCAAGCACCATGGGGTGCCCGCCACAGGGTACATGGTTTTCCGCACCCCCCCCCCTTTTTTTTCAAAGGGAGCCAGTTTTGTCGGTCAGAACACGGGCTCCAATTGAAGGCAATGGGAGGCCGACCGAATGGTGTTCGGAATAATCATAATCTGTGGGCCGGACTCCCCAAAACCGAGCCGGTCGGACACGATTCCGACAAGGAGTTGGTTGTAAGGCTTTCAGACCGGCATCCTAATGAGTCCCTTAGTATATAACCTTTGTAGTAATAATAAAAAAATTAAACAGGTTGAGCTGGTTTGGAGGGGAACCTATTTCTTTTCAGCAGTGTTGCTTCTATTTCTGTCTGCAGCAGATGCTTCGTGTAGGGAAGCCTGCTGCCATACACGTGCAAACAGTCTTGTGCCGTGTTGGCTATCACTGCACTGAATGAGAAAGGTTTCCTAAAAATTAAGCAAATGCACACTGGAGTGCAACTTGTTCTAAATAGGCACTCTGGACCAGAGGAAACATTTAGTTGTTTAACATTAACTTAATTCCTTTGTTTTAGATTTACTAAGTATTCCATGATGGGATTACATATTACAGGTAATATACAGACAAGAACATAGCAGTTAAATTGAGCTGATTTATAAAAATGTTAAATTGAACTTGGCTTTGATGATGTCTGAGGCTTTCTTGTGCCTAGGAAAAATAGGGTCAAATTGATGCTAAATACATTTTTAAAATATTCAGGATATTGTTGTTAGTAATTTAAATGCATTTAATAAGTAGAAGAATTTACAAAGTGGTTGCAATGAAATTCTGCCCTCCATCCCGCCCTCCTGAAACTAGATTGGACACCACAGGTCTGTTTTAGGTCCAAGAACAAAAATGATTGACCACTTTATAACTAAAAGAAGGAGACAATGTCTCACTGGATTGTAACTTGCTCAAGGACCATCACAATGCAACCAACAAGACTGGCCAAACGAAGCATTGCAAAATCTGTTAGAGGCAGAAGGGACATCACTCTTTTCTTGAGGAAACATACCTTTGTGGAAGATATGCAAGATGGGGCTTACCCTACAGTATAATATTACCAAGGGGCACAGCATAGATACCAGAGAGGAGACCAGAGTAGGGACCAAAGTTCCCTCTAATTTTTTTCCTCTGTGTGCGGCAGTGGAGGGTCTCTGTGCGCTGCAACCATGGCTATGTGTGCCAGGAACCAAACCGCTCGTGTCTGCGGCGCCAAATGGCACTCAAAACGTTTACTTTAAAAAGTGAAAAGATGGTGTTTTTTCACACATACTGCGCCACAATAAGGGTCTTAAGGGCAGTTTGCAAATTGGATAAGCATGCCATGACATGAATTGGTTACACTGGCAAGTACACTTCAAGTTTAGAAAAGCACAAGACTTCAATGGTGGTACCTGCCTAGGATTTCAATAAATATTCTTAACTGGAGCACAGTTCATTAAGTGGGGAAATGTTGCTAGCCTATACAATATCACATATACACAATAAGGGAGAGGGCTGTTCAGACACGTCAAGTGGCATCACTAGATGGGTGACAGGGTTACTTCTCACGGCGATCCTTGCCATTTTTCCAGTGCTGATAAACTCGGTCTAGGTCAACTTTCCCACTCAGGAGGTAGGCCTTTGTCCTCATCAGCATATCCAAATGCTTCTGCTCTAGTCTATTCCTCAATTTATTCTTGATAGTATTCATGAGGCGGAATCCTCATTCACAATCTGCACTAGATGCTTGAAACGTTGCGCAGACATCAACAAGTTGAGACACCACACTATACTGAGCAGCATTGCGTACAGTGAAATTCACCATGTCTTGAAAGGTGGTAAATAACCCACCCTTTACATGTTCTGCCGCCACATATTTATAGTCTCTGTATTGTCGAACAACATCGTCTGGTGTTTCACAATCACCCAGGGCCAAGACATTTTTATACTTTTCAACAAGAATTGAATATTCTCAGTCCCAAAATCAAAATGTGATTGTGTTGCTATTGCCTGGATTTCAAAACTTGCCCATTCTTTCAGCTCATCTTCAGGGAACCTTTTTTTGCATGTGCTCACAAAGAAGAGAAACAAAAGACAAAATAGGCCCACTGTCAAACTCTTGCCTTTCCTTGTACAACACCATCAGATCTCTTACATTGCTGTTCCAAAAGACAGTGTCCCCCAAATACTGTTGCTTAATTTGGCCAATCTTTGATCTTGCATACTGTACAGCTTCAACAGTAGTCAAAGAACTTTTTTGGAATAGTTTGCACAGAGATGCAAATTCACCCAGAATGTCATTAAGTACTGCAAGGGAAATATGGTAGTTGGAGTCTGATAGCTTTTTATAACAATATTTAGCAATTGGATCATTCTCCTCAACTTTCTCATGCTCCAAGTACTTAAGAACAGTCTCGTAATTATGAATTAGTGCACCAACAGCAAAATGCCTTGAAAGCCACCGGACTTCATTCAGTGGTCGAAGAGAGACAACTTCACATTCAGTGACCGATGCAATTTCATCCAGCTTGGACTTCCTTGCGGGAGATCTGGAGAACAGTCCTTAGTAATGTCTCCATCTCTGTAATCACTGGAACCCTCTTCCAGACATCATCAACTCCCAAATCTTCTCGATGGGCGACACAATGCTGCTCAACTAGATGGGGAATGGATTGTTTAAGGCGAGTAACAACACTATTTATCTTACCCAGCATCACAGACGCACCATCGGATGTGAACATGACCATTTTCATGAGGTCCAGTTCATTGGCAGTGTAGAATTCTTTCACGGCAGTAGTGATAGCCTCAGCACTACACAGTGTATCATGCTCTTGATGGCCTCCGGGAACTCAAAGGCATAGTTCTTGCTTCTCCAGCTGTCTGGTATCTTCACATACAAAGCTAGGTGGTCATGGATGTCTTGTACAGATAACATTGAAGTATTCATCTTGACTGCCAGCAACACGTTGTTGATGAGAATCTTTATCTCCTCAGGCATAGATCGTTGGCGTTCAACTACTTCCACTCTATCTGCTTTGTCAGTAGCAGTTTCTGTCAGCATTGCCCGCACTCCAAAACCAAACCTGGCAGCAGCACTTCTGTTTCTCAATATCACCATGGCAGACTCGTGTACTTTGCTAAGTAGATGGCGTTTCATGTAGTCCAGTTTCCAGCCATCACTCCATTTCTTCCCTGTGGAAAAGTCCCCAACAATCTTGGCTTCGGCACATGCATTGCAAATCAAGCCCACGTCTGGACTGTATTGAAATAGTTCCCCAAGTTGCATGCGAACCTTTCTTCGTGACTTCTGTGTCTCAGCCTCCACAATTTCCTTCATCCACTCTTCCTTGAATACAAGGCAACATTTCTTCCTTTGTGGTGAAGCACTGCACTCTCCCAAAGTTACAGCTTTGCGCTTGAACATTCCCGTGCCCGCCGGTTTGAACCTGCTGTGCCACAAAGCCTGCAAAATAAGGGAACATGGCTTACGTTGACGCCTAGCTCATGAATGCAATCTGTTATACTACAATGTACAAGATGCACCACAGTTTAACTCTACCAAACAATTACCTCTTCTGGAGAAGTGTGGCTCACTGGTTAGAGGAGGCAGACCCTGATGCAGAGATCAGACCCGGGACCAGGGTTCAATTCCCGACGCGGCAGGGTCTTGAGCCCAAATGTCCACGGACCCGATAATTCTCGCCTCGGTGCCTACTCGAATCATGGGTTCACACTCTGCAGCTCTGGGCAATAGCTTGCTTAATCTCCACTACGGCCCCCCGCGGCGGGATGCCTGGTCTTCACCTTGGGGATGCCCAGTAGGGGTAATCTCGCAGGAAAAGCCAGGACGGGTTCCCAAAGCAAGCGCTAAGAGACCTGTCGGTGATTTGGCGCTATATAAATCGAAATTAACATAACATAACATAACTTCTGCTTGAACTCACGTACGCCTGTTTAAATGTATGGGGTTTTGGGTGCGAAACCTGCAACAGAAGAAAACATGGGTAAGTATATTATACTACAATGTTCAAGATGCACCACAGTTTAACTCAACCAAACAATTACCTCTTCTGCTTGAACTCACATACGCCGGTTTAAATGTATGGGGTTCTGGCTGAGAAACCTGCAAAAGAAGAAAACATGGGTAAGTATATTATACTACAATGTTCAAGATGCACCACAGTTTAACTCAACCAAACAATTACCTCTTCTGCGTGTACTCACGTACGCCTGCTTAAATGTTTGGGGTACTGTCTGCGAAACCTGCAACAGAAGATGCACTAGTTTAACTCTACCAAACATGTACCTGTTTATTCTGCCTGTACTTACTTACGTCTGCCTGTGCCATTGTATTCGTAGTACGGTCTCACGAACCTGCAAAAGAAAAAAGGGTGCAGATTGAGAATCTATTTACACAGCAACCCCCAACCCAATGAGGAACATAAACAGAATTACCTTGTCTTTGTGGGTACTCGCACCTGACCACTCAAATCCAAATACCTTACAGACTGGAAACCTACAATTGAAGACAAGTAAGACAGCAAACGCTCGAAGAATTACAAACTATGCATGGGACCGGTCTAGAGGCCCCAGTAGGAAAAATCACCAAATAATTACCTGGGATTCCAGCCTAGGACAAACAGGGGTGTGCCCATGTGTTCCATTATTAGCAACCATTATCTTAAACTGATCTATAAATCTGAATCCCAGGGAAAAGCTGCATCACAGAAGGTGTAACACAAAATACAAACTGTGCAAATGGTTGAGGTGGGTGAACAAGGTAATCCACAGGAAGACTGAGAAGCACACAATCCATCAAAAGATCCCACCTGAAGATGATGCAGTGGCGTGCAAAAAATATGATAACTACGTTCAAGCAATTTTCAGGCAACCCTAAATATGTCAAGATAACTGAAGAATGCTGGACCTGCTGCAGAGAGATCAAAGTTTTGTCTACTGGAAGTTGACTCATTAAGTAGCCAGTCAGTCAGTCAGTCAAAATACTTTATTTCGATAAATCAATATAAAAAAAAGGCGCGGTACAATATATATACAGTATCAATAATTCATACAATACAAAACACACATCATTCAAGATTTAAAATATACTTCAGTGTTTTTTTTTTTAAAAGACAATCATGTTAAAAGCAAGCAAAGGAGTAAAGTTTAAAAATACATCACTAATTTCATAAAATCAACATTTATCACAATATAAATTGATCTCTCCTCCGTTGTCCTCACTTCCAATACACGGTATCCTTTGTATAACAAGATGCAAACGTCATAGGGATATAGTCAATCTCGCGTTTCCCATGAGTCTGTTCTTTGAACGCACAGCACCCACCAAATAACTGGCTACATGGAGGATGACACTAGGGTTATTTAGTAGCTGCAGGTAAAGGAGTGCTGGCCTAACTTGCAAAAACCCTGCCTTTTTAAGGACAGGCACAAGAAACTTTCTCCTCTCCTCTACGAAATGACCACAAAACATCATGAAGTGCATGGTGTCCTGCGAAGAAAAATTATCGCAGGAACAAGGTAGTGATTGTTCAGGCTTACACCATGTTGGATATTGTCCTAATATCAAATGTATCATGTTTAAACGGAAGCGAGTTAAAAGGAACCTATGAAAGGGGCGGTTGACCAAGGTAAGGTAAAATTCTGGACCAGGGAGATTGGCAACCAAAAGGTTAGCTCTTACAGTTGGTTTTATAAGCTCCTTTTCTTCTCTAACTGAGGACAACCTCATATGCATATCCCTTTTGATTATGGCTATGTCTTTATGTGTAATTATTTCCGGTGAGGTAAAGAGCTCAGGTCTCCCCAGTACGTTGAACCCATTTTTTACACAGGTCAGCCACTTAATTTTATGTACATTATCAAGTGAGAGACAATCTTTGAAGATGGACCGATTAAGGGACAGTTCATCGTTCAGCCAAGTCTTAAGCCACATAATTAAAGGGGCCACTCTGATTATGTCTGTTATAAAACCAGCCCCCAACTCAGAATGGATAGAGTAAGATGGAGTAGAATGGGGCATAGACAGGACTGATCTAAAAAATTTGTTCTCTGTGACTTGAAGACTGTCTGTCGGACCATAGCCCCATAAAGAACAGCCATAGGTAGCGACAGACAGGCACTTGGCTTTATAAATGTTCATGAGGGCTGAGATTGGCCTTGCCCCCAATCTTCTACTAAAGCCCATAATAGCCGACGATGTTCTTACTAGGGCGCTGTTTCTACTTTTTATTTGTGGACCCCAGCATCCTTTATCCTCAAAAATGATCCCCAAATAAGGAAATGTGGACACTCTGCATAGTTCTTCCTTACAACAATAAAAACTTTTCACTCTCTTACACCTTGAGCCACCTCCCGTGATCATTATTTGTGATTTTTTAGCATTTATTTTAAGGTCTAGGGAATTCATGAATAGACCAAAGGTGTCTAATAACCGTTGGAGCCCGAGCCCTGTACGTGACAAAAGCACAGCGTCATCCGCGTACAGGAGGACCAGTACACAAGTCTCCCCTATGCGCGGTATATCAGGGGTCGCTTCCTTAAGCACAGGTTCAAGGGCATTAATGTAAACTGTGAACAGCAGAGGGGCCAGAATGCACCCCTGCCTCACCCCTCTTTTAGATTTGAAATGGCTGGTGCGTCGCCCGTCTGAACTAACCCTAACTGAAGCCAAAAGGCCTGAGTGAAGGTCCGCCAACAGGTTCACAAGAGCACGGTCAAGCCCTAGATCAACCAGGATGTGCCAAAGTTTGGTACGGTTCACGAGGTTGAAGACCGAAGATAGGTCCATAAACCCCAAATACATCGAACCATCTTTGGCCCTGGTGTATTTGTCCACTAGTAACTGCAGGTTTAGGCACTGGTCCAAGGTACCACGCTTAGATCTGAAGCCGTATTGCATATTAGATAGAACCCCTCTAACATCAAGCCACGTCTGTAATCTATAGAGAATGACCCGCCCCAAGATTTTCACTGATGAATCAATAAGGGATATCGGACGATAACACGCTGGGTCAACCCTACTACCCTTCTTAAAGACTGGGATGATTACAGACTCCTTCCAGGAGGCAGGGATGCTATTCTGGCTCAAAACGTTAAAAACCCTGCACAAAACCCTAGACCACAGTTTTGGATCACTTTTAAAGAAGTCGGCTGGGACCCCATCTGGGCCAGGGGCCTTGTTTTTTAGTGTCTGTTCAATAGCCCTCTCTACTTCAGAGACCTCAAAAACTACACCGGGGACCTCCAGAGTGTAAAGGGATGAATTTGGCAAGTCCTCATTGAGTGCGCTAGAGTATATCTTTTCAAAGTGATTAATCCAATCATCATCCGGGATGTTTGATTCAAGGGAAGAAACATCCTCGTTAGAAAAGAATGGCTGATTAACTACCTTCCAAAAATCAGCGCTATTTTTAATAACCTCAGGATCGAGTAGTTGCAGCCAAGCATTGTCTTTTATCTCCTTTTTCCTGGTTAGTATGACTTTCTTATAGGTAGATCTTAATATGGATATTAGTGGGCGATCTTTTGGGGTGGCTTTAAGGGCCTTAAGCAAATCAGCATGCGCCCTAGAACATGCACGATCAAACCATTTTCTCCCCATGGGCCTAGACAATTTTTTACTAGATGTAAGGCTACTGTTAATGTGTTTACAGATATTATCAAAGGCAGTTACTACTTGGAGATTTGATGCCCTTAATTCCAAGCAGGTAATCACGTCGCTTTCTGCTCTATCCATGACAGACTGCGAAACATCCTCTGGAACAACACTTGACCATTTCAATCTACGGCCCTGATCTTTTACGGCCACATCTAGACCTCCAGTCACCCCTAGCCCCCTGCGAATTAAAATAACCGTGGACAGCACCTCAGCTACTACTGGGTTGTGGTCGCTAAATACTGAGACCAAAGTGCTGTAGCTAACCACCTTAGCTAAAATTTGACACGTCATAAAAATATAATCAATTACAGTACCGTCGCCATTTCCCTTAAAGGTAGAAGTTCTACTTCCAACCTCCCCACAGCTTGACTCATATAAGTTCCATGCTTCCAAGTAATTTTCAAGTGCCTCCCCCCTATTGGAATGCTCAAAGTGCATTACTATCGAGTGAGGTGGCCCCTCTTCTAAGAAACTGGTGCATGGCTCATTGCAGGGATGGATATTGAAATCGCCCAAAAGAATTATTTCAAAATCGTTTACTTTGGTTCTATAGTCTGACAAAAAATATTCAATTATATCCAAATTATGCCTAGTACATTCATTAGGACTAGAATTATAAAAATTAATGAATAACATTTTTGAAAAAGAAAAAGGATTTAATTCAACAATCATACAGTTTGGGGAGCCTACATTATACTGTGTTAGCACACCTTTTAGGTCAGTTTTAAACAAAGTTAATAGTCCCCCCTTTGGTCTTCCTGCCCCACCACTAATAGCAGGGATAGAGAAGTGTCTGTATCCATCCAAGGAAAAACTGTTCGATACGTCCCATGTTTCCTGGAGTGCGAGAATGTCAAAGGTTTTCAGCAATTTAATCCATTCGTCATTCCCAGTCTTGGCCCTAATGCCAGCAATGTTCCAGGTCACGATGCGGCATGGTTGGCCTGTTGTCCCTGGATTTTTAGACAGTCAATCATTTTCTCCTAAAGATGATAACGGGGAAAACCGATTAAACAGGGGCAAGATTGGTTCAAGTTGTGGATTAGGCCTACACAAATTATAACAATATGCATCCGTTGGCGTAGGAAGTTGGTGATCTTGTTGTGCCCTAGGGAAGAAAACCTGCCTGTGTATGGGATATGAAGGAGTCTGATGACCAGCATGGGGACTGGTAGTCATACTAAGTTGGTTGTAGAAGAATCCTAACGGGCGCACACATATATTGTCTTCTGTGACCGGTAAGGAGGCGGCCCTTAACAATACAGTGGCGACATGCTGAGGGTGCTTAAGGTTTACAATAACGCAGTCGCCTCTGCATGCTTTTCTCGAAGTACCAATCCAGTCAACTCTGCGCACTGACAGTATGTCATTACAAAAAGCAGTAGGGAAGCCGCAATATTTATTTAGCCATGCTATTACTTTGTTACTTAAAGAATTTGACATTTCCTCCCGTGCTTCATATGAGTTTGGGTCGACTGTTGGGACATTAGTCAGAACCACTGTGTACGGTGCACAATCAGGGGGTAAATTAACTATTGGTCTTTTTCCCCCAGAGAACCGCCCGAGTTATTTTCAACTGCCCTGCTGGATGAGCGGTTGTTCCTCAAAGTCAAAGCAGTAGTATCAGACTTTGACCCCGACTGAGCTGATCTTGCAGATGACACCAATTGTGTCACTTTCTCACCCCTACCATTAGAGGTTGGGGCCATTTTAGTGGCAGATGATCCATTGCTAGCATTCTCCGGTAATTTAGCCTGGGACAGGTGTGAAGATAAAAGACCCCCAAGTCTAGATACCTCCTTAGAGACCTGTTCTAGTTTATCCCCGACCCCCTTGCTATCAATAGCAGCACCTTTATGTGTTGCATCGCTCATGTTAACGTTAGTGTTCTTCTTTACAGTTACAGCAGCTGGTGGGGATAGGAGAGTACTTAGTCTAGCTACCTCTTTTGATACTAAATCAACTTTTACCATTAAGGGTTTAATCAAAAGCTCCATTTTGGTGGTCAACATATTAGCAAGGAGCTGGATATGGTCGCTATTTAAGGTGTTCATATCTGCCTCATTTATAGTAGCATTAGTAAGCTCGGATTGTTTAGGTGGAGAAGTAACTTTCTTAGTTCTTCTAAGCCCTCCCCGCTTATTGATCAGCCTTCTGCATGCCCTCACCGGTCTGCGGTCCGGTGATGGCACCGCAGTAGGAGTCAAGGGGATGTGAGATGTTGATGGCAGCAGACTGTCCATTAAGTCCATATTGGCTGAGAGGTTAGCAGAAGTTGAATCGAAATCTAAGTCCATCTCCACTAAAGGCAAAGCGACCTGAATAGCCACAATAGTGTCATCGAGGTTATCTGAGGTAGAAAGTACGTTAGTAGGTGAAACAGGGGGGCTATTCCTACTGAGTGAAAGGCGTCGATCGGAGTTGATCTTGCTGACCACCTTGACCATATAGTTATCCATGGTGCGGGATATTGTCGATGTTTTTACAGAGTGCAGTTTAGCCATTTATGCTGTATAGACAGGCAATTTGAACACAGTATATAAAACACTCACAGTGAGGAACAGGGTCCTGTATCCCAGCAAGAAGGGTAAAGGTCCGTGGCCCAGCCCAGCCTCTTCCTGCCCCGGAAGGCCACAGACGGCCCGCCCTCTGCCCGGGCTCAGCCCGGCGCTGTCCCGCGTGCGTCCCGCGGCGCGGGAGGTGTTCTGCGCTGTTAAGCGCTTGCGGGCGCAGCAGGAGCGTCACGGGAGCGCCGGGGTGCCGGGGCTGCTGGGGAGTGTAGTTCTGCGGTGGCCGTTCCCCTCACAGCAATGGACTGCTGTATGCTGGCCGTTCCCCTGACGGCTGATGGTCACTGGGCGTCCGCCGTTCCCCTCACGGCAGGACAGGTAAGCCTGATTGAAGTCCCCGCGCCCCGCTCGGTGCTCCGCGCTGTTAAGCGCTTGCGGGCGCAGCAGGAGCGTCACGGGAGCGCCGGGGTGCCGGGGCTGCTGGGGAGTGTAGTTCTGCTGTGGCCGTTCCCCTCACGGCAATGGAGTGCTGTATGCTTGCCGTTCCCCTCACGGCTGATGGTCACTGGGCGTCGGCCGTTCCCCTCATGGCAGGACAGGTAAGCCTGATTGAAGTCCCCACGCCCCGCTTGGTGCTCCGCGCTGTTAAGCGCTTGCGGGCGCAGCAGGAGCGTCACGGGAGCGCCGGGGTGCCGGGGCTGCTGGGGAGTGTAGTTCTGCTGTGGCCGTTCCCCTCACGGCAATGGAGTGCTGTATGCTGGCCGTTCCCCTCACGGCTGATGGTCACTGGGCGTCGGCCGTTCCCCTCACGGCAGGACAGGTAAGCCTGATTGAAGTCCCCGCGCCCCGCTCGGTGCTCCACGCTGTTAAGCGCTTGCGGGCGCAGCAGGGGCGTCACGGGAGCGCTGGGGTGCCGGGGCTGCTGGGGAGTGTAGTTCTGCTGTAGCCGTTCCCCTCACGGCAATGGAGTGCTGTATGCTGGCCGTTCCCTCACGGCTGATGGTCACTGGGCGTCGGACGTTCCCCTCACGGCAGGACAGGTAAGCCTGATTGAAGTAGCCGAGGAGGTTAAAGTGCCTGATGAAAAGCTGGTCAACCATGCAGATCACAAATTACACGCAATGGAAATAGGTCACTGCATTACTGCGTCTGTTAGAAAGCTCATTTTGTTACTTGCAGTTTATAGGTTTAAATCCTAATATAGAACAGTGAGCTATTAACTACCAAACAGCTGCATTTCCATTCATTGCAATGGCACAAAACCTGCGACAGACCACCCGAGAGGAAGAGTAACAGCTTTTGATTGTAATAACTTAAGGGTGTTTTCGAACAGTAAATATATATTTTTTTTAAACGCAGCCTTAAATTGAAAAATCTGCATCAAGAGGAATAACCTTCAATCTTGTTTTACTTGCAGAGATTTTTACATATTTCCCACATCTTCATTGCTTTGATTTTGTTCACAAGAACATGTCACCCTTAGCCATCGAATGCTAGTCATCTTAAGTACATTGAAATTATGAAAATGTCACATAAGCAATCTGAAACCTTGGTCCAGCCTGAGGCACATGCTTGTGCAATTAGAAGTTCTGTGACATTTGGGTTGACAACCAATGACAGATGGTCTGGGGTGTGAGTAGAATAATGAGTCAGCTGGAGTCTGGATGCTACATCATGTGCCAATGTTTCTGAAACTTTGCTATGTGCTCTCCCTCCATAAAAGTTATAGTGTTCCTGATGGGGACCAGTGGTGTGGGGGGACCCGTCCCAGTCAGGAGCTCTCTGGCCAGGGTCAAGTCTGATTTGCATATGGATGGGTCCGAACAGAGGTTGCATTGCATGGTGTGAAAGGCAGCAATGGATTGGGATGCGGCCCGAGTGCCGAGCCCTGGGCAACCCCACATTCATTTCTATATTTTTGGATCAGAGGAGTCCCTCTGGGACTCCTCCACATGGCTAGTAAGTTTGGGTACCCTACCCTGCCCCCTTATGTCCTTTGATATATACCAATGTACTACTTAGGGTGACATCAAAGATTATGCAATAGCAGTGTTACATCAAAGCAACAAGTAATGATATTTGCCCTTCCCTTGTAACTTAACTTCAACAAAGAGACAAAAAAACGAGAAAGAGATAAGAAGAACATTAAGAAATACAAGCATGATTAGGTACTGGTATCCCATCAGGGAGCTCACAGCCAATTCAAATGAATGGCAGGGCTGGGATGCTATAGCAAGCTCTTTAATTGACCTTGTGCTACATTTGCCCACTAATGAGAAAAACACTGCTGGGACAGAATTGTGCACTTTTTTGGATACAGTAATGGCTCAATTGTTTCGTGGAATAAGTTCAGAGCACTGAGTTGGGCTGGACATGCAGCCATAGCTAATCTCTGTAACAAATATTGATAAAGGGGACCCCAGATGGAATCACAATCTTTGTATATTGGTGAACACATCTGAAATGTGCTCTATCGCCACAATACCCCACAGTCTCAAAAATAAATGTGCCATTAGAGCAGGCTCTTTCTTCTTCCAACTTGCAGCTATTGTAGTCTTAGGTGCTCCCAAACAATTCCACATCAATATTTTATCTGACTTGGTTCGATAATACAGTTTGGGGTCACGTAGCTCTAGTAATATGAAATCAAATGTGCATCATGAGCAGGTAACACCGCCAGAGCCTGTTTGCCCACCCTACCTGCTTGCAATGCCCACGGGCCTGCAACCACAAACACACAATTATGGCCCAGGGCAGCATACAGGCCTGTAGGGCTGGGGAGGAATCACGACAAGCTGCTTGAACATATATATATGTACCTATCTATCTATATATATATATATATATATTCACTGAAAAAACCATAGGTTATAGACCATATATAGTTAGGAATTAGCATTTACAAAACCTTGAAAATTCACTGAAAAACCATAGGTTATAGACCATATATAGTTAGGAATTAGCATTTAAAAAACCTTATTTTACTCACACAAAACCATTGAAATTCCATATATAGTTAGTTGCACTAACTATATATCGCGCACCCGCAATCCACTGCTGATCATGTCACATATTACATCATTCATGACATGGTCAGTGACATCACTGATGACCTCACTGATGACATCTCAAATGACATCACTGATGACATCACTGATGACATCTCAAATGACATCATTGATGACATCACTGATGACAACATCTAGTGACTGTATGTTTTTGTAAAGTTAAAATATGTCTTACATATTGAAGAATGAGTGGATGTATAAGTGTCTGGACGAAGGATTTAGTAGGTGCGTGACTGATTGTATGAGTGAGTGATTAAATGTGTCTCACTGAGTGCATGGGTTAGCGACTAAACTGTCTTAATTTGTGCATCATTATGTCTGTTGTTCTGTAAACTGCTGCATGTGTTGATCAGTAGCTATATGAGTAACTATATGGGTTATTGATTGGTTGCTCAAGTATTTGTATGGGAGACTGAGTGTGTGTGTGGGTGGATGGGAGGTGTATGACTCTGTGCATAGATGTGTGAGCAGTTGATTCACTAGATGTATGGGTTCAAAAGTGCATGTGGAAACAGCTGTATGGGCGGTTGACTGTGTGCATGAGTGTATTGGTGAGTGAATGGATATCTCAGTGCTACATGTCAAAGTAAGTACATATGTAAAACACAGTACATGTGAGAGTTGACATATATAAATAACTATGCATAAGAGCCAGTGAATGTGTGAGTGGCTGTATGGATCATTGTGAACTTGTATCCGGGATTGTATAAGAGAGTAAATATGTGTTAGTATATGTTTGAATAAGTAAGGTGTGTATAACTGTATAGTTGAGAAAATGGAGGTGTGATTGATTCTTTGCATGACTGAGTAGGTGTGTGTGTAACTTCATGGATGAGTGACAGTCTGTGAGTGTCTGTTTACACTGAGTGTATCTAAGGTTATATTAGAGTCTGAAGAGGTTCATCGTATTATCACATGAATGATGTCATCAGTAATGTCAACTGAGATGTCATCAGTGATGTCATCAGTGATGTCATTTTAGATGTCATCAGTGATGTCATCAGTGATGTCACTGACCATGTCATGAATGATGTAATATGTGACATGATCAGCAGTGGATTGCGGGTGCGCGATATATAGTTAGTGCAACTAACTATATATGGAATTTCAATGATTTTGTGTGAGTAAAATAAGGTTTTTTAAATGCTAATTCCTAACTATATATGGTCTATAACCTATGGTTTTTTCAGTGAATTTTCAAGGTTTTGTAAATGCTAATTCCTAACTATATATGGTCTATAACCTATGGTTTTTTCAGTGAATTTCAATGGTTTTTTAATAGCAAATATCAAAAGCTTTAAAATGTATTCTTCTTTAAATCGAAAAATATATTTTATATGTTTTTAATACAATTTTTAAATGTATTTTTTTGTAATTATTTTTTTTGTTTCGCTCCCGGTACGCGAACCGGTGAGCTTCCCGTTAGCTCAATTTGGTGCCGCGACTCGGTCCGCGAACCGGTAAACGTTCCGTTTGCGCAACTACCGCGTTAGAAAACAACATCGTGACGCGTCGCGGAAACGTGACGTATCGCGTTGTCGCGTAATGCGTCATATGACGCGCCGCTTTAGCGCACCCGGAAGCGCTCCGGTCCGCGAGGCGTGAAGCGCAGCTTCCCGGAAGCGATCCGGGGCGTGGCGCGGAGCGCGTAACGTAAGCATAACAGGGCATGTGACTTGTTAATAACACTTTTCATTGGTTCATTTCACTTTTGGTTTCCTAATGTTGTTAGGCTAGGTCATGTGACCTAAAAATAACACTTTTCATTGGTTTAGAACTATTTTTTTTCCCCAAATGATGAAAACCCCTCCTTGTTTTTACCTCATTCTTACTTTCTACTTCCAGAGAGCAAGACCTATTTTTGACAATGGCTTCTGTAATAGCTGCAGCTGGTGCTTCTCAGCAACCACCACCACCACCACCACCACCAAAAGGACCACCTCCAACACTAGACTTTGGTAGAGAGGAAGATAATGAGGACGAAGAGGAGGAGGAGGAGGAAGAGCAAGTAAGGCAGTTCCTGCCAGAAACACCAAGGCAGAGCCATATTAAAGAGCACTACATATGGCAATTTTTTAAAATTCCACCTGGACAAAAGAAGGTCAATGCACCCCAGGTGTCTTGTTTGATATGTAAAAATATACTTTCTCGTGGCAACCGCAACAAGAAATACATCTTTGGGAATCATACAATGATTCGCCACATGGAGCGATGGCATCCTAATAATCTTTCCCAAGCACAAGTAAGGGATCTTGCTGCCAACCCCCCAAATGTCATCCCCAGCACCTCCAGTGGACAAAGCTCATTTGCCGGACCAGAAGGCCGAGAAATAATCCACAATATTCAAGCTCCTTTTGAACACTACAAAATAGTTTGTATATATTGTGGAGGAACTATTTGTTATGGAGAGAAGAGTATTACTTTGATTAACCGAGCTGGAGAAAATCATAAATGCAACAAGATGAGAAAACAATGAATCCTTTTTATTTTTTTTTGCTCCTGTTGAGACATGTTCAAACCCTGCTTTTTTGTTATTTCCCCTAAAAAAACACTAAAAAAACAAAATAGTTTTCAAAAATCAAAAAAAATCAAAAAATTGTTCAGAAAATTAATAAAAAAAGAAAAAAAAGAAAAAGAATAAAAAAACAGTTCTTTTCAGAACTACCTTCCATTTATAACAAAATTGCTAAAATTTTTATACCCTGTCTTTCTTTTTTCCTCATAGTACGCTCCTCGGACCGCTTCCCGGTGCGCGTACCGGGCGCTCCCCACGCAAAAAAAAAGAAAAAATATTATTATTTTTTTGCCCCGTGGGGCCCTTTTAAAGCCTCCACATCAAACCTTGGGGGTCAGGGAGGATCTACTATGCCCCCTTATGGTCATTTCCCCCTTTGTTTTGGCCTCCTCTTGTCTCTCGATCCTACCGAGAGACAAGATGGCGGCCGCTCCGGACTGTTTAGAATGTTGACAGACACCGGAGAGCCAATCAGCTTCGCTTCGTGAAGTTCCGTTACGCGTCAGGTACGCGAACCGGGGCGCTGCCCAGAGCACGCTTACAGATATATATATTTTTTTGAACGTTAATTTCTCAAAATCCACTGGAGCACATATATTGAGACCTAGCAAAGGCACATCGGGCTACCAGTCCCTACAATTTTGCCAAGTTTCGTGCAAATCCATTCAGCCGTTCGGGCTAAAAGTGAGGCCAACCGCCCTATGGAAAAATGAATGGGAAAAACGCGTTTTGGGACCCCCCTTTTTTCTCAGCCCCCCCTTGACGAAACCCCCCCAAATTTTCAGGGACTGCTCAAAAACAAAATGTTCCATTTTCCTGAAAATTTCAGCCAATTCCGTCCACAAACGCCAAAGTTATTAGACATAGAATTTTCAAAAATCCCATAGAGAAAAAATCCTAACTATATATACCTACTGGCGACCGCCAGTAGGTAATATATATATCTATATATATCTATATATATAGATATATATATATATATATATATATATATATCTATATATATAAATATATATAGATATATATATATCCCTCATCTTCATTGGTTGACTTTTTGCTCACAAGAAGGTGTCACTCATAGTTGGTGATTGTCACTCATAAACTCACTGTATTTATGAAAATGTAACACTTAGCAATCTAAACCTTGGCAGCTATGTAAGTATTGATATTAATGACTGCAGAGTGCATCATGCAGTGTGCTGCAGCTGTGCAACCCCCGGGTCCTTGTGCGGCCACCGGACCGACAGGGACGACGCAGACAGCAGTCTGAACTCTACTAGTTCATTAAGTAAGTGTGTTACTTTCAAAGCGCTGCGTGCCAGTCAGAGCCCTGACTGACTTTGATACTGTACACAGTTTACTGTAACTTGTCTCAGCGCTGCTGCGGAGCGGAACGCACAGTCTGCTCAAATAAATTAATTTCACACACAATAGTTAACATCTGCAGGCAGGGCTGCTCTGACTCCTCATCCTTCCTGAGTGAGCCTGGTTTATCTGCAGATCTGATTTAATTCAAAATAATTCACAGTAATGAAAATCTGCACAGGCCGGAGGGCTGCTCTGTCTCATCATTGGGCACCACAGTACTAATTGGGTTTATCTTGACAGACTACTGGTCAGTGAGTGACAGTTTTACCAGGGCTCTCGCGGCACTGGGGCCGGGCGGAGGAGGGGCCAGTATGCTTATCATTTAGGATAGCCAGACGTGCACACTGCAACCTTCACTTCACTATTCGTGCCCTGTGCTGAGAGCAGACACACACACGGCCTCATACACAGCACACTTTGTAGCATTGCTGAGTGCAGGCATGAGGCACAGACACAAACTCTAAACGAAAGGCTAATTTCATGTTGTACACAATACAAGATGACATACAAGAAGAGATTACTATATGGAAATGCGCTCCACACCTGGTTTATATACAGTTAACACTTGGTTATTTGAAGCATTTGTTCAATCTAAGTAAACTGCTCTTCATTGCTTAATTTTGCTCGCCAGTGTCACTCATAGTTGTTGAAATGTCACTCATAATTATACCGAATTTATAAAAATGTCACACATAGCAAGCTGAAACCTTGGCAGCTATGCAATTGTCCGCGCGCTTTACTAACAAAAGCGTAGAGCCAGTTTCAAAACACAGTATGTGCTAAATCTGCCCAGCGCTTTACTAACAAAAGCGTAGAGCCAGTTTAAAAACACAGCGTACACGCTGTATTTTTAAACTGGCTCTACACTTTTGTTAGTAAAGCGCTGGGACGATTGTGGCCTTTTGTTTAAGTATTGATGTTAATCAGAGCCCGTGAAGGGGCTCTGATTAACAGCAATACTTAAACAAAAGGCCACAATCTGCCCCGCGCTCCCACATTACCACATCACCACAAGCCCCACCAGCCCCCCCCGGCCACCTTACCTGCACTCGTCACGACTCCTCTGGTATTTTCGCGCCGCTCGCTTCTTTATAGCGGCCGGCGGCGCGACTCTCTCGCGCGACGTCCTGGCTGTGTGCGCGCTCCACACCCAGTGGTGTACGCTGACGTCAGGAGAGGTGTGCGCGCGCCCTAAAGGGAACTGTGGTAGGGACCAGTGTTATTGTTAATGTTGCCAAAAGACTTACAGGAGAAACAGTGCTACATGAGGAACACTTTTGGGGAAAACAAAGTATCAGCATGGCAGAACACCAATCCTATTTTTTCGAGATGACAGTATCAGACATGCCAGAGGAGAAGGCCATATTTCCACCTAAGGTAAGAGATAAAGTGTTCGATTTCTTACATTTTAATATGGATGCGCCACACCAATTAGCTGGTGACATAGCTCCTTTGTTTTGCAACAGTATATTTTTCAATAAATGGCATTTACTTACAAATACCTGAGGACAGGTTAGTATAGAGCACTTACTACTTGCAACTTAAGTGAGGATTCTCTGTTATGTACACCCCCTTTCTTATCTCTCTGCTCAACACGTTTCCAATGGGCTCCGTTACAGGGAGATTTCTATAATGACATGTTTCAAGAGCTGTTTAAATACAGCCCTGACATTGAGAGTGATTTGGTCACTCATTTAGTGCAGTTGACGTTAGTACCTGAGTCCTTACACTGTACTACAGCATTTTTCACAGTGCCAGTGCCTGAATGGTATGCCTACTTGTCAGACACAAATTTGTACTGGACAATAGAGGACACACTGTATGCAGGAAAAGAAGGGTGTGCCGTGAGCATTAAACGAGGAAGAGAGATCATTTTAGTGACAGCTTCAGGGCTACACATGTATATAGCAGAATAAATATGTTTTACCATAAACATTTGGGCCTCATTGTCAGACTCCTTCAGGACTAACAAAGAACTAAGGATATTACATTTCCATTGGGACTTGTGTATGTAAGGATATTACATTTCCATTGGGACTTGTGTGTGTAGAGTGATGATGAATGATGGTGTTAGACTGTATTTTTGATAAGCTTGAAGGGAATTTGACTTTAGAGTTGACTAAAGACAAGTTTCTAGAACTAGTGAACTGGGATGTTTAGGAAAAACACAAAAAACGAGGCAGGATTGTAGATAAAAAAGCTCTCCCTAGAAAGTGAAATTTGAAAAAAAAAGAGGATTGTTGAAAACATGCTCTCTCCATAAAGTGACACCTAAGAAGAATGCTTGTGGTTCTCTTAGAGCCTGTTTTGCCTGATGCCAATTCTATATTATCATCTCTACCTGCAGAGGCAAAGTATTTTGCTCTCCTCACTGTTTTTTAGCATTAAAATCCACCCACAGAGTGAGGCCCTCTTTGCCGTTGCTCTAAAAGATACCCAGTACACTTCCTCACTGAGTCCCCAGGTAAATACGCAGGCACAAAAGAGAGACTGGGATCACCTGTACTTGGAAGGTGGTAGCTGATGACTTCCTTGTGGCATCTCCATCACTTGAGGCCAGTGAAAAAGACACTGTAGCTCTTCTGAACAACATCCATGAGAGAGGACACAAGGCCTCATTATCAAAGTGGCAGTACAAAAAGAGGTGACTTATCTAGGTTATGCCCACCGAGAAAGGAATGATGTATTTCACGGGTATGATGAACTACTGCCGCCAGTGGATCCCTGAATACAGATCTTATGATGCTAGCTTGAGACAGTGTATGCTAAAATGTGCACCAAACAACATTGTACGGTCTAATGAACCTGCAATTGGTTTCAAGAAACTGAATGAGACCTTGTGTACTGCACCAGCATGGGGATTGCATGACAACAAACTGCCCTTCCATCTCTATGTGTTCGAGCAAAATAGCATTGCAAATGATGTGGTATCGCAGAAGGGGTGCTGACACAGTTGGAAAAAAAGTCCTGTGGCCTTCTACTATGTGACTTTGCCATCATCAATATTGTTTAGGAAGCATATTAGGTATAATTGTTGTTATCATCTGGAGCGACTCAAAATTTTCTGTTGGCAGGCACACAGATTATTAGGTCACCTTGTTATCTAATGCTCATATCACCATTAAAAGACGCCCACCTGTTAATTTGTTTAACAACAAGGGGTGGTGATGGACAGAGTTTCTGAATTAAGCAGAATACTCTCACCCAGTCAAGAGATCAGGGCTAGATCCAACACCGTTTTTTAGCTCACTGCACCATCCCAGTTCAGAACCTGGCTATATGCAAAATAGTCTGTTCCTGTCCCAGTGCATGATGGGAACAGGGCAAACCAAACTACCAAGCCAATTCTTACACTGGGAAGGAAACAAGCTTCCGGGGACCGGTTTCTGGCATTTCAGCCGTCGTCGGCCCGGCTTGCTTGAATCCTGATGGTGCAATGAGCAAGGGACTCACATCTGAGTATACCCTTCCACGCTTAGGGTGGACAAAATATTTGACAACAAGGGGTGGTGATGGACAGAGTTTCTGAATTAAGCAGAATACTCTCACCCAGTCAAGAGATCAGGGCTAGATCCAACACCGTTTTTTAGCTCACTGCACCATCCCAGTTCAGAACCTGGCTATATGCAAAATAGTCTGTTCCTGTCCCAGTGCATGATGGGAACAGGGCAAACCAAACTACCAAGCCAATTCTTACACTGGGAAGGAAACAAGCTTCCGGGGACCGGTTTCTGGGATTTCAGCCGTCGTCGGCCCGGCTTGCTTGAATCCTGATGGTGCAATGAGCAAGGGACTCACATCTGAGTATACCCTTCCACGCTTAGGGTGGACAAAATATTTAACAACAAGGGGTGGTGATGAACAGAGTTTCTGAATTAAGCAGAATACTCTCACCCAGTCAAGAGATCAGGGCTAGATCCAACACCGTTTTTTAGCTCACTGCACCATCCCAGTTCAGAACCTGGCTATATGCAAAATAGTCTGTTCCTGTCCCAGTGCATGATGGGAACAGGGCAAACCAAACTACCAAGCCAATTCTTACACTGGGAAGGAAACAAGCTTCCGGGGACCGGTTTCTGGCATTTCAGCCGTCGTCGGCCCGGCTTGCTTGAATCCTGATGGTGCAATGAGCAAGGGACTCACATCTGAGTATACCCTTCCACGCTTAGGGTGGACAAAATATTTAACAACAAGGGGTGGTGATGGACAGAGTTTCTGAATTAAGCAGAATACTCTCACCCAGTCAAGAGATCAGGGCTAGATCCAAAACCGTTTTTTAGCTCACTGCACCATCCCAGTTCAGAACCTGGCTATATGCAAAATAGTCTGTTCCTGTCCCAGTGCATGATGGGAACAGGGCAAACCAAACTACCAAGCCAATTCTTACACTGGGAAGGAAACAAGCTTCCGGGGACCAGTTTCTGGCATTTCAGCCGTCGTCGGCCCGGCTTGCTTGAATCCTCATGGTGCAATGAGCAAGGGACTCACATCTGAGTATACCCTTCCACGCTTAGGGTGGACAAAATATTTAACAACAAGGGGTGGTGATGGACAGAGTTTCTGAATTAAGCAGAATACTCTCACCCAGTCAAGAGATCAGGGCTAGATCCAACACCGTTTTTTAGCTCACTGCACCATCCCAGTTCAGAACCTGGCTATATGCAAAATAGTCTGTTCCTGTCCCAGTGCATGATGGGAACAGGGCAAACCAAACTACCAAGCCAATTCTTACACTGGGAAGGAAACAAGCTTCCGGGGACCGGTTTCTGGCATTTCAGCCGTCGTCGGCCCGGCTTGCTTGAATCCTGATGGTGCAATGAGCAAGGGACTCACATCTGAGTATACCCTTCCACGCTTAGGGTGGACAAAATATTTAACAACAAGGGGTGGTGATGGACAGAGTTTCTGAATTAAGCAGAATACTCTCACCCAGTCATGAGATCAGGGCTAGATCCAACACCGTTTTTTAGCTCACTGCACCATCCCAGTTCAGAACCTGGCTATATGCAAAATAGTCTGTTCCTGTCCCAGTGCATGATGGGAACAGGGCAAACCAAACTACCAAGCCAA
This sequence comes from Lissotriton helveticus, assembly GCF_964261635.1. Classification (NCBI taxonomy): domain Eukaryota; kingdom Metazoa; phylum Chordata; class Amphibia; order Caudata; family Salamandridae; genus Lissotriton; species Lissotriton helveticus. Next base: position 1,000,918,351 of record NC_136061.1, read on the forward strand.
TTCTTACACTGGGAAGGAAACAAGCTTCCGGGGACCGGTTTCTGGCATTTCAGCCGTCGTCGGCCCGGCTTGCTTGAATCCTGATGGTGCAATGAGCAAGGGACTCACATCTGAGTATACCCTTCCACGCTTAGGGTGGACAAAATATTTAACAACAAGGGGTGGTGATGGACAGAGTTTCTGAATTAAGCAGAATACTCTCACCCAGTCAAGAGATCAGGGCTAGATCCAACACCGTTTTTTAGCTCACTGCACCATCCCAGTTCAGAACCTGGCTATATGCAACATAGTCTGTTCCTGTCCCAGTGCATGATGGGAACAGGGCAAACCAAACTACCAAGCCAATTCTTACACTGGGAAGGAAACAAGCTTCCGGGGACCGGTTTCTGGCATTTCAGCCGTCGTCGGCCCGGGCCGAAGACGGCTGTAATGCCAGAAACCGGTCCCCGGAAGCTTGTTTCCTTTCCAGTGAAGAATTGGCTTGGTAGTTTGGTCTGCCCTGTTCCCATGATGCACTGGGCCAGGGACAGACTAATTTGCATATAGCCAGGTTCTGAACTGGGATGGTGCAGTGAGCTAAAAACGGTGATGGATCAAGCCCTGATCTGTTGACTGGGTAGGAGTGTTCTGATTAACTCAGATACTCTGTCCATCACCACCCCCTTTTTGAAATAACCTGTTAATTTGGCAATATTATTACCTGCAATAGGGTATTCTGATGAGATCCTTAAGCATGCCTGTGTTGGGATTGTAGAAACGGGCACCACACCAAGACCAGACACCATTAGAAAAGGTAGACTACGAGTGGTACACTGATGGTTCCTCCGGCAGGCTAACAGACACTGATTACAGAGCAGGGTATGCTATAACAACAGTAGACACCATAGTTGAAAGTGCAGCTCTGCCACCTGGTACATCTGCCCAGTAAGTTGGGCTGTATACTGTAACAAGCGCATGCATCCCAGCTGAGGGGAAAACTGTTAACATTTACACAGACTCACATTATGCATTTGGAATTTGTCTGTGATTTGGCCAGCTGTGGCAGTATAGTGATTACATAATAGCATAGCAGTAATAAAAAGTGACGCCCACACAGGAACTAATACTAAGATAGGGAGAGGTAACGCCATGGCTGACACAGCAGCAAGAGACAGCATGTTACAGCCAGTACAAATGGTGCCTTTAAAGAATAAAAGCATTAAAAAAATCCAGCTCATTCAGAGGCAATTGCTGCTAGCTGAAGGAAGCACTGTGGTCTGCAACACCAGAAGAGAAGAGTGTGGATTGATGCTGGATGTGAGTAGAATGATGAGGGATTGTGGCCCGGCGTAGTATGTTTCTTTCTCTTACCAGGCTTTAGCATGGACCTTCTGATTTTGTTAATGTTAATGTTAATGTTAATATGAATTTACTAAGCGCTCGTACGCCCGGGGGCTTCATGGCGCTATAGGAAGGAACAAAACGCACCAGTTAGAAGTAGAAATGAGGCGGCTCAGCAATATGCCTGGGAGAAAAGCCAGGTTTTAAGGGAATGTCTGAAACTCAAGATGTTGTCGCTCAGTTTTAGTTGAAGAGGAAGAGAGTTCCAGAAGGTGGCTGCAAGATGGTCAAAACAGCAACCTCCGAGACGCTTCTTCTTAAAAGAGGGGACGATCAGAAGGGATTTGTGAGTAGACCTGAGATTGCGGGAAGGGTCATATCTGTTAAATAGAGCTCTGATAAACTGAGGGCCAGAGTCATGTAGGGACTTAAATAAAATACACCCAGTCTTGAAAGCTACTCGCTGCACAACAGGCAGCCAGTGAAGCTGTTTCAACCCTAATCTGACAGACTGCCTTTTAGATAGATTCAGAATAAGTCTGGCTGCCTGGTTTTGAGCCAGCTGGAGGCGTTTTAACTCTCCAGCTTGGAGCCCAAGGTAAAGGCTGTTGGAGAAGTCTAATCTAGACAGGACCAGGGAAATGACGATCTGAGTAAGGGCAGCCGGAGAAAAAAAACAGGCAATTTTCTTAATTTTCTTCAGTTGAAAGAAGCAGGATGACACAACTGCGCCTACCTGTCTTTTCAAGGAGAGATCCTCGCTGATAAAAATTCCCAAGCTCTTAACTGAAGATGACTTGGACGGAGGGGCTCCCATGCTAGATGGCCAAAAGCTAGGGTTCCAACTAAGTACACTCTGCCCAGGCAAGACCAATTCAGTCTTGCCTGGGTTAAGTTTCAAATGATTGCAGCTCATCCAACTCAGGATATGAGACATGGTATTTTGAAAATCTTCCACTGAGTCCTTGGTGTTTAGAGGGAAGATGAGCTGCAAATCATCTGCATAGTTGAAGATGGTAACTTTCGCTTTCCTGAGAGAGTACAGAAGGGGGCGTAAATATAAATTGAAAAGCAAAGGTGACAATGAAGAGCCCTGAGGAACTCCGCAGGTGGTAGGTATAGTGGGAGCAGTAAAGGGACCCAATCTAACAGATTGAGTACGGCCAGTAATGAATGAGCGGATCCAGCTCAGCGCAGGGCCCCTGAGACCTGCCTGCTCGACACGGTTGACCAAGATGGTGTAGTCAACCGTGTCGAACGCAGCCGAAAGGTCCAGTAGCACCAGAGCCTGGTGGATCCCCTCATCCGCGTTCCGCCTCAAAGTATTCTGCACCAAAAGAATAACTGCCTCAGTTGAATGACATGGGCGGAAACCCGCCTGGTTGGGTGCAAGATACTCTGATTCTTCAACAAATTTGGAGATACTGTCACAGACGTGAGCCTCCAATAATTTAGCACAGTAAGGCAGCAGTGATATGGGCATATAGTTGAGCGGATCCAGCGGGTCAGCTCCGACTTTTTTTATCAAGGGAATAAGGAGGGCTTTTTTAAGGTTGTCAGGGACTTTACCCTGTGAGAGAGATCCATTCAGCATGGAAAGCATGCCTTCAGGAATAGTAGTTCCCACCTCTCTCAAAATATGTGGGGGGCAAATATCGTCGGGTGAGCCTGATTTGACCCTGGCAAAAAGCTTAGAATGAGTGGCGTCGTCAATAAGGGGAAAGGATTCCAGGGTTAAAGGATTATAGTAGATGTCAGCCAGAAGGGAGGGAGACGGAGTAGTGAGGATACTTTGTTTTATAGTGCAGATTTTGTTAAAGAAAAACGAGTTCAGTGAATTGCAAAGGTCCTGGGTGGGGACCACAGATTGGGACGTTCTATCACTGCCACTAAGGCTCTCCACGATGTTAAACAGTTCTTTTGATTTATTGCGGGAATTAAGGATTTTTTCCGAAAAATAATCAGTTTTATGTTTTTGGATAAGTTTTAGATAATCCTTTCTGGCCCTGCAATAGTTGGCTTTATCTAATTCTGAATACACTGTTCGCCACTTCCGCTCCTTTTGACGAACTTCTAGTTTTAATGCTTTCAGATGAGGTGTAAACCACCTGTAAGCGTCATTGGGGCGGGAGCGGGGAAAGTTAGAGCAAGGGGCATGCACATCGGCTGCCTGAAGTAGCCAGTTGGAAAAGGCTACTTCGGTCCCATCAATATCCTGATCTAATGGGGGGAGAGAAGAAGTTAAAGTATCGATGAAGGCAGAGATATCAACATTCTTCCATATTCTGACTTTTCCTCCTTTCTGAAAAGGCTGCTTGCTATTTTTTGCAGTGATGATAGTGAAGTGAATCAGAAAGTGATCCGACCAGATACAAGGGGTGATGGAATTAACAGCCAAGGGAATGTTCTGTGACCAGATTTGATCAAGGCTGTGCCCTTTTTTATGGGTGGGTAGGTGGATCTGTTGGATCAGATTCATATCAAGTAGACTCTCTTTCAGTGCGGCTGCCTGAGTGTCCAACTCAGTAGAATTCAGCCAAAGATTAAAATCGCCCAGCAGCACGATTTTTTTGTGATTAATTATTAAAGGAGCAAGTTGTTCTGCTAAAGATGCCGCAAATGTGGGCATGTTTTGGGGGGGGGAGGCGATAAATGAGGATCATAAGTAATGATCCACTGTTAGTATCCATTTTGAAAGTCATATTATCAGATCCTATGAGATCAAGAGACGGTAAGAGGGAGAATTTATGGGTATTGTGAATAATCGCTGCAACTCCCCCACCCCTTTTGTCAGCAGGTCTGTTAACGTGTAAGATGTAGTAATTCGAGGGGACTGCTGCTAAAATATAGGGTAAGGAGTCTGCATTGAGCCAAGTCTCTGTGAGGAGTAATAGGTCAGGTTGCTCGGCCTGAAGCAGGAGAAATATGTCCATATGGTGTTTGACCATGGACCTAGTATTTAAATAGTAACATTTGAGAGTGGTTTCTGAATCAGGTAAGGGTAAAGGGGGAGAAGAGGGGTTGAGGCGCGTGGCTTTATCAGCCATATATTTAGAGTTCAAAATGCCATAGGTGGCGGCACGCTTTAATACATACGCAGGTAAGGCTGGTCCCGGACTGTCTGAGGGTCTAAGTTGTAACAGGTCTAGGGAGGAGTATGTATAAGTTTGGCCAGAGATTCTGGCCCTAGGCCCCGGTCTGCCGCAGACGGGCGCAGACCTATGCGCGACTTCGGCGCGCATTCGTCGCGCCCGCTGCGCTCGTCCGCTGCGCTCCTGTATACACATTGGTTTTGTAGCCTGCCTCCCGGGAGAACTAGACCGCTAGATCCGGTCCAGCCCCACCCAAGATGGCGGCTCGCCTCACCCTCTACACAAACGGCACCAGCCGCGGTGGAACAGGGCGGGATACAGAGGAAAAATCAACACAGTGGGTAGATAATATTTAAACAATAATTTTCAATTTAAAACGAGCATAAAATTATTTTCGAGCGCTGGCGTCTCATTCACACCAGAGCAGCGACTATTTCTACCATAGACTGCGCGTTTAGGCAAAGTTATTCACAAGGTTCCCAGAGAACTGGGTTGCTGCCACCAACCTTGCATTCTCGAAGGGCTCTGTGCCTGGAAACATTTTGTAGCCTGCCTCCCGGGAGAACTAGACCGCTAGATCCGGTCCAGCCCCACCCAAGATGGCGGCTCGCCTCACCCTCCACACAAACGGCACCAGCCGCGGTGGAACAGGGCGGGATACAGAGGAAAAATCAACACAGTGGGTAGATAATATTTAAACAATAATTTTCAATTTAAAACGAGCATAAAATGATTTTCGAGCGCTGGCGTCTCATTCACACCAGAGCAGCGACTATTTCTACCATAGACTGCGCGTTTAGGAAAAGTTATTCACAAGGTTCCCAGAGAACTGGGTTGCTACCACCATTTTGCACAAAGGGAGATGAAGGTGCAGATGCATGAGTTCCCACAAGAAAAAAGAATGTAGCAACGGTCACGCAAAGCTTTATGAAAGCCATCTCTCCCAAGTTTGGGGTTCACCAGGGCATAAATAGGTAATAGAGGAGGTGACTTTCTGGCTGCAGTTATGTAAAAGATGGCGTGTTTGGGAATAAAAGTGGAAACTGCATGTCCCTTACCACCCCCAAACTTCAAGCCAGGGGGAGAGATTGAACTTCAAAAAACTAAATTTGATTAGTAAAGACAACTGATGCAACAGGCCTGAAAGGGCCTGATGCTCTTCCTTTAGTACTGCACGCCATAAGGGTGAAGCCATCTAAAGCAACTCTGGATACATGGTCATGGTGAGATGAATTAAAGATTTTTCTGTTACTTCTTGGTGCACTGGTCCATAGAAGGTGAACACACGCCCTGAATGCCTGAGATGAAGGTACCAGAAATTGATAAACATCTGTCATCGAAGAAGCCGCTCAACACACCAGACAAGGAGAGGACAGACCAGACCATTTATAAGACCCACGCTGAAGACCCATTATAAAGTGTCACAGAGACGGTGACAGCAACTAATGCTGTTGAATAAAGTATATATTTTAAAAAAACGTGATGATCTGCAACTGCAGGAAAAATAGACTGAAGAGGACAATGGAGGGCAGGTCTGTGAAACTGCCCCTGAACAAGCCAATTGCAGACCAGGGGAAGAAGCACTTGACAGCACACTGCGTGCCTATACATTACTGACACTTACAGAAAGTGCCCTGGAACTGAGTGACTAAGGGACACTGTAGCAATATGCATTTCATAGTGCAAACAATATTTGTTAGACACTTAATTGTGAGTAGGCTGCTGTATTATGACTTCCGGCTGATATCACAATGCAATGCAACCGGAAGTAGCATGCATTGAATACTAGTATATAATTTTGTCTATATTTCCATAACGATTATCTCATCAGTGTGTATCTATGTGACAATATATGCAATTCATCTAAGCACTGTGTAATCCGGTTGTATGGCAGTACAACGCGGGCTTTTACCCCGCATGCCAATACAACGCGGGAATTACAACGAAAGTCGTTACAACGACTTTCGCTGGAGGGCGCTGGATAGTGGAATAGATTAATTTTCTATTCCAACTCCAGCCCACGTTGACAGTAGGGAAGGTGTTGGATAGAAAATTAAACTATTCCCTATCCAACAGCGCCCTCCAGCGAAAGTCGTTGTAACGACTTTCGTTGTAAACCCTGCGTTGTAATGGCAGTGCGGGGTAATCCCCGCGTTGTTATGGCTGTTCCCCGTGTAATTCCATCCAAAGAAATGTAACCTAACATATATATCGTGATCAAGATCTCAGTGGGAGATCGAAACGCGTTGGTGTTTGGAGTGCTTTGGAGTTTCTTTGTAATAAAATGCTTTAAATCACCATAAAGGATTTTTGTGGTGCGATCCAACTTCTTTTCTACGTGGAGAGAGATTATCAAATATATATATATATATATATATATATATATATATATTCACTTAAAAAACCATAGGTTTCAGGCCTTATATAGTTAGGAATTAGCATTTTAAAAACCTTGCAAATTCACTTAAAAAACCATAGGTTTCAGGCCTTATATAGTTAGGAATTAGCATTTAAAAAAACCATTGAAATTGCTCCTATATAGTTAGTTGTACTAACTATATTTCGCGCACCCGCAATCCACTGCTGATGATGTCACATATTACATCATTCATGACATGGTCAGTGACATCACTGATGACATCACTGAATGTTGACAGTTGACTGCCAGCCAATCAGATACTCGCTCGCGCACGTAAGGGTACGCGCACGTGCGCGTACGGTACACGTACGGTGAGCGCATATAGATATATAATTTGCTCAAATTCAATTTTCTCAACAACTACTGGAGGGATTTTCACCAAATATAGAAAAGGCACTACTGCATACCTGTCCCTACCATTTTGCCAAGATTGGTGTAATTCCGTTCAGCCGTTCGGGCTGTAGCCGTGTCTAAAGATCCCATAGAAAATGCCATTTGAAAAATTTCAAATTCAATTTTCTCAAGAACTACTGGAGGGATTTTCACCAAACATAGCAAAGGCACATCTGCATACCAGGCCCTACCATTTTGCCAAGTTTGGTGTAATTCCATTCAGCCGTTTGGGCTGTAGCCGTGTCTAAAGGTCCCTATGGAAATTAACATGGGGAAAAAACGTTTTGGGACCCCCCTTTCGGCCCCCGCTTGACGAATCCCCCCGAAACTTTCAGGGAAGGAGCGGAGCGGAGCTGGCCAAAATTCTGGAAAATGACACACAGATTCCTCAATCGGCGCCAAAGTTATTCCCAATAGAATGTTGAGCGCATATAGATATATAATTTGCTCAAATTCAAATTCTCAACAACTACTGGAGGGATTTTCACCAAATATAGAAAAGGCACTACTGCATACTTGTCCCTACCATTTTGCCAAGATTGGTGTAATTCCGTTCAGCCGTTCGGGCTGTAGCCGTGTCTAAAGGTCCCATAGAAAATGCCATTTGAAAAATTTAAAATTCAATTTTCTCAAGAACTACTCGAGGGATTTTCACCAAACATAGCAAAGGCACATCTGCATACCAGGCCCTACCATTTTGCCAAGTTTGGTGTAATTGCGTTCAGCCGTTCGAGCTGTAGCCTTGTCAGAATGTCCCTATGGAAATTAACAAATTGGGAAAACACGTTTTAGGACCCCCCTTTTTTCTCGGTCCCCGCTTGACGAATCCCCCCCGAAACTTTCAGGGAAGGAGCGGAGCGCAGCGAGGCAAATTTAAGGAAAGTTACAGGCAGATCCCTCAATCGGCGCCAAAGTTATTCCCAATAGAATGTTCGGAATTTCCTATGGTAACTAGGTCCTAACTATATATACTTACTGGCGACCGCCAGTACGTAATATATATATATATATATATATATATATATATATATATATACAGTGCTTAGATGAATTGCATATATTGTCACATAGATACACACTGATGAGATACTCGTTATTGAAATATATATATGTATATATATATATATATACATTTAAACAAAACATCTCCAGTTGCAGACACCTTCGAAAAGCAGATGAATTCCAATGATTCGTTTTAATAAAACGAGACTGGCCTTTTCATTCAGATGCATTTCATCTGCCCATTTGCGACTGGTTTTTAGGTTGATGCATGTGGCCCAAACTGAACATTTTCATCTCAGAGGCCCACTGGAGGGCTTTTAAATTAAATGAACATTTTGCTACAGCACAGACCCCTACTAAACTACTGATACCAGCATGCAACACTTAGTTGAACTCACCTGTGAGGCCCACTGAGGGCTAATCAAATGGATATGCAGAGGGGGGGTGCCTTTTCACCATTTCTGTGCAGTATCATGGAGCCTGTGAAGAAGGAGATGTGCTCTGAAATGCGTAAGACAATGAAATGCATCTGAATGAAAATGCCATTTTCCTATTATTAATGGAATCATTGGAATTCATCTGCTTTTCGAGTGTGTCTTCAAATGGGGATGTTTTGTTTAAAGATTTATGTCCGGCAGTCCAGCTGGGAAGACTGCACCACCCCTCAAGGTCATGGTTAGGGGACCACAGGGATATGGAACCACTCCGAGTCTTCCTTAGTGGAAAAGCAGAAAAGAAAAAATAGTCAGAACATTTTCATCTCGGAGGCCCACTGGAGGGCTTTTAAATTAAATAACCATTTTGCTACAACACAGAAACCTACTAAAGGTAAAGGAGTTTTGAAAGTGCACTACTGATACCAGCATGCAACACTTAGTTGAACTCACCTGTGAGGCCCACTGAGGGCTAATTAAATGGGCATGCAGAGGGGGAGTGCCTTTTCACCATTTCTATCCCATATCATGGAGCCTGTGAACAAGGAGCTGTGCTTTGAAACGCGTAAGGCGATGAACAGCATCTGAATGAAAATGCCAGTTTCCTTTTATTAAAAGAATCATTGGAATTCATCTGCTTTTCGAGTGCGTCTTCAACTGGGAATGTTTTGTTAAAAAAAATATGTATATATTTGTTTTTACTCTAATTTAGGATATAAGTATCCTAAAGAGACTATTGTTGGGGGGAAAAAATAAATATATATATCAGGAATCCTTGCCTGCTTGCGTCTCCTTTGTGGAGAAAGAACGAGAGTGGACCCAAATTTGGTGCACGAAGAGCTGATTCGACACTCACACCAATTCGGCCATAACGTGTTTTGGCTGTTGCCGGCCTTGATCACATGACAACGCTGAATGGTTGGATCCCCCAATTTAAACTGGCAGTGCTCAGTAGCCAAAATAAAGACATGAAAAACAGACTATCATCATATTCAATGTTTGCATAAATGCATTAATATTAACAGGTTTAAATGCACTGAGAAGCCTTAGTATTATGTGCCATAAAACTTTTACAAATACCACAAGTTGATGTTATATCTGATAGACCGTTGGAATATCTCTTCCTTACTTGATTACTATCTTTTCCACAATCCTTACATAATTCGCTATATAAAATAAAGTGACAAGTGCTCCAATCCTCCCTATAGTGCACATCAACATAAAGTGCTTAGTGCTATAAATCTGATGTTCATGATGTTCATAGCAGCATATATTGATGATATAATGTCATAATACCTTATCGATAATAAATAGATAAATCAATATATATATATAAAGTGCGAGAAGGTGCAAATAGTGCTAGGGGCATGACAATCAATCTTATTCAAACAGTTGATTCCCACAAATGCAGATGCAAATGTATAAATATATTAAATCATATATAAATATAAATACACTTCAACTGTTTAAAATTAGATAAAATTGTTCCAAATTTTTCTTAATAAAATGTTATATTCATCGAAAGATCAGAAATTGCAAATTTCATCCAGTAACTTGTATAAGATTTAAGATAAAAGTTGATCATCTAAAATACCTTTATCCATTATGCTTCTAAAATTAGGAAAAGTTAAAGTCCAGTTGAACAACGTGTGACACCTGTAATGCCTTGATGATATCACCATAATAGAACCTGTAATATATGTACGTTCTGTATGTGGCTATATGTACTTCCCGGAACAAGGAAATTCTAACAATGTTAAGATTGTAATCCAGTCTCATCCTACAAATATGTGTGCTGATCCTCACTCATGTTGAGGCCCCCTGGATGCTTCGTGTCTAACTCCAGTATGTATCGAGTTTCCAAGCGTCCGAGTTTGGCCTCCTTGCTGCCACCTCTTTTTTTGCAGCGGTATTGCATCTATCACATAGTACTTCAGATTATATATATATATAATCATATATATGCACTAAATACACATCTGGCCTTGCCTGGACAAGCTTCAACAGCTGTCCAGAACCAACTTAGAGGTCGCTTTGCTTGTCCTGATGTCCATATTAGTTTGCTCATCATATTGTTAATTTCTGCTTACACTGTATGTCTGTATTATAATTAGCATGGTGTATAATTGGCATGGTGCCAATCCTGTATTTCACTGTTGCCCATATTTGGCACCCTGTCCTTTTCATAGTTCTGTTGAAGTTGCATAACTAATTGTATATATGGCCCAGAAACCAGTCACTCAGGGAGAAAGCAGACAGAGAGCACCATATTGTGCACTGACTTCTTTCTTGCTGGCCAGCAAGTGTGTATGGGCACCAACAAATACATTTCATTTTGTTCCTGCGCAAACTATGTATTGTGTGCTTCTTTCATTGCTTCTGGGAGGATGCAATATTATTTCTCTAACAACTATGGAACCAATGGGCTTGGGGAATGTAAGCCCTACATAGTGATGTCATTTTAAATTTCATACACACTTGTATAGTGGCCTGCTGAAAGTGTGTGTCTGCCTGTCCTTGCTTTGTCTCGGATTGATGGTGAGGCACATTTATCGTATCACAACAACATAATACAATGTCATGCACACAGATATTTATAGAGGCATCAATGTAACATTGGGAGGAGAGGATGGATCCCCGCCGCCCTAATACGAAAACTGCCCATGGTACAGATAAATGTGGTACACTAGGAAAGCGGGGGAGTTATAGTATGCCAGGGATTGCACAAGATAGATACAGCAGAGTGGCACAGGTAGCGATGGCCAATAAAAAGTAGATGCGGGCAAGTCTGCATATTTATAAAAAAAGAGCCAAGCCAGGGGCTTATCTCCTCAACCCTAAGAGACAAGCTCATCATGCAACAAATGTAATGTAAAAGCAGTAGTCAAAGTGCATTAAAAAAGTATGGGAACTTTGATCATGAGTGTAATGGGTGCGTCACCAGTGAGCAACTGGGTGGGGTCAGTTGCGTACCCAAAAATAATAAAATATTCTGTAACTATTTTGTTGGTTTTTCACCTTCTGTTAATTGCATATAAAATAAAGCACACCACAAGTGAAAAATAAATGAATGTTAAACTAAAGGGTGACTAATGCACCATGACAAACAATATTAGATAGACTGCCACACAATGTGCAACAAGCTTTAGGCTTGAAATAAAAAAGTGCTTCCAAAATATAGATTTTAGTAACATGCAGACTGATCCTAGTATACACATTTTTACAACTATCATTAAAAGCCAACACTCGACAGCTCAACTGCTAACATCCTTACACTACCTCTCAAAAACCTTAAATCTTTATATCATGAAGCTTCAAGTGACACCATCAATGAAAGCCAATACCCACTTCCAAGCAGCCTTTACATTTGCAGATTAACCAATTGCATACATTTACATTTCTTTCAGGCACCAAACACCCTGGCAAGAAAGCTTGTTTATTTTACAGCTTACTGTCCCTCCGTTGGATTCATAAGAGAGGTGACTCCCTTTCCCTTCACCTGAGGCATCTCAACTGTCCAAATTAACAGTCCTGGGATGGTTGTCTTTTAACAAAAAGTAGAGGAACTGTTTTTGCTAAATTTAAAAACTAACTATGGACACACTGTGCCCCACAGATCCCTCTCACTACAACCTCTGTGTAAAAGCAAGCATTGACAAAGCCAATAGGTCGCCCCTTTATAGCACGAATGCCAGCTGTTGGGACGTTCACCCCTGACCAAAAGGAAGGGCGAGCAAGAGCGAGAAGGGGCGGGACAACTTTAAAGGACATAAGCAGGTGGGGAAAGCTACTTTTAAGCAGCCCTTTTGACGAAGTCAGGGGGGAAAAGATTCAACTAAGGCACGTGTAGGTTGTACAATGCTGGGTCCTGTTCTTGGGGCAAAGCTTGCAAGTTTGCACATAGCTGCAGCAGGTGTGGGGCCAATCACCCAGCTGTGTCCTCCAACAATAAGCGGGAAGGTACTTCAACACCGGCCAGCAGGCAGGGCAGTTAGTCGACTGGTGGCATCTACACCCTCCCTGACTACACCCCCCCCTGGTACCGCCCCTTCCGGCACACATGCCCCCCTGCCCATCTTCCCAGGTGATGTCAGCCGCCAAGGAGTTTAAGGCCAAGGGTCCCTCTTCTCTCCCATTGTCATTTCTAACCTCCTCCCTCTGCTTCGAGACTACCCGAACCCCAAAGACAGATGGCTCATAGCAGAAGGCTTTGTGGACGGCTTTACCATACCTAAGCCCCTTAGTGGACAGGAATGCAGAGAACCCAAAGTCAACCAGAGAGCTACCTGAAGTAGTAAGTGAAAAAGTTCGGAAGGAATTGAGACTGGGCAGGGTTGCAGGCCCCTTTGATCAGCCCCCTTTAAAGAATTTCTTGATCTCCCCACTGGGGGTTGTCTCCAAGAAAGACCCTGGGGCCTTTCGGTGGATCAATTACTTGTCTTATCCAGAAGGCAACTCAGTTAAACATTGGTTGGAGGAAGGGACGTGTTCGGTCTCCTACTGCTCCTTAGATATGGCAGTTGACATGGTTAGGAGAGCAGGCAGAGGGGCATGGCTGGCGAAAGCGGACATTGAGTCAGCATTCCACCTGCTGCCCATCCATCCGGAGAGCCAACACCTCCTGGGGCTCAAATGGGAAGGGAAATTCTTCTCTGACAGATGCATGCCCATGGGTTGTGCTGTGTCCTGTGCCTACTTTGAAACTTTTAGCTCTTTTCTCCAATGGGCGCTCAGGGCAATTGACGTGCAGGCAGTGACCCACTACCTAGACGACTTTCTGTTTATTGGGGGCGCAGGTTCACAGGAGTGTAGCAAAGGGTTGCAGAGTTTTCAAGAACTGGCAGGGCACCTGGGGGTCCCCTTGGCACCTGGTGAGATGGTAGGTCCGGTGCAGGTTCTCACGTTTTTGGGCATTGAGCTTGACACGATTAAGGGCGAGTCCAGGTTACCGGTCGAGAAGGTGCAGGATCTGCGTCAGGACATCCAGGCCTTGCTAGGTAAGGACAAGGCTACCCTGGGTGCCATCCAGTGCCTATTGGGAAAGCTGAACTTCGCAGCTAGAGTGATCCGAGCGGGTAGGGTTTTTGCCAGACGGCTAGCAAGGGCGATGGCAAAGGTAAGCAAGAAGCATCACCCAGTCCGGCTGGGAAAGGTTTGAAAGAGGATTTGTCAATGTGGCATGAGTTCCTTGTGCTATTCAAAGGCACTGTCATCTGGAGGGCACCTTGGGCAGACATTGCGGAGCTCTGCCTCTTTTTTAACGCATCGGGCATAGAGGGCTTCATCGCAATAATGGATACCGAATGGTGTGCATCGAAGTGGCCTAACGCCTGGCGCAAGTGTAACATCACAGCAAACATCACTGGCTTAGAACTTTTTCCCATTGTAATTGCCTTGCATTCATGGCCCGAAGCGGTATCCGACAGAAGGGTCCTATTCTGGTCTGATAACATGGCGGTAGTGCACGCAATCAATGGGCAGACAGCCAAGTGCCCATTGGTGATGTGCTTGCTAAGGGAGTTAGTCAGGGCCTACTTGCAATGTTGAGTTTAGGGCGAAGCAAATTGAGGGGGTCAAGAATGTGGCAGCTGACGCTCTCTCTCGTTTTCAGTGGCTCCGTTTCCGGGAGGCCTGGCCGCAAGCGAGTGCAGAGATGACCCGCTTCCCGGCACACCTGTGGCACATTCTGCAGTGGAGCAGTGATTGAGAGCAATGGGGGAACGCTCTCTGGCACCAGGAACCATGAAGAAATACAGAGCCCACTTGACCACTTTTATTAAAGTTTGAGAGGATAAGACCATGTCGCGCTTCCCTTAGAACACAGAGTACAGTCATTCGTAGTGTGGGCAAAATGACACCACAGGTATGCTACAGCAGCCAGTGTAAGGTAGTGTATGCACCCCTTACTTAGATATAGGTTACCTACATCTACCTTAAATCACTACACATATAAACCTGTCAGTCACCCCTAGGACAGGCCTTATCAATGCTGAAGGCAGGTTGCTGGTTTTTGTGTGAGAGGGTGCCCATGCATGAGCAGGGCCCCTCTGCAGCCTTCGGAATCTATTATTCGGGGTTGTTCTGTGATGCAGCCAAACCATATACTCTTGAGTGCATTATAACCTCGCCGTAAATGCTTACTTTGGAATGGCTGCAAGGAAACATATCGTGTTTGGTGTCAAACACCTTGGAATCATACCTCCCCGCCAGTTCTGGTGGCGGAGGTATGATTCCACCCTCCTAGAGGGACAAATGTGACTACACCGGTACACCCAGTACCAGCTTAACAGAACCCTAGCATCTCAAAATGGATGCTGCAGCCACAGACACAAGCCTGGCCTCCTGCTGCTGGACGAAACTCCGGCAGGGGAAGCTGGACAATAGGTTTCCTGTCACAGGGAGGTGAAACCACCTCCCAGACTGGCTTTAGTGTATTGGGGCTGGGTGGGTGAACTCCAAGAGTGCTTTGATGTCTGCACTGGGGGCACATTTGGTGTCCCTGTGCAGAGTCCAGCTCAAACCTGTGCCAGGGGCTACCAGCCCCTGCTCTGGCGTGAAACTGGACAAAGGATATGGGTGTAACCACCTCTCTATCCTGACCCTCCCATAGGTGGGTCCCCAGAGTTTGTCCCACCCCTTCCTCGGGTATAAAGTTGGAACCCCTGACTACAGGACTTTAGATTTACCTGGACGAAACTCTGCTACAGAATCCCAGAACTTCGTTGGATGACCGAAGAATCTCCCTTGGAGTAAAGGAGTTACTCTCCTGCAATGCAGGCACCAAAGACGCATCTGTCCGGTTTGCAACTACGCATCTCCTTAAGGACTCCAAAGACTTTGCAACACAGGAGGTGTGTTTCCAAGCTTCCCCGAGGCCAATCCATGCTCTCAGCAAACCTGAGATCCAAAGCCCCGTGGCCCCGAATCCCTGGACTCCGTGACCATTTGCAGCTGCATATGCTTCTTGGCGATCCCTGAGGCTGAGCATTGGGCTACTTGTAGTCCAGACCCCGAGTAGTGATTCCACCGAAGACTACCGGCCTACACTCCACGAGTGACCCGTGGACTGGTATTTAGTGATTCCTCTCGAGGTCCCTTCGTGATCCCTTGGCTGTCGACCTGTGGATCCCCGAGAAGGGTACTGTAACTTTGAATGGTCTTAACTGGTTGCTCCAGACGTGCCCTAACTCTCCATCGCTTGGGGAGTCCCCTGGACGTTAATGGTCCATCCCGAAGCCTTTTTACTCTCAACGCGTGGGTTGCTGTAGCCAAGGCTTGTTGGTCTCCGCTCCGGACACCGACCCCCCAGCACTCGACATCCTTCATGGGACAGCTCGCCTGCGGACTCTATTCGTCGTCGACATCTCCTGGTCCCCGTGGCAGATGATTCAAGCTTCACCTCATCACACCTGAAACACTAGACATTGGTGGGCATTGGTCTACCGTGCCCCTTGTCACCCTGAAGTGACCCAGACTCTGCCCCCTCTGCTTTCACATTCTTAACATCCTCGATCCAGGCTTGGATCGCACCGGACACTTTTCCTTTCCACAGCAGCAGCAGCACTTTGCAGCAACTCGCCATTGAAAACAGCTATGAGTCCTCTATGAAGTGTCCTTAATCTTTAATTTTCCAACCGCGACTTTCCCATAGGATTGTACGGAGCTCGCGGCTGTGTTCTCACACTGCACGCGTCCCCGTAGGTCCCCTGTGTCACTACTTGGGTGGTTCCCTGGGGTCCTAGTGATTCTACATGCTCTAGGCGCTGTGTCTAGTCAAGTTGTGGTTCTTATACCATTTTCTTAATATATGGTTTGGTCTCCCCCTGGGGCCCATTGTATATTGTGCTATTTACTGAAGTTCTATCATGTTGAGATTGTGTATCTTGGTCTCAAATCTCATAAAGAGGTTCGTAGAGAGTGTTTAGTAATAAATACATATATTTGATATATAGCTTGTGTGGTTCTCCTTTCATTTGGTCATTCAAGTGGTTATAATCTGGTAAACCAAGCTGCTTTACACTCCTTCAAGACTTAGCCTGAAGGCTGCTCTCCATAGCTACCACTAGGATAGCTTTCAGTAAAGGTTGTCTTTAAACCTATCATCAATAAGGATTGTTTGGACTGGTGCAAGGTACCCACTATAACTAGTGGACAGCATATGCCAGGCCAACTTCTCACAATCCTGACAAAAAATACTCCAGCTACTCCTTTAGGATTGGGGCGGCCACAGCTGCGTTCAAGGCAGGCATGGCACCAGAGAGTATAAAAAAGGTGGGACGTTGGGAGTCTCGCTGCTACAAGCGTTACATCCACCCTTGAAGCAATTTTGTATATAGTAAATATTGAGTGTATTAATGACAAGTCATTCGTGAATACAATGATCATTAAAAAGCAGAGTGTAAGAATGGTGTCCTTTATTTTACCAGGATTCCAGGTATGGGTGATCGGGCACTCATTCATCGCCAGGGTGGCACAGTGGACTGTGCTCCGCAATTGGACGCAGGGATTTTCACAAACACAATTTGTTTGGATGGGTTTCCCTGGAGTGAGATGGAGCAGCCTCATAAACAGATTGGAACAGAGAGTGGCCCAAGGTGGGGTTCCCCCCAATTTCTTAGTGATACACCTAGGGGGCAACAACCTCATTGCATTGGGGAGGAGGTCTCTTTAACCAGCAATGAAAGCTGACTTAGAGGAGGTCAGTAAATACATGGGTCAATGTGAGCCCTGGTGGTCTGAGATTATTCCCCGCAGAGTGTGGCGCGGGGCTAAGTCAGAGGAGGCGTTAAGCATTCCCGGAAGAGAGTTAATAGTTCAATGCGTAAGTTCACAGACCAGAGGATTCTGGGTTTCATCAGACATGAGATGATTCAAGCTCATGTGAAAGGGTACTTTGATAAAGATGGGGTTCATTTCTCACCGGTAGGGACAGATCTCTTCCTTTTAGATTTGCAGGAGGCCCTGGAGATGAGAGGTTGCAGGTAGAGTATAGGTGTTTTAGTGGGGGGCTCTGGCCATGACGGGGGCCGCCTCCAGAGCTGTGGCCGAGTTACAGGGTGATCTGGAAGCAGATGGGTACAGAAGGGTATCTCTGCGCGGCACAACAGGGGTGCCAGAGCCAAATAACAGGAGCCTCATGGCAGGTTCCTGGAAAACTGCGTCAGCGCCTTGTTAGTTCTTCGGGCAGTTGTGGGCCTGAACAACCAGGGGCTTGTCTTGCTATGCTCTGCCCTGAAAGGGGCGTGAGTAATAAGGGACCAATGTGTCACGTGACCCGGAAAGAGGATCACCCCATAAGCTATAGCACTGATTGGGTTCTCCACAGTGCTTGGCTCATCAGGCAGGCATGGCAGCATAGGTTGGTTACAGCTGCCTGCCCTTGGTTCACCCGTAAGATAACCCACCATATTGCATATTTTTGTATGGAATAAACCTGCAGCAATACTTTTCCAAACAAAAGTTGTGTTGGTTTCTATTTATTCAGCATGCATGGTCTGTTGTTGTGTGGGTGGGGTAGGTTGTGTTGCCAATATTAGCACTATGAGGCTGCCCGTTGCCGACGCAGGGGGCCACCCTAAGTGGGCGGCCACTGTAGTGCCATTTGGGCACCAATCCACCCCCTCTGATGACGGGACTCATGGAGGAGGCCCCCTTTGCCTGTGGTGCGCTAGGCGCGTCACTTCCTGCGTGACGAGGAACTGGGGAGGGTATATAAGCCCCCCGGGCCATCCTGGTGACCTCTGTTGCGCCAGGCACGCCGTCTCCCACCCTACCACTTACCCGATGTGGGGGTGGCAAGCAAATTTCATGGAATTTTGTAATGTTTTCCATTTTGTGTAGCAGGCGCAGTTACAGGGTGATCTGGAAGCAGATGGGTACAGAAGGGTACCTCTGGGCGGCACAATAGGGGTGCAAGAGCCAAATACCAGGAGCCTCCTGGCAGGTTCCTGGAAAACCGTGTCGACCCCGGCGAACAAGATGGCTTCACCCTAGGGAGGCTCTGTTTGCCTGGGAGCAACATCCAACAGTAACAAAACCCGAAACCACAGCAGCAGCTGTGTGAACTTATAGGCACCTTCTACAGCTCTAGAGTCGCTCTCGGAACATTGCCCCGGTGGAGAGGGGGGCATGGGGACTGCGAGGGCACGACCGAGGAAACACATTGGCTGCTGAGGCGACCCTTTCACCTGCGGAAACACACTGAGTCCCTCCAGAGGAAAGGTGAGAGTGAGCTGCGAGCTGCTACTCAGACCATTTCTGGTGGGAGACTATCACCTTCAACCTCGCTGCCCCGGTACTGCACGCGAGCCGGCTGCCGTTCGGCCCTGCCGCAGAGAGATCGCCCACGAGACTGACCGGGAGCTTGGGCCCGCGCTGCTCCACACCCGCTAAACCTACCAAATGCTCACCTGACGCCGGGGCTCCGATTCCGAGGCCAACTCTGTGTCGAAAACGCACGCAGCGGGTGATGCCAAGTCCGGGGAGCGGCCAGTGCAGAGGCCTATGTGACGAGGGCCGGTCCCACTGCCAGGCCAAGACTCGAAGATATTCACTAAACTGTAAGGCTAAAATCAAGGCACTTGTAAGAGAAAGATCTCAACGGTCCCGAGAGGACCTTGCCCGTCATTTTGGGAAACAAGGAGCAATTCAACGGCGGTGAGTGGGGATTACCGGAATATACCTGGACGGCTCATAGCAAGCTCCAGAGGTGGACTGGGCCTTCCCCTGTAAGCAAATGGCTCATCTCCATCACGGGAGAAATAAGAATCCCCGGCTGCGCCTTACTCCAACATGGCGCCCATGCTGCTGTAGCTACGGGAGGGACAGTGTCAACCCATTCCAGCTTGTGAGGGAGTCCCTGGATCACCAGGGAGTCTCGGGATCACCCAAAGACACATTGCTGGGAGCTGGCTTGTCACCAACAACAAGGGGCATAAGCATCACACCGCGCCTGACCCTAAGATGGCTGCCACTGATCCCATCTCGTGAAGGTGGAAGCCTTGTGGCTGAATCAATCGTCCCCACAAGGTCCTGTACCACCGATCCACTGGGAAAGGAGTTAAAAGGTGCGACTGGGAGGTCTCTGTAGTACTCTGGATGCTCTTTCAAAGATGTATATGTAGCAGGCTTTCTCTTATAGATTAGGTTTATTTGCTCCCATACTGATGCCAGTATCCTGCTCTACGATTCAGAAAAGGGGGTGGTGATGAACAGAGTGTCTGAATTAAGCAGACCACTCTTACCCAGTCCAAAGATCAGGGCTTGATCCATCACCGTTATTTAGCTCACTGCCCCATCCCAGCTCAGAACCTGGCTATATGCAAATTAGTCTGTCCCTGGCCCAGTGCATCATGGGAACAGGGCATACCAAACTACCAAGCCAATTCTTCACCAGAAAGGAGACAAGCTTCCGGGGACCGGTTTCTGGCATTTCAGCCATCGTCGGCCCGGCTTGCTTGAATCCTGATGGAGCAGTGAGCAAGGGACTCATGTCTGAGTATACCCTGCCACACCTATAGTGGCCAAAAACGATTCAGAAAAGGGGGTGGTGATGAACAGAGTGTCTGAATTAAGCAGACCACTCTTACCCAGTCCAAAGATCAGGGCTTGATCCATCACTGTTATTTAGCTCACTGCCCCATCCCAGCTCAGAACCTGGCTATATGCAAATTAGTCTGTCCCTGGCCCAGTGCATCATGGGAACAGGGCAGACCAAACTACCAAGCCAATTCTTCACCAGAAAGGAGACAAGCTTCCGGGGACCGGTTTCTGGCATTACAGCCGTCTTCGGCCCGGCTTGCTTGAATCCTGATGGAGCAGTGAGCAAGGGACTCATGTCTGAGTATACCCTGCCACACTTGTGGTGGCCAAAACGATTCATAAAGGGGTGTTTTTGGCCACTATAGGTGTGGCAGGGTATACTCAGACATGAGTCCCTTGCTCACTGCTCCATCAGGATTCAAGCAAGCCGGGCCGACGACGGCTGAAATGCCAGAAACCGGTCCCCGGAAGCTTGTCTCCTTTCTGGTGAAGAATTGGCTTGGTAGTTTGGTCTGCCCTGTTCCCATGATGCACTGGGCCTGGGACAGACTAATTTGCATATAGCCAGGTTCTGAGCTGGGATGGGGCAGTGAGCTAAATAAAGGTGATGGATCAAGCCCTGATCTTTGGACTGGGTAAGAGTGGTCTGCTTAATTCAGACACTTTGTTCACCACCACCCCCTTTTCTGAATCGTTTTTGGCCACTATAGGTGTGGCAGGGTATACTCAGACATGAGTCCCTTGCTCACTGCTCCATCAGGATTCAAGCAAGCTTGTTTCCTTTCCAGTAAAGAATTGGCTTGGTAGTTTGGTCTGCCCTGTTCCCATGATGCACTGGGCCAGGGTCAGACTAATTTGCATGTAGCCAGGTTCTGAGCTGGGATGATGCAGTGAGCTAAAAAACGGTGATGGATCAAGCCCTGATCTTTTGACTGGGTAGGAGTGTTCTGCTTAATTCAGATACTCTGTCCATCACCACCCCCTTTATGAATCGTTTTGGCCACCACAAGTGTGGAAGGGTATGCTCAGATGTGCGTCCCTTGCTCACTGCACCATCAGGATTCAAGCAAGCCGGGCCGAAGACGGCTGTAATGCCAGAAACCGGTCCCCGGAAGCTTGTTTCCTTTCCAGTAAAGAATTGTCTCGGTAGTTTGGTCTGCCCTGTTCCCATGATGCACTGGGCCAGGGTCAGACTATTTTGCATGTAGCCAGGTTCTGAGCTGGGTTGGTGCAGTGAGCTAAAAACGGTGATGGATCAAGCCCTGATCTTTTGACTGGGTAGGAGTGTTCTGCTTAATTCAGATACTCTGTCCATCACCACCCCCTTTATGAATCGTTTTGGCCACCACAAGTGTGGAAGGGTATGCTCAGATGTGAGTCCCTTGCTCACTGCACCATCAGGATTCAAGCAAGCCGGGCCGAAGACGGCTGTAATGCCAGAAACCGGTCCCCGGAAGCTTGTTTCCTTTCCAGTAAAGAATTGGCTTGGTAGTTTGGTCTGCCCTGTTCCCATGATGCACTGGGCCAGGGTCAGACTAATTTGCATGTAGCCAGGTTCTGAGCTGGGATATTGCAGTGAGCTAAAAAACGGCGATGGATCAAGCCCTGATCTTTTGACTGGGTAGGAGTGTTCTGCTTAATTCAGATACTCTGTCCATCACCACCCCCTTTATGAATAGTATCCTGCTCTACAGCACGTATAAAGAATTGAGTACAAGGCTGTGACATTCCTGCCTCATGAACTGCATTCCACCTCAGTGTTTTCCCACCCATACAAAGATTCTGCAACCAGAATTCAGGAGGCTTACCTCGAGCAAAAGAGCATCGGCGCCGCAGAGCGCAAGAAACTCCATGAATGGGCCCCTTTCCAAAGCATTTCTTCTCACCTTGTTGGGGAGCGATCCAGCATTTATGCCCTGGAGTCTCAGAGACCCCTTTGAGAGAGTCCACAGCGACAAGGGAGTCTCACAAAGTGGAGGCCTGTGTTTTTATCCCATTACCGCTGGGAGCACAGCACCATACACCATGACCGGCGCGCTCGATGGAACCTTTGGACTATGCCCCCCTAGGCGGAAGCTATAACCTTTCTGTATGTACTGCGGTGCCCGAGCAACCTTTGGCCGATGACCGGTGGAGCTGTCCCACGCAGCTATAGAGGAGTTTGGCTCTTGTTTACCCCTCGGCCGTCACCTACCCAGCCGGACTTCGCACACTCATTTTCCTCGTCTCCCCGTGGTGCCGCCTACACCCTCCCCCTTCTCTTCCCTCCATTATTCTCTGTCTACCTCCCCTATTCCTTCCCTCTTTCCCCTAATTCTTCTCTCCCCTTGCCTATTTTTTCCCTCTTGTTTATGCTATGCTTTTGTACTCATATAATCCCTGTAACTACTATCCAGTAACTGAGGTAACTTTGTTACCATGTTCTGAAATAATTTTTCTTCCTCATGTAAAGCGCTCTGATACCTCCGGGTCTAGCCAGCGCTATATAAAACTCAATAAATAATAAAATAAATTGCCAATTTTTGTCTGTAAAGTGTTGTAAAACAACATTTGGAAATACTCAAGGGAAAGAAAGTAGATACGTTATCTCAAAACTGTACACTGGATTAAATGTTTTCAGTATTTATAAATAGCATTGTTTAATTTCATATACTTTTCACTCAGCAAACTTTTAAGAGAATTTAAAAATAAGAAAGTGCCACAATGTAAATGGAAATTCTTGCAAAGGCCTTGCTTATATTCCACAGCATTAAAACATTTGCTCCTAAACAATAGAGTTCATACAACATCATGGGGTACCATACATACAGCCAAACCAAATTCAATATACAGTGTAAAAATAATCTTTAGTACACATGTTCTCTTTAGTATATAATACAACGCAAGAAAATGGTTTATCCAATCCTCATTCACACCACAGCGTTCCGGTTAATTTACTGCATCCTTCCCAATGTCATTCTGAGAATGAGGATTGAAGTAATCACTTTCTCAGGTTGTTTTAGATATCATGTGACATTTTCCAATGTCTGGGGCTTTGAGGAGAATAACATTGATCTCAAAGGGGACTGTAACTTCATTTAGCGGTGTATTGACTGTACTGTTTTGGAGCACAAATGATGATATGAGTATGAACCTGAATTACAACTATCTACTACATCTATTAGCCCCAAAGAAGCGGTTTACCACTGAGAAACACGTGTTGGCTGTTGATAACTACATGGCTGAACATCACTGACATGTTTTCAAGGCTGATAAGATGGATACAATGGAAGATTTATGTGTGGGTTATAATTAAGGCTTTTAGTTTTTGTTTTTACTGATTTTATCAGGTAAATGTACACAGAAAACAATCTATTGATTTTTAAAAGTGGAAAAATACAGAATATTGTGCTTCTTGCGAGTGACTCCCCTTGTTGCCTTTTGATGAATTCCAGAGCAACTGCTAAGGAGATAGACTCCATGGGCATTTAAAAACAGGATGAGATTCCCTTAAATTTAGGCATATGTTAACAAATATTTGTATATAATGTTAAAATGTATTTGTCTGAGTAGTTTTTTGCTATATTTGCCTCCTTAATTTGCTAAAACGCGACAGGCATCAAAGTATGAGTGCATGTTTATCAGTTAAATAAATGTAGAAATATACCACTTTGTGACTCCATTTATTCTCAAAACACAAAACAAATATGGATAAATACCATGAAAAATTGCCCAAAAATAAAAATGGATAAATGTTAAAAAAATAAATACTTTAAAACTGGGTGCCCATAATTATAATTTCCTGTAGAAAACACTTTTTTTATGTGTCTTTGTAGTAAATATTGCCGATACCTAATAATAAAAGCATTAAATACAAATATATATATATTTATTTTTACTGTATATTGTGCTTGATTTATGTCTGGCTCCCCATGATGCTGTATAAACTGTACCTAAATGTACGAGCTAGTAAGGTTTTTGACTTAGTGGGTGGTATCCAGCGCAAGGGCATTATCATCCATGTAACTCGAATTTTGAGAGCTCCTCCGCAGTAGCACAGGGAGGAGATCCATCTGCCCCCATGAGAAGTGGTATACTAAGTACACCCTCTGCCTCAGAAGCCAGCTGAGTGAGTGCAGCAGATGGCTGTGGGAGTGCATGGCGGATATACAGACGTGGAGGCTGAATATATTGTCGAGTAGGTGGTACTTTATTCTCAGTTAGCACAGTTTTGGGTTTGGCACCAGTATAAAAAGTCTCTTCCTCTTGCTGGGTCTTTTCACTCTTTGGGTGGATGGTCGCTTCCTCTTCGGTTTGGAGATAGAGGGACTGGAGGTCTAGGTCGTCCGTGGTGTCAACTTCACCCGGAGGCTCGCAAAAGAAGAGAAAAAGGAGCCTGTCAGTGCACTGAGATACAGGTTTTACCCTTCACCTACACCCGCTAGTGCTCGTAAGGGTCTGACTGTGAGGGAATGGGTGATTTGGCAAAAGCAAGAGGTATTAGGGATGGGTTTTGAAGATACGCAAAAGAAAACTTATAAAGATATCAGGGTATTTCCAGGTCTGTGGCTAGTTTCAATCTGGTGACACTTTTACAGAGTACGGTTCACATTCTGTGCTTTGTGCTCCGGTTCACATTCTGTGCTTTGTGCTCCCATTTACCCATGCACCCGTCCTCCCTCCTCCCACTGCATTACCAGCCCGCTTTCCCCAGAACTATGTGTACTCACATGGCCCCACCGTAACTCTCCTGAGTTACGGCCGCTCCACAGCAACCTCCGGTGGACACCACCACTCTTCCGTCCAGTGGTCGTCGGCTTCTTCCTCTTCGTCCCGCCGACCGAGGTTTCTCCTCTCGTCTCGCTGTTCCTCGCCCTGGTCCTTACTCGGGTCACCCGGCTCCATGCTTCGCGTCTTCAGCCCCTCCTTCCTCTCGCTGGTCCAAGACAACTCTTCCTGGTTAGGTCCCGTTTTCATTGGTTCCACGGGAGTTCTTCCGGGGTTAGCTCCTCCCTCTTCCGCTGGGTCGCGCTGCCGAGAGAGAGGAAAGGTGAGCGTTTGAATGTTGTTCTGTGGGTGTGTTTTCCTGCCCACATAGTCCCGTCCTGTCTGTGCGGGGAACTGTGGTCGTGGTAGTCTCTTGCCTGGCTCTCTCCCGCAGGTCGTTTTCTCACATCCCCTTTCCCTTGCTGTCTTATTACTAGGGGTGTTTCCTTGTGGATATCTTGATAGGTAATCCACGTTCCCTTGGTCTGCACCCTTTCGATGTAGTGTTCGGAATCTGTATGGTTGAAGGGCCAGAAACCATCTTAACACTCTGTCATTATTCCCTTTATTCCGTGCCATCCATTCCAGAGGTGCGTGATCGGTGTATAGGGTAAATGCTCTTCCTTCTAGGTAATACCTAAGGGTTTCTATAGCCCATTTGATGGCCAAAGCCTCTTTCTCTATTACAGCGTAGTTTTGTTCCCTTGGAAATAACTTTTGACTAATATATAGGATTGGCCTTTCGTCACCCTGTCTCGTTACTTGAGATAACACTGCGCCCAGTCCCTGGTCGGATGCATCTGTCTGTAGAGCAAAGGGGAGGGAATAATCAGGACTAGCTAATACTGTCTCAGATGTGAGGGATCTTTTTAGTGACTCAAAGGCTCCTACGACTTCTTCGGTGGGATGTTGTAAGTGAACCTCTGCAGTCTTTGATTTCTGCAATAAATCAGTGAGGGGAGCCGCTAATTGTGAAAAGTTAGGTATGAATCTACGGTAATAACTGAGTAACCCTAGGAAGGCTCTGAGATCTTTTTTGGTTTGGGGTAATGGAATTTGTGAAATAGCTGTTAGCTTGGATTCCTGTGGACGGATTACCCCTTCTCCCAGTAAATACCTCAAGTACTTGACTGTTTGGGCAGCCAGATGGCTTTTAGCCTTGTTAATCTTAAGTCCATGTTGTCCTAAGGTTTTGACTACCTGTGACAGATGTTCCACGTGTTGGTCCCAGTCGTCACTATAAATGATTATATCATCTATGTATGCCCCAGCATACTGTTTGTGAGGACGCAAAATACAACTCATGGCCCTTTAGAAAGTAGCCGGAGCTCCATGTAATCCAAAGGGTAACACTTTGAATTGATACAATCCATCTGGTGTGGAAAATGGTGTTTTTTCTTTATCTTGTGGACGTAAAGGGATTTGCCAATACCCTTTACACAAGTCCAGGGTGCTGATATATTTGGCTTTCCCAATTTTCTCCACCATTTCGTCCACCCGGGGTAGGGGATAGGTATCAAACTCGGAGATTTTATTTACTTCACGAAAATCAATGCAGAATCGCACCGAGCCCTCCGGCTTCGGTACTAAGACTATGGGTGAGTTCCACTCACTGATGGACGGTTCTATGATATCAATTTGTAGCATCTTTTGTACCTCATCACGTATGGTCAGGCGGCGTGCTTCTGGTATGCGATAAGGCCTAAGGCGCACTCGTTTACCTACAGGGGTTTTGATGACGTGTTCCACCAGGGTGGTTCTCCCTGGGGTCAAAGAAAACACAGCACTAAGTGGTAGAAGGACGTTTGTTAATACCTTTTAAAGCGAGGTCGATAGAGCTGGGTCTAGACACTGTTCAGACAGGGGCTCTTCTGTTCCTATAGTAGCCACGATGGTGGGTAAGGGTCCCTCCCATTTCTTTAGTAAATTAATATGATAAACCTGTGACGTGCCTCGAACGGAATCCAATTCTATACGATAAGTCACAGGAGTTACCTTTTCAGTGACTATGTAGGGTCCCTGCCACTGACCAAGTAATTTATGGTCTGACGAGGCCATCATGAGTAACACAGGATCACCAATATCAAAGGTCCTCTCTTTCGCCTTTTTGTCGTATTGGGCTTTTTGGGCTGACTGTGCTTCTTCTAAGTTAGTACGGACAATCGTCCTAATCTGGCTTAAATGGGTCTTCAGATTTGACGCATAGTCTACCAAGGGTCTGGAGTTATCAGGTTCATTCTCCCATTTTTCTTGTGCCATATCCAGCAATGTTCTAGGCTGACGGCCATATAGTAGCTCAAAAGGAGAATACCCTGTACTTTTCTGTACCTTACATCTGATTGCGAATAGGGCCAAGGGTAACATATCCTCCCACTTTCTGGTTTCCAAGTCAAGAAGTTTTTTTAATGTAGACTTAAGAGTGGCATATATATCTTTCTACTAACCCACCTGTTTGGGGGTGATAGACAGCTATTCTAATCTGTTGAATGCCTAGTTGTGTGCACACTTGTTTCATGACTTATGAAATAAATGGGGTCCCTTGATCAGTAAGGATTTCCTTTGGGAATCCTACTCGGGAAAATATGTTTACCATAGCCTTAGCAATATTAGGAGCGTCGGGCCGCCTTAAGGCTATTGCTTCTGGAAAGCGAGTGGCGTAGTCAACAATGACTAAAACATATCTACACCCACTTCTAGAGGGTAATAAATGACCGATGCTGTCCATACCTACTCTGGAGAAAGGCTTTTCTATTATTGGCAGTGGGTGTAATGGAGCGCAAGGTGGTTTGTACCGGCTATATCGTTGGCATATGGGGCATTCCCTACAATACTTCTTTACCTGTTGGAAAATGCCGGGCCAATAAAAACGTTCTGTTATCTGCTTCTCGGTTTTGTCTGCCCCAAAATGTCCCCCTAATAAATGGCTATGGGCCAGAAACAACACCTTTTCTCTAAAGGCTCAGGGACCAATAGTTGTGGATTTTGGGTGTGATCTCCTTTCCTATACAATAATCCATTTTTAACAAAAAAATAAGGACCTACATGAAGGGGATCTTCTTGGCCTAAGGCGTTTTTCCAGGCTTCCTGTAATACTGGGTCTTCTCTTTGTGTGGCCCTAAAGTTTCTATCAGTTTCCCATGGATTATCTTCAATTACAACAGGCAATGCAGTTGTGGATTTTCCTTTTTCTGCTCTTCTTTGTTTTCGGCTTTTTCTTGGTTTGGAAATTGGCCATTCCGGTTTCTCGTCTCCAGAAAACGGAGCTTCGGCCCAGCAGTCCTCTTCCTGTTTTGGGTTGTTTCGTATCATTTGAGGGAGATGGGGATAATCATTCGCAAGAATCACTCGTTCCGGTAGATTAGGAATGAGTCCCACCTTTAGGGATGTACCAGGATCATTTTCATGCTGAATTTGGACCCGGGTAGTCGGATATTGCTTCACATCACCATGAACACACCGTATGGCAACAGTTCCATCAATGGGCCCAATCCATGGTTCCAATTCCTGAGGGCGAACAACACTTTGACGACACCCAGTGTCTGCTAATGCCATAGTTTGTTGTCCATTCACTCTTACTGAACAATGATAAGGCGGAAGGAGATTTTCCGAGGGGGAACAGTAATAATTCCGGGCCATACCAATTTCCATTGGTTCTTCTTTTTGTGGGCAGAAACGAGCAATATGACCCATTCCACCGCAATGGAAGCACTGTGGTCCAGGATTTGGGGGTCTGAATAGCCGCGTTGGAGTAATCCCTCCAGGGATAATGGTTATAGGTTCCGCTTTCTTGGGCAGGGGTGGTCGGGGTGGTCGGTGTGTTCCCGGGTTACCGGATTTCCATGAAGCTTCTTCTTTCCCTTTTTGTACTTCCTGAACGCGACTATATGCGCTAGCAATTTCAACAGCGGTCTCAAGGGTAAGATGAGCCTGTTGTCGGACCCATCTTTGTATGGGAGGGTGAAGTGAAGTTAGGTACTGTTCCAAATAGATTTTGGCTATAATACCTACTTTGTTGGTGGTGGCTGGTTTCAACCAACGGTCGGTCATGTCCTTCACCCTAAAGCATAAGCCCCGAGGCGTTTCTTGAGGGCCTTCCTTAATCTGGCGCAATTTAATCCTGTAGGATTCATCATCCACTCCCAGCCTCTTCATGATGCATTGTTTAATGTCAGCATATGGCACTGTTTCTTGAACCGTTGCTGCTTGGTAGGCTGCTTGTAGGTCCCCCGATAGGAGTGGTCCAAGATATTGTCCCCACTTATCCGCCGGCCAAGCTGCTGCTGTAGCTATTCGCTCAAAATTAGTAAAGAAAAAATCCGGATCTTCTCCGCTGACGTATTTTTGTAGTACCATGGTCGGTAGGGTTGTGGGTCCTCTTTGATTTCCCAGGACCTCAGCAATTTTATCCATGGCCACCCCATGTGTCTGACTTTGTCCAGTTATCGCCTTCTGTACTTTCTCTCGGTCTTCTTCTACTGTGAGTAGAAACCTTTCCATCACCTTGCCCAGGTGTTCTTGGCTCTCCGCCATTTTTGCGATAGCTGCCTCCATGTCTCCGCTGGATCCCACTTCTGACACCACTTGTGGGAGTGCAGGGCAGATATACAGACGCGGAGGCTGAATATATTGTCGAGTAGGTGGTACTTTATTCTCAGTTAAAACAATTTTGGGTTTGGCACCAGTATAAAAAGTCTCTTCCTCTTGCTGGGTCTTTTCACTCTTTGGGTGGATGGTCGCTTCCTCTTCGGTTTGGAGATAGAGGGACTGGAGGTCTAAGTCGTCCGTGGTGTCAACTTCACCCGGAGGCTCGCAAAAGAAGAGAAAAAGGAGCCTGTCAGTGCACTGAGATACAGGTTTTACCCTTCACCTACACCCGGTAGTGCTCGTAAGGGTCTGACTGTGAGGGAATGGGTAATTCGGCAAAAGCAAGAGGTATTAGGGATGGGTTTTGAAGATACGCAAAAGAAAACGTATAAAGATATCAGGGTATTTCCAGGTCTGTGGCTAGTTTCAATCTGGTGACACTTTTACAGAGTACGGTTCACATTCTGTGCTTTGTTCCCCCGGTTCACATTCTGTGCTTTGTGCTCCCATTTACCCATGCACCCGTCCTCCCTCCTCCCACTGCATTACCAGCCCGCTTTCCCCAGAACTATGTGTACTCACATGGCCCCGCCGTAACTCTCCTGAGTTATGGCTGCTCCACAGCAACCTCCGGTGGACACCACCACTCTTCCGTCCAGTGGTCGTCGGCTTCTTCCTCTTCGTACCGCCGACTGAGGTTTCTCCTCTGTTCTCGCTGTTCCTTGTCCTGGTCCTTACTCGGGTCACCTCGCTCTACGCTTCGCGTCTTCAGCCCCTCCTTCCTCTCGCTGGTCCAAGACAACTCTTCCTGGTTAGGTCCCGTTTTCGTTGGTTCCACGGGAGTGCTTCCGGGGTTAGCTCCTCCCTCTACCGCGGGGTCGCGCTGCCGAGAGAGAGGAAAGGTGAGTGTTTGAATGTTGTTCTGTGGGTGTGTTTTCCTGCCCACATAGTCCCGTCCTGTCTGTGCGGGGAACTGTGGTCGTGGTAGTCTCTTGCCTGGCTGTCTCCCGCAGGTCGTTTTCTCACAATGGCTCTTCCTCTGTGCCATATAAGCATTTGTGTGTCAAAACTTGTGCTTTCCTACAATATTTGGAAGGCAGGAGATAAAACAAAAACAACCTTGAGACTGCCCTTCAACCGATAAAACAAAAACAGCTTTGAGTCTGCCCTTCAACCATACTGGAGCACAAATGTCCCTATTGCTGTGCTTTTACAGACTAGCTGGGAGGGGTGAGGATCAAGAGACTTGGGTAGGGTCTATTTGAGGGGTGAAGCATCACATGAGGGAGAGAGCTAGAAAGCACATGCACCCCAATGAAGTGTTAAATAAGAATAAGTGTGCAAATGAGTGTGACAATAAAGCCAACCAATGGTACACAGCGGGTAAGTTCACGATAGGTCTTGGCAACCAGACAGGTTGTTAAACACATATAATTGTTTCCATTTAATACATTTAAATATATCAGTGCATTGAGTGGCGTTTTTTACTTCAGTTTGTTTGGTGAACTGCATACACGCTCTTCTGTTTAATAGCTATAATTTAGTTTTCCAATGCAGTAATATTGGTCCCTGTCCTGCCAACAGTAACTGACTAAATTATAAAGCTACACTCCTGAACACTGACACAGCCCTAAACACTACACCAAAGAGCTTGAGGAGGGATGGCTAAGCTGTTTCAGATGACTGCTTAGATCTACAGCTATTTAACGACTGATCAATCTTCTATGCTGTCACTAATACATAAACGAATGACACCATACACAAAGATAAACATGTTATACGTGCATTCAACCTGAGGTAGTACCCCAATACAAACCTAGTACAAACATATGATTCCAGCCAATTCTGGAAGTTGATCAGTAGATCCATGATGATTTACTGAACTATTCTAGATTATTGGTTATCAATTTAAATGTAGTATCCACGTATATCATATGCTAAATTGTCAAACATATCTAGCGTATGTGGAGTTTGGTTCACTAAAGAGAGTGCATCAATATCTCAATCAGAAGTGGAGGTGTTAATTAAAGAAATCAGTTCTCATGCTCTGGGCCCAAATAATATTACAGAAGAAGTATTCAAGAGGGATGCTAAGAAAATGGTCTTCCCACTGTATATACTTTATGCAAGCAAACATTAAGCCAAACCTCACTCTTTTCCCCTCCAACTCCCCTCCCCACCTATAGCCCCCACAGAAAGGATTTATATTGCATCTAATCCATAACTGGGCCCAGGTAGCAAATGGATAATCACACTGCTTGAAGAGGTAAACTTTGTAAAAAAACACTTTTTCAAAAACTACTCGACTGGGCTACAGAGGAACAGGTATTACAGCTTAAGCAATCAGGTTTTAGAATGCATTGCTTTACAGAACATATTGTGTTTTCATTAATTATGGGTCATAAACTTCTCACTATACGAATTCCTAATTTGCATGGCTGTTATATTGAACTCTCAAAAGCAATTGACATAGTAGATAGGACATAGGTTTGGGCAAAAGTTCTTTTTAGAGGGCTCGATTTGATATTGTTACATTTGAAAATCAACTTGCAGTCTAATGACTGGGTTCGTGTGAAGGTCTCTATATGTGGCTGATTTACTAAACTCTTTAGATCCAGCCAATAGCTTTCCTCCTAAATTTGGATCACAGATGATTTCGCACCTCTTACGCCGATCTGCTGATTGCTAAACCCTCACTCCCAAAAGGCTTCCAAAGGCTGCTAGGCAGATTAAAGGCTGACTGTAATGAAAATTATTTTAAGATACATTTTACAAAATCAAAAACCATGGGGCACATGCATCAAAGGTTTTTACGAGCACAAACGGTGCGATTTGCACAAATTGACCGTTTGCGATCGTAAAATGGCCTTTTGCAATGCATCAAAGTGTTGGTGAGACGCACAATTTAGGTAATCACAATTTTTTGCGATTGCATTTAAGGAATCGCAATTTGCGATTCCTTAAATGCAATGCAAGAACCACTTTTAAAAAGCAATTTCGCTGATTGGGGCTGCAAATTACAGAGCAATGAACTGGTCGGTATTTTGCAAAAACTTTGAAAAATGCATTAAAATGCATTTTTCGAAGATTCATGTTGCACCCTTTCATGCCCCTGGGGCATGTGTGTGCGCAACATGTATTCACATATCAATTTCAGGGGTGCAACAGGGTGTCCTTTTGGCACCCTTGAAATTGCATGCACAATTTGCGAGTACCTATTGGGTACTCGCAAATTGCACATGCAATTCCCACTCACTCCTATGGGCATTTAGGCCCATAGGAATGAATGGGAAGCCATTCCTTAATTGCGAGTCGCAATTAAGGAATGTTTAGGAATCGCTATTTTTTTTAGCGATTCATACATGCATAGGTTTTTGCGATTCCTTAATTGCGATTCCTTAATAGTCGCAAATAAGGACTTGCAAAATCCTACCTTGATGCATGTACCTGCATATGCTTTAATAGAAGGATAGAACAGAGATCATGGATTATATGAGATGAATACCTATGCCAGGTTCAACAGTGGGAGAGGACTTAACATTATAGTTAGAGCTGCCACCTTTGTTACTGGTGTACCAGGTTTGAGTCTCAGCATCACTTGAACATCATCCTGTGATTCTCGGCAAATCACTTAATCTCCCTTTTCCTGAAAAAATGAAATGTGACCTTGTGTAATGCAACTGGTGCTCTTGTAAAGTGCTCCAATACCTTCAGTTTAGTGCACACTATATAAAAAAAACTGCAAAAACAAAATAGTTCTTGGGGGTCATGATAGGTCACAAACTAAACTGGACACAACACCTGGCAATATTTAAATATTAATCTAACAACAACATTTGGTCTGCAACTTTTTGTGAACTGTGGGAGGGAGAGAAAAAGAAGAGGTAGCTAATGCTTCCAAATTATGGAACACTCTGCCACAATACATCAAGACGTCCTCCTCACTCCTTCAGTTCCGTAAGGGACTAAAGACTTGGCTCTTTGATCAATAAATGCATATATCATCTAGTGTGCTGCCATAGATATTTAGGGAATCTCATCAGCGCCAAGACGCCCACGGGTATATGCTGCGCTTAACAAATTGCAAAAAATAAAAATAAATAAATAAATAAATGCTTACCAGCCAAAAGTGCATGTTTTATTGTTTGGCACTGTGTCATTCATGGGTTGGCATTGTAGTGACCTAGATAGATTTTTTAACAATATTGCAAAAGTTCTGTAATGTCCCTCCCATATACGGCTAGAGTTTGTACTGTTATCTGTACCAGCCAATATTGATTTGTTAGCTTTTAAATACCTGGTTGCATGTGTTAAAGCTGACAAATCAGCATTGGAAAGTATATTTTTTGCTGAATACAAATATGGTCAAATTCAACCTCAAACATCTACATTTTGCAAATATTTGTATCCTATGACAGTATATTATATTTTACCATTATGGACAACACTCACAGAGATGTCAGCTGACGGTCTGACATCTTTTTTTAAACATGTGGTGAATGATTAATCAACTGTTTTTGATATTAAAAAATATGTAAGAAATGTAATTTTGCGTATTGCACGGTTAAATCCTACAAATGTAAGAGACAATTTAAGTTCAATAGTATGCTGGAGCATAGAGACAGTGACATTATAAATCATAGATTATGCCTTCCTCACCACAAATAATGATGCATCCTGCCTCCTGATATTGGTGAATCTCTAAGCTGCATTCAACACTATAACACTATTAACCTTCTCCCCTCATCTGTTTCGAATGACAATATTCACTGGTTCTACTCCTACCTAGCTGACACCAGTTTGTTCACATTGGCACAGTTAGGATCCAGAACTTCACTATCACCTGCAGAGTCCCCAGAGATCCCTCTTAACTCCTGTTATCTTCAACCTCTTCATGGAGCCCCTTGGGATGCTATTTATCAATAGCAGTATCAAAATTAACCAAAAACGGCAATTACACTAATTCTACTTGAAATTTTCTTCCTTAAAAGACATCCGATTCCTCCAGCACTGCCTCAGCCTCCCCACACCTGGATGTCCAGTGCCTACCTGAAGCTCAACCCACCAAGACCGAATTCCTACTATTCATAAGATCAACAAGGACATCTAGTTCAAATCTGTCTCAACGACATGAACCTGGAAGGATTCAAACCTCTACTTTTGTCCCATTCCAAGTCACTCAGATTCACCTTAGAGGCCAAAACTCACCCTCAAGGAACACAATTCAAAGAAAAACAAAACATCCTGGGTGCTAACTTTGTTTACTTAAGCAAGTGAAATCTTTCAAAAGGCAAAACTCTGCTCTAGAGCTTCCCCAAATCCAAACTGCCACTTTTAGGGCATTTGTACAGACAGGAGCACACCTTATTAACGTTTGAAGAAATATGACTGCATCACTCCCATCCTGATGGTACTCCAGTGGTTCCTCTTGCCGATCTGCACCCTCTTGAAAAACAACTGTATTGTCTGCAAAGCAGTCATGACCAGCACCCACTGCCTCGCTAAAAGCTCAACACCTCTGGTAACTCTTAACACAGCCAGGACGCCATCAGACTGGAAATGAAGAAGTGCAAAAAACAAGGCTACATAACATCTTCATTTATGCATCATGGATTTGGTATCCATCAGGAGTGCCCAAACCCTGCTGCAATGTAGGGAAGAGCTAACAAGAAACACCTCTTTAAAGAACATCACAATCAAGTAATAGCCCACTTCCATTCTCTGATTAACTGTATCTTTGCCTTTAACCCTTTGCAGCACTTTGCTGCTTTGTGGATAGGTTTGCTCTCTACTAAAATTCAAACATACCTTCCACTACACCCTGCAATTTTGATTGCATTATATGCCATGGTGTAATTGTGACTGGTCCTGGAAACACAATATATAACTAGACAAGTGATGCAGACTATTTGGATCTAGTTC
Organism: Lissotriton helveticus; assembly: GCF_964261635.1. Taxonomy (NCBI): domain Eukaryota; kingdom Metazoa; phylum Chordata; class Amphibia; order Caudata; family Salamandridae; genus Lissotriton; species Lissotriton helveticus. The sequence goes on from NC_136061.1 coordinate 1,000,953,804, forward strand.
AGAGGCAATAAATCATATTATATGTTTAAGCCCGGCATGGGCCGACATAAGAAAGAAACTCTTCTGTTATTTTATAAAAGTGTAGCGTAGTGAATGCTGCAGTTAAAAGTTAGACCAGCCTCGTTTTAATGGAGTCTCAATACTATGGGCTGTGTATGAAGTTTATCAACTTTGTGTGCAAGATGATATAGAAAAAAACAAACGTAATCATGATATACCTGGTAATTTAAAATTGTACGTTGGGAAAAGAGTGAGAGACTCAGCCTGAGTAACAAAATGTTTCTATCTTCTGTAATTAGCCAGTGTGTCTGTTTTCTCATGGTATTTAGGTCCAGCCTAGCTGACAGTGAGCTGTCTGATTACAAGCACATGTTGCGGTCTTTCCAAGTGCTTTTAAGCCCACCTATTACCATTGGATTGCTGTATTGTCACTCTTATTTGCTTGCTTTCTGTTTAGTGGCTTTCTAATGTTCAGCCTCTCGATCTTGTGTATGTCCCTCCCACAGAGTATATCGTCTTTACCATCTCTTTGATTGGCTGGCTTCTACACTTCTACTGCTTGCTTTTAGAGAGCTTCTTTTTACTTTTTGTCTAAGCAATCCATGGTCAGGCATTTGTTTTCTAGGTGTCTCCCTTGTGTGCTTTCTCGCTCATCAGTGTTGCGGTCTCTCGTCTGAGTGCTTCTCCCACCTGCCGCACAGTCTTACTGTCTATCACCTGTGTGCTTCTCACTCCATGCTCCAAGTTGCTGTCTTTCGTCCATGTGTTTCTCACTTTGCCCATGTCCTCTTCCTCGTGTATTGTGCCTCTTTTTTACACTATGCTGCACAGCAGCCATGATGCTGTGAAGGATAACAAAAAAAATTGTCAAAAGCAATATATCTCATAGAAGAGACCTATTAGCTTTGCCAATGCTTTTTTAATGTTGTTTTAAAGACATTTGAACTTTGGCTTCTTTCTCGTAATGTAATTACGTTTCGAATCAATTGCTGTGAACTTATTTATACCCACCTACCCAGTACCTTAGCCGTAATCAGACCTGGAGCAGTCTGACCACGTGCTGCTAAATAAATAGATTCTCAGGAGGAAATTGTCTTAGTTAACATAGATGTTCGCACCAACGTGCTAAATGCAAGTATTACAGTCACCTAAAAAGGGCATTGCTTAAAGGCCGTAGTAGCCAACACAATGAGGGCTCAAGGGGTTTGAAGAAGCTGAACAAAAGGGAAACACACCGAGGACTCCTCATTGTGGTTTGGGTCCTGGTGAAAAGTGAGATCCAGCCAGCACCATTCCTCTATCTGATAAAGTCCACTCTAGCAGAGTGTGTGTGTGTGTAGTGAGGCACCATTGTGCCGGGGTTTGTAGTGATTTTGCTTGGACATGCAGTCCTGCCTTGAACGGGTGCCATGCAAACCTATGGTGGTGCATAACAAGGGCTGCCACTGATTAAGAAGACTAAGAGTAGACTGAGGTACACCAATTGAGCAAGGGGTGTAAGCTGCAGTAGAGAAATACAAGTGATGAGAACAGAGGGAGTGTGCAAGGATGGGGTACACCCGGAGAGCGCAGAGATCGAGGTACCCAGGAAGGAGCAGAGAAATGAGGTGAACAAGGAGAGCACTCTTCTTTCTCTGACACAAAAGTGAAGGCATTTTGTAACTTTATCCAGGGTTACACTCTTTCAGGGGACAGGACAGTGTGAAAACAGGAGACCGCAGTATATCAATATGTTATAGCAAACATGTAAATAAAAACATCTTCTTTGTGTACAAGTAACCTTTTCAATTATTTAGAAAAATAACAGTAACATTGAATCACAGTAGGGCTCCTTCTGAGATCCGCGGTATACAAGGCGGTAATAACGCACCTACAAATGTGGTGCGATATTTCTAGGAGCAACATTATCTAACAGTTGTGAGTTGTACATCTCGGAATGAGGGCTAACGTGGTAATAATACACCTTTTCTCTTTGCGAGCTGCAAATTCATGCTTCGGGGATGATAACAGTTTGGTAAACATGCTTATAGCCAAAGCAGCCCAACACAGAACAGATATTTAATAAATGTAACCAAATGAACAGAAATGTAGGAGTAGAAGGTGGATACAATAACTCATTACTGGGATGTGTACCTTACACTATCTAGAGTGGACACATTCAAAAGAAGTCAAGATGGTTGTGTGTTTTCCAGATCAACCTTCCTTCGGAAAATCAACAAAGAGATCAGTTAGAGAGCTCATTCAGAGTCACTGTTGTTGCCTCACATCAGAAATAACAGCGCGTGATCTATTGGAGGAGATATTTAATGTTGTTGGTGACTATTGAATTTCGGCCAAGCTCAAGGGTTAGCTAGCTTTCTGTGAGATGTCAAGGAAAGCCATAAACAAACAACACGTGGCAAACAGTTCAAAGGTAAAATACATAAGCTCTAGGGAAAGGCAAATATGAATTTGTAAAACCAGGATAACTTTTAACAGCAGCTACAAACTGGTCAGAAAGATTAACTAGCGGTCTTTTTATCACAAGCGCGATTGACCACCAGGCAGGCTCTGAGCAGACCAATACAATGGGAAGGGAGCGTTAAGGTGAACCAAGATAATTTACCTTCGACTTTGATGGACCTCCTTACATCTATAGGTTGCAAGAGGTACAATTTACTCTTCGGTTATCTACAAGAGATTGACAGCCCAAAATGGTCACTATTACTGTATAAAATGTTAAATATCTCCCTCTATCTTTTTTGCAAAACAACGTAATTCCCTCATTTCAAGAAATAAGGTCCCTGGTATTCTAAACTTTTTATTGAGAAAAAACAAAGTAAACATAAACTTCATTAAAGGAGGTGCCATCCTCTGATGGTACCTCCTGTATCACTCCTAAAAAATTAAGAAGAAAGGTGGATCTTAATTAAAGATACCAAAACCATCATTCAGATTTGTAAAAATGAGAGCAAAACATGCAGATGGCTTCTCTGAATTTGTCCCAGACAACGATACAGTTGGAGAATAGCCCAGACTCTCTTGCAGCAATTTGTTGGACTATTGCTGGATATAAACAAAAAATGTCTGCGCCTTGATGCCCTTTGGGCTAAGTCCGCGCATTATAAATAATCCTTCATTCATTCATTCATAATATGGAATGGCTGTCTCTCTTAACATCTACAGGTTTAATATGCTTACAAGAGACATGGGAAACTGACCCAATATATCTGAATGGGTATCGTTCTTTTTTCACTCCTGCTATACCCTCATCAGCTGGTCGTGCAAAGGGAGGTTTATTGACCTTACTCTCCAGTAGTTTTCCTCTAAAAGTGAAGTCCTTTTCAAATACATCTCCATATTATCATACTATTCTCTTAGAGTATTCTGTTGATCAATACTGGTTGCTTATTCATTTTTACAATAATAATTTTGGTGGCAATCATGCAGTTCTGTTGACCTCTTTAGAAAGAGATAATGCTAATTTGCAGAAAGTATGTTCCAAATCCTGTGATTTAATCTGGCTTGGTGATGTTAATGCGCACCTTGTGACAAGATTAATACTTCAGTGTGTGGGTTGGTAGATGATGATGGGGAGTGTGTCCTTCATTTTAGTCATACTGACTATGGTAGTGGTTTAAATAGACGTTTAACTATAAACAATCTTGTGCTTTTAAACATTGCTGAAATTGATACTGGTCAGTTAGGATTGACTTTTTTTGTTGTGTAGTGTAGTTCCTATTATCCCAATAGGCTCTGCGCATTGGAATAATACCTTCAATAGTATAGGCCTAGACCAGACGTTAACTAGGTCTACTACTGTCGATATTAGACATAAAGTTTTGGGTTTGCCAGCTAGCTCAGAGTTCACTAGAAACTTTCTCGAATAGGCAAGGAGGAGTTGAACCTCCCTGGATAGACAAGAAGGGATTTAGTTTCTGACAACCATAGAACATGACAACTTTGCTCTCCCCTAATCAAGAGTGTATCTCGAGAGTCGTGTGAACAAAAGGCAATTTATTTTACTCAGTCAGTACGTGCATTCTTAGTCTCATCAGATTGTAGAGAAAAGGAAGAGACGGGCGTGTTCAATAAATGATGTTATTTATTGATCAGTCTCTTTTCTCATACAAGAGAAATGGATCGATATTATTGCAATACTTATAGTTAAGTAAAGTGCATACATTAAAAGCAGAAGTATAAAATAATACTGTAAAAACTTTGATATGGTTTCTAAGCCATATGAAGGTTTAAAATGAATAAAATATATTACATACACATATACATTTGACTAATCGTACTCAACTGGTGTTTCTAACTACGCCTACCCCGTGTACCTGACCTAAGCCTAATACGTGGTCGGGAATAGAAAGTTACAGTTTAAGTTAAGTTTGTTTTTGCCAAGTGACTGACTAAAGAATTCTCTGCGAGGGGTTATTCAGTTCTGTACCTGGAATCTAGGATGGATGAGGGATGGTATCTCTCGTCTCTGGTCTCGATATTCCAGGCTGCCTGCGAGGGCTACCCGGAAGCGCCGGAGCTGGATTTCTCGGCAGGAGAAATGGGCAGCTGCTCGTTCTCAGTGCGTCAGGAAGGCGGGGCTGCGCCAGCGGGGTCTGCTCTGCTCTGGGCTTCGGCAAGTCTGGCTGATCCGTCCTCGTCACCACCGCGTGTGTTTGCATAGGGCAATATCGGTAATATTTATACCTTTAAGGTGCCGAGATTGACGTAAGGATGGACATAGATACGTCAATAAAGATGTCATACGACCAGGTCGTTAGCACATTCTTTTGCTGAAGTTCTCGGTGAAATCAAAACAATGGGCGCAGGGTTTTTCCCAGGTTGTCATAGGTTTGATTTGTTTTGAGAACTCCGTATGCCTTATCAGGGGCTGGAGGAATATCGCTTGTCTAATTAGATGGCAAGCGTTATGACCTAATCAGATAACACGTTCCTGTGCCGTAGTGTGGCTTTATCAGATAACGGTTCCTGCATCATGGGGGTTTTCTGCCTCATGGGATGGCTGCTAGTTAACTTGTTAGTTTGCTAACCAGAATAGGGTCAGGAATAGGGGGATCGATACAGAACCTATAGGAATACATCACACCCACTCCACGCTAACTATGGACATATTTACTAATCTATGCATAGTAAAACATACTGTAGAGTATTGTGTATACCTTACCACCCCAAAATACATAAATGCATTTTGAAATTATCAAATATACGGAAAAAATGCAGTCATATGTATAGTATGCACTCAAGCTGAAGAACAATGCTAAAGTAATCACGCATTTGTACACATTATTGCTATATTGTATATGAAAATTTACACATGAAATGGCTCTTAATACAGAAAAAAAGGTTCGAGACCATTCCATCACAGAATAAAAATAACTATGAACATACCAGCGGGCAGCTAATGTCTATAAGCTATCTTAAAATTAGAAATTTTAGTTCTCTAAGAATAGTTCTTACTTTAAGCAGAAGATAGTGTCCTGAAAAATATGCAAAAATATTTTGGGGCTGCTGAAAAAATTGCTGTCCGTGAACTGGAGGGAAAATTGTTCATGTGACTTTATTATTAAAGTTGAAGGCCAAATTCAGGGAACGCCGTGTACGAGCTTGCTCAAAAGTCTCTATTTCTGCTCTGGTGAGAACATCATATCATTTAGGCTTTCGAAAAAGCTGTCAACAGCTTCCTGGGAGAGTTCCACTAACTCGGAAATAGGTGTAACCATGCATTCGTGCGCATGATTGTCTCTATTGACATTCTGATTTGGATTGCTGACAGAAGGTCGTACCTGATCGATGCTGCTTTCATCTTGAACTTCACTACCCCTTAATCGTAGTGGTGAAGCTTCCACGAATGCCGTCATCAGGATTGGTAGCCTTTGAGGGCAGCACAAAGCATGAGCCTTTGTTGGACTCAACAATGTTTCTGCATCCATTGGCGCATCCGATTGTAGCGTCAGACAGGTGTCTAACACGCATTCTTCTCCGCATAGCAGGCACCTTAATACAGGTAAAACACATCGTTGCCACATTGGTCGAAAGGATAGAAACCAAGTCATGTTCAGGTCTCTAAGCCGGGATAGTCCCAGGATTTTTGATATCCGGTCCCGGTATCCAATGGCTAGGATTGTTTCTTCCCTTGTCGCAGGTGTTTTGTCTGTGACATGGTTTGCCATAACGAAATATAAGGACTAGGAATAGGATTCCTGCAATCAGTCCTAAAATGAGGGGAAGTCCGCCAAAAATCGAATGGACGAAATCTGGAAAAATACCCAGTATGGCTTTGAATGGTGTTAATGCCATCGAAAATACTGTCTTAAATACCTTTGAGACTCCACTGGTATCAGAAATATTTAAGATTTCATTCAGGATTTCTGCGAAATGTATGGGGGAATTAGTTGATAACAATGAATGTATCTCTGCAGTCGTCCTTGCGACTTGGAGATCATACGTTTCTTTTGATGACGTGAGCCTTGTCGGCGTCTGAAGAAGCACTGTTTTCATTCTGCTTAAAGTATCTATTCGAATAGAAGTAATTTTCAAGTTGGGCCATGCCCTTGCCTCCCTGTCTGGAAAGGAGCTGGGGAACAATAAGTGTCCACAGCACTTGACCTTCGCAGTCGTAGTTACGAGATAAGGAGTCCCGGGCATAAGACTACAACATCTGCGATCTACAATTAGAATGTCACTCCCATTATAGAGTCTTTGAAAGAATGGTTCAATCTCTGTTGCAGGTGCGCCTAGCTGGTGACATGAAAGGTTATTTGAGTTCCCTTCACAGGCTCCATGCAAACTAATTCCGTTACACAGAAGTGTACCGCTTAGTGACATCGCACAATTATTGCCACTAAGAAACACTTTCTGTCCTTTATTACTGACACATGCATGTGAATAGGGCAAGTTCCATGTTGTTTTAATGTACCCTTTTCCCAATTTTTCGTACATGCCAGCCTGTATATATTTTTGGCAGTATTGAAACCTGAAGGTTGATATTGGAATATTAATTATCCCATGTATTATCCATTCACTGACAGGTCGTTCTGACATTGTCACTGGTAATCTCTCTAGTTTCTCAATGCTCAGGATTGTATAATCAGCACCCTTCTGGGCCATACTGATCTGTCTATCAGTAAGGTTAAAGATATGGAATAGTGACGTTGTGTTGATTAAACGCCAAGGCACATAGCCTGAACGCAGATTTTGTAACGTCCAGCCAAGCTGTACAATAGAACGCAATTGGGACTGACCGTGTTGTAATAACAGTAAGTCTTGTGATAATATGTCGATTGCTGAAGACACAATGCTGTCCAAAGAAAAAATTCTGGAGGACAGAGTCATTAACCCATTGTCCACTACAGAAAGTGATTTTTCCAAATTAATACGGTCAATTTCCCGTATCCTTTCTGCTGTCTCAATTTGAGTAACCTTCCAGGCCTCATTGTATGCTGCATATACAGAGGCTGCTATGAATCGCTTTTGACGCTGTTTGCGTGGTCCCATAGTGAAATCACGCAAGTCAGCACCATCAGTAAGTAAAGTTAGGTGTTGCTTAATTTCTGCCAGTGTGGAAGTTTGTAGCCATTGAAGGCATAATTTGCCCACACTGTAGGTGGTTATTATCCCTGGGTGTTGTCTTTGAGGATATCTAGGGTCTGGCCTGGTCATTTTGAACCCCTGTGTTTTGTTCAGGAATCTGTCTTGACAGTTATTAGTATCTGTGGGCCAGATCAACCACTGTTTCCAATCTGGATGTGTTCTATTTTGGTTTAATACATAATTTACGTCTATCTCTTCATCTGTAGAGCTATTGCTGTTCATTGTTGGTTTTGGAATAGACGGTTTATTTAAGTCTTTGATTTTGGCTAAGCCAAGACAGGTAGTTTGTTGAACAGTGTCATTTAAAAATATAATTTGTTCTGGGATCATGCAGGCTCTTAACAAAGATTCTATACCCTGTACTTGCCATTCTTTTGTGCCCCAAACACTTTTCAATTCAACATATTTGTCCCAATAATCAAAACCAAAAGTATTCATTTGTTCAAAGAATGAGTCTGAATATACTTGTGGGACACCCCCGCGCCGCACGGCCACCAGCTGCTGTGTGTGCCCCTTGCCTGCCCTCTGCCTCGCTGCTGCCTCGTTTGCCGGCTGCCGCCGCTGCGAGTGTTTTTTCCGTTGTTTTGACGGTTTTTTGTGCTTGCTTTGTCTAACTTGGTTTAACTGTCTTTTTCCCCTGCTTTTTGCGTGAATTTGTGCCTGTTTGCCTGTTTTGATCGTATTTGCATTTTCCCCGTGTTTGCCGCCTACCGCGCCGCCCCCCGCCCTCCCTTCCCGCCACCGCCGCTTGTCCCCGCCCCTTTTTTGTCTTCTGTAACCCTCCCCGCTCCCGCCTCCCAGCTGCTCCGCCCACCCGCGCACTTGGCCTTAAATGGCGACCGTGCGACGCAGGTGAGTGTGACCCACTTGTGGGACACCCCCGCGCCGCACGGCCACCAGCTGCTGTGTGTGCCCCTTGCCTGCCCCTGCCTCGCTGCTGCCTCGTTTGCCGGCTGCCGCCGCTGCGAGTGTTTTTTCCGTTGTTTTGATGGTTTTTTGTGCTTGCTTTGTCTAACTTGGTTTAACTGTCTTTTTCCCCTGTTTTTTGCGTGAATTTGTGCCTGTTTGCCTGTTTTGATCGTATTTGCATTTTCCCCGTGTTTGCCGCCTACCGCGCCGCCCCCCGCCCTCCCTTCCCGCCACCGCCGCTTGTCCCCGCCCCTTTTTTGTCTTCTGTAACCCTCCCCGCTCCCGCCTCCCAGCTGCTCCGCCCACCCGCGCACTTGGCCTTAAATGGCGACCGTGCGACGCAGGTGAGTGTGACCCACTTGTGGGACACCCCCGCGCCGCACGGCCACCAGCTGCTGTGTGTGCCCCTTGCCTGCCCTCTGCCTCGCTGCTGCCTCGTTTGCCGGCTGCCGCCGCTGCGAGTGTTTTTTCCGTTGTTTTGACGGTTTTTTGTGCTTGCTTTGTCTAACTTGGTTTAACTGTCTTTTTCCCCTGTTTTTTGCGTGAATTTGTGCCTGTTTGCCTGTTTTGATCGTATTTGCATTTTCCCCGTGTTTGCCGCCTACCGCGCCGCCCCCCGCCCTCCCTTCCCGCCACCGCCGCTTGTCCCCGCCCCTTTTTTGTCTTCTGTAACCCTCCCCGCTCCCGCCTCCCAGCTGCTCCGCCCACCCGCGCACTTGGCCTTAAATGGCGACCGTGCGAACGCGCAGCGGTCACGCGCAGCGGGCGCGCCGATTGTGCGCCGAAGGCGCGCCAAAGGTAAGCCCGTCTGCGCCCGTCCGCGACCGGATCGCGACCAGCGCCAGGACCCCTGGACCTCGAAGATCTCGACCTACCCGCCTGACGTACTCAGCCGCCACCCTCACCGCTCTCAACACCGGCCGACTCCCAGAATGCCACCAAGCCACTCCAAGACGCACCCACGGACCTTTCAGCTGCCACGCCTGCAAGTTCTCCTGCATCCGGACCAGCCCCGCACCAGCACCCGCCAAGTCGAACTCCAGCAGCACCCACCTCAAGTGCATCCTGCTCAACACCCGCTCCGTCCACAGACACGCCATCGAACTCTGGAACCTCCTAGACGCCACAGCCCCTGACGTTGCCTTCCTCACGGAGACCTGGATGAACGCCTCTTCAGCTCCCGACATCGCCATCGCTATCCCAGAGGGCTACAAGATCGTCCGGAGGGACCGAAACGCCAACCAGATGGGAGGAGGCATCGCCATCATCCACAGGAACACCATCCGTCTCACGACCAGCACCGACAACACCCTGACCAGCGCCGAACACCTGCATTTCCAGATCCACACCAACCCGAACACCACCCTCAGAGGCACACTGATCTACCGACCCCCTGGACCACGCACACAATTCAGCGAGGACATCGCCGACTTCATCAGCCCGCATGCCCTCCCCTCCGCTGACTACATCCTCCTGGGAGACCTCAACTTCCACCTGGAGAACAACAACGACCGCAACACCAGCACCCTGCTCGACAACCTCGCCAACCTGGGACTCAAGCAACTGGTGTCCACCCCCACCCACCTCGCCGGACACACACTCGACGCCGTCTTCTCATCCAGCACAGACATCGACTTCAGCCACGCCACAGAGCTTCAATGGACGGACCACAGCTGCGTCCACTTCACCTTCAAGAGAACGACGACCCACCAACACCAGCAACAGACCGCCCGCAGAAGCTGGAACAAGATCACAGCAGACCAGCTCGCCACCTCCCTGAGCCAACACCCTCCTGCCAGCTCAGCGAACCCCAGCCAGGCCGCCGACAACCTCACAAAGTGGATCAGCAACTGCGCGGACGAACTCGCCCCGCTGAGGACCCCGCCTAGCAGACCCGGCAGCAAGAAGGCCCCATGGTTCACCGACGAACTCAAGAGCTCCAAGAAGAACTGCCGAGCCCTCGAGAAAGTCTGGAAAAGGGAACCAACACCGGACAACAGGACCTCCTACAAACTTGCCACCCGGAAACACCACCAGCTGATCCGCGCCGCCAAGAAAACAGCATTCAAGGACCGGTTGGACAACAACGCACACAACTGCAAGGAACTCTTCAACATCGTGAAAGAGCTTTCCAACCCCAGCGCAGGAAACAACGACATCACCCCATCGCAAGACCTCTGCAACTCCCTCGCCTCTTACTTCCACAACAAGATCACGGACATACACAGCAGTTTCAACAACCAACCAACGCACACCACGACCGACCAGCCACCCCCCCCACCACCACCCTCCACGCCTGGACCCCGATCAACACCGAAGACACCATCCGCACGATGAACTCCATCCACTCCGGATCACCGACCCCTGCCCTCACCACGTCTTCAACAAGGCCGACGCTGTCATCGCACCCCACCTGCGAGACATCATCAACACCTCCTTCGACACCGCCATCTTCCCTGAAAGCTGGAAACACGCCGAACTCAGCGCTCTACTCAAGAAACCAACAGCGGACCCCACCGACCTCAAGAATTACCGCCCCATCTCGCTTCTCCCGTTTCCAGCCAAAGTCATCGAGAAGACCGTCAACAAGCAGATGGCCGCCTTCCTCGAGACGAACGGATCCCTCGACCCCTCACAGTCCGGCTTCCGAGCCAAACACAGCACCGAGACAGCCCTCATCGCCGCCACCGATGACATCCGAGCCCTGATGGACAATGGAGAAACAGCGGCCCTCATCCTCCTAGACCTCTCCGCGGCATTCGACACGGTCTGCCACCGCACCCTAGTACGGCGCCTCAGCAACATCGGAATCCAGGACAAGGCGCTGGAATGGATCATCTCCTTCCTCGACGGAAGAACACAGCGAGTCCGCCTACCACCGTACAAGTCAGAGGCCTCCGAAGTCATCTGCGGCGTCCCCCAAGGATCATCCCTGAGCCCCACCCTCTTCAACGTCTACATGAGCCCCCTCGCGGCCATCGTACGCAAACACCACCTCAACATAATCTCCTACGCCGACGACACCCAGCTGATCCTCTCCCTGACCAACGACCCCGCCGCCGCCAGAGCCAACCTGCACGAAGGGATGAAAGAGGTAGCCGAGTGGATGACGACCAGCCGCCTGAAACTGAACTCGGACAAGACGGAGGTCCTCATCCTGGGCTCCTCACCCTCCGCCTGGGACGACTCCTGGTGGCCTCCCGCCCTAGGCACCGCACCCAAACCGACAGACCATGCACGAAACCTGGGCTTCATCCTGGACTCCTCCCTCTCCATGACCAGGCAAGTCAACAGCGTCTCCTCGGCGTGCTTCAACATCCTACGCATGCTACGGAAGATCTTCTGGTGGATCCCCTCAGAGACCAGGAAGACCGTCACCCAGGCCCTCGTCACCAGCCGACTGGATTACGGCAACGCCCTCTACGCCGGGACCACCGCCAAGCTCCAGAAGAGACTCCAGCGGATCCAAAACGCCTCAGCCAGACTCATCCTCGACATCCCACGATCCAGCCACATCTCCGGACATCTGAGAGACCTTCACTGGCTCCCCGTCAACAAGAGAATCACCTTCCGCCTCCTCACCCACGCACACAAAGCCCTACACGACCAAGGCCCGAGCTACCTCAACAGCTGAGTCAACTTCTACGCTCCCAAACGCCACCTCCGATCAGCCAACCACGCCCTCGCCGCCGTCCCCCGCATCCGAAGAGTGACTACAGGAGGACGGTCCTTCTCCTACCTGGCCGCCAAGACCTGGAACTCCCTCCCGTCCGACCTGCGCCTGACCCAAGACCACCTCTCCTTCAGGAAGAAGCTGAAGACCTGGCTGTTCGAGCAGTAGCGGCACCCCCCCCCCCCCAGCGCCTTGAGACCCTACGGGTATGTAGCGCGCTTTATAAGTGTCACTGATTGATTGATTGATTGAATATATCAATTTCGTGTTTGTTATCATGGTCTTTGTCCCTGTCTTATTTGACAATTTGAAATAAAATGTTTCAGCATTACTTATGTTAAAACCTGAAAAGTATGAATATTTGTCGTAAACGGTTCTTGAGCTTCCTTTTGGAGGGGTTGCACAATGTTCCCATTGATTATAATTTAAAACATTTCTAGGTTGTGCAGATCTATGTAGAAAATGGTTACCATAGTGGTTGTAGCAATACATACTATCATAATTTGTAGAACCCTGCAAATAATCATGTTTGGTAAATTTAGCAGACATTACTAAGTCAGACATCATATTATTAATGCTTTCGAAGTCCCAATCATCAGCAAATGAGCTTGGTTTTACAAAGTCACTCAATGAGATCTTAATTTGGTGTGGATATTTCAGGATTATAAAGTTCTCTTTTCTCGACGTGTGAAGATGTGTGTGGTTTGAGGATCAAGTTGATTTTCTGACTTGCTGTGTCCATTTTAGCATATTTTCCCTCAATGAAGCGTCCCAATGTTAGTATCATGATGAGCCAAAGTATGAGGATAAATGCACCAAAACCCACCCAAAATTCGATCCATGGAGAAATTAGATATGTTTCTTTCAGTTGTTTCAAAAGTTCTTTAGCTTTATCTTTAAAGGTTTTTGATGATGGCTGTGTCTTTGATTCACTGAAACCTTCAGAGGAATCATCGAAGTTTATGAAGTAGCCGGATGCAGTTCTGTCAATTGTTCCAATTGCTTCAGGATTAATGTTCCTTGCATTATCATTTGGTACTTCATTATAGATTGGTGTGTCTCTGCTAAATGTTTTTATTTGGGTTTTCAGAGGTCTAAGTTCCATTGCATTGTTGCATAGTCCTTGTTGTTCTTCTGTAGGCGTTTCGAATGTGATTAGCCTCTTTGTTAGGACCTCTGTACTGGTAGCAAACCTTGGTGTTCTGCTACTTATGGGGAGTCCACTTGGCCTACTATTTGTTATCGGCCACATGATTGTGGTTTTACCAGGTCGATGGATACAACTCGGTTCTCCTTTTTACCAGCAAGCGGGGGTAGCACAACTGATCTTGTCCCGTTGACAGACAAGACAGGAACTGCTTTTCTGTAAGAAGGCCCAAATTCCTTCTTTACCGCGATCTTTTCTCTGACTAGATCCCCGACTTTTGGAATCCAGACAGGTCTTGCTGGGACAGGTGGTGGTTCTTCAGTGGTTGTTGGCTGTTGTTTCAACTTTATGTTGCTCAGGTCTTTTCTTGTTTCGTTTAAGTCCTGTAAAATAGCCAAACGGTCTTTGATATCAAAGCTTTTTTCCTTTACCACTGAAGTCTGACTGTCAAGGTCAGAGATTAACATCCTAGTTCCAAATAATAATTCGTACGGACTGAATCCCTTCAGAGAATTTCTTGGCAAGTTATTTAGACTACGTTGGACACTTATTAGATGTTTGACCCACCCAGCTCCCGAACCTAATATCCTTTCCGTTATAGATTGCTTTATGCCTTGGTTTTTTCTTTACACCATCCCGTATCCCTCAGGAAGGAAGTGAGAAGATTCCCGCTGTGCTATGCTCATTTGGCCATGTTTCCCCTCAGGCTGGAGGGCTAGAGTGAAAACAATGGTCAAACGTAGCATGCTCTTAGCGTATATGCCATTTAGACTCGCAAATCTTTGTATAACAGTCCAGACGTCAGCCGAGTGCTGGTGATCTACATTATAAGTGGAAACTAGCCTGTATATGTTAATCGCAAGCCTTGCTTTTTACTGTTGATTTTTTCTGGAGTGAAACGACACGGTATTACACCGTTTCTCTCACCACTGCGATTCCTGTTGCAGTTTGGGCAGTTTTTTACAAACATGGTGTGATGCAGGCTCATGCCTGGCCACCAGTACCTTGATTGTAATTCTTCCAGAGAATCTTTTAGTTTGAGGTGTCTGAGACCCTCGCCCATATGTGCGTCTGCGATTAACAAGTTTCTCCTGTCCATGTTTGGAATCACTCTATCCCCCACTCCAGGGATTCGAGCAAAAGGGACGGAATTTGCATCGATTATGTATGTATAATTGAGTGGATATTTGATCGGTAGCGCTGAGCAGTCGCTTTTTAATGACGTTTTCACCGCCAGCACTGTTTCACCGTCAATATACTTCACTGTACGCTTTTTTCGAACTACGGAAGCCGATTTAGTTGCTACCGCTGTAGCTGTCTCAGCCAATGAATTCCCTGCAACGTGAACGCCATCACGCTGATGACTCAGTGAGTGTGTCACGTGAGTCTTTGGTAGTTCTTTTTGTAAAAGAGCTATTTGTTCCCAGAGCAGTTTCTGCTTTATTGTTGCATCTGTGTCATCTTTGTAACCGTTTTGAATCCATGTCTGCAAATCGTTGTTATATGATTTGACGCAGTAATATGAATCGGACACTATAAGTGTCGGGAATTCGCGATCCGCATTATCTAGCACCATTTTCAATGCTATTATTTCAGTCTGTTGTTCTGAATTAGTTTCTACTGAGTGTGTTTTTGTTAATAGAGGTCTTAGTTTACCTCCGCGCCACACTTCTTTTGTAATCCCACATGTCGGGTTGTATGCTTGTTCTCCCCAAACGGAGGGTTGAGCATGTCCGTCTGTATAGATTACACAAGCGTAGTGTCGTAAGGGCAGAATGTCGATTGGCAGAGGGAATGTTCTTTCATATTCTAGATTTTTTAATTCCTCTAGTTCTGGATCAAAGTAGTAGTATACTTTGTCCGTTGTGATTGAATTCACCCATTGTATCCATTCCGGATTCAATGTCGTTGTTGGTAAATTACATGGGGTTGTTAATGCCTCAAAGGCTGGTTCTGCTGTTCTGACTGTGATATGTCTACCGTCAGCTTGATCTTTTTCTCTAGCTATTGCGGTTTTAACTGCATGAACAATTTTTTCTTTAATGCTGAATTTCTTTTCAGCTTCTGTGTACAAGTGTGATTTGAATGCAATCGGTACCTTTTCTCCCTCATTAGAGGTCAGGTATGTGAATCCGCATCTCCCTGGGATGACTCGAATCACAAGATTGCGTGTGTTATCACGTGGTTCTAATTTTGTTTTAATTAACATGTCTGTTTGTAAGGATCTCAAAATTTCTGTGTGTATTTGAGTCCAATTGGTTCTTTTAAAATCTGGTTTTATTAGATCATAAAGGGGTTTGCCCTTTCTGCGTAATTTGCAATGTATGTTCTTCCGACATTTAGGAAGCCTAGAATTGACTGTAGGTTTTTTTAGTGTTCTAGGTGCTTGGAGTACGGCACATTTTTCTAGAAAATTGTCAGCCAGGCTTTTGCCTTCACTTGATAATTCATATCCTAAGAATAGGACTGTCAGATGGGCAATTCTGGATTTTTTAAAGTTGAATTTGTAACCCTCTGCTGCGAACCCAAGTATTATGGTGTTCACTCTCTTCAAGTGAGTCTCCAAGTCATCATCTGTTAAGTATATGTCGTCGACATACGATAATGCTTCGTCATCATATGTTTGTAGTAATTCTGTTACTCTCGCTGAGAATACTCCCGGGCTGTTCTTGTACCCCTGGGCTAACCAACAGAATTGTTTTTGAGTGCCATTTATTGAGAATGCAGACAAATATCTGCTCTCTGGTGCTATGTTTTGACAAAAGAATCCATTAGAGATGTCTAATGTTGTTTTGTATTTTTTGCGCACTATGTTATTCATTAGTGCAGCACTATGCGAATTTTGCACTGCAAAAGTTTTGCAACATGAGTTAAGGTGTCGGTAATCCAAAACTAGACGATATGAATTGTCTGGTTTGGAGACCGGAAACAAAGGGTTGTTCATTTGTGAGGTGCACGTTTCAATCACCCCCTGGTATTCTAGCTGATCTAGAATTTCTTTTACCTGTTTTTTAGCTTCTTGCTTAATTGGGTACTGCCTTTGTGCAGTAGGTTGTGATTTTAACTGGATTTTGTGAGGAGGAGAGTCCTCATCCCATCCTACGTGATTTTTATATAAAGCAGGAGCTAGAGCTACTGCCCACTTTCTGGCAAGTGTGTATTTTTTATGAATTGGGATATGATTTGAGAAGGCAGGCATAATTATTTCTTCGCCATGAGGGCACTCCCTGACAAACTCTGGTGGCGGTCTTTTTCAGCTAGAAGGATGTCATAGCCCTTGGAGAGATTATCCCAAAATAGTCCCCTTATTTTTCTAGTCTTATCCCCCTCTATACGTAATGTTATTTCATATATTTTGTGAGGTTTGCTAACTCTGGTGTCCGCAGTTTCCACTTGAAGATATTCATTCGTGTCCACTGTCTCCAGATGATTCATAAGGACTTTGCGAGCTATGCTCACTTCTGCTGCGCTGTCTAGCATTGTCTGAGCCCATTCTCCGTTTTTCAGTTGTGTCCTCAGTATTCTCGGCATTGTTAACTACCTTGATACTGGCTACCTTCTTTTTTGGAAATTGTAATTTCTTTTTTAGCTGAGCATATTCCTTGTCTTTGGACTTGGCGTGCTCTTCTCTTTGTTCTGATCGTCCTCTTCTTTCCGATTTCTGCGAGGAAGTCTGAAAAGATTGAGAGGGACGTGTATCAATGTCTTGATATCTATCAGGCTTCTTTATATTATCCCTATTTCTAAGGTTATATCTTTTCCCAGAGGGGTCACTTTGGGGTGACCTGTGTCTTTGGTTCGGAGATTTTTCTCTCCGCCTAGGAGACCTTCCTCTGGACTGGAATTTCTTTTCTTTAGGATTGGATTGTTTGTTTCCATCCCAGCTCTTTTTCTGTGATGTTGAATTATTATTAAAAAATATTTTGTCAGGACTTTCAATCAGTTGTGGTTTTACTGGTATTCCACCTAAACTATCTCTACCTAGTTCCTCATAGGATTTTTCTATGATTCTGGCAATCTCAGCTGGTTGGTCTGCTATATCTGTCTCTTTTAACCTCTGGCGGATCGCCACGTTTGCTGCTTCTCCCTTTATGTTGGCTAATAATATAGCCGAGACCTGCTTGAAGTCTTTTAGTAGTTTCATACCAAGAGTTAAAGCGGGTTCTGGACCATATTCATCTTGAATGTGTTTTAGCACATCTGGTATTACCGAAATGGATGGAACACCGTGCGTTTTTGTGTAGATGGAAGCAAAGACTGTACCCCAAGTGTCACAGTCCTCAATGTGTGGTGCGATTCCCATTGGAAGACAGATAGTCAGAATCCTGTGTTTTTCTAACGGGGTGGTGTCTGGAAACACAGCCTCTATTGAGGTGATTTTTTGTGCTAACCAGAATGGTATTTGTTCCCGTTTAGCCGGTACTTTACCTAGGCAGGATTGTATGTTCTGTGGTGTAATTTTATTTGTGTTCCCCTGGTGAGGGGTCAGCTGTGGAATTTTAATTGCTGGCTGAATTGTTGAAGTCCGCATCACATATTGGACTAATTGTCTATGTATTTTTATTAATTGTTTTAGTTGTACTAAAAGATCTGCTACAGACATCCCATTGATGTCTGGATGTGGTGTGTATCCGGCTAGGACCGGCCACGTTGCTCCTGGTCTACCTAAAGGACCAAGCCTGGTGATGTGATTATTATGTTTTAGGGCGCCATTAAATAAGAGCAAATGCTCTTGAAATTTAAGTGGTACTTCCACCTCCTCGAAAGGAGTGTACATTTCAGGAGGTTCCTCGATTTTGTAATAGTGGAAGTACTTTGTTACAGCATTTGCTGCTGGAAAATGTATCCATGAATAGTATACCTCTGTCTGCCGATATTCGCGTGCCTCAATTACGAATATGACTGTACCACCTCTAGGTGTCAGTCCATTTTCTATAAGTTTTAAGGTTATAGATTTCCTTTTGATGACCGGGATGAGTATTATATCCTGGTCTGCTTCTTGCAGTGCAGTATCAGCTGCTGCTATTTCAGTTGCTAATCTAACTGCCTCTCTTTCTCCTTCACTGTCTGACATTGTACTGTCCAGAAGGCTATTTTGTTTGTTTGCAGATCAGGTTTCTTATGGAAACAAAGATTAGATGCACAATGTTTTGGAACGGTTTATCCTTCAACGTTGACTAAACCAAGAACCATACATAGGAGTTTCCTCCTGCGAGGTTTTGGAGGATATTACCTTTCACCCACTCCAGACGTCTTTGGAGTATTATGGGGAAAAGGGGTCTGAGTGAGAGAGCACGACTGAGTTACTCTAAATGTCTTACGTTAGTTTTATCTCCCTTCCAAACACGTTGGGCGCCATGTAGTGTAGTTCCTATTATCCCAATAGGCTCTGCGCATTGGAATAATACCTTCAATAGTATAGGCCTAGACCAGACGTTAACTAGGTCTACTACTGTCGATATTAGACTTAAAGTTTTGGGTTTGCCAGCTAGCTCAGAGTTCACTAGAAACTTTCTCGAATAGGCAAGGAGGAGTTGAACCTCCCTGGATAGACAAGAAGGGATTTAGTTTCTGACAACCATAGAACATGACAACTTTGCTCTCCCCTAATCAAGAGTGTATCTCGAGAGTCGTGTGAACAAAAGGCAATTTATTTTACTCAGTCAGTACGTGCATTCTTAGTCTCATCAGATTGTAGAGAAAAGGAAGAGACGGGCGTGTTCAATAAAAGATGTTATTTATTGATCAGTCTCTTTTCTCATACAAGAGAAATGGATCGATATTATTGCAATACTTATAGTTAAGTAAAGTGCATACATTAAAAGCAGAAGTATAAAATAATACTGTAAAAACATTGATATGGTTTCTAAGCCATATGAAGGTTTAAAATGAATAAAATATATTACATACACATATACATTTGACTAATCGTACTCAACTGGTGTTTCTAACTACGCCTACCCCGTGTACCTGACCGAAGCCTAATACGTGGTCGGGAATAGAAAGTTACAGTTTAAGTTAAGTTTGTTTTTGCCAAGTGACTGACTAAAGAATTCTCTGTGAGGGGTTATTCAGTTCTGTACCTGGAATCTAGGATGGATGAGGGATGGTATCTCTCGTCTCTGGTCTCGATATTCCAGGCTGCCTGCGAGGGCTACCCGGAAGCGCCGGAGAAATGGGCAGCTGCTCATTCTCAGCGCGTCAGGAAGGCGGGGCTGCGCCAGCGGGGTCTGCTCTGCTCTGGGCTTCGGCAAGTCTGGCTGCTCCGTCCTCGTCACCACTGCGTGTGTTTGCATAGGGCAATATCGGTAATATTTATACCTTTAAGGTGCCGAGATTGACGTAAGGATGGACATAGATACGTCAATAAAGATGTCATACGACCAGGTCGTTAGCACATTCTTTTGCTGAAGTTCTCGGTGAAATCAAAACAATGGCCGCAGGGTTTTTCCCAGGTTGTCATAGGTTAGATTTGTTTTGAGAACTCCGTATGCCTTATCAGGGGCTGGAGGAATATCGCTTGTCTAATTAGATGGCAAGCGTTATGACCTAATCAGATAACACGTTCCTGTGCCGTAGTGTGGCTTTATCAGATAACGGTTCCTGCATCATGGGGGTTTTCTGCCTCATGGGATGGCTGCTAGTTAACTTGTTAGTTTGCTAACCAGAATAGGGTCAGGAATAGGGGGATCGATACAGAACCTATAGGAATACATCACAGTTGTTCTTCCTTGTCCACTCTTGATTATGTTTTGGTTTCTGATTCTATTAAAACATTTTTCTTCCAGTTTGAGACTCATTTTCATGCTTTTTGTGACCATGCTCAAATCACTTTCTCTATCCACTTTCTCTATTCACTTAAATTGCAAATAAACCCAGTAACAACAAGGTAGAATGGAATTGTTCTTAAATGGGAGAGAGTTGAGGCAGTGAAGTTCTTGGATAATTTAATCTCTAATCAAGTAGCAGAGATAATGGTATGCCTAGACCCCCTATCTGATGAAGACATGGTCACAGCTTTTGAGAAGATTTTACTGGAAGTTAAAAAGAATTTAACTCTATCTAAACGCAATGGACCCCAAAAAAAAAACATAATTGGTATGATGAGTATTGCGAAAAATAACTTAAAAATCTTCATGTGGCTTTAAAATCGAACCTCGCAACTCATCCCTGGTTAAATCATTGCGACCGGCGTA
The DNA here is from genome assembly GCF_964261635.1 of Lissotriton helveticus. NCBI lineage: Eukaryota > Metazoa > Chordata > Amphibia > Caudata > Salamandridae > Lissotriton > Lissotriton helveticus. The sequence continues at coordinate 1,000,974,319 of NC_136061.1, forward strand.
TAAAAAAGCAAGGGAATTGAGGCTGAAAGCCCTAAAGGAAGACTGGTGGGAAAATCTGCAAAAGGCTGCATCATTAAAGAGTTTGCAGGCTTTTAGGCTGGTGATTAATGCACCGTTCTTAAAAGATGAACGGTGTATGTCTTTAGATATCCATGTTCAGCAGGAGGAATGGGCTACACATTTCGAAGGGCTATCTGGAACTGTTGAAAAGGCAATTACTCAATCTACCTCCACAAGCTTAGCTGGTTTAGGAGGTGGCGCCCAGTTTACGCTGGAAGAAATAAAATATGCTCTAAATCAGTGCAAACGTGCAAAGGCACCAGGACCTGATGGCTTTTCAATTGATCTTTTTTTAGATAACCAAGACCTTTGGGCCTCGCTTTTAACTAATGTTTTTAATAAAATTGCCCAAATTGGTGTTCTTCCTTCATGGAGAACTACTGTAATTGTCCCTATCTACAAAAAGGGAGATAAGTCAGTCCCGAAAAATTACAGGCCTATATCTCTGATAGATTCAACTGCAAAACAAATTGGCCAGCTGCTTTTATATAGGCTTGAGGAATGGGCTCTGGAGAATAATATTATAATCCCATGTCAGTTTGGGTTCAGAAAAGGAAAAGGCACTGTGGATCAGTGTCTGAACCTGAACCTAATCATTGAAAATTATACGGCAGCAAAAAAGGGCTATTTATACCTTGCCTTCATGGATCTGTCAGCAACCTTTGACTGCGTGGCACAACCTAGGCTGTGGCAGATCATGGAGGCAATGGGGGTGGATATACAGATTATTAATATTATTCCAGATCTGTATTCAGGTGCCTCAGCTCATGTTTGTTATGGTAAGGGAGGGAAGGGCACAAGGCACCTCAAAATTACAAGAGGTGTGAGACAGGGGTGCGTTCTAGCACCCTTTTTATTTGCACTTTAGACTAATGATGTCGAATCAGCGTTGCAGGGTTCTAATCCAGATGCTCCTTATATTAATTCATTATAAATACTGATACTTTTCTTTGCGGACGGCGCAGTGATTTTAGCTTGTACTAGTAATGGGCTCCGCCGACTAGTGATGGATTATACCAATTTTATGAACCAACTGGACATGAAAATTTATTATTCAAAGTCATTTGTCTTAGTGGCAGGGCCGAAGTAGCGGAAACAACCACAAATTTGTATAGAAGGGGGCAAGTTGGGAGTCCTGGACCCTTTTAATTAGGGATTATGTTTGACCGCCAGTATAACTGGCAAAGTATGGTCATAAATAGGGGGCTACAGATGAAGAAAAATATCGGGGCACTTTTTAAATTGAAAAAAAAGTAGGCTCCAAAACTATCAAGCAATTAAAAAAGTTTATGAAGCCAAAATGGTATCTGATGCCACCTATGGAGCAGCTGTTTGGTGTGAGAAGTTGGCCTGGTATATGATGTTCACTATTTTAGTGAGCACCTTGCACCAGTCCAAACAACCCTTATGGTGATGGTTGTAAATTCAACCTTATAGACCAGCTATCCTAGTGGTAGCATGGACAAAAGCAGTCTTAGGCTAAACTCAAGAGGGCATGTGAAGCCAGCTGTTTTACCATAGGCAATCCCTTTAATACCAAGTGAAAGGACACCACACAGGTTGTATATCAAAATATATATGTATTTATTTCTAACACAATCCTCTGAACTCTTTATGAGGTCAGAGGCACCAGCACAATACAAGATACTTAATTAAAATACAATAAGTTGCACAAAATACAGTAATGCCCTAGGGGCACTTCGAACCATATACTAAAATAGTGGTATAAGAACCACGTCACGAACAAAGGAAAGGCCTAGGGCCTAGAGAATCAGTGGGGCTACACTGTACTACCAATGGATGGAGAGCAGGAGGCCCACGGGATGCGCGTGCAGTGTCTTTACACGCACGCAATTTACCATAGAGTTAGAATGGGAACGAAAGAAATGGAAACTAGTTCTCTTAGAATACTTCCGGATGGACTAGGGAAAAGCTACTTGGAGCGGCTGTCCTGCGATCCTTCTTCGCCGACGTGGTAGGGGTAGGTGCATTCCGGCATTTGCCTCGAGCATACAAGGTATTCACCTAACAGCTCAGGCCCCACAAGGACAGTCTGTGGGGACCATCCACCAAGGCCATGGGGGCGGGAACCCACGTAGGACACAGACACCCCACTGCACTGGTACATTCATCACGCAGGTTGTATTTGAAAACTTCCTTCAAACTTGAGAGAATTCCTTTACAAGTTGATGAGCACTCCTAGGTCCTGATGAATTGCCGTTGAGGCATGAAACATGTCGACCACACTACAAGTGAGGGTTGAACGAAGCCGAACCACCTAACTTTTCGGCATCAGTACCCCTCCCTTCATTATTTTAATAAGGCAGTAAGCCACATGAATAAAGCAATTGAAGTGGACTTTTCTGACCTTTTTTAACCTTTTCTTTCACGCTCACTTCTTCACCTCCCAGGTCCCTCACACACATGCACCCATTGGCCAGGAACAAAAGAACTCCACCAAAGAGTAGCACTTTGTGCTACCCGTCAGGCATTGCACCGCCAGCCTGTCGCTGGAGCAGGAGGCCAATGATGACACAATACAACCATCAGGTAGGATGACAACGGTCGTCCAGCTTTTTAGTTGTGTGAGGCATCCTCAGTTCCGATAAGGGACTACCTTATTCCCTGTCATGGTTTTACACCATTTCCAGTGAGAGAGTTATTATACTTCTAACCCTTATCTTCCCTGTGCTTATTGCCACAATCAAGGAGGGGTCAAATAAGGGTAAGGTTCGAGACCTTAGGAGGGAGTATAAAGCAGCAATGGCCAATGCAAGGGCAGAGTGGGACTGGAATCACTGGCATGAACTGTCTGAAGCCCTAAAAGCTAGAGATTCTAGGAAATTCTGGGCCCTGGTAAATAATGGGATGGGGGAACTTAAAACAGCAATTGAACCTAACATTGCCCCCTCGCTTTGGGAGGCCCATTTCGGGGCACTTTACCAAGACACTACTTCCTGGCCAGATGGAGTGCTGGCAGTGTCTACAAGTGCCCCGGACACGGCCCTGGAATTTTCTTTAGGGGAGGTGGTGTCTGCTCTGGAGCGCCTAACGCTGGGGAAGGCACCGGGCCTGGATAGGCTACCGGGGGATCTATTTAGGCATCATCCAGACATCTGGGGCCCGTACCTCCTTATTCTCTTTAATGCCATCTTAGGAGGTATGGCGGTCCCCGGCTCTTGGCTGGGGGCAGAGATTGTACCGATTCATAAGAAGGGGTCTCCTCTGCTCCCGGCCAATTATAGGCCGATTAGCCTGATAGATGTACCCCAAAAGCTTTTTGCGCGCCTCATTCTCAACCATCTGCTAGATTGGGTAGAGGACAACGACATTATGAGCCCCCTCCAGGCTGGCTTCAGAAAGAACACTTCGACCATGGACCAGATTTTCCGCCTCCTCCTCCTCTATTGGAAGACGGTGACGTTAGAGGGGGGAAGGCTGTACATGGTCTTCGTGGATCTGAGGTCAGCCTTTGACCTAGTCCCGCGCAAAAAATTGTGGGAGGTCTTGGAAAAGTTAGGAGTACCCCCTCAACTACTCAGCATTATAACCAGGCTGCATGAGAACAACTATGCACAGGTGAGGTGTGGGAGGGATGGCAAGCTTTCGTCCAGGTTTCCAGTCCATCGAGGAGTCAGGCAGGGCTGTGTCCTGGCACCGACCCTGTTTTGTCTTTTCATTAACAGCGTTATATTGCATCTAGATAACATTAAGGACAATGATGCCCCACTTCTGGCAGGCAGGAGGGTCCCGGCAATAATGTTTGCTGACGATACCCTCCTGCTTTCCAAATCCCCCATGGGGATCCAGAGGATCGTGAATGGATTTGGTCTTTTCTGTCGCCAACATGGGTTGGAGGTGAATACAGAAAAGACCAAGTTCATGATTTTCAATCCTCCCAAAAAAGCCAGACCAAATCCCACCTTGGGAACCGCTAGCCTTGAAAGGGTTTCTACCTTCATATATTTGGGGGTAACACTCCAGGAAAACCTCTCATGGGACTGCCAGATAGCCAGATCAAGGGTAAAACTGTCCCAGCTATCGGGTGCAATTTTGAAGGTGGCAAACACCTCCACTTTTAAGCCTTTAAGCCCGGCCCTGGAAACATATAGGACCCAAGCTAAGGCAGCAGCCTTGTACGGCAGTGAGTTATGGGGCTATAAAGCAGGGAAAGACTTGGCAGGAGTAGAAAACAGTTTTTTAAGACACTTACTTGGACTCCCGCAAGGCACGCCACTTTTGCCCTTAAGACTAGACATGGGTCTTCCCTCCATCGCTGAAGAGCTTGTGTCAAAGCCCGTGAAGTTCTGGCACCGGCTATGGTCCACTGACGAACTATACCATTACAGACAGGATCTTATTCATGTCATGAGCCTGAACCGCAACAGCAAAATTCCTTGGCTCGCTTATGTCAAGAATGAACTGCTCAGTATGAACTTGTCAGAGCTTTGGGACGATCCTGTTTGAGGTTGCCAAAGGATTTCCCGTAAAGCCCTGACCCAAATGTACAAGGACAAGAGCCTGTCATTCATGGTTAATGCTCACAATAGCGGCACTCTGACTGCGCGTTTTATGGAAGCCAAAAATTCTTATGTTTTTGAACCTTTCATGGATTATATCTTCCCTGTACTGGCGAGAAAACTGTTTGTGCAATGGAGGTTTGGCACACTCCCTACTAAAACCTTCACTTCCAAATGGTCTAATGGGGGTGACAAACTGTGCCCATGCTGCAATACCCATGAGGAAGATGACCTTCATATAATGTTTGTATGCCCTGCCTACCACAGACCCAGGAAATACTGGATAGCACCGCTTTGCAGGAACCTGGGGTTCAGGAACTACTTACAGGCATACAGGGTTATGAAAACTAGCACTCTGGGACACATTGTGTTTGCCATATCCAAATTTCTAATGGCAGCATGGATAATCAGAAAGAAAATAGCCCCCTGGACCTGGTAATGTCTTGCACTCTCTATTCCTCGCTGGACGAGAAGAGACTCTTTTTTATGTATTTTACATTGTATTTTAAATGTATGTATTCTTTTATTGCATCTTTTATGGTCTATATGGCCGAAATAAAGAATTTTTGGACTTGGACTTGGAAAAGCTACTTGAAACTAGGACACTAGGATAGTCAATACCCACAGGAGTACCGAAATGCTTGCGTTACCTCACCCACAGGAAGCGGGTGCATAGGTGTCAAAGTGTGTCGGGTTTCGTCGCTGATTCCGATGGAGCCTTGGAGAAAGATGCTGCAGGCGACCAGGAGAGAAGTGTCCGGGTGGATCCAAGGGCGGATCGAGGATGAAGAGTACCTGAAAGCAGAGGGGACAGAGTCTGGGTCACTAGCCAGTGACCAGGATGGAACCAGGAAGGAACCAGGCGATGTCGCGAAGCAATCAGGTGATGTCATGAAGCTTGTCTCTGCAGCCACGTGGACCAGGAGGTGTCGACGACAACCAGGAGCTAGATACGGACTGTCCCACAAAGGATTCCGCTGTCGGCGGTGTCGGCTTCCGGATTGGAGTCAACAAGCCTTGGCAAAGGCAACCCACGCAGAAAAGGCAGATGGCTTCTTAATCAGACCAGCAAGGTCTGATGGGCTGCTCCTTTTCCGGGGAGCAAGGGCCAGTCTGGAGCAACCAGACCAGTGTTGTAAATTGAAGGTTTCGTCATCACAGAGGCCACTAGCCAACGGGCAAGTGACCGGACAGATGCGTCAAGCAGGAACATGCAGAAGGGCCCCACGCAGAACTCGTGGAGTGTGGAGGGCTGATCTTCGGTGCAGTTGGTGCTCGGGGCTGGGGCTTCTCAATCCCCAATGCACAACTTCGAGGGTGCCTCAGAAGTTGCACGGAAAGCAATTCGCTGGCTTTCCAAGATGGCCGGTCCCACGCAGAAAAGGCAGATGGCTTCTTAATCAGACCATGTGAAAGCAACGTTCCCTTGAACTAAACTCAGATAAAATGACATAGACAATCCATACCTAATTAAAAACAAGTGGTACAAATCCACAAACTAATAGGGAAAAGGAATCACAATTTATTATGTATACATACAATAAAATACAGTGGGTACTAGACAAACTAATCTAGGACCTAAATAAAAACATTTCATAAAAAATCATAACATTCAATTATGACCCGCATGATTGGTACACTAAGACAGAAACAGTTGGGCATACAAATTGTACTATACTAATCGTATATTCGGACTCCTGATTTCTAACATCGATGTTATGTACACTAAAAATCAATGCGTCGACAACGATGACAGAGTCTTGAATTATACAGGACAAGAAAGCGTCGACGCGTTTCGTGGATTTCCAAGATTATGACCACCTTTATCAAGACTTTGCACAATGTCTGTCGTGACCAGGGGGTCGTTAAAATTTCCCTAGAATAGATATACAATAGATTAGAAAGAGTCTCTAGATCTCTTACACAAACCATATTTGTTAACAACAATTTGCATTTAATCAAAACATACTATATGTGACCTTTCTTACATAGAGATTAAATAACACAAGTAAAACATTCCTCAGATATATATAAATCAAAACAATCCTTTATAATTGTGGTTCGAAGAAAAGCCCAATAGAGACCCAATTAGCCTATATACATAGTGTCTGCGCTCTCTTGGAACAGCATTCAATTCAATTCAGGCCTACTAGGTTATACAAATCTGTCTAGGACCATGTTAGGCTAACCCTGATTTCAGGAATACATGCTAGAGTATTTGAACCAAGCCTCTATTGGTGAGGGGGAGATGTTCATGGACGTACTGTTTTAATTTATTCGTCTAATGCTGAGGAAATATATCTTTCCCTTGTGTAAGCAGTTATGGGGAGCTCCCAAAGATGTCCCTCTATCTGTGGGTATACGGCGCAATGCCCGGAATCAGAGTATCTGACCTGAGATGGAGGACATGAGGGGATAACGGTACATTATGTACAAACTATACCGCTATCCAACTATATCTGTTGTTATGCGAAATCATGAGTAAGTACCTTAATGTGGTCGAAGATGTTGCATATAGATTGCTGTTTTAAAGTGACGTCGCCACACACAGACCGGTTTAAAGCGTCTTGTGTTGTTTACCATAAACCAGGAGATGACCTATAAATGTATATAAGAAGAGTCTGAAAGTATTTCTGTGGTCATGCCCCTGCACTGTTTATCTCTTGTGACACTATTCATGAAGGAAATAGGCATACCTGTATCGACGGCTGTTAGGAAGTGACTTTGCTGACGAGTCGAGCCATAAGTTAAGCTCCTTTTTCAACAGTTAAAAGCGCAGCCGTATTACTTCTCTGTCAGTCGTTGCAGAGATCAACCGCTATAAAAATAAAAGCGGGGGGGCGTGGCCAAGATGGCGGCGGAGTAGGACGCTCTCTCGAGTCCCTCCGGCGCCGAGCCCGTGCTTAGCTTTGTTACAGCGCTATAAGCAGCCTGCTTTTCGCCTGCTCCGGACCCGCTGTGCGCCTGGAGACGAGAGGTCCGGTCCGGAGTCTCGGTGCTAGCCGAGGAGCCCTGGGAGAGGAAGCGGCGGCGGCGACGAACTGCGGCCTGGAGGCGGCCTTGCAATCCCCGGCCTGACGTGGGGTGGGAGGCCGGACTTCCGGCCCGCGGCGGAACAGAGCAGGCCTGGCCGGAGGAGAGACTTGGAGCGGGCGGTCGGCCCTCGCGGCACAGCGCAGCGCCTCCGCATCACGTTGAAGGAGAGGTCCGGCGGGGGGAGCTGTGGATCGGAGCGGCGGACCTGGTGAGTGCTGCGGCCTGCGGCTTCCCCCTCCCCCCGGCCCGGTCTTGGCACATTGGCGGAGCGGCCCGATCGCGGTCTCCCCGCCTACGCCTGTCATTGGGGAGCATCCAGGCTCAGAGCGGTGATCGCCAGTGGGCCTCGTTGAACTGAGGCGCCTTGAGGGAGGTGATTTGAGACGTGGGAGCCAGGCGGACATTGAAGCGGACGGCAGCGCCTCATAGGAGGGGAAAAGGAGAAGGTCTACAGCGGGGAGGACCCTGGCCCCTGGAGCCCGACTTGGCTGGTCTGCAGTTTTGGGAGGACACCTTGCGGGGAGAGCGGGTAGGCGCTTTCGCCCTGCGGTGGGGATTGTTGAAGGCCCGGCAGATTGTGGGGGCCCGGATGCGTGAATTCATACCCTGGCTCTTCCTGAGGCACGCCGAGACGCTCTGGCTGGTGGGGGAATCCTGCTGAAACGCTGCCTCGTGAGAGTGGGGGCATAGGGTGTGGGACTGGCTGGCCAGCCCTGGTGCTGATATCGGAGTGATTGCCACACGAGTGGGGCACGGCGGGAGCATTTGGCGCCTACAGCCTACCGCAGCTGCGCAAGAAGGTTGCACCTGAGCTCAGCTGGGACTGGAGAGTGGCGTTTGTGAATCGTCGGCCGGAGATCCCCGACCTGGCACTGCACCTAGTTCTGGCCTCACTGTGCTGCAGAGAGGGGTGCCGAAGACGCCTGGCGTAGACACTGGGGCCAACCGGTGAGGACCATAGCAGGGGTCTGGTTGACGCAATCTGGGAGACGCACCTGCGCTGAGCGACGGGGAGTGGAGACGGACAGTGGGAGTACGGGATCGTCCCAACAGCAAAGGGCACACAGCGCCTCATAAGAAGTGCTGCAATGTCGAACGCATCCCGCAACAAAGGGAAAGCGGGGAAGGATGGTGCGGCGAGGTCTACCTTGCACCCGGCGTCCCCCGGGTCCAGCGCGTCGCCTAAGAAGTCGGATGATGAGGCCCCAGCGACTAAGGCCTTCATGACGGAGCTCTTTACCTCCATCAGGGAAGACATTTCGGAGCTGCGCGCCCAATTGGCATCGGACCTCCGAGAGGTGCGGAGGGATGTGGATAGCATCGGGGAGCGGGTGGCGACCCTGGAGGACCACGATCTGAGTGTGGCTAATGATGTGCACCAGCTACAGCAAGACATTATCCGACTCACTGAACAAATTCTGGACCTCCAGTCCCACACGGAGGACCTGGAAAACCGCTCCCGCAGGAACAACATTCGCATTAGAGCAGTACCGTGGGACGGTGAGGCGGGGGACCTCCCGGGCTATGTCCAGGCCCTTCTGCTGCAGGTACTGGGCGACGACGACGTCCAGGAAATCAGGATGGACAGGGTGCATAGAGTTGGATTACCGAGGAGAGGGGGGCCGCCGCCGGACATATTGGTTTGTGTTCATGACTTTCAATTGAAAGAACGCATTTTGCGGAAGGCTCAAACCATCACCTCGCTGCAATTTAGGGAGCATAGGCCACAGTTGTACCAGGACCTGGCTGCGATGACCCTTCAGAAGAGGCGGGAATTCCGCCCAGTGACTACCTTCCTTCGGGAGCGCGGTATCTCCTACTCTTGGGGCCACCCATTCCGCATTATTTTTCGTTGGGAGAACAGATTGGCGCAGATCCGCTCCCTCCAGGTGGCAAAAGATCTCCTAGGCTTGGAGGATGTGTCTTCATCGCAAGACGGGGGTGGCTCTTCGTCCAGGAGGCGCAGGCGCTCCTCCTCATGGCAAAGGGTGGGCCCAGTCTTGGATGCCGGACGGCCTGACCGCTCGACTAGCCTGCAGGAGAGGGGGGCCGCGGTGGCCTCGGTGGCCTCGGCGACATTGGCATCCTCCCAACAAAGCTCAGGAGCTGCTTAATCTTTAGCCAACAACAGGCAGGTGCCGGAGGGGCAGATGGCTTTCGGTTCCGTGGGTTTGAATGTACTTTTGGAGAAGACACCCCGGTCCATGGTCCATGGGGGCACTCGCTGTGGTCCCCCGGCCCCATCCCAGGAGGACTCCTTCGTTCTACCCTCTACTGGGAGTGTTAAGTACACTTGGATGTAGTATCTTGAGTTCCTTTCTATTGTTCCTTTGTTTGCGGGGGGGGGGGGGTTGGTGGGTGGGGGGCTCTGGGGGGGGGGGTTACATGGGGGTGCGATGGTGGCGACATGGGTGTTTTGTGGCATGTGTGGCGGGGATGGGGGGGGGTGGTTGTGGTGTGCGTGGAGCGAGAGGGCGTGTTGGCGAAATTAATGGAGGCTAACTGTCAGGTTGATGGTGCCCGGGGGGGACTTTGGGTCGCCCTTCAATGCTACCTTTGTCTGATGGGTTCTCGATTGTGGGGTGGGGGGCTCCTGGGATGGCTGTAGAGAATTCTGGTTTGTGGTTCCATTATGCCTGTTAGTATAGGGACTTGGAATGTTAAGGGCCTGAACTCACCGCAGAAGCGGCAGAAAGTATGGAAGTATGTGACTGACCACCAGTTGGATGTTGTGGGGCTCCAAGAGACCCATTTGGCGCGCAAGGACGAGCTGCGCCTTCGACATAGGGCGTATCCCCTTATATGCAGATCTTCTGCATCCACAAAACATAGGGGGGTGGCACTCCTCTTCCGCTCTGCGCTGCACTTCCAGCCTATTGACGTACGCAGTGATAAGGATGGCCGCTGGCTGATGGTGAAGGGGCTTGTTCAGGGGCGGCTAAGTACCTTTGTGGTGGTGTACCTCCCCAATGCTGGCCAAAATCAGTTTCTACAATGTCTGTTGCAGAGAGTGGGTGACTTTGCTGAAGGGCACTTTAACTTGGTGTGGGATAAGACTGTGGATAGTTCTGGGGCCCATAGGGCTGACACGGGGGTGTTCTCTTCCTCCTCGCAGCAGTTGGTGGGGGAGCTAGGGCTGGTAGACGGCTGGCGCTTTTTCCATCCTACCTCCCGAGATTACACTTTTTTCTCACATGTACATCACTCCTACTCCCGATTGGATCACATTTTCCTTAGCCAGGCTCTCAGAGGAGATGTCCTTGACTCCGTCATTCTTCCACTTTCAGTCTCTGACCACAGTTTGCTGGTGCTTAGCCTCCGTTGGTCGTCGCCCGGTGACGGGCAACGGAAATGGTACTTCCCGGCCTCGATGGTGCGGAATGATGCCTCTAATAAGGCGCTGCGGAAGGCCATCAGGGAATTTTTTTAACTTAATCCCGCGTCAGACACCTCGGTTTCCAATACTTGGGACGCCTTTAAAGCGTCTGTCAGGGGCACATGCCTGGGCCTCAATGCGAACCTCAATAGAATGCGGCGCAAGGATCGGGAGGATCTGGAGGCTGAATTGGCGAACCTCGAACAGGCTCACAAGCTCAACCCTTCGAGAGTGACCCTCCGACCCTTGACCGCGGTCCGGGGGAAATTGAGAGCCCACTACAATAACAGGGCCGAACTAACACTGTTGAGGTTCGGAAGGCAATCTTACTCTTGTGGGAACAAGGTGGGAAGGCACCTGGCACGTCAACTGAGGGACAGACGGGAACGTGAATATATCGGGGGGATTCGGGATGCTACGGGTGGGGTGCAACACCGGGACGAAGCGAAAGCGGCCATTTTTGGCCACTTTTATGCGGACCTCTACGCGGGAGACAGGTTGAACACGAGAGCTCAGAGGGAGTATTTGCGGCGCTTGCCCCTCCCCCAGAAATCCAAAGAGTGGAACGAGTTGTTGGGGGCCCCGATTACCAGGGAAGAGGTGCTTGAGGCTATCAAGAACCTAAAACTACACAAGGCTCCTGGGCCGCATGGCTATACCGCCGTTTTTTACAAAACATACGCCGCTGACCTCTGTGACTTTTTGGTGTCCCTCTTCAATGGCATGGCCGAGTCCGGTTCTTCAACCGGTTCCCTGGCGGAGGCGGTTATAATGGTTTTGCCGAAGCCGGGGAAAGACCCCACCCAGTGTGCCTCATTTCGCCCCATAGCGCTCCTCAACATAGACGCGAAACTGTATTCGGCGATCCTGGCGCATAGGCTGCAAGACCTGATGCCGGCGATCATACATCCTGACCAGTCCGGATTTATTAAGGGGCGCCAGACTCACGACAATACGCGCAGGGTGGTACATTTAATTGAAAAAGCAGACAGGTTCCGCATACCGGCAGTCCTTGTGGGGCTGGATGCCGAAAAGGCTTTCGATCGTGTGGATTGGAGCTTCCTGTTTAATACGATGGCGGCCTTTGGCTTTTCGGAGAAGTTTATCACTATGGTGAGGGCTAACTTCTGCAGTCCTAGATCTCGAGTAGCGGTCAATGGCCACATGTCGGCGTTCTTTCCGCACTCTAGAGGCACTAGGCAGGGGTGCCCCCTTTCCCCCCTCCTGTTCGCGCTGAGCATTGAGCCCTTGGCGGCGGCGGTGCGAAAGCATGGGGGGGTTCGGGGCCTTCCGTTCACGGGAGAGCAACATAAAATCACGCTCTTCGCGGACGACATTCTTTTCTCTGTTGCGGACCCGGAACACTCTCCCTGTATTAGGGAGACCTTGCTGCAATATGAGGAGGTGGCCGGCTTCAAGGTTAACTATAGCAAATCGTATATCCTGAATCTTACTCTCTCGCAGGCAGAGATGGAACGCGTGCGACCTCTGACGCTTTTAGCTTGGGCTAATGGTTCGATTGTCTATCTGGGAGTCCACTTGACTCCGACAGTGGGCAAACTATTCTCGGCCAACTTCCCGCCCGTGTTAGCGAAGACCCGAGCTGAATTGGAAAGGTGGAAACCTACATTTCTGTCGTGGCTGGGTAGAATCCATGCTGTAAAGATGGTTCTCCTCCCTAAATATTTGTATTTATTTCAGGCCCTGCCCATTCCTCTGGACAGCGACTATTTTCGGCGTCGCAAGACGCAGATTTTGCGTTTTGTGTGGCAAGGGGGCCGTGCACGCTTGTCTTTTGCGGTATTGCGTCGGCCGAAGTCCGAGGGCGGAGTGGGACTTCCTGACTTACAGCTCTATTATAAAGCGGCACAATTGAGGGTGCTGGTGGAGTGGTCACAGCAAACGTCGGAGAAACATTGGCTGCACATGGACCGGAGCGTGGCTGGCAGATCGGTCTGGGACTTGGTTTGGAAGCCAAAGAAGGACCGCCCCCTGAACGCCTATATCAGTACCCCTACGGGTATGAACGTGTGGGACACCCTGGCCTCGGACGAACGTTGGACTACGTTCCCCTCACCGTTCACGCCCTTGCACTTTAACCCGGCTTTCCCGCCGGCATATCGAGAGGGGGCCTTTGACGCCTGGAGGGAGGGAGGCTGCAGGGCCTTGACCCACCTGTTTCATGGACAGGACCCCCTCACTTTTGCTAACTGCGTGAGGGACTATGGGGTCCCCCAGTCCGACCGATATCATCATGCACAACTGCTTCATTGGGCCACGTCGCCTGGGGTACTAGAGGCAGCTACGAGACCTCCGTCGCCATTCGAGGCCTTCCTACTGCGGACATCTGCAATGAAGGGCGTCATCTCCTTCCTGTATCAGCTCTTGCTTAAATCAGCGGTATCGCCTAGGCCTAGATACATGGAGCAATGGGAAGAGATGTTAGGGAGAGATATCTCCGATATTGAATGGTCGGCGTTGTGGCGGGACTTGACGGCGTTTAACCATTCGCTCCACCTACGGGAAGCCCACCTCAAGACCCTTATGCAATGGTACCTATGCCCAACCAGGCTCCACCGCTTCTACCCGGCCACCTCCGATAAATGTTGGAGGGGGTGTGGGTTTCTTGGGGACTTCCGCCACATCTGGTGGGACTGCCCAGTTATTCGGCCCTATTGGGAGGAAATCCTCTCACACATCAGGAACATTCTTCAGTATCCCATAGAGGATTCTATGGCCTCTGTCTTACTAGGCCTGCGTGAACCCGGCCTTGAGCATCAGACCCGGGCAGACAAGAAGATTATGTGGCTTTGCCTTGGTGCTGCCAAGATTACACTGGCCGCTACCTGGAAACAGAAAGAGGCACCGGCAATCTCTCTGTGGCACGCACGACTTTGGAAGCTCCTGAGCTTGGAGAGAATGGCGTACATATTCCTTGGCAATTTCAAGAACTTTCAGTTTCAGTGGGGTCCCCTAGTTGCATTCCTCTCTAAGGGCTTACCGTCAGCTGTATGCCCTGCATCCTTACGGTCACTACACCTGTTTCAAGTCTAGTCTTGTTGATAGAATGTGAGTTGGTTTGAATGGAGTCGCCACCTTGGGGGGAGGGGGAGGGAGGGGGCGAGAGTTCTACTTTCCTGGTTCATGGTTCACTGAGGTGCATGTAGATGGGTCTATAGCCTGTTCGACTTGGATATGTAGGAGCTTGGGCATAACAGCTCTTCTGCTTGGACTTTGCAGTGCACAAGCCCGTTGACAGACTCATCGAACTGTTCCTCTACGGCTATCTGATTATGAGGATGTGATTTCGGTCCTGCTATGCTTATGTTGCTGTGAGATATTGATGCTTCATGACTCCAGATTATGCCCCCACGTGGGGAACTGTGTGGCACCTTGGTAGCCTTCTTGTGTTTTCTTGTTTTACCCAAAATGAAAATAAAAATTAAAAAAAAAAACAAAAAAAAGCGGTATATCTTATCAAGCAAAGTATTTACAAAGTCCATGCGCGCTAGCTCTAAACTAACGTTATAATAGTTTACGCTCTCCTAATTCGGCTTACCTTTTTCAATGGATCTTAGAGCCCGGCTTCTAAGTTTTCCGTGGCGTGTACCGATGATAAGTCAAACATGCCCGGTTTAAATATCCGTGTCTAAGACTCGGATTGGTTCAATAATGTACCTATCAGGGTCGGCTATACCAAGGCTGGTTATTAGCATACGGAGAATCATCAGTCTCTCCTCTGATTGGTCTACTGACTAGCGAGGGAAATATTTCACTAGCTTGCTTCACAGTGTTCCCTCTCTCGTCCGTAATGCAGTGCTCTTCTCAAGTTATGCCGGAACAGAGTCGAACGTGGTGATGTAACGTGACTCACCAGACCATAGACCCATTTAAAGGGCAATGGTAATTGTATATGGAAGGATGCAGCATCTGACTAACCCGTCAATGTGTCATACGAACAGAGTAAGGTTAATTCTTAGTCAAAACCAATCCAGATTCGATAATCGTAATAGATATTAAGACACGCCCTGGATGGTGTGTTAGGAGAAATGGCAGTCTCCCCGTGCGATTTTCACATGGCCTGCGATACAAATTCTCTCAATTGGTAATTAAACCCTTCTATAAGGTGTAAGAGAGAAAGATCTATTATCTCTAGAAATCTAAACAAAAAGCCCGGTGTCTAAGGGTGAAAGGTGATACTGGGGTGACCAAGAACCATCTTAATAGAAGCACAACAGATAGTCATAACTGGGGAGGAATTATTCAATATTGAAGCACCCTATTAACTAGAGAAAATAGTTGCTGTAAGTTAGTTTGTTATAGGGGGCCTCCCCAAATACAGCATACACTAAATACACTTGGCCCAATCTTCTCTGGTGTTCAAACCTTTAAGGATGGTATTGAGATGGCAAAAATACCATTGCTCTCGGGTTTTCCTCATTTTATCAATATCTCCTCCTCGCCTAGTTGTTCTGATTTTCTCCAGAATGAACCATCTCAAATCTTCACAAGAGTGGTTCAATTTTCTAAAGTGATCAGTTAATGGCGCATTTCACTTGTTTGTGCGAATTGCTGATTTATGTTCCAAAACACGCGTACGTAATTCCCTGCTTGTCTCCCCTACATAACCTAAGTTGCAGGGAAGACAAGCAGATAGACCACATTCTGGCTGCGACAGTTGTTGAATGTATTTGGGGGTAACTTTTTACCATTGTATTCGAAACTGTTATCGACAATACAGTGGGGACAAATAGAACAATTCCCGCACTTGTAATTGCCTGATGCCATCGTTCCTGTCAGTGTGAGCTGTGTTTCTTTCAGGGGTTTGTACGTATGGACTAGACAATTCCTCAGTGTTTTATTTCTCCGAAAGGAGAAAAGGGGTTTACTAAGCTTGTTTTCTGAATTGAAATTTAAAATAAGCCAGTTCCTGTTTACTATATTTTTAATCTGGTTACTAACATGTGAATATTGGGTCACAAAGGTTATTCTATCCATGTTAGTATTGGGTCGTTTTTTATTTTGATCTAGCAGACTGTCTCTGTTATAGAAGCGTGCACGTTTAAAAGAGTTTTTGATCAGTTTATTAGGATAACCCCTTTCTTTTAACTTCCTCTTGGTGTTTTTAGAATGTTTATAAAAATCCTCTAAATTGGAGCAGTTTCTTCTCAGTCTGAGAAACTTTCCGATGGGCACTTTATCCTTTTTTGCCTTCGGATGATTGCTAGAGTAGTGTAGTAATGAATTTTTGTCTGTTGGCTTAGTGAAAAGCTCGAGTTTAAGGCTCCCATTTTCCTCCTTGATGATGATATCTAAAAATTCCACCCTGGAATTGCTATGGTGTCCGGTGAATCTTAAATTCGGATCACCTAGATTGAGCCATTCTAAGAAGCTGACTAACTCTTCGCTGGCACCGCTCCAGATGAAGATGATATCATCAATGTAGCCGTGCCAGCAAGAGATGTTCTCAAAGAACGGGGCAGCTTCGTTGAATATGTGTCTCGTCTCAAAGTCGCCCACATATAAGCAGGCCAGGCTGGGGGCACATATGGCCCCCATACTGGTTCCCTTAATCTGGAGGTAAAGTTCATCTTTAAAGAGAAAAACAATTCTCTTTAGAATCAAGTGAATGCACGACATGATGAAATTGTTATCACCTCCTCTCAAATCCTCTGTTTCCAAGATCGAAGCAATGACCTCAATAGTGTCGTTTTGGGGGATATTCGTGTAGAGGGCCTCAATGTCTAAGGTGACCAAAAATTGGGTCACCCTATTCAACCCTCTACCTTCGAATACAGATATTGCATGTGAGGTGTCCTTGAGATAAGACCTTTGTCTTTTCACAAATCCACATAACGACTGAGTGGTTCTAATATAGAACCAATCCCACTAATGATGGGTCTCATTGGTGGATCAACCAGATTTGTATGGATTTTGGGAAGTCCATAAATGGCGGGGGTCTCTGGGTGTTGGTTCAAGAGAAACTTATATTCATTTTCGCTGATCAGACCATTCTCTCGACCTTCACTAAGGAGACTAGCAACTTCTCCTTTCAATTTGCTAAGTTCAAAGAATTTGGTATTTTCATAATGTTCTTTTACACTCAGGAGGTCTCTTATATTGTTATCATATTTCTGAGTGTCAAAGACAACAACCCCCCCACCCTTATCTGCGGGTTTGATAGTTAATTCATCGTAGTTTTGTAACCTAGTAAGGGCTGTACGTTGTTCTTTTGACAGGTTATTGTTGAATTGTTTGTTGTTGGAAGAAGCAAATAGGTTTTTAACCTCAACCTCTACTACTTTCTCAAATATTTCCACATTCTTGTCGAGTTGTTGGATACTAGGGAAAAAGGTTGATTTAGGTTTTAATCCTGTGACACTGGGAGGGGGATCGTAATTACGATTTTCAAAAAATCTATTTAACCGGATCTTCCTGAAAAACATCTTGAGGTCACTTTCTATATTAAATAGGGAATGGATGTTAGTGGGGGCAAAACTGAAACCTTTTTGAAGCACCTCTTGCTCTACACTACTGAGGGCCTTACTGGAGAGATTCACAATTGGAAATTCGCCTACCTCCAATATTGTTTGCTCCGGGTTGCTATGTACTCCCGGGAGCTGTTTTGAGGTTGATGGTTCCGCTGCATCTCTGGCCGATTGTACCCTCTGAAGTTCCTTTGCCCGCGGTTCGGTCGCCTCTCTAAAAAAGGTTCCTGTTCAAAGTTTGAGCCGCCTCTATTTTCCTGTGGTCTCTCTATCTCTTCCTCGCTGCTGGAACCAGAGGTCTCAGAAAAAGTAATACGTTTGTTACTGTTCCTAGAGTAAACTGGTCTTTGATAGTTGGGTCGTTCCCAGCGGGGTTCATTCTTATTTATGAAGTAGTCCTTCTGTGTGTATGGATACACTCCCTCTTCTGTGTACTTTTCCACATCCTTCTTAAATTTTTTAAGTTTCTTGTTGGTTAGGCATTCCCTATATCCTTCTACATCGAGATTAATTTCATCGAGTTTCTTTTTGACATCTTCTAATGCAGGGGACTGTTTTATTGTTACCTCAAGTTTTTCAATTTCTTGTTTTTCCAATTCAATGATTTCTTGGGCCGTTTCTATAATTAATATGAGCCAATCTCGGCTGCATTGATTGGCAATCAGTGTCCAAAAGGTCTGATGGGCTGCTCCTTTTCAGGGGAGCAAGGGCCAGTCTGGAGCAACCAGACCAGTGTTGTAAATTGAAGGTTTCGTCGTCATAGAGGCCTCTAGCCAACGGGCAAGTGACCGGACAGATGCGTCGAGCAGGAAAATGCAGAAGGGCCCCACGCAGAACTCGTGGAGTGTGGAGGGCTGATCTTCGGTGCAGTTGGTGCTCTGGGCTGGGGCTTCTCAATCCCCAATGCACAACTTCGAGGGTGCCTCAGAAGTTGCATGGAAAGCAATTCGCTGGCTTTCCAAGATGGCCGGTCCCACGTCTTGCGTCACCTCCACGGCTCTCAACTTTGCTGTGGCTGTGGATCGGGCTGAAGGAAGTCTGGAAATCCGGGTCTTGTCAGGCTCTTTGCTCGGGCTCCGGCAGGAGCGTCGACAAAGCAAACCGTTGATTGCTTGATGGTGCCTACTTGTGCAGGGTGGTCACTCCTTGACCACAAGGGAGATTCTTCAGTCTTCTACGTCGAGTAGGATGTCGAAAGTCCAGAGTTTTGTATCAGAGTTTCAGTCAGGATAAATCTAAAGTCTCGGGACTCAGATCCTACCTATATACCAGATCTAGGGGCTGGATTACCTGCTAGGTCCCTCCTATGGGTGGGACCCAGGAAGGGGGTGGTTACACCCCTTTCCCTTTGTCCAGTTTCGCACCAGAGCTGGGGCTGGAGTGCCCCAGCATCGGTTTGAACTGGACTATGCATGGGACACCTTGCGTGCCCCAGGCAGTGTCTCATTTCATTCAGCCCTTCCTGCCCCAATACACTATAGCCTGTCTGGGGTGGTGCTAGCACCTCCCAAGACATGAAACCTATTGTCCAAACCTCCCTCGCTGGAAGGACTCCCAGCAGTAGGAGGTCAGACTTGTGTCTGTGGCAGCAGCATCCATTTTGTGATGCTGAGGCTCTGGTTAACTTTAACCGGGATTAGTGGAAGTAACATGTCTTCTCCCTCTAGAAGGGTGGAATGCTACCCCCATCGCCAGAACTGGCGAGGGGGTAGTATTCCAAAGCGTATGACACCTTACACAACATGTTTTGATAGAGCCAAACCAAAGATAGCATTTAACCGCGAGGTTCATAATGCACTTAAGAGTATATGGTGTGGCTATATCATAGAACATCTATAAGGACATGGTTCCAAAAGCTGCAGACAGGCTCAGCTCATGCTAGAGCACCATCTCACATAAAACCAAGCACTCTGCCTCCAGGATTGTTAAGGCCTGCCATAGGAGTGACTTATAGGTGCATATGTGTCTATATATAAGGGTAGGTATAGGAATACTATACCTAAGCAAGGGGTGATTACACGACCTTGCCCCAGCTGAGTGATCAGCCAGTTGTGTCAGTTTGGATGGCCAGCCAGGGGTGGCATAAGATATGCTGCAGCCCCTGGTAAGCCTTGGGTGCAACTATGCCCTGGGCACCTATAGTACACTGTACAGGGACTCATAAGAGAGACCCAATATCCAATTAGGTACATACCTAAGGGACATGGAGTCCATTTTATAGAGAGAGCAGATAGCCTGGGGCCCTGATTAGCAGGATCCCAGGCCAACTAAGTCAAAAACCAGCTAAACACAAGGAAAAAAATCTGGGGTAACCATAGTCAGGTATCCACCTTCCTACACAACCCCTCCCCCCCAAACGAAAGGAGATAAGGCTATCCTTGACCAGGTAAGCCTATATTGCCTAAGTGGCCATATAAGGAGGTACCTGCACTAGCATGGTTACCCCCTGTCTCATGGTCCACTAAGCAATCCCTCACCCTAGGGGTATCAGAGGGTCTCCACCATAGGGAATCTCTACCTGTGGTGTGTTTTGGCAAAGTAAAAGGCTGGTGTTGAGATGGAGTACTGAAGTGAGGCTCCACGAATGTAGGGCTCAGCTTCCTCCAATCACTATCCACCATGGGTGCCTTTCTTTCCATGACTGAGTTGCACTGTGCTCTCAGGGTCACCCTCTGGCTGGAGGCTGGGTCCCTTTTGTTGGCTTACTGGAGGGACAGGTCAAGTTTGGGGCCTTTGGGTCCCAGGTTTGGCTGTGCCCAACAGCGTCCATCTGGGGGAGGTTCCTAACTCTGTGTAAGGGAGATCCCTCAGGAGTTTTTGAAATGTTCACCTTGCTAGGGCTGCTAGCTGTGGTGCCCCTAATCTGCTAATGGGGGTGTTCTTGTGGACAGGGGGCCCTTTGGGGTCCACTGGCCTTCCTGACCTCTACAGCCCTGGGCTGACAGAGGCAGGGTAGAGAGGGGCAGGTGACCTGCTCCAGACTGGGTCCCACCTTGGAAGGGTCCACTGACATCAGGGGCTCTGACAGGCCAGGCCTGACTACCTCTGGGGCAGTTTCTTAACAAGGGGTAGGGTCAGTTCCCTGAGGAGGCTGACTCTCACCTAATGTCTGGTGGGAGGGAGACTTTTATTCCTCCCCAATACTCTCCGTCTGAGTGGAGTGATCCATAGTTTCAGGCTTCACAACACTAAAATCTGTTTGAGTTTGGGCTGTGACCATCACAGCCCTACCAACCTTTTCAGGAGGGAACTCAGTTTGTGTGTGGGCTGTGACCATCACAGCCCTGCCAACCTCTTTAGGAAGGAATTCTGCTTGAGCTGGGGCTGTAGCCATCACAGCCCCACTAACCTTTTCTGGAAGGCCTACCATTTTGGAATGGGTTTCTTGTTCTACCCCAGCCCAGGCTGAGATCTCTAGATCATTTCCCAGTAGACAATCTACAGGCAAGTTTGTAGACACTGCCACTCTCCTGGGGCCAGTGACACCTCCCCAGCTGAGATTTACTACTGCCATGGGATGATCTTTCTGTACTCCATCAATGTTGGTCACCTGATAGGTGAACCCAGGTAAAAGTTGTCCTGAGGGGACTAGATTATCAGTCACCATAGTGATGCTAGCACCTGTGTCTCTGTAGGCTTCTACTTTCTGGCCATTGATGTGGGGCTCCTGTCTGTACTCTCCCAAAGTGTTGGGACAAGCAGTGAAGCTGAGCAAACCCCATGCCCTCTTCACAGGCAAGAGTAGCTGTGTTAGGGGACCTGGTTAGGCCAGAGTCCACATGAGTTCCCGAAGTAAACCCAGCCAAATTCTTGGGGGCACTCCCACCACCTGGGGGATTACTACTAATAGTAACAGGAGGTCTGGGAGCATTACTTGGGGGAATGTTTTCCTTATTTTTGGCCCTTGGGCAACTGCTGTCAGTCTTCCAGTGGCCAGGCTGTTTACAGACATGGCAATAAGGTTTCTTTTGGTTAGAGGAAGTGTTTTGGGACCCACCCCCACCATTGGAGTTTTGGGGCCCTGTGGAGGACTTGTCTTTTGATTTATCCCCACCTTTCTCTTGAGGCTTGGTAGAATCTTTCTTCTGGTCACCACCCTGATATTTAGGCCTAATCCTGGTTCTGACCCATTTGTCTGCCCTCTTACCCAATTCTTGTGGAGAGGTCAGATCAGAGTCCCCCAGGTGCTGGTGTAGAAGCTGGTTTTGACAAGTACTAAGAATCTGCTCCCTCATAATCAAATTATACAATCCTGTAAAGTCCTGTACTTTGCTGCCCAATAACCAGCCCTCCAGAGCCTTAGTAGCACAATCTACAAAATCAGTCCAGTCCTGAGTCTGTGTCTTCTGGGTATCCCTGAACATCAACCTGTACTGTTCAGTGGTTAAGCCAAACCCATCAATCAGAGCACTCTTCAGGACAGTGTAATTGTTAGCATCCTCATAACTAACTGTGAGGAGCTTATCTCTACCTTTTTCTGAAAAGGAGAGCCATAAGATTGCTGCCCACTGACTTTGGGGTACCCGCTGTACTTTGCAAGCCCTCTCCAAAGCAGTTATCCATTTGTGGATGTCATCCCCATCTTTGTAGGGGGGCACAATCTTACTCAGGTGTCTATTGTCATAGGACCTGTCTTTATCCTTAGGGATATTGCTGCCACCAGTGGAATCTAATCCACTTAACTTTTGCTCCCTTGCCAAAGCAAGTTTTGTTTGGGCTAGGGCAAGTTCGTCCTTCTCTATTCTGAGTTGGACTTCCCTCATCCTAGCCTCATGTTCTCTCCTTTGAGAGGAAGTCATTCCCCTCTGAGAACCTCTAGAGCCATTGGAGTGGAGAGATTCACCTGAGTGAGATCTGTCCCTCCTATACCTCTGGTTAAACCCACTTGAAGGCCTGAATAGGGCTGTCCCATTCTCAGCCCCAAGTTGGCTTAAGTTAGCCTGGCTAAGTCCCCTGACTATAGTTTGCCTGTCGACCTCTCCCTCAGAATCTTCTTCAACCTCCTCTTCCTCCTCTTATGGGGTTGGAGAGTCATCTTCTGTGGAGGGTACACCCTCACCTGTATTATCTGAGGGGCCTGGTTTAGAGGCCTTCTCAATGTCAGCTCTCTCTAGGAGTTCTATCAGGTGTGGGATGGTAGGCTTGGAACCCTGTTTCAATTTCCTTGAGGTACACAAGTGTCTCATCTCTTGGAAGTTGAGCATGTCATATCTGGAGGGTGCCCTGGGAGGGTCACTCACCACAGGTAGAGATCCAGATGGGTCACCTGTGCCAGACATGATCTAGTGAGGTATGGTGTGTGCACCTACCTACACTAAGTGTTTCCTACTGAACCTCCCTAGGAGTTGTAGTCAGGGTGTGCTAGGCCCTTTGGTCTACAACAACTAAGTTCAGTAGAACTTAAGTATTCTAAGTATTGTTTTATATGTACCTATAGGTACCTGTATGATCTTTCAAATGATATTGCAAAGATTACAATTGGTAAAACAACAGCAAGCTCAAATCCCAACCGCTGCACACCAATGTGAGAAGTTGGCCTGGTATATGATGTTCACTATTCTAGTGAGCACCTTGCACCAGTCCAAACAACCCATATGGTGATGGTTGTAAAGTCAACCTTATAGACCAGCTATCCTAGTGGTAGCATGGACAAAAGCAGTCTTAGGCTAAACTCAAGAGGGCATGTGAAGCCAGGTGTTGTTACCATAGTCAATCCATTTAATACCAAGTGAAAGGACACCACACAGGTTGTATATCAAAATATATATGTATTTATTTCTAACACAATCCTCTGAACTCTTTATGAGGTCAGAGGCACCAGCACAATACATGATACTTAATTAAAATACAATAAGTTGCACAAAATACAGTAATGCCCTAGGGGCACTTAGAACTATATACTAAAATAGTGGTATAAGAACCACGTCACGAATAAAGGAAAGGCCTAGGGCCTGGAGAATCGCTGGGGCTACACTGTACTACCAATGGATGGAGAGCAGGAGGCCCACGGGATGCGCGTGCAGTGTCTTTACACGCACGCAAGTTACCATGGAGTTAGAATGGGAACGAAAGAAATGGAAAATAGTTCTTTTAGGATACGTCCGGATGGACTAGGGAAAAGCTACTTGAAACTAGGACACTAGGATAGTCAATACCCACAGGGGTACCGAAATACTTGCGTTACCTCACCCACAGGAAGCGGGTGCATAGGTGTCAAAGTGTGTCGGGTTTCGTCGCTGATTCAGATGGAGCCTTGGATAAAGATGCTGCAGGCGACCAGGAGAGAAGTGTCCGGGTGGATCCAAGGGCGGATCGAGGATGAAAAGTACCTGAAAGCAGAGGGGACAGAGTCTGGGTCACTAGCCAGTGACCAGAATGGAACCAGGAAGGAACCAGGCGATGTCGCAAAGCAATCAGGTGATGTCATGAAGCTTGTCTCTGCAGCCACGTGGACCAGGAGGTGTCGAACACAACCAGGAGCTGGATACGGACTGTCCCACAAAGGATCTCGCTGTCAGCCGTGTCGGCTTCCGGATTGGAGTCAACAAGCCTTGGCAAAGGCAACCCACGCAGAAAAGGCAGATGGCTTCTTAATCAGACCAGCAAGGTCTGATGGGCTGCTCCTTTTCAGGGGAGCAAGGGTCAGTCTGGAGCAACCAGACCAGTGTTGTAAATTGAAGGCTTCGTCATCACAGAGGCCACTAGCCAACGGGCAAGTGACCGGACAGATGCGTCAAGCAGGAACATGCAGAAGGGCCCCACGCAGAACTCGTGGTGTGTGGAGGGCTTATCTTCGGTGCAGTTGGTGCTCGGGGCTGGGGCTTCTCAATCTCCAGTGCACAACTTCGAGGGTGCCTCAGAAGTTGCACGGAAAGCAATTCGCTGGCTTTCCAAGATGGCCGGTCCCACGTCTCGCGTCACCTCCATGGCTGTCAACTTTGCTGTGGCTGTGGATCAGACTGAAGGAAGTCTGGAAGTCCGGGTCTTGTCAGGCTCTTTGCTCAGGCTCCGGCAGGAGCATCGACAAAGCAAACCGTTGATCGATTGATGGTGCCTGCTTGTGCAGGGTGGTCACTCCTTGACCACAAGGGAGATTCTCCAGTCTTCTACGTCGAGTAGGATGTCGAAGGTCCAGAGTTTCGTATCAGAGTTTCAGTCAGGATAAATCTAAAGTCTTGGGACTCAGCTCCTACCTATATACCAGATCTAGGGGCTGGATTACCTGCTAGGTCCCTCCTATGGGTGGGACCCAGGAAGGGGGTGGTACACCCCTTTCCCTTTGTCCAGTTTCGCGCTAGAGCTGGGGCTGGAGTGCCCCAGCACTGGTTTGAACTGGACTATGAATGGGACACCTTGTGTGCCCCAGGCAGTGTCTCATTTCATTCAGCCCTTCCTGCCCCAATACACTATAGCCTGTCTGGGGTGGTGCTAGCACCTCCCAAGACAGGAAACCTATTGTCCAAACCTCCCTCGCTGGACGGACTCTCAGCAGTAGGAGGTCAGACTTGTGTCTGTGGCAGCAGCATCCATTTTGTGATGCTGAGGCTCTGGTTAACTTTAACCGGGATTAGTGGAAGTAACATGTCCTCTCCCTCTAGAAGGGTGGAATGCTACCCCCATCGCCAGAACTGGTGAGGGGGTAGTATTCCAAAGCGTATGACACCTTACACAACATGTTTTGATAGAGCCAAACCAAAGATAGCATTTAACCGCAAGGTTCATAATGCACTTGAGTATATGGTATGGCTATATCATAGAACAGCTATAAGGACATGGTTCCGAAAGCTGCAGACAGGCTCAGCTCATGCTAGAGCACCATCTCACATAAAACCAAGCACTCTGCCTCCATGGTTGTTAAGGCCTGCCATAGGAGTGACTTATAGGTGCATATGTGTCTATATATAAGGGTAGGTATAGGAATACTATACCTAAGCAAGGGGTGATTACACGACCTTGCCCCAACTGAGTGATCAGCCAGTTGTGTCAGTTTGGATAGCCAGCCAGGGGTGGCATTAGATATGCTGCAGCCCCTGGTAGGCCGTGGGTGCACCTATGCCCTGGGCACCTATAGTACACTGTACAGGGACTCATAAGAGTGATCCAATATCCAATTAGGTATATACCTAAGGGACATGGAATCCATTTTATAGAGAGAGCAGATAGCCTGGGGCCCTGATTAGCAGGATCCCAGGCCAACTAAGTCGAAAACCAGCTAAACACAAGGAAAAAAATCTGGGGTAGCCATAGTCAGGTATCCACCTTCCTACATTTGGGGCATTAGAGACTGCCCAAAATTACAATTCATAGAAGATACCTTTTTGAAAAAATTGGTTTCATTGCCAAAATCATGCTCTAATTATAATTGTCATATGGAGCTGCGAGTCCCCTATGTAACTGATAAAATTTGTGTGGCCCCCATCTTAATGTGGCACTCGGTCTGGAGGAAGGAGACTCTCTTGTTAACGAGGGATGTTATAAATGACGTCCTGAAGCTGGATGGTGCAAATAATATCAGTTGGTTATGTTATGTTGAATCTACCCTTCAAGCAGCTGGGTTACATCATCTGTTCACAGATCCCACAACTTGCTGGTCTATTTCTAAAAAAGATTTAAAAAATTCTTTGTTATCTAGATTACAGGCAAGGGAGAAGGTCTCCAAATTTAAGATTACAACTGTTAGAGCATTCTTGGAGGTTCCAAGTATAATGCAAATGGAGGTGAATTCAATCTATCCATAGTTCGTCACTAACTTACAACATAGATGTATTTTGATTAGTTTTCGACTGAATTATATTCCTCGTAACATCTATGTAACATCTTAATAGCCATTTTACACATGTGATGATCGATCTATTCAGAATGGTTTGCATTTTTTATTTTTCTGTAATTTTTATTGTGAGGAAAGGAAAAGGTTTATTGTCCCCCTTATCCGTAAAATTAATCTTAGGCAGTGTTGTGTGGCCATGTGTTATCTGCAGTTATTACCTGATCCTTTTACTTGTTTTTCGTTTGCGTCCTTCTTTTTATCTGCTTTAAAAAAGAGACGATTACTTCATCAATCTGATAATTAACTGAAGCATTATCTGTTTGAATTGTGTTAATTATTGTACGAATATATGAATTTTTTATATTCCTTTTTGTCCTTTTAATCTTTGTAATAAGAATAATGTTGTTTTTAATGCGTTTCTTTTTCTTTGGTAAAATTGGAAAATGTTTTATCTGTAGAATACTTTTTATGCCATAATTTTGTTGGTGAAATAAAGTTATTTCTGACTGACTGAATAATTATTTTTGTTTCAACATAAAATGAAGAGCTTGGTCAGGCTCTATGTCTATACCCTTTAGCACAACACCCTTATCATAACAATAGCTTCCAGGAGTTGTAAAATTAGAGTATAAGAACTTTGGTCATTGGTTGAGATACTAATACCCACTATCTATGATGAGTCGATTTCTGCTAAGTTTATCATAGAGATTTTTCTTGCGCCACCCTTGCATTTCGAGGTATCATTGTTAATATTGTCTTTCTTACTGCCTTAAAAGGAGGCATCATATCACCCTTGTTAAATAAATCCTCCATTGAATACTCCATTTTGGGCAATTGCCAACCCATTACAAGTGTTGCTTTTCATGACAAGATTATTTTAAATGTGTTTTCGTGACAACTGAAATCCACGTTGATTGTTACAACCTCTAAGATCCTCTCAATCTCAATTCGTCCTACGACACAGAATTCAGATGACATACTGAGACTACTCATGGTGGCCCCACCTCCTTCTTTGTTCTTCAAGATCTGTTGAGCACTTTCAATATGGTTGATTCTCTAGTGTTAGGGAATCTTTCATAGATTCACATGCTTGAATCATTCCCCGTCATCGAAGTGGGAGTCCCACGGTACCATAGTAAAGCAGTATGTATCAGTATAATCGGTTGTAAAGGTAATGCAAGGTTCAGCTTAATTGCCTATTTATGTCCTTTTTTAAAAAGGACCAAAGTTGAACAATGACCAGCCAGGCAACAGCACCCTTAGAACACTCCACTCCCAAGAGAGGCATCTTCTGTCAGATTTTTACCGCACATCGCATGTGAGGGAGTCTCCCTGAGCTCTGCTCAGTTCTTCAGCTTTGGTGATTTCCAAATTGATTTCTCTCTGTTCCAGTATGTCAGAACTGGTCAAGAAAAGACTCTTTAGACCTTGTGCCACCTGTGGTAACAAAAGGCTTCATTCAGAAGGTCCTCATTAAGAATGTATTTATTGGCTTCATCCATCCCACAAGGCGAGAGACTGCAAAATATGCAGAGCTTTTTCCACCAAAACCCTCAAAGACCATCAGGGAAGACTTTTACTATGATTGCAGAAACTGAAATCTAAAACTGCTGTCGTTTCTGAGAAGGAAAGTAGTGAGTGTTCTACTTCCTCGCACTCTTCCAAGAAGAGGGAAAGGTCTCAACATGAGCCTCCTCACATAAGCAAGAAAGCCTTTAAAAAGACCCACCATCGATCTGCACAAGGCTCCTCTCATGAGGGAAACAGAATAAGGGCTTCTGCAGGTGCTAATTCTGAGCCTTCCACGCCATCTTCAGCCCTGCCAATGAAACCTAGATCCTACTCTGAACTGGTTTGAAAAAAAGATCAAACTAACTGGTAGAATGTTGTCAATGTCACCATGCCTCCTCGAGAGGATCCATCTACTACAGATGATGATGATGGTAATAGGGAAGAAGGTGAAATGACAGACAATCGAACCGTCACCAACGAATGAGACGATTACCTTATCCCTCCACCTTCACCTTCACCTCCAGCACCACAACCATAAATCCACATGAAGATATTGGTGGTTTTCATATGCTAATGGAGAGAGTGGGAAAAAGTCTCCAGCTCCCCATTTCTGGCAACCAATCGGACTGCTTTCTATATGATTTCAAAGAGCAATCCAGAAAAACAGTCAGAGCAATACTGATTGTAGATTATAATGAGGAGGTAGGAGTGAAAATAATGAAGACACCAGCTACTGCCAATGCTGTTCTACCCAGGATTGACCAAAAATATAAGCTGCCAGAATACTCGTCTGTCGGTTTAATAGGACATCCAAAACTTGATTCGGTTATTACTCAGGCTGCACAACTCAGATCCAAAAATCCTTCTAGCCCAATCTCAATTCTGCCTGACCAGGAGGGCAAACAGTTTCATAATATCGATAAGAGATTCACAGTGATGTCAGGTACAACTGTCCATGCAGCAAATTCTGTGGCTATTATGGGGCGATATGATTGGCAGATGTGGTTGGACATCGCCACATACCTAGTTTTCTTGCCGTAGGACAAAAAAGCTGAAGATACATGCATCTTGCAGGAAGGCGAGAGACCAGCACCTAACATTATTGACTACACAATGGATATTGCATCCATAGGTTTCTGGCAATTGGCAGGATCAGCAGTTCTTCGGCGCCAGGGTTGGCTCAAAGCCACATCATTCCGGCCAGAAGTACATACTAAAATCTTCGATGAGCCCTTCAACCGCAATTCTTTATTCGTTAAGAACATCGATGACGCCCTACAGACTATAAAGTCAGACACTGAGACAGCAAGATCATTAGGAACTCTGTAGTTCCATAAGACTACTTTTCATGGAGCTCATGGGCTAGAAACATACATGTATCATGGAAGATACCAGAGGTATCAACCACAGTCCTACCAGCAGCAAGGTGGTCCTAGCTCTCATCACCTATGGCCAGATCCTGGAGTTCATTCAGGTTCAACCTCATACTCCACCAACAAAATTCCTCCCATCTCACCCTGATCTTCTTCGCAAGGAGGCATTAGCTATGTAATCAAAAAAGGCCAGAGAACGTGTTCCACACTCTCAGAAAAGAAAGGGGTCTTCCTCCTGTTTTTTTCCTAGTGAGGAAGAAATTAGGGGGTTAACGCCCCATTCGTGATCTCAGGAAACTCAACAAATACCTGAAGAAATAATCTTTCCATATGATTACCTTCCAGGAAATTCTCCACCTTCTCAACCACTGAGATTTTCTAATCAGCCTCAATCTCCAAGATGCCTATTTCCGTGTGCCCATCCACCCCAGGCATCGCAAAGTCCTCGGATTCACAGTATCTGGCAGTCATTACAAGTTCAAGGTGCTGCACTTTGGTCTCCGATCCGCTCCCCGGATATTTACAAAAATGTCTTGCCCCAATGGCAGCCCACCTGCAACAAAAAAGCCTTCCAATTTTCCCATATCTCATTGACTTGCTAATAAAGGCTCCATCCTTCCAGTAAACGTCATAGGATACTTCCATGTGTCTTCAATTCTTTCAAACCCTGGGGCTCACGGTCAACTTCCAGTTTTTCTCTCCTTTCTCCTTCAATGAGAATAACCTTCCTCAGAGCAATTCTAGACACATTGCTAGACAAGGCATTTTTGTCCGTAAACGGGAAACAGAAACTTTCCTCACTAGCCTGCTCTCTTTAAAAAATAAAGTGCGCTTCAGTTTGCCTGATCAAGTCTCCACTTTGCATGATGTCATCAGCCATTCTCCTGGCACCTCATGTGTGTCTCAAAATGTGACCTTTCCAGGAGAAACTGGACACACAGTGGCTTCAGGTGGAAGGGCAATTTGACGACATCACTCAGATCATCAAAGTAATAAAAATAGCTCTGTGGACAAGCTCTGACAACCTCTCTGCAGGATTAACATACATTCCTCTCCTTTCGGAGTACGTCATTACAACAGATGCTTCTCTAGATGGGTGGAGTGCTCACTTACAATACCTACAAATCCAGGGCAAGTGGACTCCAGAGCAATCCAGGATGCATATCAACTTCCTCGAGCTCAGACCAAACTCGCTGGCTCTCCACAGCCTTCTTGCAGAGGATTCAGGGGTCTTCTGTGTTTATAAGAACAGACAACATGACAAGTATGCATTACCTCAACAAACAGGGAGGTACAAGATCCAAAGGTCTGTCTCAGGAAGCACAAACTATCTGGCAATGGGCACTATGTCATCCAGTGACCATAAGAGCAGAACTTCTTCCAGGAGTGCCCAACTCTCTAGAAGACACCTTGAGCAGAATGACCCAGAGTTGTCACGAATGGGAATTGTACCAACTTGTTCTGGATGTCATATTTCAACGATGGGGCAAGCAAAAACTGGATCTGTCCACTTCTCAGAAGAACAAGAAATACCGGTTTTAGGCTAGCAGGTAACCTCAATAGGGATCCTGGGGAATGCCTTTTTGATGCATTGGGCCAGTATTTATGCCTATGCTTTTCCCTGCATACCATTTGCTCCCAGGCTCCTCATGAAAATGAAAAGGGAACCATGCCGGTTAATACTAGTCGCTCCACGATGGCCCAGACAACACTGGTATGTTTATGAAGCTTCTCATGTTGTCGGAGGACAACCACATTCAACTTAAGCCCCAAGTAGTCTTGTTATTGATGAACAACCAGCAGGTCTTTTAATCAGACCCCATATCTCAGCATTTATCAGCAGGGGTGGCTCCTCCATTGGAGCGGGAGACCGTCGACCCACTTAAATGTCCATCAAAGCCCCAGAGATGAAACATAAAATGGTAATTTATCACCATTTTATTTTTCATCATCCTGTCCTGAACCAAGTGTTAGGATGGAGTGGGGCCTGCTCAGTAGCAGCAGGGAAGAGTAGCGGGCAGAGGGCTGCCTATGCACTGTTTAGAACGGTGCATGTCTCTTTGTCCAGCCGTCTTGCTACGGCCAGCCAGACATGGGCGCTTTAAATCTCTGGGCCGAGAGAAAGTGCAGGCCTCCAGTGCCCTGGGGTATGCTGTGAGAGGCCAATCCCTCCAATCAGGGCACTCTTCTCATGCTGGTTAACAGCATGTAAGCAGTGCAAGACTGGTCATGGGAGTTTGCTGGGGCCCGCACCGCAGTCTCCGAATAAGAGGCCCGGAGCGAGGAGGACGTCGTATCATCTGGATTCAGGTAAGTTTCAATGTTTTATGTGTTTGCGCACGCACCCACCCATTTGCCCAACCCCCTCTTCTATGATGCCAGCCGCCACTATTTATCAGCCTCGCTTCTGAGTACCATCAGCTCCAGCACCTCGTGATTCCAGTGGTTTGTAAGAGTATCCTTGCAAAGACCAGAGCTGACCCTACCAACAAATCGTATCACCTTAAATGGAAACGATTTTGTCTATCGTGCGAGAAATCTAATGTACACCCTATCACATCACCTCCAGAAAAGGTGGTGCCATACTTGCAATCTCTAACCAAATCCGCTCTGGCGAATTCCTCTGTTTAAGTGAATTTTGCTGCTATTTTAAGGTACAGGTGAACCTCGGGATCTCCTTCCTTGTGGTCCCACAGATTAATTGTCCAATTTCTTAAAGGACTATTTAGAGCTTATCCTCCAATAAAGTCCCTGCCACCTTCATGGCAGCCTAACACTGTACTAGCCCAACTGATCGAACCTATCCATTGGACTGAACTAAACTTCCTTACTTGGAAGGTGGAGTTGCTACTAGCTCTTACTTTCGCTAGAAGAATAAACAATTTGTAAGCATTTCACTATTATGGAACCTTTTTTACAATTCAAAGATAGCATGGTAATTCTTTGGACTAGTCCCAAATTCATACCAAAGGTTGCCACCGATTTACATCTCAATCATCCAGTTATGCTAAAGACTTTCTTTCCCAATCCTCAAACAGCTCTTCATACTCTTGATATCAAGAGGTGCTTAAAGTTTTACTTACATCGCACAAAGCATATTCATACTACAGATCAACATTTTGTGGCCTACAGAAACAATAACAAAGGTGGACCAGTTTCCAAGCCTACCATAACAAGGTGGATTTCAACAGCCATACAGTTCTGTCAATCTAAAGCAAGCAGGCCTTTAAGACAAAAAACTAAAGTGCACTCTACAAGAGCAGTCTCTACAATGGCAGCTTTATTTCCTGGGATGCCCATCAAAAGTATATGCAATGCTGCAACCTGGAGGAGCAGGCGCACTTTCACCCAGCATTACTGTCTGGATTTGTCGCAAAGCACTGATACAGCCGTGGGTCAAGCGATACTTCAGCATCTTTTCCAATAATGTGAGCCTGTTACCATGCAATGTATGTTGTACCCACCATCCCCTGTCATATTTATCCATTATTTTATTGGTTATATATTGCACTGCTAACTATTCTGATTCAAGAGTGTGAATCTATGAAAGATACCTCAATACTTTCAGAAACAACTTGTTACTTACCTGTAACTCCCATCCTCCAGTACTGGTATCTTTTATAGATTCACGTGCGACTCACCCTCCTCCCCTTAGAGACTTTCCTTCTTGGAAAGTGAGGACTAGCCTCTAGTGCTTGGAAAATCTGAGGGACGATTCCTCTGTTGAGACTGTTCTATGGGTGCTGTGCTTGATTGGTCATTGTTCAACTTTGGTCCTTTTTTTTAAAAAGGACATAAATAGGCTATTAAGCTGAACCTTGCATTATCTTTACAGCCTATTATAATGATACATACTGCTTTGCTATGGTACCGTGGAACTCCCACTACGGTGACGAGGAAAGATTCAAACATGTGAATCTATGAAAGATACCAATACTGGAGAATGGGAATTACAAGTAAGTAACAAGTTCTTTATTGGACACTACTGACAATTTTATCTTCAAGCATCGTTATGAGGGGTGAAGTCCTTCTTCAAGCATGGATATGGGAGTAATTTAATCATTTTGTGCCAGACCCAATGAATTGCTCTTATCTCTTCCTATCCTCCTCTACCAGTATAATTTGGGGTGCCCCAGAGATCTTTTTAGTCTGGTTGCTGAGCTTGGCATTGCCATCCATCAGTATGTTGATGACACCCTGTTATATCTAATGTTGCTGTCAAAAGCGGGTGTCCATTACCTATGGAACTGCTTCTCTTTGATTGAATCCTGGATGGTGTAGCCAGGGCCGGGCTGGCCGTAGCATGGACAGGGTGTTTCCCCGGTGGGCCGCTAAGATAGGGAGCGTTTTGGGGCCCCTGGGGTACCGATTTTGTTACAGGGCCGTTTTTGTAGCATAGCTGCAATATCGCCCCCTGTAACAAAATCGGCCGAACCCAGTCCTGGCAAACCGCTCGACCACAGCCCGAACCACCTGGGGGGCCGGCCGAGCACTTTGCCAGGGCCGGTTTTGGTTCCCAGTCTGGCTATGGGTGTGGCCATCCTAACACTCAGTCTACAGGTACTTTCTTTTATCTTCCTCTAGGACATACCTTCCAGTTTTGCCTTATATATTAATTCTAACTAAAACTGATGTGACTCCTGTCCTGTCCTTGGTTTCCTACTTGATTCCAAATTACATGGGCATAATGTTGCTGCAAAGTGCAAACCGCCCAAATACAATTCTCGCAACTCCGGTTAAATCCTTTTTTCCCTCCTAACTTACAACCGATTTTTGATGACCGATGCTGCCCCATGTTGATAGGAGTGTTCCCAAAGCTGACCTTCCTAAATGTGTCTCACTTCCCTCGATGGTAATTGTACACCCTGCTTCCCATGTTGTCACAGGCATCTCCCTCATTCTTACATGAGTGCATGTGCTACCCGTAGAAGTCCACATTCTATACAAGTTAGCCTGTCTGGCCTGCAAGGACATTATTGTACATCAAAAGTCTTATTCGTCTGCCAAGTTCCAAACTTCTGCAATCCGCCTGCTCTTCCTGCAAGTTCTTGGCTCATCTTCAACAAATGTTTTACTCTAAATCAGGGCTTGTCTGCCACATTCCTCAGGGTGTGGAACGTATTTCCACCATCTGTAAAACTCAATCCTACTCTATAGATGTTTAGGAAATAGTTAAAGATCTTTCTTTTTAATGAGTATTTAGCATAATTGGCAAAATGTACATATATGCTATGTTGGTCAAGTGCTGCATAATATATTGTGATTTGATTGTTAGTCTGTTGTATTTTGTATTGTTGTTCAGTGTTCCTTTAGCCCATTATCAAAAGTCCACACTTTATAGAATGCATTATAAACTAAATAGGAACTGAAGCAGGAGCTGGTTGAAGGCAGCATCCAAAGAGGTTTATTGTCTATGTTCAGCTCAACATCTACTCTCTGTGACAAACTTTGAACATGATGAAAATCGCCTGTGATTGGGCAGTAGTTCTGAAGACGAAAGCAGGATGCATGGTAAAAGGTGGCAGGATCCTGAGTCTCCCATATCTCACAGATATCCATTGGCCTTGGACTAAATTGGAGCCCCCTGGATGGCTGGGCTCCCTGAAAGGTTAGGGCCCCCGTCTGCTGTAGGGGCTTCGGTGCTTGTGTTATGCCGAACGACGCCATTGCCTGTTTTTTTCTTTTCTGAGGGTTAAGACAGGCTTGGAGCAAGTTGACACTTATTGATGTCACATTGTCCTCAATTGGTGTAACAACCTGCTCTCCCATATTTCTTTTTCACATTTTAGCAAATGTCCCGCACAAGCACAGATGGTGGCAACTTTCAGCTCCTAGTGTGTTTCTCTTGGAAACCTCTATTGTTTAGCTGGAAATGTCTCCTTTCCTCACGCTGGGGCACCCACTCACCAAACACCGCTCGTCTGTTCTTCCTATAACTTGCTTTTCATAACAGGGCAGTCTTAGGACTCCAACAAAGAGACCACAGGGATAGAACAGGGAAAAGTCAAACGTATTCTGTGAGAAATCTTTAGGTGGGAGCCATCTTTCGTTCCCAGTCTTTTGATGGGTAGCACACACTTACTGTCTCATTATGAGTGCCTTGGTACCTGGCCTGTCAAGTGTGACCCCTCACCCCCAACTGGAGTTACCAATCCGAGAACATCGCTAGCTCCGGAGGGAGGTGGAGAAAGTGACATGGAGAAAATGTGGGAACCTCGGGGCTTTTTTTTATAATGAGAATGTATACCAGCTGAATCGGCAATTCCGATTCCACTCAATTACTCCGTGGTTTATCAGCCAGAGCCCGCAGCTACTTCCCCAGCCAACATCTCTGGGTGACTGTACTGAATATGCAACTTTACCTCGGATCTCGTAATTGCAGCACTTGTAATCAGCAGTGTAAAGAAGGCTGGACTGCAGCCAACCTCAGTGACGTGGTTTTATATGAGGAAAATCCCAAATTAATTATTGTCTCCTTTTGAGGTGGTGCCAAGAAACCGATGAGTCCAACCAGTGAGGCTATCATTTTTCAGGACTGCGTGAAGGATTGCATACCCCACGACCCAGCCATCCACTGTAAACACACACATTCCTGAGAAGGGAGATGGCACCGAAAAGAGAAATGCTAGAAAAACCAGTACACAAAAATGTTGGGCTGGGTGGAGAAAAACATGAATTCTCAAAATACTCAAAGACTTACTTTCAAATGTTGTTTTAAAAGGCAGTCAATTTCAACACAGTTTGTATGCTTCCACCATTTAAATGCGAAAGTAATGTCGATTATTTTAGCGACTGTCTATTTGAGCATTGCCAGTAGATACAGGTTTGCTTTCTGGTCTGTCGGTAAGCTGCCCAGTGACGCTTAATATATCCTTTATCAAAATGGTGAGTTATATTTTATGTGGCCTGGGGTGTATAGGCCTTTCGACTTTCTGTAGCTCGTGCAGGCTGCAGAAGGAACGGATGCCCTTTTCAAATAAAACAGCATCAGCTTCTGACCAGGTGGTATGGTAAGATGAGCAAACTATAACTCACACCCCAGCCATGCACTACTAATGGCACACATAAAAAATCACCGATGACGTGAAAAGACATCATTGGTGACCTCTCAAGTAACAAAACTCATGAATTTTTAGTGGATTATAGGGTTTATTTTGTAACCATAACTACTTTAGGTGTGTTTTTTTCTGTGAATTTCTGAGTTTGTTTTTTTACAGGTGTTATAACAGGTGTTATAACCAATGTAACCATAACTTCACTTTAACCATTTTTGTTTCTGGTACTATTTAGGGTTGGCTCAGACCCTATGACCAGCCCACCGTCGTTGCCCAGCCCTGCTGCACACAGACCTTGTCAGTGCGTAGCTGGAATGTGCTGAAGGGCCTGGGCTAAGTCTAGGCCCTGAAACCAACTCACTGTGGTTGCCATCCATGCTGCACTTAGACTTTGGCCAAACCCTGTGTCCAACTGGTTGCAAACGACTAACCCTCTTTGAGCATGGCATTTGGTGTGACCGCAGGCCAGGCTATTTGCCCTTCCTTGCGCAGCGGGCCAGCGCCACTATGCACTGCCTTTTTCTTAATGTTGTTAAGGGTTGGCTAACCAAATTGTGGTGTGTGGATACTCATCTGTGGTACTGCAGGTCGGTTAAAAGGGGGTTGTTAGAAATGGGGGTCTCTAGTTGGCAATGGTTTGCACCTTGTCCAAGTAGGGACCCTTCCTTCTAGTCAAGATAAGGGAGTTACACTCCTAAAATAACCCCTGCTCACCCCCATGGTAGCTTGGCACGAGCAGTCATGCTTATCTTAGAGGCAGTGTGTAAAGCATTTGCACATAACCAACAGTAATACAGTGTAAGCACTACAAAAGGACACCCCACCAGTTTAGAAAAATATCCAATATTTTTATATACTGAAGACAAGACCAAAAACAATACAAATCTACAATACACTACTTAGAAATCTTCAGTTATCAAAATAACCTTGAAAAACAGTTCCTTGAAGTCAATAGCTCCCTCTGGGGCTATCACGACATCGTGAACAAATAAATCCAAACAGTTCTGGCTGACCGCGGCGTCGTGGGCCACCTACGGTGTCAGGAAGACCCGCAAAACAGTACCTTTTAGAAATGCAGGACGTCAGCGATCTCTCGTCCGAAAGCACGGCGTCAGCAGGCGTCTGTTCCGGAGGTCAGTGCAGGAGTCATCGAACCCTTGAAGTCACTCGTGTTGCAGATCGAACTCCTCGCGGTTGAAGTCAGGAGCTCTGGGTTCGGCAGGCGTCGGGTGCTGCGGTGCGAAGTGCAGCGGTGCAGCGTGCGATGCCCACAGGTCGTGGTGCGAGCAGCTGCTCGGTGGCAGCATCAGATGGCGCCGTCGGTTAGACCAGGGTTGCAGTGTGAAGTGATGCAGTGCTCGTCGCGGTGCTGGCATGACACAGTGCAGGCAGCGGCATCATCGGTGCTGAAGCGCTGTCGTCAGCTGACAAACTGGAGTCGATGGCGGCCGCGTCAGTAGGCCAAGGCTGCGGTGCAGGATGAGGGCGGTGCGTTGCGTAGCTTTACGAGTGGTGCCCTCGAACCACGGTGCAAGCAGCGGTGTCGATTTCAGCGTGGAGCGGCATCGTCGGGGATACCAAGGCATTGTGGTGAAGCGAGGCGGTGCCCACAAGTCGCGGTGTGAGCAGTGGCTCGGTGGCGGCATCAGCAGGCGTCATCGGTGAGACCAGGGTCGCGGTGCGGCATTGCAGCTTTGCCCTCTGCGGTGCCTTTAGAACACGGAGTTGGCAGCAGCGTTGTCGTCGGCGTCGGGTTGCTTTTTCTTCTGTTGCAGCACAAAACACACAGTCCCCAGTGCTGAGGGCAGAAGAACTTGTCTTTGCTGTTCCTGAGACTTCTTGAACAGGGGGCAAGCTCTACCTCAAGCCCTTGGGGAAACTCACAAAAGTAGATTTCAGAAAGTTCAGTTCAGTCCTTTCACTGCCCAAGACAGAAGCAGCCACTGCAGGTCAACACAGCAAAGCACTCAGCAACGTGGTAGTTCCTCCTCATAGCTTATCCAGCTCTTCTTCTTGGCAGTCTTCTTGGTCCAAAAGAGTTCTAAAGTTCAGGGGTTTGGGCTCCACTTTTTATAGCCCAAAATCCTTTGTCCTCTCAGGCAGAGAGTGTCTGTGCCCAGCCAGAACCAGTTCTGTCCTCTCTGGTGCAGCTTCTTGGCAGGAGGTGGAGACAGCATTGTTCAAGGCAGACAGGGCCTATTCAGGTGCAAAGGAAATTTCCTCCTACCACTCTAAATGCAGACTGGGCCTATTCAGGTGCTAGTGACAACTCCTCCCACTACTCTGAATGCAGCCCAGGTCTATTCAGCCCAGCCCTGACTCATTCAGGAAAGGCAGGACACACATCAACCCCCCCGGGTGGCTGTCTGAAAGAATGCACCTCCCCAACTCCTGTCACTCCAAAGCCAGACAGTCAATACACAAACCTAGCAGATGCACACTGGATGGCTAGGCAAGAAAATACCTACTTTCTAAAAGTGGTATTTTCAAACACAGAATGTAAAAATCACCCGCACTAAAAGATGCATCTTTAGATTCTGAGTGCAGGCATACAAAACTTTATTTTTGAATCTTGTCCCAATGGGAAGTTACATTTATAAAATGTTATAAATTAACTCCCATGCTTTCCTATGGGACAGATAGCCTTTCAATAGTGAAAAACGAAATTGGCAGTATTTCACTATCAGGACATATCACACACATCAGGGCATGTCCTACCTTTCACATACACCACACCCTGCCCACAGGGCTACCTTGGTCTTACCTTAGGGGTGACTAACATGTAGAAATTGGAAGGTTTAGGGCCTGGCATGTGGGTTCACTCACCAGGTCGACATGGCAGTAACAAACTGTGCACAGACCCTGTGGTGGCAGGTCTGAGTTACCTTTTCAGGGCTACTTCTGTGGGTGGCACAACCAGTGCTGCAAGCCCGCTAGTAGCATTTGATTTACAGGCCCTGGCACACTCAGTGCACTTTACTAGGGACTGACAAGTAAATCAAATATGGCAATTATAGAAACACCAATCCATAACACAATTTACACATAGAGTATATGCACTTTAGCACTGATCAGTAGTGGTAAACTGCCCAGAGTCCTAAAACCAACAAAAGCAGGTCAGGGAAAAATAGGAGGAAGAAGCAAAAGATAACCTTGCAAAAGGGGCCCTTTCCAACAGGGGTCTTTTTTTTGTTTTATTTAGATCCGCAGACAGACTGCTAACCCGGGTTTAAGGACTGTCTAGGCCACTCCACTCTACCCTGCACCACTCCACTCTACATCACTTCAAACAAACAATGGACAGTACGCCACTACACTCTATGACACTCTACTCTGGAAGACTTCACTCTCCACCACTGAACTCTACGCAACTCTACTCGGCATCACCTCACTTTATGCCACTGCACTCTACTTTGCACCACTCAACCCTACTACACTCTACGCCACTACACTATATGCCATTCTACTCTGCACCCCTGCACTCTATCCTGGATCACTTCACTCTGCTCCGGAAAATCTGCTCTATGCCACTGCACTCTATGCCACTCTACTCCACTTTACGCCACTCTGCTCTACAACAATTGACTCCACACTCTATGGCATTATACTCAACACCCTCTACGCCACTCCACTCTGCTCTACACCATTCCACGACACTCTATGCACTCCACTCTACTCCACTCTACCCAAATCAACTCTACAGCACCCTACTCCACTCTGTGCCCTTCCACTCTACAACACTCCTTTCTCTCCACGACACTCCACAGACTCTACTCCACTCCACGCCACTTCATGACACTCTACAACTCTGTACGCCACTATACTCCACTCTACTCTACTTTACAACACTTCACTCCATGCCACTCTCCTTTACGCCATTAGCATTTGGCAATTCTGAAGAACAGCCACACTGGTGTACACCGTGGCTAAAACATTGGCAAAGACCTATTGGCTATGCCAATGCTTGCCAATGCTTGTTTACCTTCCCAGTAAGTTTTCCCTCCCTTGACACAGTTGCGTAAAACTCAGCTTGTCAAAACTGCACCAGATTTATTAAATTGACTTTTGACCCCCCTTTTGACCCCCCTCCCTGTTTAACTTTGCCCCTTCCCCATTGAATCTGCATGAACGTTGAGGTGCTTACACTGGGCTTAACAGCCTTCCAAATGTCATGTAGATGGATTAACACTGAACACATAAAACGGTCCCCCCCCCCGTTGCAGCTGCCCAAAAATTGCACTGGCCGCAGATGACTAAACACAAATAATACCTCATGTGTATTCATCAAAATATGTCAGTTATTAGCTACAGAACACATTTTGACACCCCCCTTTTAACTGTGCTTCCCTTGACGATTCATCACCGATTTCAAATTACCAAGATTAAGCTAAAAATGCTAAACAACTACTAATTTTCATGCAAATTAATAAAAAAACGCTAAAGTTATACACAAATAAATAAATGCACCTTGTACACTCTGAACATGTATATAGTTTTTAACCCTTTCAAGCTTACCATAAAAATGTATTTAAAGGCTAATCCCTTGAAAAATATTGAACAGATTTACACCCAACTCAACAAGGACACTTCATTGACTAATGGTCTCCTTTCTTCCTAGTTTGGGGTAATGCCGTCCAGCTGTGTTTTCTGTACCAGAAAGCAAAGAATCTGACTAGCAATTAAAATTGAAAATGTCACTTTTTTACCCCTCCAGCCCCAACTTCTTTGGCCCATGATTTATAGATCTTCATGAAATAGGCCATAACCAACCTAGAGGAACTTACTATAACTCGCACACCTCTATATATAGTGTTGTATACTCACTAGGCAAACTGCATTAACTATCACGCTCCCCTTTACCATGCACTGAATATACCCTTTCATATTACATCACTTATACCACGTTAACTCACAGGATTCACAGTAACATTCATGACATCTCAAATGACATAATTTATAAGAACACCTTACAAAGTAAAGTGGCAAGTTATAGTTAATATAGTCAGCTTAGCGAGTTCACAACAGTGTGTATGGAAGTCTATGAGTTATATTAAGTTTTGCCCGGGGTGTAAATTATAAATGTAAGTTATAACTATAACTTTCAAATTTCTAGTGTTTGTGTGGTTTAAGGTCTTTTTGTATAGAAATATTAAAGCAAGTTTTCCTAACTATATCTGATCTTTACCCTTTGTATTTTTTCATTGTTTATATATTATTTGCCACACTCCACTGGTATAATTCTCAAAATGTTTGTTTTTCTCCATATTCACCAGACAAGTTCACTCAGCCTTGATCCCAACCCGAAATAATTTGCTCCCGCCCTGATTTAAAAAGTACACCCACAATAAACGATGAAGACAGACCAGTGGTCACAAAGGTCATAAAATATTCATACAAATCTCATGGAACTTCCTCATACCCAGATAAACATTCCATCACGCCGTGCCTAATACTTGTGTATAACCCGAATCATAATTATGATTTCACACCAAACATTTATTCTTCAATCGTTGACCCATCCTGTCCATGAACATAGAAAAGGGGTTTCAAATTTGGTTTTATTAACATTAATTGATAAGGGTAGGAAAACCCATTGAAAACCTGCAGGAGAAATGTCACACTGTTGAAGTAAGTTGAGGCTGAACGTCCACAAAGCCCAAACAATCTGACTCTGATACGGTGAACTGGTTTCTGTGAGGAATATTTGGCTAGTCCTTGGTAGAGGTCACAAATGAACAAACAACAGCAACACAGTTAAGAAAATAAACAATGCATAATGAATAAACCAATTTAGTTAAACAGATAAGAATGTAAAGAGAAACATTTCATTTAAATTAGCAAAATCTGATGTAGGCATACAATATTATATTTAAACTGAACTAGAATGCTTATTAAAAATGGCATACGTTAAGCAAAATCAAACAGGGAACTGTGCTTTATGTGGTACTTAAAGATAACCCTACCTCACAACATTCAAACAAACTCCCCAATGCCATGGTACCAATATTTTGGTATTTGAACAAAATATTGTTTTAAAAATATCAGGAGGCATAAATATCAGAAATGAAATATGGTGACAAGCAAATATTGTGAATGCACAAACATCTTTGACAATAATATTGTTTTTTGAGGTAAGTAATATCGTTGTCAATAATATCGATGTTTTTAATATCATTTTCCCAAATATAGTAGTTAAAATATAGTTTTTAAATCATTTTAATGCGTTTTAGTTGATATATTAATTTTATATTTAACTATTGTTTATATAAATGTTAATAATTGGTTTTAAAATATAGCTGGTAATTTTAAGTGATGTAGAATTTTGTATTCATTTTTAAAAGTAATTTATAGTGTTGCAGTGAGTGGTTTGGTTTGTAGGGGGATAGGGTAAGAAGGTAACTAGGTATTGAATGAATTAGAATGATTTAATAAACTTTACTTAATTATATGATTGATATTTATTATGTAATTTATGAAATACTGATTTATTTTGGGTATGTGTTATTTACAGACTGTTAGGTATATAGGGGTATAGAGTGGGAAGTTAAGTAATAATTAATTAACAATTAATTATTAATTCGTAATGAATTACTTAATTGATTTTTATTTCCATAATTTATCAATCAATCAGGATTTGTAAAGCGGTGATTAATCACCCAACAGAGTATCCAGGCGCTTGCAGGTCCCAAAGGCTCATTCGAACAGCCAGGTATTGAGGGCCCTTCGGAATTCTAGAAGTGACGTTGTGGTATGGAGTTGCGTGGGGAGGCTGAACAAAAAACGGCAGAAAAAGCAAGGAGAAAGCAGTGAAAATGAAGGAAAAACGGAGAGGCACTCAAGAATGGGGGAAAAAGCAAGGTGAAGGCAGTGAAAACAATGGAAAAGCAAGGAGAAGGCACACAAAAAATGGAGGAGAAAGCAGGACAAAGCAGTGAGAATGAAGGAAAAGCAAGGAGAAGGCTTTCAAAAAACAGGGGAAAAATCAAGGAGAAGA
This sequence comes from Lissotriton helveticus, assembly GCF_964261635.1. Taxonomy (NCBI): domain Eukaryota; kingdom Metazoa; phylum Chordata; class Amphibia; order Caudata; family Salamandridae; genus Lissotriton; species Lissotriton helveticus. Next base: position 1,001,017,500 of record NC_136061.1, read on the forward strand.
CAGGAGCAAGAGCGATGCAGCAGCACAGGGAGAGCTGGGCCTGGGACCTGCTTGCTCAATGGGGTTGCACTGTAGCCTCTATTAAGTAGGTCCTGGGACGAGGGAGTACTCATTTATTTTACCTATATTTTAGTTGTGGGCTGCTAGGTTTGTAGGGGTATAGGGTGGGAAGATCATTAGGTAATGAATAATGATCTATTAATTATTATTTGTAAATTAACTATTTATTTGAATCTTAAATATGCAAATTGTGGAATACTTATTTAATTTCTTTTATTTTAGTTGTGGGATGCTAGATATTTAGGGGAGTCTAGTGTGGGAAGTTAATTAAGTAATAATTAATTGATAATTAATTATTAAATGTTAGTTATTAAATTTATTTTAAATATGTAAATTATGGAATCGTAATTATTGTAGTTATTTTTCAACTGCAGGCTCATAGGTTTGTCGCAGTACAGAGTGGGAATTAATTAATAATTGAATAACAATTATTTATTCATTGATACATTTTTATTGAATAATTATGCAAATCAAATAATTGTTTTTAGTTTTTTCAATACATATGTGTGTTTATAGTTTATATATGTGTATATATATATATATATATATATATATATATATATATATATATATATATATATGTGTATATATATCAGCCGTGGCTGGAAGTGAGAGTACCGGCCGAGCGGTGACGTGGGGAGGGGGAGGGGCATAGTGGGGGATAGTAATGTATGGATTACGTACTTTAACAGGTGAGTAAACATATAAATAAATAAAACGAATTTCGTTGAGTGCACTGCATCACCAAATGCGATGCAGTGCGCGCAACGAAATTCTATCTATGTATTTATATGTTTACTTACCTGTTAAAGTCAGTAATCCATACATTACTACCCCCCACCCTGCCCCTCCCCCTCCCCACGTCGCCACCCGGCTGGTACTCCCACTACCGGCCGCGGCTGATATATATATATATATATATATATATATATATATATATATATATATATACATATGTGTGTATATATGCTGAGCTCCACAGAAAAAAGAGATTCGCACTCACGAGGGGGTTTAAATTCGGATCGGATTTATTTTGCACACAAGAACAAGACGCGTTTCGGCGGTACGCCTTCGTCAGTATAAGGCGGCCGCCATGACGCTACACATTATAAACAGGAATTACATCATGAAAACTCGTGGGGTCTGTCCCTTTTGGACGCCATTGCTATGTCAGGCAGCGCAAAAGCTAGCGCGATGAAAACAAATAAAGTATATACATTACATGTGGAGAAGTGTGGCTCACTGGTTAGAGCAGGCAGACCCTGGAGCAGAGGTCAGACCCGGGACCAGGGTTCAATTCCCGACGCGGCAGGGTCTTGAGCTCAAATGTCCACGGACTCGATAATTCTCGCTCCGGTGCCTGCCCTAATCATGGGTTCTCACTCTGCAACTCTGGGCATTAAGTTTGCTTAATCTCCACAACGGCCCCTCCGCGGTGGGATGCCTGGCTTTCACCTTGGGGATGCCCTGTAGGGGCTATCTCACAGGGAAAAGCCAGGACGGGTTCCCAAGGCAAGCGCCGAGATGCCTCCGGGTCATTCGAGCGCTATATAAGAACATACAAAAAAAAAATGTGTGCTTGAAAAACATGTAAATGGCGCAATCATAATAATAAGAACATGAATTGTATACATTCACTGGGTTCAAAATTGGGAGACCAACAATTATCGAAAATTCAGTTAATGCACTTCATGGATTCATATTATGAATGCAAGTAACAATTCAAAACAGTGCCTGAATGGGCTTATGTGGTATAATGAACACTTATTAGACCTCGTCTCTCCCATTAGAACCAAACCAAAATTGAGCCCTCAGATGGGCTGATGGAACAAAATTAAACCATTCAAAAATATAAAGTTCAAAAATTGAATTAGCAACATGATTACTTTCCTCTTAGATTCAAACTGCACTGAATGAATCAAAGATGGATTACTATAACCATACATGTAAGGCTCACTTCATCTTCTACTTCAAATCATCACATTAGGCCTGAACTTCCACTAGTAATCTCAATTCTCAAAAAAGAGAAAGAAAAATTAATTCAAACAAATATTATATACAATATTTACAGGTGTACTCTCAGTTCCTCCCCCATGTTGAGTCCCAAAGGTGTTTTAGTTGCCAAATCAATAATGTAACGAGACTCAAGTCTCCTAAGGCGTTCTCTCTGTCTCCACCTATGGAGTCTCGTGCTATGTGGTCTAGACAGAAGTAGCTCAAAAGTTTGCGATTGCTATTGTGGTGAGTGGAGAAATGACAGGTAATTACTATCATTATTTTGTATTGCCCTTTGATGTTCCAAAATGCGGATTTTGGCTGGGTGGATTGTGCTCCCTACATATCTAAGGCCGCACGGGCAAATGAGACAGTAAACTACGAAGGCTGTCAGACAGTTCATAAATTTCTTTATGGCTACCGGATCACTCCTACCTGGTACAGCGTAGCATGTGATGTTCTTACTATCTGCACCCTCCTTGCATTTATTGCAAGGGTAAAAGCCACTTATACCCTGTATACCTCTGGTAACAGGGGCTAAATGGCTATGCACTAGGTGATCCTTGAGTGATCCGGACTTGCCAAATGTTACAGACGGGTGTGCTGGAATGTCACGACCAATAATAGGATCAGATTTCAATATATTCCAATTGGAATGTATAATTTTCTTAAGGCTCTTTGCCGCATTAGAGAAATTCGTGATAAGCCTGAGATTGTGAGTACCTGCACTTCTCTCTTTAGGAGTTTCCTTAATCAGATCCGTTCTGCTCTTAACCTGGGCTTTCTTCCATGCTTCACTCAGGACCCTTTCTTTATAGCCATGCTCCCTGAATCTGTTGAGGCAAGCTGTCCCTGCCTCCTTATAATCTTCAGACCTGGAGCTATTGCGTTTAATACGCAAAAGTTCGCCATAAGGAATACTGTTCTTAAGGCTTGTGGGGTGGCTGCTTCCTGCATGGAGCACTGAATTGCCCGCTGTCGGCTTCCTGAAGAGTGCTGTCTGTATCCTGCCATCTGCTATGAATACTCTGACATCTAGGTAGTTGACCTCGGTATTGCTAATCTCACCAGAGAATTTTAGATTCAAGTTGTTACTGTTAAGATGTTTGATATATCCCTCGCCTGACTCTCTACTGCCTCGCCAGACAAGAAAGAGGTCACCAATATAGCGCCTCCAAATTACGGTTTTGTCGACCCAATGGTCGCAGGAGTCCGACAATGCCACCCGCTTCTCCCACCAGCCGACGAACAAGTTCGCGTAGCTGGGGGCGAAGCAGGCTCCCATGGCCGTCCCCCGCTTTTGTCGGTAGATCTTGTCCTGAAAAGTAAAAATGTTATTGAACAGGCAGAAACGAAGAAAGTCAATCAACATCTCACTGTGTTCTCTGTATTCTGATGGTCTTTGTTGCAGAATCTGGCTAATCACATCTATGCCTTGTTCATGTGAGATACATAGACTGGCTATATCCAATGTCACCATCAGGAAGTCCGATTCCCATGGGCTTCCTTCCACATATCGTAGGTAATCCTTCGTGTCTCTAGTATAGGAGGACAATTCCTCCACAAAGGGAAAGAGGTAGAAGTCTATGAACCTCGACATGTTCTCCAAAAGACCCCCAATAGATGAAATTATGGGGCGTCCTGGCGGTTTCTCAGGGTCTTTATGCACCTTTGGCAGGTGGTAGAAGGTGGGAATCCTTGGATTGTGAACTTGTAAGAATTTAAATTCCTCCAAAGACAGCATACCTTTCTCGTGCCATTTACGCGTCAGTGATTCGTACTGTGTGATACTTTCCAAGTACTCCTTCATTGTAATGGGTGCATAATTATCTTGGTTGCTAAGTTGAAGAAGAGCTTCTTTGCAGTAGCTGTTACGAGTTTGTAAGACCACATTACCACCCTTATCAGAGGGTTTTATTATTATGCTCTTGTCGACTTCCAAATCCCTTATTGCTTTCCTTTGATCGTATGTCAGGTTCCACTTAGGTCTATTATCCCCTACTGGATTCTCCCTCAATTTCCGGAGATCGAGCATGACCTTGTCGTGGAAAACATCAATTGTATCCATAGTCGTTGGTGGTACAAATTTCGAAACTGGTTTAAACGGAGTTGCCGCTCTTTTCTGAGAGGTACTTGTGGTGGTTCCAAGGTTAATCATATCTAATTCCTCTTGGCTTGCTGTTACGCCTTCCACATTAAGATCTTCCAGGATCGCAAGTAACTCCAACTCATTTTTATTTATTGGGTTAGGTCCTGGTAGTTGGGGGATACCATCTGAGCTAATGTCTTTAGATTTGAAAAACTTGTACAGTTTGATTTTATGCACCAGTTTGAAAATATCTATGCGTGTCTGTACAATCTCGAAATTGCTTGTTGGGCAAAAAGTTATCCCCAATTGTAAGACGGATGTCTCAGAGGGTGTCAGTATTTTAGGAGTCAAATTATTGATGGTTAAATTTTCGGTGTCTGTCCCATGCGCAGTTGGCATCACTAGTGTTGAGTGGTTTTCTTCTTCGATTTTCTGAAGGTGCCTGCACCTCTTTTTGGGCGCGTGCCCCCCACCTCTCGTAGTGCGCCTGTGGCTGTTTCGGGCGGTCTTCCATTCCCTCCTATTAACCACGATTGCCTTATTAGGTCAAATCCCTCGTGAAAATGGGGAGGTGTTGGTGTGCTCACTCCTGCCGCTCCTCTTGTCTCACCGTCCGAATGTTCTGCCCCAGAGACTTCTGATTCTGAAGTTTCTGGGACTGCTGTCTGCTGCTGTGATCTGTTTCTCCTCAAATCTCTCCTATGGGCGTCGTACTTGCGAGCAAAAGTTAGAATTCTGCCTTGCTCTTAGTCTTTTGCGTCCCTCTCAAATTTTTGTTGTTTACGTTGTTTAATTTTACCCTCGTAGATCTCCAATCTTTTCTTCATTTGAGCTCTTAAAGCATCATGCTCATCCTTGCTCCCCTCTTCAGCAATCTTCGTTTGAAATTCGCTAATATTATATAATGTCTCCTGTCTGTCAATCCAAGCGAATTTGACTAAGATTACCAGCATACCCTTGGATGAGGCTGCAGTGTATTCAGTCCACTCATTCAAAAGTTTAGGGTTCGGGCTCTCATAGGCTGGTATTGTGTAAATTCTGAGTCCCCGGGGCACCCTATTAACATCAATGTAGTGTTGGAGTGATGTAGCCTCCCACCACTTCCTGGTTTCACGTTCGATAGTAATGTATGGATTATGTACTTCAACAGGTAAGTAAACATATAAATAAATAAAACGAATTTCGTTGAGTGCACTGCATCACCAAATGTGATGCAGTGCGCGCAACAAAATTCGGTTTATGTATGTATGTGTTTACTTACCTGTTAAAGTCCGTAATCCATACATTACTACCCCCCCGCCCCTCCCTCTCCCCATGTCACCGCCCGGCCGGTACTCCCACTACATACATATGTGTGTATATTTTTGCATCACAAAAGAGGCGGCACAACCGGATACTTTGCTGAAGCCTTTTAATTAGCGCTTCACTCCTGAAGCGCTAATTAAAAGGCTTCAGCAAAGTATCCGGTTGTGCCGCCTCTTTTGTGATGCAAAATTAATATTGGGTCAGGATCCGACCCCTGGGCTGAGCACACACTGTCGAGCGCACTCGTTAACTGCAGGATCACACTGTGGAGAAATATGTGTGTATATTTATATATATATATATATATATTTGTTAATTTATTTTATTAAGCGTTTAATATTTTTCTACATTCATGGGGTTACTCATATATTTAATGTGTTTGAAGTGAATTATTTCCCTACTCTTTAACCTCTTTGCATTTCAACACTTTCCTTACTGTTGCGCTGTTTGAAGTCGGAATAGTACATTTCACATCTTCGAAATCCAACGCGTTCCCTACTGTGGCAGAGACTGGAGGGGGAATAGTAATTTTTACCCCCCAAAGTCCAACACTTAACCTACTTTTTCACTGATTGAAGTGGGAATAGTAATGTTGCTTCTCTGACATCCAATACTTTCCCTACTTGTGCACAGACTGGAGTGGGAGTACTAAATTGTACCCCTCCAAAGTCCAACATTTTCCCTACTGTTGAGCTTTTTGGAGTGGGCATAGAAAATGTCACCCCTCCAAAATCCAACACTTTCCCTACTTTTGCGGAGACTTGAGTGGGAATAGTGAACTTTACCCCTCCAAAGTCCAAAACTTTCCCTACTGTTGCGCTGACTGGTGTGTGAATGGTAAATTTCACCCTCCGAAATCCAGCACTTTCCCTACTGTTGTACAGACTGGAAGGGGAATAGTAAATTTTACATCTCTAAAGTCCAACGCTTTCCTTACTGTTGCCCAGACTGGAGTGAGTGGGAATAGTAAATTTGACATCTTTAAAATAGAACACTTTCCCTACTGTTGCGCTGGGCTATTTGGATTGGAAATAGTCAATTTCACTCCTTCGAAATCCAGCGCTTTCCTTACTGTGCAAGACTGGAGTAGGAATACTAAATTTTACCCCTCCAAAGTACAACACTTTCCTTACTGTTTCACTGATTGGAGTGCGAATAGCAATTGTCACCCCTCTGAAATCCAATGCTTTCCCTACTGTTGCGCAGACTGGAGTGGGAATAGTACATTTTAACCCCCAAAGTCCATAACTTTCCCTACTGTTGCACTATGTAAAGTGGGCATAGTAAATCTCACCCACTCCCCCGAAACCCAACATTTTCCCTACTTTCCTTACTGTTCCAGAGACTAGAGTGTGAATAGTATATTTTACCCCTCCAAAGTCCAACCTTTTCTCTACTGTTGCGCTGACTGCAGTGGAAATGGTAAATGTCACCCCCCAAAATCCAGCTCTTTCCCTACTGTTGCACAAACTGGACAAAGAATAGTACATTCTACCTCCCAAAAGTCCAACACTTTCCCTACTTTTGCTCTGTTTGGAATGGGAATAGTAAATTTTACCTCTCTAAAATGCAATTATTTCCCTATTTGTGCCCTGTTTGAACTGAGAATGAGAAATTTCCCTACGTCGATATCCTATGCTTTCCCTACAGATTTGAGTGGGAGTAGTAAAATTTGCCTTACAAAGTCCAACACTTTTCCTACTGTTGAGTTGATTGGAGTGAAATATTAAATGTTAGCCCTCCGAAATCCAATGATGTTCTACTTTTGCCATGTTTGGAGTGAGAGTAGTAAATGTAACCCCTCCCAAGTTTAACACTTTCCCTACTGTTGCAAAGATTGAGTGGAAATACTAGATTTTACTTCTCTGAAGTCCAAAACTTCCCCTACTCTTGTACTTTTTTGAGTGGAAATAGTAAATTTAGCCCCTCCAACTTCCATCACTTTTCCTACTGTTGCTTAGACTGCAGTGGGACTAGTAAATTTGACCCCTTCGAAATCCATGCTTTCCCTACTTTTGTCCTATTTGGAGTGAGAATGGAAAATTTCACCCAGATGAAATCCAGGGTTTTCGCTACTAATGCACAGATTCGAGTGGGAATAATAAATGTTACCTTCCAAAGCCCAACACTTTCCCTACTGTCACGCTGACTGAAGTGAAATAGTAAATTTGACCCCTCCAAACTCCACTGCTTTTTCTACTTTTACCATGTTTGGAGTTAGAATAGTAAATTTAACTCCCCAAAGACCAACACTTTCGATTTTATTGGGGTTACTGGTGTAGGACTACAGTAGAATACTGTTGTATAATCTAGAGTAGGAATAGTATATTTAATATTCTTTGACTTTCCATAACATTGATTATATAGATTTTATATCATTGATTGTTTTTTTAAAAATATTTTTTATGATTTGTTTTTATTTTTAAATGTATTTGAATTTTTTTAATAACTTTTTGTAAATTTGTTTTGGTGATTTTTCAATTTACATTTTTCATTCATTAGCTACATCAATATATTTTTTCTAATTCAATAGTTTATATGTTTTATGTTTTTTTCGTCCATGTATGTTATATATACTGGTTGGAGTGACTGGGGTAGGAGTAGGAATAGTATATTTAATATTCTTAGACTCCGATCGTTTTCATAATATTGGTTATATAGATATTATATTGTTGTTTTATTTTTTTCTAATTTGTATTGTTTGTTTTTATTTTTAAATGTATTTACATTTTTAGATTGTTTTCTGTAAATGTGTTTTGGGGATTTGTCAATTTACATTTATCTATTTATTTATTATCTACATTAAGATATTTTTTGTGATTCAATAGTTTATATTTTTTATTGTTTTTTGTGCATGTATATTATGTATACTGCTTGGCCCGGTTGAAGGCATTTGCTGAAATGCATTGGCTAGCCACATTATTGTATGGAGAAATAAAGAAGGTATTTACACCTCACAAGGATTTCTTGGTTCTTTTAGCACCTTGTAATTACCTGCAATTCGCTGAGTGCCACTGGTGTCCAGGAGGTGGCAAAGGAAAATGAAGAATTGAACATATATAGTGTAACATGATTAATACAAATATTTTTATTACATTATATTAATATTTTAAATGTATTACTATGAGTATATATACATACATATATTTGCATCTTAATACATGTAAAGGATTCCAAAAAATATATAATATAAAGATTTTTATTATTTATATCATTTATATACATTTTCATAGTAATACATTCAAAATATAAAAAAATATAATGTAACATAACGTTTTTATTAATTCTTTATTAATTCTGTTACACTATATATGTGTGTGTGTATATGTATATATATATATATATATATATATATATATATATATATATATATATATATATATATATATATATATATATATATATATATATATATATATATATATTACCTACTGGCGGTCGCCAGTAGGTATATATAGTTAGGATTTTTTCCCTATGGGATTTTTGAAAATTCTATGTCTAATAACTTTGGCGTTTGTGGACGGAATTGGCTGAAATTTTCAGGAAAATGGAGCATTTTGTTTCTGAGCAGCCCCTGAAAATTTGGGGGGGGGGTTCGTGAAGGGGGGGCCGAGAAAAAAGGGGGGTCCCAAAACGTGTTTTTCCAATGTTAATTTCCATAGGGCGGTTGGCCTCACTTTTAGCCCGAACGGCTGAATGGATTTGCACGAAACTTGGCAAAATTGTAGGGACTGTTAGCCCGATGTGCCTTTGCTAGGTCTCAATATATGTGCTCCAGTGGATTTTGAGAAATTAACGTTCAAACAAAGATATATATCTGTAAGCGTGCTCTGGGCAGCGCTCCGGTTCGCGTACTTTACGCGTAACGGAACTTCGCGAGGCGAAGCTGATTGGCTCTCCGGTGTCTGTCAACATTCTAAACAGTCCGGAGCGGCCGCCATCTTGTCTCTCGGTAGGATCGAGAGACAAGAGGAGGCCAAAACAAAGGGGGAAATGACCATAAGTGGGCATAGTAGATCCTCCCTGACCCCCTAGGTTTGATGTGGAGGCTTTAAAAGGGCCGCGCCCGGTTCGCGAACCGGGAAGCGTTCTGGGGAGCGTACTATAAGGAAAAAAGAATGATAGACTTTTCAAATACTGTATGTTAATTGATTGTTGGTTTTGTTGATTATTTTTTAATTTCTTTATTTTTTAAGCAATTATTTATTATTGTGATTGTGTTTCAAAATTCAATAAACTTTCTAACATTTCACTGTCTGAAATGTCATTATTTTCATTGAACATAGTTTGTAATCTCTGAGGGTGTAAAATGTCCTCATTTTGAAGGAGGTCATCTACTGCTTGCACACATTGCAGTAGTTCTTGGTCCCAAGTTTCATCCATAAATTCTATATAATTTGGATCAATTATTTCTTGGCTGCTCTCTTGCAGGACAATTTGAAATTAAACTTTGTGTTCGCCTTCCATTTTGCCTGAAATTTGGATAAAAAAAATATATATTAGTAGAGATAGGGCACTGTTGGGATTAATTTTAGATAGGCAGTTTTTATCAGTGAATTTATCTTTGGGCAGTGTATAGTATCAGAGTGGAAGTAGGAATATAAAAAAGTGTATGTCATTTAACGTAAGTAATTTCATAATTATACAAGAGAAGCCTAACTCCATCCATAACTATAACAGAGAAGTCTATCTAAATCTATAACTACTACAGAGGGATAGTAGTCAAAATGGCTGTGTTTCATTCTCTTCCTTTATATATATTCAGGTATATAACCAATCAAATGTCAGGTAAAAAAAGTAGAAAATGAAAGTAACATTTTCATTGGTTGTCAATTCCAACACTTCAGATGTGTTGTGTGAAGTAATTTACCTCACGGTATTTAGAGAGGTCTTCAGGCTAAATGGCTAAATGGAATTTCAATCAAATTTGTGAAAATGATAGGGATTGGTATGTAGTATGAGCTAATCTATATTTGGTGAGAGTGTCTCCAGTCGTTTTTCTGTAAATTACTTTCCCACCATTTTTGATGGAGCGCTTCCCGGGGAGCGACCCGGTACGCGAACTGGCGAGCGCCCCGGTACGCGAACCTGAAGCGTTACGGGAGTCCACCATTTTGTGTTTCGGTCGAATTAAGATACAAGATGGAGGGCAACTAATGTTTAGAATGGGTAGAAGGGGGCACGGTAGACTTATCTTGACCCCCTAGGTTTTGTGAGGGTGGCTGAGGAGGCCCATATGTGCGGAAAAAAACATTTTTAAAAAAAAATTCGCGAGGTTAGCTTCCGGTTCGCGTACCGGGTAGCGCCCCGGGGAGCGTACTTTGTTGAAAATTAGTGAAAAAAGTTAGAGTAAAATAATAATTGTGAGTGATCAGATGTAGGGTAGCTCTGAGAAGAGCTTTTGGGTTTATGGTACATTTAGGTACTTATAAGTAGGTACCAATGCACAGTCTTAAATTCAGAATGAAAATTCTGTTGCCCTCATCTGAGAAGTGAACTCCATCTCCTCTGTAGATATCTTGCATGTAGTAACGCAAGTTATTGTTGTACACGGAGCCCATTCCATGGTCTCTCATGTAAGCTGAAACAGATTTGTTTACATGCTTCCTCGACTTCTCAAATTGTGGACAAAATTGGTTTGACCACCTCCATTTCTGTCTTTGGCATATATTTGAATATACCAAGGCAGTTTGAGGAAAAAGTGCCATCAATTGCTCAAAGGTGTCCTTTAAAAGCATTTCCAGACCTACCCCAGTCAAAGTGCCCAAGTCATTACCTCCACAGTGCACAATTAACAGGTCAGGTTTTGGCAAATGCATAAAGGTTTTCACCAATGGTATCAATTGGTGACATCTTAATCCTCTGTGGCCAAACCACTTAATTTCCACATCTTGTAAATTGAGGTTAGGTAAATTTTTGTTATAAGCATACCTCTGAGCCCAGTAGATGTAACTATGTCCAACAATCCAGACAGAAAACATGGTGAGAGAAGGTTCTCCTGCAGTCAGATGAAGTGTGGCAATGAAATGGCAGTTGAAAAAATAAGAGTTTAAAATGAAAAAAACTGTGGAGTTTCTGTGTTAATGAAGCAGTAACAGTGATTGGTGGATTTTGATTGCTGAAAACAGAAAGTTAGGGTGCATGGATGAGTTCTTTGAAAGATGTATTTTGAGTGGTCAATAAAAAATCATTTTATGAAAGATTGCACTGGATATGCAGGTGCACTGAGAGTTCAGAGTTCAATTGAAACATTGTTGTGTGAACTTGCAAACACCAGAGGTCTTCCAAGAGGTGGTTGCTATGCAAAAAAGGCAGAGAGGGCAGAAGGGGGAAGGGTTTTGATTTGAAAAAAGTGAGGGAAGAGTTTTGATTGGGTGACATGAGAGATATGTGTGAAGAATTACAGCATTTCTGTGCTTTTGATAGCTGCAGACACTCTGGAGTGCATACCTTTTGCTCTGCTAAAGACAAAGTGGTGTGTTTCTGAGACTGTTTTGAAACTCATAAAGTATTTGCTAAGGTGAGAAAAGATTTATTTAATTTAGATAGAGAATAGTGTGCTTTAAGGAGAAAATTATGAAGAAAGTTGTGTTTTTAAAATGTTGCTTTGCCTCAAGTGTTTTACAAATAGATTTTGTTTCTTTGAGAAAATGTAATTGGAGAAAATGTGAAGTATTAGTACTGACAGGGTGTTTTTGTGCATAGGAGCTGTGGAGTGTTTTCAAATTATGACTTGAAAATCGTTTTTGAGGAAAAGGAATGGTTTTAAAATTTATGACAAGGACATAATGGTGTATGCTTCTTTATAAGGCATTTCAGTGTCTCTGATGTTATTTTTCCCATTTTAATGTAAGACCTTTCCCTGTGGAGCAAATTGCTTGTAAATATGCTCCCACCTGTGCATGGCAAATTTAGATTTTGATTGCTTGCATTACATAGTCATGTAAAAAGTGACCCAAACATGCTGCAAAGGCAATCAAAAAACGCTTTCATGTGTCTTAAGGACATTTTAAGTCATTTCCCCATGTGGAGTGTTTTCAAATTATGACTTGAAAATCGTTTTTGGGGAAAAGGAATGGTTTTAAAATTTATGACAAGGACATAATGGTGTATGCTTCTTTATAAGGCATTTCAGTGTCTCTGATGTTATTTTTCCCATATTAAATTAAAAGACCTTTCCCCGTGGAGCAAATTCCTTGTAAATATGCTCCCACCTGTGCATGGTAAATTTAAATTTTGACTGTTTGAGTTACATAGCCATGTTAAAAGTGACCCAAAAAAGTTGCAAAGGCTTTAAAAAAACACTTTCATGTGTCTTAAGGACATTTTAAGTCATTTCCCCGTGGGCAGTGTTTTCAAATTATGACTTGAAAATCGTTTTTGAGGTAAAGGAATGTTTTTAAAATTTATGTGCGCCATATGCCCCCAAATTTCTTTTTCAGGGGTGCAGCAGGGTGTTCTTGAGACACCCCTGCACCCTTGGAAAAATTCCTAATTTGCGATGAGCTAATTGATAATCGCAAATTGCACCTTCATTGCTATGGGCCTCCTCGCCCATGGAAATGAATGGGTAATTTGCAATTAGCAATTTGCTCATCGCAAATTAGGAATGGTAAAGAATCGCTATTTATTCCTTAAAATTCGCTATTTAGGAAATGCAAAATAGTTTGATGATACATATGGCGGTTCATCTCTAACAAGATAAGAAGCTTAGGGATAGATTTATGATGACTTCATTGGTAGGCCTTTACATGTATTATCTCCTCTGTATTCTTCAACAAGCGTAACTTTGATCTGCAACTCTGAGTAGGCCTCATTTTAAACAAACCTCTGGATAGGCCACACCTTATCGTCATCCTGAATTAATCATTTAAAATGCTAGGGACAGATTTATGATAGGTGTATGCCTCTTTTGCGCCACTGTGCGTCACTTTTCTGATGCAGCGGCGGTGCAAAAGATTTGCTATGAGGTGACAAAATTACAAATTGATGCATTTAGGCAGATGTGTCATGCTGGAAAAAAAACGTGCCACATGGTAGGGAGGACATTTCCCATGAAAAGAGCCTCAGCAAGAAGTTGTACAGTTTCAGTCTGAAGATGTTGTCGCATCGAGAAATCGGAGCTTACGAATGTTCTGACCGGTTGTCTTCAGCAAGTCTCTATGCCAAGTCCAGGAGTATCGTTTGGGCGAGTCTTGGTCTTGCTGCAACGCGTAATCGAGTTCTGAAACCTGTGCGGGAAATTGAGTATTTGGCGGAAAAGGAGCCAAACAGTACAGACATTTTGAAGACCAACATGTTGGATACATATTATCCAAATCGAAGCAGTCACCTCGAGAATGTTTGTCTGTATGAGGTTCTTCAAAATTACATATTCAAGAGGAACATCAAAGAAGATACTGAGAAAGGAGTGTATGCTGTAATAGGAAGTGAGGGATGTCTGATCAAGCAAAGAAAATGCCACTTGGTAAACCATCGGAAAATTGAGTGGCGAATCTCCTGAAAAAAAGGAGTTTTTCTATTTAGCACTTTTGCAACTTTTCAAGCCTTGGCGTGCAGAAGAGGAACTGCTTGGAGATTTCCTCTGTTACGAAGACTCTTTCAATGCTGCCAAGGAGACCATAGAATGTCCTGCTTTTCCCAAATATGTAGAAATGTTGAATGCGGAAATTGAGCAGGAAGCAACGATTGCAGCCGAGATTGCCAGAGACAGTTCTCAGGACAGTCAGAGTTCTGCTTCATTGAGTCAGGATCCACTAGGAGGACCTGTTATCGAAAATGAAGCTGCCACTGCTATGAATGAAGTAGAAAGAGCCATGGCACATGCTCAGGAGGATGCGGTTAACTTATAAGAGTTGGAAAGACAACTCAACGTTGAGCAGAGGAAAATATATGACGAAGTTACCATGCAAATTGATCATGGATTAAGTCATGACAAGAAAGAGTGCTCATGTACGTCGTTGAAGCCTGTCCGACTGTACGTGAGTGGAGAAGCGGGAACTGGAAAAAGTTTCCTTATTAAAGCAATTTCATGTTATTTGCAGGAAAGGACAGAGTCATCGCTGTCTTGTGTTGTCACCGCTCCAACTGGACTGGCAGCACATAACATTAAAGGGATTACTTTACATCGTTTACTGATGCTGCCAGTGGAGCATGACAACAAATTACAATATCACAAGCTATCTGGAGATGCTTGTTGTGAAGTTTCAAGAATCTTGAGGAAAATGAAACTTCTTATCATTGACGAAGTAAGCATGGTTTCCAATGTCATGCTTGCCTTTGTGCATTTGAGAATGCAAGAAGTTCTCAAAACAGAGTATGATGTGTTATTTGGTGGCAAACACATCATTGTTTTCGGAGATCTTCTGCAGCTGACACCAGTGAAAGGGCAACCTGTGTTCAAAATGCTCACGCATGAAGATACCAGGAAGTGCCTAGGGAGCATTGGCAACGTCAATATATGGTTAAACTTCAATTATGCTGAACTGCATGAAAATATGCGTCAGGCGAAGGATGAAGTTTACAAGACTATTCTACAAGATGTTAGAATTGGAAAAGTGACCGAGCATGGGAAAGAAGCTTTACATGCACGATTACTGTCAAATTTATATCCAGAACAAGATGTTGTGCCTGAGAATATTTTTCAGAAAATTACTGAGAAGAAATCTGGAATATGTTTGATGCCAACTCTTGCAGAATGTGCCAAATTCAACAACAAAATGTTGCATTTGGAAAAGCAAGAGATTGTGAAACTGGAAGCTATTGACAGAGTAGAGCATATGGGATCAACAATTATTTTGTCTGAGAATTTGAAAACAAAATTGGATTCATTAGAGAAGACTATATCTAAAACTGCAGGTTTTGAAAAGACTCTGAATGTGTGCTTGAACTGCCGTATAATTTTAAGAAGGAATTTACATGTTGAAAGAGGTCTGGTAAATGGATCAATGGGTAATGTTGTTGATTTTGTAAAATACAGAAATAGAGATGGAATTGAATTTTTAAAAATTAAATTTGATGGCATTGAGGAAGTACAGCTAATTGGTCGTTGTTCTGCTAGATTTTTGCTTGTAAAAGACTTATATGTTCGCCGTAAGCAGTTTCCTGTTTGCTTGGCATATGCGGTGACAATCCATAAATCGCAAGGTTTAAGTGTAGACAGTGCATTGGTGAATATTGGCAGGTCTGTGTTCAAGGAGGGTATGGCATATGTGGCATTGTCACGAGTTAGAACTTTATCGGGATTGTACTTGATTGAGTGTGATGTCACAAACATTTGTGCGGATCTAGATTGTGTTAAGGAATACAATAGGTTAAGAAGAGAGTATGCGCCACATTTGCCTCAATATCCTTTGTTTGAGAAACGTGTGGTAGGCCGGAAACAAAGAAATGTGACCAATACTAGGGAGGTTGCAGCAAAAAGACGAAAAGTCGATGAACCTGAAAATATAAGTAGAAACAAAAAGGATTCTGTTGAAGATGTTGTTGGTTTTCAATTTGAAAACAGTTCTGGTGTCAACTGCTATGCTAATGTAGTGGTTAATGTTTTGTTTTCTCTAGAAAATGTAAAAGAAGAGATTGTGGTCAATTCTGATCAAAGATTTTGCAGTTTGTTAAATTCGGTGTTAGAGAAATGTAGCACTGATAGAACAAAAATAGAAAGTGTGTCTGAAATTCGAAATCTGTTAGACAGATGTTCAGGCCAAACACAATTCTCTCAAAATATTCAGCAAGATTGTCAGGAGTTTTTAATGTATATGCTTGATGTATTGCATGCTGAAGGTGTAGATGTAGATCACCTGTTTGGGCTTTCTTATCAATGGCAGCATGACTGCGAGAACTGTAGGGTATCAAGTACTACTAGTGTAGACTCAGAAAGATTTATATATTTAACTTTGCCAGACAGTAAATCAGTCTCTTTTAATAAACTAGTAAAAGCAGCTGATCACAACATGGAGTGTAGCCAATGTAAATCTGAAATGATGTCCACATTATTTATACGAACATATGGCCAGTATGTTATTTTAATGTTCCAACGATGTAGGCCTGATGGAACAAAATTGACAACTTTAATTAAAAATTTTGTGGCTTCACAGTTGTCAATATCAGGAAGGACTTTTGTAACTGCAGCAATTATATATCATGACGGTCCTTCAATAACATCAGGACATTACACAACTTATTTAAAGTCTAGAAATGGCTGGTCATTCTGCAATGATTCTGTTTTAATTTTCAAAAAAAAATTGCCGTATGACCTTAAAAACTCTTACCTGGTGTTTTTAAAACCAAAATTTTAGGGAAAGAATCTCGGGATGTGCTCTGAAGAAGTTCTAATGGCTCCTACACGATTTGGCCTTGAGGATAAGTGTAGTACAGAGACATAACTTCTTACCATAACACTGGACGTCATGGAGAAATAACTGCACTTTGAATGAATTCAGAAAAACTGTTTCTTTTTATAAGCAAATTTAAGCAGCCAATCAAAACATGGAGTAGAGGGAATGTAAGTCTGCAATGCTGTCTACTGTTTTATATTGCTTTGTGATTAAAAGTGATGTAGAGAATTAAATAATTGTAGTAGTCATAGAGATAGTGTAAGTCTGCTTCATAGTAAGCAGTATCAGTGTCATAGGAAATGTAGAACATGAGTGAGCAAGAAAGGTAAGATATTAGTAATCCAGGATTGTGAAAATGATCTTCAACATTTTAATTCTGAAAGTTGCGGAAATACAACATGACGGGATTGGCTTACAAGAATTCCAAGAGTTATAAATGGCTCTGACACGATTTGGCCTTGTGGAAACGTGTGGTAGAGAGCGAGAAGTCATTTATTGTATGTAACATGTTTTTCAAAACGATGGAGGTTTTCTTTCAGAAAGTGGCGGGCTGAAAGTAATAACAGCACAACAGAGTGTAAGCTGTTCATAGGACATCCTTCGACGTCATGGAAAGTAAGTTAACTTTAAGGAGTTCTGAATTCTGATTTGTTATGTTGTATGGGTTTTTTAAACACAATCATTTTGATTGTGTTTTTTTTTCCCCGCTGTTATATAATGAATACCTTCAAGTCACTGTTTTTAGTGAAATTTGATACATTCTGAGAACAGCAAAAATAAACCATTTAACATGTATAATTAATTCTGTACTGTTTGCATTTATGATGTACATGTAGAACTGTGTAGGAGGCATGGAGAAGGTGAGGCTTCTGTAAGTGTCAAAGTTGTTGCATACAGTGCTCATATTCTACGTAGTCTTTCATATGATAGACTACATTTCCACAATGAGATACCTAAGCAAAGGAAACACAGGTGATATGATTGTGGAATGAGCAAAAAAAATTGCACGTTTTTCAATTATATTACCTGTGTTTCCTAACATTACACATCACATTGTGTAGATGAGGTTTAGGCCTGTTCCTGGAGACAGAGGAGGTCTGACATTTGTTCAA
The DNA here is from genome assembly GCF_964261635.1 of Lissotriton helveticus. Classification (NCBI taxonomy): domain Eukaryota; kingdom Metazoa; phylum Chordata; class Amphibia; order Caudata; family Salamandridae; genus Lissotriton; species Lissotriton helveticus. The sequence goes on from NC_136061.1 coordinate 1,001,035,397, forward strand.
GAGTGCAGTGGACATGACACACTTGGTTGGTAGGCCTGCACATGTATTTTCTCCTCTGTATTCTTCCACAAACCTAAATTTCATCTGCAACTCTGAGTAGGACTTACCTGAAACAAATCTGTGAATAGGTTACAGCTTATCGGCATCTTGAAACAATGATTTAAAATGTTAGGGTCAGATTTATGATGGCCGTGCACCTCTTTTGCTCCGCTGTGGGTCACTTTTGTGTAAAAGATGCACCATGTTGCAAGATAGGTTTCAGTTCATCTCCAGCAAGATTCCATCAGTTTGAAATGTATATAATTAGCACTGTGTAGGGGGCATGCAGAAGCTGAAGCTTTTGTAAGTGTCAAAGTTGATGCATGCAGTGCTGCACTTCTGGGTACTGTTTAATATGCTGCACTACATCTGCACTATGAGATACCTAAGCCTAGGCAACACAGATGATGTGATTGTGAAATGAGGAAAAGAAACTCCACATTTTTCAATTACATCACCTGTGTTTCCTAAGTTTACGAATGACATTGTGCAGATGAAGTTTAGGTCTGTCCACGGACACAGAAGAGGTCTGGCCTTTGTTCAAGAGTGAAGTGGACATGACTTACTTCATTGGTAGGCCTTCACATGTATTATCTCCTCTGTATTCTTATACATATATACGCAATCCTGAGTAGGCCTCACCTTAAACAAACCTCTGGAGAGGCCACACCTTATCGTCATCCTGAATCAATCATTTCAAATGTTAGAGACAGATTTATGATAGGTGTATGCCTCTTTTGCGACACTGTGCGTCACTTTTGTGATGCAGCGGCGGTGCAAAAGATTTGCTATGAGGCGACAAAATTACAAATTGATGCATCTAGGCAGATGTGTCATGCCACATGAAACCGATGCAGCAGTGATGCAAAAGATGCACCATGTTGGTCTATAACCTATGGTTTTTTCAGTGAATTTTCAAGGTTTTTTAAATGCTAATTCCTAACTATATATGGTCTATAACCTATGTTTTTTTCAGTGAATATATATATATATATATATATTATCCCAATCCTGGCTTAGGCTTCAGAAGAACAGGCACCGACTCCGTGGGTCAAATCAAAGGCTTTTATTCACCAATACATGCGATCAGACGCGTTTCGGTGGACAAGTCCGCCTTGTTCATATATATATATAACTCTTCCGTGCATTCGCAGGCTTGCCTCCAGAGACGAACACGAACCTAAAATTGGTGCAAAAACAAAAGTTTATTGCTCCTCACCAGTCGCCATTATGCGTTTCGGCTCACCTGAGCCTTGATCACATGACAAATCACATATCACAGATCACATATATATATATATATATATATATATATATATATATATATATATATATATATATATATATATATATATATATGTATATATGTATATATGTATATATAGAGAGAAAGAGAGAGAGAGAGAGAGAGAGAGAGAGAGGGAAAGAGATAGAGATATTTACATAAATACAAATACATATGTGTTTCTGTGTTTATAGGATGATATTAGTGTCAACAATTTTTATTTCAAATATTTTTGTACTTACTTTTATACATACAGGAGCACGATATTGTGGTAATGATATTTTTGACACTATATTTTTGTCAATGATATTGTTTAACAAGATATTGTGTTAGTGAGCCAATATTTCTGGGAGTTCCCATTCCTTGGCAATTGGGATTAAGGCTTGGTCTGTATCTCTAGTGTGCACTTGAACTCAAAGTGCTTCTCAGATGACCTACTGCAGCCACAGGGACATAAAAGGGGAGAGAAGGCACATTTGAAGAAGCACTGAACAAGCCTATTGGAAATGGGCTCCTGGTTGTCTCCCAAAGGAAGAGGGCTCCTTTGAGGAAGGACTCAGAGAGCCTGAGGGATTGGAATTTTGCAGTGACCTCGTCAGGAAAGAGTGGACTAGCTCCCTGGATACTTCCTGGCTGACATGGCACCAATGGAAGATTGGCAGCTGAAACGCAATTAGAAGATTACCCACCATTAGCAAGAACAAGAACATACCAGGGAATTTTCAGCCTTCCCGCTAGAGCAGTGGTTCCCAAACTCTTGACTCCTGAGGACCCCATTGAGTCACCACTGGAACCCGGGGACCCGCAAGCCATTTGCAGGATTTAAATGTAAACATTAAAACAGTAATTTGAAAAAGATTAACACACGTGTGCACTCAAAACATATACTCAAATTACTAAGGATTTTCAGGACATATTTACAAGCCCCGATCACCATGGGAACATCACTTTTTGCGACGTTCCTGTGGCGGTAGGGGCTTCACCTTATTTAAAAGGAAAATAAGACCCCCTTTCACTCAATGCTTACCGTGAAAGAGGTGAGCAGTGGGTGTTGCGGTGGGAGTTTCCCCTTCAACGCCCATTGATTTTGACGCTGCCCCCTATTTGCAAGGGCAGCGTAAATGGGAGGCAGCGCCAAAATTAAGACCAGGGAAAACCTTGGCAAAACAAGGAGAAATTCTTTATTTTTCCTCGTTTTTGCAAAACGCCTTGGATTGTTTCTGTTCAGGAAGGTGACCCTTCCTGCACATCAACAATCACAAAAAAAAAATGATATTTTGTAACTTCCACGTGTGCTGTATTAAGCATCAAACATAGAAGTGACAAAACGACATTTTAAGATTGCTTTTGTGCAGGAAGAGGGACCTTCCTGTACAAAAACAATCTTCCGCTGTTAAGTGTATCACCAGAGCAGGGGAAACGTAGGGCTGCACCATATTTTTGTAAATATGGTGCAGCCCTGCGTTTCTGAAGTGGCGAAGTGTGTTGTTAAGTCAAAGAGGCTAACGACACTCTCCGCCACTTCTGTTGTATTTTATTTTTTAAAGAATTTGCAAGAAAGTGAAAAAAATTAATGGGAAGGTTGGTGCTGCATCTCCGTGACTAACCTTTCAATGGTTGCTTTTATTTCGCAGTTCGAGGTTCCTGCCCCTGCCAGGGCCAGACTGGAAACCCAAAGCAGCCCTGGCAAATGGTTTCAGCCAGTGCCCATTCGGTGCACACGAAGTGCAGTGAGTGAGCCTGACCACTACAAAAGGGGTTTTGGGAGGCTCCCCCCCCCCCACAAAAAAAAGATTTAGGAAACAATGGTGCAGTCTACAACACATTCATCATTATATATTGAATTGTAATCGTTTTTAAAGAATAGTAAATGAAGACCTGGCTATGCACCAGAATACGACAATCTTTCTGGGGGTTCTTCAATGATTCCCCCACTATCACCCTCCAACAGTGCTTCTCATCTCTCCATAGCCCCTCTGTCACGTGTATTTCATTTTTTTATAGCATCTCTCATACCATTGTAGGATGTCAGAGCACTTTACATCACACACATATAGAGACAGTGAATCATATGTGTAAATCAGTGAATAGAAAATGTTACATAAGGCTAAGGGAACTACAAGGTGTAGAATTCACATGTCATTCATACTGGTAGGCATTTTTATAGCACAAACTCGGGATTCAGAACAGAACACAGTGGTTAGCATTGACTTTAACAATAAAAATGTATTTCCACCCAAATAAAACTTTTTACCAGCATCAGGATAATGAAAGACTGGGAAAAAACATAAGTCACTAACTTGTACCATGCAGTTTGCAAGCAGCTGTATGATGACAGTTTATAGGTCACTGTGCTAGATTACAATTGTCACTCATGAACTGCACTGTAGCAAAATAATCTCTTTGACAAAAGCAGTAACCCACTGACCTATGCATATAAAATACTGTTTTTTAAAATGCATGGTACACGTTCTTTGCAGTAGGCATATTAACCCTCTGTGCTATATTAGATAAGTGGAAGCAGCCACTGGACAAACTCTCCCTCGCCAGCAGGGAAATTAATCTCTGACATTATCTGGATACTTTTATTTTTCTTTGAAAACTGCAAATTTTATAAGATACTTTGCAGTGCTTTTATAACTGCTGCCAGCGGACACCCTGGGAATGTGTCAAAAACCCCTGGGGGTCCGCGGACCACAGTTTGGGAAACACTGCGCTAGAGCACTGAAAGTGTAAGATGTTATGAAAACCTCTAGATCTTTTGGGCTAAATAGAGTACAACAGAGGAGAAGCAGGTGCCTGGCAATGTTAACACCTGTTGTGTGGCTTCCCAGTTTCTATATTCACCACTCATTATGCTCCTTGCACTTTTGTTTGGGTTCTCCTGGGTTCTTGGAAGGGTTAGGCTTCGTCTAGAAATGCCTTTATCTGGTATTTCTTGTTTCATGATTCAACACCACACCATTCGTCCTTTTCCGGGCAGATAGGCTGATTCCTGGTGGTTCTGAGACCCATTTCTCTATGGAAATGACCATAAGACCTCTGTAACTGGGATGGGTAATTATTATGCATGTTTGTAGACTCCTGATGATCACTTATATTTATATTTCTCCAATAAAATATTACCTTGATTTTGAGAACCTCCCAAGAGGGGACTGTCCAGAATATCCATACCAATCCGAAGCTCTCCTGTACCTTCCACACACGACTATCTTACACCTATTATCCCCTTTTGAAATGAGCAGCTAGAGTTTGACTGTGCAGTGGAGGGGCATTCTTTGGTAGACTAACTGGGATTAACAACTGGAATCAATGTTGTGTGTCACTTTCTAGTTACTGACAGGCTCTAGGGAAACAAAGGAGTAGAGAGGGACGTCTCCTTCAAGGACCTGTTTCTAGAGTCTCCCAGCAGAGCTTGTGGAGGTTGAAGAGCTTTCAAATTATCTAGCCAGAACTTAATTGGTAACTGGATTTTTGGGTCTCACCCTGAAGAAGAGGGACAGAGGTGTTTTCTTCTTTAAATACCCCTCTCCTGGAATAAGTACCCAGATCATCCTAGAATAACTCTGACTTGACTGCAAGCAGTTAAGTGTGTGAAGAAGCCTAACCAAAAATGTATGGAAGATAGGTTTATTAAACCACAAGTAATATCAATTCATGTAAATTGAGGGACTGTGCACAACCGATATTCCTGGAGTGTTCACTCAGGAAGGTTGTAGAATGGAACAACACTGCCCTCCTGAGTCACCTTACATAGGTGAATACTATTTATTTCCCTCCAGAGAAATGCACAAACAATTATAATAACATTTACAGCGCAGAGAAAATTGTTAATAATAATATTCAAATTAATAATAATAATACTCAGTAGTTCTGTAGCACTGTGAGAGAGTGAATCAGAGCCTCATATTAGTTAAATGGAGGTTTCAGTGTAATAAGTGTCCCTAACAACAGAAAGTGAACCACTCACAACTATGTGGCTGGGACAACTCGCCAACGGTGAGTAGAACACATTCAAACCACAGCATTCTCGAATACAGGAGTTCATCCCGATCGGAGTGCACACGGTTAAACATCAAAGCACAAGCAAGAACATGTACCAACTATAGATGCAGGCCCAACTTTCCCTGTGCTGCTGCATCACTCTTCCTCCTGTCTTCTCCTTGCTTTTCTCTTGCATTTTTGAGTGCCTTCTCCTTGCTTTTCCCTCATTTTCTCTGCTTTCTCCTTGCTTCTTCCCCTGTTTTTTGAGGGCCTTCTCTTCGCTTTCCCTTGTTTTCACTTCTTTCTTCTTGCTTTTCCCCTCATTTTTTAGTGCCTTCTTCTTGTTTTTCCCTCGTTTTCACTGCTTTCTCCTTGCTTTTTTCCTATTTTTTGAGTGCCTTATCCTAACTTTTCCCTGATTTTCACTGCCTTCTCCTTGCTATTCCCCTATTTTTTGGGTGCCTTCTCCTCCTTTGTCATCATTTTCAATGCTTTCTCCTTGCTCCCCTATCAAGTCCTGGCTGTTCGAATGAGCCTCTGTGACCTGCAAGCGCCAGAATACCCTGTTGTGTGAATAGCTGCGATTTACAAATCCATATTGATTGATTGATTGATTGATAATAGCTAACACAGAAGTACAAATCCCCACACACCACCTCCCTTTACACTTTTGCGTGTAAAACATAAACACCAAACTTTCTAGAAACACTTCTTGTACTTTTTTGGTTGTTCCGAGGTACATGGGTGTTCCGAGGTACATTCTTTGGAATGTAATGGCAAATCAAAAGTAAGCCTATCTTCCAAATTGGAGGCAAGATTAAGGTTGACATCCATGCTATGAGCAGAAGTATCTCTGAACTCTCTTACATTATGAGCAGAATCAACAGATTCCCTAAGAACTTTGTTACTACAAAAAGTATCAGCACTGTTTTTCCTAAATCCCCCTTTAAGTTCTCAGGAACATGCACCATCACCAACTGAAAAAGAAGCAAATTGTGCTGCACAATCAAACTCAATATCAAGATCAGAACAACTAAGATTATTTGAAGCACTTACAAAAGTTTTCAGAAACATCAGATAAACTCTTATTAATTTTAGCCAGTCTGTGCATATTACACCAAGAATCACTGTTAAACTTGGCAGATTACAAACCCACTCTGATAATCCTATAGAGAATTTAGACTCCCCTTTTTTGACATAGTATGGTAACTTAATTTTAACAAAATCTTCCACGGATAGCGTACATGACAAGTCATTCACTCCTAAAATATTTGCCTGTTGTGACATTGGTGGTACCCTTATCATACATTTCCCTTAGATCATTAATGAGCAACGTTTTCCTAATCCAAGAAGGATCGAGAACCGTGCACGGCACTCTTCCTTTCAACATGGAAAAAGGAGAAAATTAAATGACTGTGTTAGGAGAATAATGATAAGCCCAAATTCTTTTTTGATACATTCTTTTACATCAACTTTGTTACCCAATGTAACTTGGACTCCTTCCACAGTAACTCTGTTGAACCTCTCTACCGAACAAACCATTCATATTGGGAGTATAAAGACTGGTCTTCCTGTGAAAAATGTTTATATCCTTTAAGAACTTTTGCAATTTTGAAGAGATAAACTGCACCGTTGTTGTAACAATACTACTAGGCACGCTCTCCTTCCTGAAGCTATCTGTAAGAAACTGAATAAGCGTTGGTTGACTTGTCCATTTAATTTCCACCCACTTGGAGCAATAGTCAATAAGGACTAAAGCGTAAACTTGTGATTGAGAGAAATTATCATAATCCAAAGCTAACTTCTGTCAAGGCCTTTCAGGAAAATTAGAATAACAAACATCAGCCTTACTGGTGTTAAGAGACTTGTCTGAATTCCTACAAATGGTACACTGTTTTAAAACATACACTATTTCAGAATCCATGTATGGTCACCAAAATATTTCTCAGACTCTTCTCATGTTAAGCGTTTCAACAAGATGGCCAGAAATTTGCCAACCTAATAGTAGTTTGGTGGAAATCTTTGGGAGGAATTATGCTATCCTCTTTAAAGACTATATCATCCGACACCAAAATTACATCTTTGACTTTCCAAAACACTTGCATAACAGGAGAGAGTAACCTTTCTCTATGCTTACCCTTGTTGGTGAAATCACACACTTTGCACAACTGGTCATCAGCTTTACAACTATCCTTTCAATTATTAAAAGAAAATTATTTTTCACAGAACACTAAAACAACATTTACCAACGCAACCACACACTCCTCAGACATTTACGTCTTGATTCTGTCACCAACATGAAGCCTAGATAGGCAATCAGCTATGATATTGCAATGTTCTGGAATATAATAGGCTTGGAAATTATACTCCTACGTTTTTGGCAAAATCCTAATGAGGAGAACAGAAGCCCTCCCTGTGCCCTTCCTGTTAAGTAGGGAGAGAAGTGGTTTGTGATCTGTCTTTATAGTAAAAGCCATACCCCATAAATACATCTTAAAATTCTCAACAGCCCAGTCACACCCTAATGCTTCTTTTAACAGTGGAATACCTTGACTCAGCAATTGAAAGTGGTCTAGAAGCAAATGCCACATTCTTTTCACCAGTACTACCCTTTTTATTTAACATAGAGCCCAATCCATCAGCACTGGCATCCACATAAACCACACAATGTAGATTATGATTAAAAGGAAATAGAGCGGCCGCATTAACAATAGACTGTTTGAGAATCTCAAAAGTCTGTTGATGTTTCTGAAGCCCAGGAAAAATGTTCACCTTTTTAAGGAGCTGTCTGAGTGGTAATGCTATTTGAAAAAGCCCCTGAGAAACCTAGAATAGACCTCACATAACCCCAGATATGATCTAAGCTGATCTTTACAAGTGGGAGTATGTAACAATTCAATTGCTTGAAGCAAGCTTTGTTTGGGCGAAATACCATTGCCCAAAATTACATGACCAAGATATTCAACTTCTTGAGTTAAAAAGTTGCATTTCTCCATTTGCAATGTATACCCCTTTCATGCATGGATGTGCAAACCTTTGGACATTTTTTGATTATGTAACTCAACAGTGTCAGCTTGGATTAATATGTCATCTATAAAGGCCATTACACTGTTAATTCCCTGAATCAAATAAAGACGGAGGCAGCTGATGCTAATCCAAATGGCATTCTGATAAATCTGAAAGCCCCATCAAGAGTCATAAAGGTGGTTAAATGTCCACAACTTTTCTCCAATTCAATTTGATGGTGTGCAGATTTTAAGTTGAGTGAGGTAAAATATAGGGCTCCTTCTAAACATGGTAATAATTCATATATTTTGGGAAGAGGCTGGCAGTTAGCAATAACCTGCTTATTTAACAACCGAAAATCTGCACACAATCTTAATGCACCATTCTTCGTTTTAACCACACAATGGGTGAAACCCATTAAGACACATCAACCAGTTCAATGACCCCATCATTTTTTAATTGACGTAAAAGATCAGTAACATCTTTCTTAGCACTTAGCTACTTACCTGAGTTTATGTCTAGTGGGACATGTACACTCCTTGAGCACAATCTTGTGAGTGAAACCTTCGACTACCCCCAAATCTTTACGAAACACACTTTTATACTGTGAAATAATCCCCTCAATACCTTGTTGTATGGACATGCAATATATTGTTAAGTTGGCTGCTGGATCCAAAACAAGTCCTAAGTTCCCTTGGTGTCTTCAACCCAGGACATGTTGACCATTTGTGCGACATAAATCTTGCCTAAAATGGTGCGAGACAGGAAAAAGAGACGGAAGCTACAAAATAATCAAGAACCTTGATAGTCAACTTCCCATATCCATAAGCCATAATTTCATTACTCTCTAAGGTTCTGTTCTTCCATTGCTTCTTACAGAGCACATCAGAAATTAAAGAAAATGGTGACCCAGAATCAACCAACATCATGGTCTTGATTCCATCAATAAAAGCTTCACAATTAGGTGGCTCACATGGCTTAGTATCAAATGCCTGACTTTCAACAACCAGCACTAAGGGGCTGATTAAGATGCCGGTCGGACCAACCATTTGACTGCCATGGCAGGGGTCCAATTCCAATCGCTGAGGCTGCAAAGTTACCCCCCGCCATAGCGATGCATGCAGGCCAAACCGCCGACCGTGGTATGTATGTGCCGCAGCTGTCGGAGTAGCCTTCACATGGGCCGTGGTGGTCGGAAATGTTGCCAATAGGGACTCTGACACTGTCAGAGCTGTAGTACCACCACTGAGCAGATTAAGTTTAACCCTTCTACTTGCGGTCCATTATTGGCGGTTTCACAATGGCACTTGACCTCCGGGCTACTGCTACTGTGAAGCACCACAACAGTGCACATTGGATGCAGAAAAAATCAACATAGCTGATGGCCATTGCCTAAGTGGACACACCTACAAATCACACAATAAACACACCCCATACCAGACCATGATCCTTTGCCTCTACACTGCAGCACAGTAAGTCAGATCAGAAATATTGGTCACATAAGGCAACCCTTTTCACACAATCCCAACACACACAATTCCCACACTTTAAAAAAACTTTTTTCTACATATTTCCTTGGTGTAAAGGTATTTTTCATTGTCTCAATTCACTTTATATAATAAACATGTCACCTGCAAAACATCCATGTTTTCTGACACTGAGCTGTCAGTGATGGTCGACGAAATCATTAGAGTAGAGCCACACATTTTTGGAGCCCAAGTAAAATCTGGCCTCCAGGCACAACCTTGCTGCCCAGAAAATTGGCGGTGCTCCTCCTGGCCCACCATTAAAACTCACACACTGGGAAGACAAGGTGCATGCCACCCTGCATTTTGAGGGCTTGACCTGAATACCAGGGGGAAGGGAGACTGGTAAGTAACACCACAGCAATTGTTACAACATATCAATGTTCCGTTTGCACACATATCAGATCTTGCTATCATGTTTCTCATCTACATTTCCTTTATGCAGTAGCCAAAGTATCAGAGATGTGTGATTGGCAGGTACAATCAGTAGCCGTTCACATAAGTTCACACGTATCAACCTCCATTACATTCCACATGTGGTAATTCTGTCTGTAAGTGCATTACCATCAAATAATCGTCCCAGGACCCATTATATGTGCAAATGTCTAATAGTATCGCCCACCACAACTGTATTTTGCAATCGGGTATGTAACACAAACCAGTGTTGCTAGTCAAAATTCAAGTCAAAATTGAAAATGACTACAAGTACCATGAGGCCCTGTTTCTTGAACACTTACCAGGAGGCACCAGTGTTGCTTGTCCTTCTCAGCCATGTGACTTCTTAGGTTCACCTCACAGGCAGTTAGCCATTGGTCAAGTGTGGGGTAGGAGTGATTGAAATGACTACAGCTACCACGAGGCCCGCTACCTCTAACACTGAACAGGAGGCACCAGTGTTGTTTATCCTTACTCACTTTTCAGTCATGTCACAACTGAGGTTCACCTCACAGGCAGTTAGCTATTGGTCAAGTGTGGGGTAGGAGTTATTAAAATGACTACACCTACCAGGAGGCCCTGGTGCTTGAACACTTAACAGTAGGCATCAGTGTTGTTTGTCCTCACTCACTTGTCAACCATGCCAGCACTTAGGTTCACCTCATAGGCAGTTAACTATTGGTCAAGTGTGGGATAGGAGTGATTTGAATGACTACAGCTACCACGAGGCTACCAACAAGTAGTTTGTATATATATACCTGTATGGTATACACCTAGGACTTGGAATTTACTAATACACGTGTAACTTCTACCCTGTGTTGGCTTCAAGTTATTGGGACATACATGTCCATCCCTCATGTCAAGATGAAGCATATCAGTACAGCAAATGATCAGCCTAATACCACTTCATGTAATGGATGTCTCCCAATGTCTTGCAAACGCATCAAACATAGTGGGGATAGTTTACAATGTCAACCTCCAACCCTTTTGTCCCTCTCAGGCCTGAACTTACTGTGTAGCAAATGATGTGGCTGCACATACCACACTTACAGCAATAACTGTCTACTCTATGTCAGAACAAGTCGATCCAGCACAGCATCTGGCCAGACTCAGGACACTGCACCAACTCCACCTCCCCCTGGATCAAGCCTCCAGTGATGCAGAATGTCCTGGACCCATGGACCTGGAGGACCCACCTGGCCCATCTGGACAGCCTGGGTAGATGGGAACAGTGAGTCTCACTGTGCCCACAACCAAACCTCCCATCCCATCTGCAACATCTCAGCTGACCTCCGCCCCACCAACCGATGGACCTAGCACGAGCAGCAACATCTCCTTTACCCCAGTCCACTTCTGGAGGTGAGGATTGACAACACTCTTAATGAGGATGGAGGAGCCAGAGGGAGGGGGCTGGCTGGGCCACGGCCACAGGCACGTGGGGGCAGGGTTGGTGGGAGGGTAGTGGGCCCACAAAGGGAGGCCACTGGTGTCACTGACACCCAGGCCAACATCGCCTGAGTCCTGGGAGCTTTTGAGGCCTCCCATGGAGTGATGGGCCAAGTACTTGAGGAGCTCCGGAAGATGAAGCAGCTGCAGAGGTCCATAGACCAGAGGCTGGACACCCACAATGACAACATGGGCCAGTTCATGACATCTTTATTCCATAGTTCCAACCTTAGACCGGCATAATGTCAAAAACAGAGGTAAATAATACATAACTGAAATGATCTGTGTCAGTGACCACAAATGCCAGGTGCAGACCTCAACAACATTGGCAGAGGGGCTACAACTGACAATGCCAAATAGAACTGACAAATGACAATTGGTTCATGGAATCAGCTTTAGCCTTATCAGCAACTTCACAAAAGGAATCCCACTTAATTGCAAACCAGAGACCAAAACATGGCAGTACAACAGAACAGTTTCTGAGCACAGGTTCATTCCAATCCAGTGTTGCTGCATCTGATGGAATTTCACAAACATATGTCAGGAGTGTGCCACAAGCACTGTGGCATACAGTGATGAGACTATTCAACAGCTTAATCCAGTTCATACACATTGAGGACATAGCCATTGTGAAGGGAGACCAGCATGATTTGGCCCAACAACATTGTGTTGGAGAACATGATGGCACACATATTGGAAAAGGATTACCACAAGACAGGGAACAAATCCAATAGAGTCTAAGCAACTTCTATCCTATCACTGTGCAAGCTAACTTGGTACCGGAGTTGTACACCCAAAGTCTGTGCCAGACATACCCAGGAACAATCCATGTCCACTTCGTACTTCAAAACAGTATCATATACATGCTGATGTAACAACTCTGAAATGTCCAAATGAAGATAACATAGTGAAGGTACCTTAAACAGATCAATACAAAGAAATAAGGTAGGAAGCCATGCCTTTGACACCAATCACAGTCCACTTCTGGAGTACACAGTACATGGTTAAACTACACAAAGCAACATCAACAACATGTGCATGTGTCAAGACCTTCCTCCGCAAACAGCTGTGCACATAGTTTGCCACAACGGTACATACCTAATATGTTTACATGAACGTCCTCCTCACAGTATCACACCAACAGTCACTGTAACAGTCAAAGTCATGACATCTCAAAGCATACTTACACTCATGAGAAGAAGTTGTTGATGAGCTATTGACGCATGTCAACTCATTCATCTTCACCACTATCATCATCATTTGGCATTTCAGGATCCTCACCTGGTGGCTCCTCCTGGTCTCCATCCTCTGCGATGAGAGGGATGTTCCATCGCAGTGTGAGGTCATGGAGCATGCAGCAAGCTACAGTGATCTGATACACCTTCCCGGGTTAGTAGAGGAGGGCTACCCCAGTCCTGTCCAGACATCATTCAAGAGCCCAAAAGCCTGCTCCACTGACCGCCATGCTCTTCCATGGGCCTCATTGAAGTGGAATCCCACTGGCGTTGTCAGATTCCTCAGTTGTGTCAGAATCCATGGTCATTTGGGATACGCTGAGTCTCCTAGATGGAAGACAGACAGAAGTGCAATGTGAAGTGAGTCACAAACTTTCAGAAGATACGACCTGACATCACACACATAAAGGTTGGACACATAATACTCACCAATAAACCAGGACCTCTCCGGTAGTAGTTGTGGTATCAGCTGGGGTATGGTGCTGTTCTGGAGTATGAAGGAGTCATGGGTACATCCTAGGAATCTGGCACAGATGTGTGTGATGTATAAATCCGAAAAAGAAACCACTTGCACATTAATAGAATGGAAGTGCTTCCTGTTCCTATAAGCCTTTTCACTGACTTGCGGTGGTACTAAGGCAACATGTGTACCATCAATTGCTCCGACCACATGTGGGATGCAACCAAATCCATAGAAGTCACCCTTCAAATTAGCCACATCTTCACGTCTGGGGAGCTGGCTTTAGCTGTCCATGTGTCTCATCATTGCTGAAAGCACATCACGTAGTACACCATTGAACATAGGTTGTGACATTCTACCAGATATAGCCACAGTGTACTGAAAGGAACCTGTGGCCCGGAAATACAGTGCTGCCATGAGTTTCACCATTGGTGTTAGAGGTGTGGGATAGTTTCTTCGAGGACGTAAATGAGGCTCCAACTGGTCACATGAATCTTGTATTAACTGCCTATTGAGACAATACGCCACTCTCTTCTTTAGTTTGACGGTCTGGAAATGGTAGTATACTGGAGGGTGTCATCTCTTCCCTCTGCCAGGGTACCTATGATGAAGCAAAGCTTCGCATATTTTGCGGCTTGCCGAAGTCAAGAACCTCGTTTATGTGTAATAAGGTAACAAAACGTATGTTTTACTAACGTTTATTTTTGTTTAGGCAAAGTTTGCGAAGCTTGCCTACGTGTATTCCTAATACATTTAACCCGTGTACTTTAAAATGGCCGCCGCTTGTATTTTGTTACTGCGCATGCGTCAGCCACACTCACGTGTCCTGACGCGTCTGCAGAAGTGGAGGGAAATTTATGCGCATGCGTAATCCATAGCTGTGCCCATCATGTGGTACTGCTCGTGCCACTGCTCTTGTGTCTGTATCAATGTAGCTAACATTTAAACTGCATAAGTATATTTTATAATGATAAGTAGAAAGTACAAACCCAGTGATGTGTTTTCATGATGACATTATTATGTATTAATTTGTTTTCGCTTACTTTTCATGTACCGCGGGGAATGGGGGTCTGAGTGAAAGGAGAGCCATATTGGAGGTCCCTTCTGCGCCTGCGCAACTTCGGCAGCACAGTAGACCTTGACTGATGGAACATAGCCAGTTGGCAGCGATGGGCGAGATGCTCCTGAGAAAGTCACCTCTGCCCTGCGAGAACAGCGAATGTGGCTCCTTATATGTTACAATGTAATATTGTATTGCTGCTTGCCGTGTAGCTTCTCATGGGAACCCCAATCTTACTAGGCGGTGCCCAAACATGCAAATACAGGCTTGAAATGTTGAATTGTGATTAGTGTGTTACCCAAATCCTACCTTAGGACCAATCGAAATTGAGGGATTCTGACACTTTGCAACATTGGGGGGTGGTACACTGTCCCCAAACTGTATATCTACCCTGGGTTCACCTAGGGAACCGTCCGACTTGTCTGGTTTAGCTGACCTGTCACTGACCCATCGTACTCAATAGGTGACTGAAGATACAGAGCGCTGCGGAGCACTCTGTCCGAATTTGACCATAGACTAAGGTTCTACTGAACCTTAAAGTGCTGGCGAAGCACTTTGCTGGGAGTTCGCTGACCCAATCGGGGTCTTGATCGATAACTGCAGAGCGGGTGGAGCGCAGGCGTTGCTTCCGAACTGTGGGTTCCGGTCCTGTCCTGAGCGGTCCTGTCCTGAGGGTTTGCTGTCCTGTCCTGAGGTCCTGTCCTGATTCCTAATCCGAGGGTATCCTGTCCTATCCGGGGTGTCCATTCTGCACCTGCTGTCCTTTGAGGGGTATCCTTCCTTGAGGGTTTCCTGTCCTTAACTGACCCGTGGCCAGGGTTTGGTTTCCACACCTTTCTAGGTAAATATTGCTCTGAACCTCTTAAATCTTGCACCTTCTGAATTTCTAACTTTTGCTTCAATAAAGTTTACCATTGCATATGTTATTTTTCCATGTCTTTCCGCAACTATTGAAAGTCATTTGCATTTTTCCATAAGTTTGTTCCTATGTCTTCTCACTTGTTAGAAATTATATTTTGCATTGCAGTTTGTCATTTTCTGATATGGTCTAGAACCTCATTGCCTAGATTGTTTAAAGGCCCGTTCACCTTAAGTGAAGCGTGTTACTCTTTATAGGCCCTCCTGTAGTTATACCTACATAGTCCGCCCATGCTTAAATATTATTGAATAGCATAGTATCTTCTCGTTACATTTTATATCAGTATTTCAATGATTACTCTGTCGTTATTTCTTTACAGTTACATCATTTACGTTATCTTGGTTATTGATTGCCTTATATTGATGTACCTTATGAATGAAGCAAATGAACTTTAGATAAACATTTTAAAACTTCCCGTTGTCCGTGGTCATTTCAAACAGTATTTTGAATGTTATTGGTTGGGTTTGTATTTTGCTGCCTTTCCTTTTACAGCTAGCTCCCTGATTCATTGTGGTCATTAGGTACCCGCATCGGTGGATGGTAGGTCGGGTGCACTGAGAAATAATAGTAGGGAACTCACACACAAATTGGTAGAGCTCGTGAAGTCACCTGATCGATGTATATGGTGATTTGAAAGTATATGGGCCCTGAAGCCGGAAACGGCGAAAACTATTGGTCGGGTGGCCTCGCGCGCTCTATCAGTTTTACTGGTAGCAGAGGTATGGTTAGGGACTAGCTAAAGGTTAGGTAGGACTAGTTAGGCTAGTTAAGTCGGAAGCTGCTAGTATATTGATGCTGCTAGAAGAGCGGCTGTTCTAAGAGACCTGATCATTCTCTTGTGAATACGCTGTTTTGGAATTCATGAATTGCTGTATTGTTATTATTCTTGTTCTTATATTGTTATATGTATTAATCCATGCATTTGTCAACCGTTTAGTTCTGTGTTGTCCGAACTCCCCGGGGAATTGAAAGGGCAAGTGGTGAATAGAATCCATTGTCCTGAGGTCACAGGCTCGAGGAAAGTTAGGTGCAGGTTTAGATAACCGGGAAGCGCTAACTAGGGTTTTCTGAATACATGTGTGAATAAATGTCAGTAACGGGGTTCATTGGCAAAATTCCCATAGTGGCGTAACCTAATAAGGAATAATTTTTAACAAAGGAGGGATGGAGAGGGAATAGTGGATTCTGTCTCCCCTGGCAACTATCATAAACAAAAGGAATCCACTAGGTGGACGGCGGTTGTTACCACAATGGTGGGGAGCAACCAGTGTTGTTAAAATACCCCTCACACACCAACAGGCCCCTTGGTGTCATGCTTCATCATCGGGGTCTTCGCAAACCTCTACGGAATGCGGCGTGCTACGACTTCACGACTACGCAGGAGCACTTTATGAGTGAACTATGTGTTTGGTGTGTGAAGGTACCAAGATGTGAGTGGTGAGGTGAAAAGTGAGGGATTAAAAAATACCTGGCACGTGAGTGCTGAAAAAATTTTATTTAGTCTCCGGCTGGTATTGTTAAAAAGAGTGCTAGAGTGGTTGTGGTTTACTAATTAGGGTAACCCAACCAAATTAGTGCGTCGACATGTTTCGGAGTAATGGAACTCCTTCTTCAGGACGGGAATATGCACTACTTATCCCCACCTTACTCACATGTGTGTAGATATTAAAAATTGTGCTCTACAAAAATAGATATGGTGAATAATGTACCTATCTATGTTGGATGTACGGTCCGTTGCGCCCAGTTGGCGGTTCAGGATACCTGTAAACAGAAAAGTTATGTAAAACAAGATGGCACATATTGTTGTGTCCATACTGTGCTAAAAAACACAGAAGGGTCATAAGGAACAAAAGTGAAGGTCCAGGAACCCTAAAAAATTTTTTTTACTACTAAGCAAGATAATACATATTCTTATGTTAATACTGTGTAAATACACAGAAGGGTAACAAGGAACAAAAGTGAAGGTCCAGGAACCCTAAAAAGAGAGAAAAAAACGAACTACATATAGATTGAGACACATACACATTCAAAATATCAGATAGGTCTTAGAGGGTATGGTTTGTGACCCAAATGCGTAGCTTACTTATTAATAGAGGTCCAATGGCCTCATGAGCCACAGCGTGTTGGGGGGTGGTCCGTTCTACCCGATATGGCAACCTGTGAGGTATTTAAGGGAATGGATCAAAAGGTAGTAATACCTCGGTAATAATAGATCACACACCTTTAGGCTTGTTCATACATCCATACACACTCACGGTTTTACACAGGGCTGTCTGGCTTGTTCCCCCTCCACGCGGCTCCGACGAGTGAGTTGGTGAACTAAGGAGCGAGTTTAAATAGTCTCAAGAGACCTCAATTAGCCCCTAATGGAAAACGGAAAAGCCCATACTTGGTCCGGTCCCCTGGTTTGCTATCCGCATTTGCGCGCACCGGGAAGGGTGTTCCCGTGTGAATGCGCATGTGCGGAGGAGCAGTGTTGCGCATGCGCCCATGCTCTTTCGGTTAGTGGCAGCACTGAGTCGCTTCGCGCATGCGCGAAACCTGGATCCAGTGTCTGCTACCACGCGCATGCGCAGAGACGGTGTTGTGGCCTATAATCGACTTGATTTATCTGAGAAACTCCATGTATTACCAAGGGGCGAGCTGAGATCCCTATGGTGACAGCGAAAGGCGCCATGTATAAGCCGCCTACACAAGGGGGTCCTGATAAAATTATGACCATATGCATTTGGGGTAAAACAACAGATATTTAAGAAAGGTTTACAAGCCTCGAGGTAGGCAAGATTTTCAAAGCAAAGATTAATAGGCAACACCTATCCCTGAACCCCTATGAGCCAAATAGAAACATTAGGGTTTAACCTGGATGTCCTCCAGTGGAGTGAATAAATGGTATGGGGAACTGATTAAAGGGCAAGATGGTTTACAGATCTAAGGGTGCTGGTTTTATTAAACGCAGTTGGCTTCATGCAATGGAGTTGATGGTTGAAAGGTCTCTGATTGTTTGAGCAGAAAAAGGGGGTTATTATTTAGCGCAATTGGCTCCATGGAATGGAGTCATTCAACCCGGTCACATCTGAGCCCAGACGGAACACCCATCTTTGTTTCTTCTCAAACAAACCTCTTTCAGATTTTAATTGCTCAATAACAGTCCAATGTATATCATTCACACAGTGCTGTGCCTCTAGGAAGTGAGATGCCATTTTCGTTGTCTGTTTTTTGCATCTCACATTGCTCTTGTGTTCATTAATTCTGGTTTTGACTGCACGTGTGGTCATTCCTACATACTCCTTCCCGCAAGGGCATGTGATAAGATACACCACATTGCGGCTGTTGCAATTCGTGACAGCGCGTTGTTCCCATTTCTCGCCATTACTGAATTCAAGAGACAGGCTTTTCTTAGTCAGGTGGCAACTATTACAATTCCCACATGGGTGATGCCCATGCAGTCCTTTTAGCCTCGTCTGCTGTGTTACATTGGTTTGAGGTCTTGTATGGACCAGAATATCCTTCAAGTTTCTCCCTCTCCTATGTGCAAAAATCGGTTTTTCCAGATCTAGATTCACACTCGTAAGGATGCGCCAGTGTTTGTTTACCAGCTTGGTCACTCGGTTTGACACGGGGCTGAAGGTTGTGACACAGACTGGTCTGACAGATTCCTCTTTTCGTGGGTTGTCATCTAAAAGAGCTTCCCGGTTATTGTTCCGTGCTCTTTTCATTGCCTGGTTAATGATCTTATCTGGGTATTTTCTCTGTTGTAATTTTTTGCTCAGATCCAGTGCTTGGATTTTGTATTTGCCCACATCGCTGCAGTTCCGACGTAGGCGGAGGAACTGTCCATATGGTAAGTTCTCCCTCAGGTGACGTGGATGGAAACTGTCGAACCTGAGGAGGCAGTTCCTTGCGGTCGGTTTAAAATGTGTCTCTGTCTTTAAATGACCAACCTCGTGATAAATGTTAAGGTCTAAAAAGACCATGGACTCATTGGACATTTGGTGAGTAAATTTCAGGAATTCGTTCTGGCTGTTGATCCATTGCATGAAATCCATGACAGATTGGTTGTTGCCTTCCCAGATGACCAAGACGTCATCTATATAACGTTTCCATGACAGGATTTTGCTCCTGAACGGATTGTTCTGGTGAAGGATTTTGGTAGTCTCCAGGTGGTGGACATAGAGACCTGCCAGGCTTGGAGCAAAGGTGCTCCCCATGCTAGTCCCATGGCGTTGTAAGTAGAGGGTACCTACTCGGGATAAGTAGTGCATATTCCCGTCCTGAAGAAGGAGTTCCATTACTCCGAAACATGTCGACGCACTAATTTGGTTGGGTTACCCTAATTAGTAAACCACAACCACTCTAGCACTCTTTTTAACAATACCAGCCGGAGACTAAATAAAAAATTTTCAGCACTCACGTGCCAGGTATTTTTTAATCCCTCACTTTTCACCTCACCACTCACATCTTGGTACCTTCACACACCAAACACATAGTTCACTCATAAAGTGCTCCTGCGTAGTCGTGAAGTCGTAGCACGCCGCATTCCGTAGAGGTTTGCGAAGACCCCGATGATGAAGCATGACACCAAGGGGCCTGTTGGTGTGTGAGGGGTATTTTAACAACACTGGTTGCTCCCCACCATTGTGGTAACAACCGCCGTCCACCTAGTGGATTCCTTTTGTAACCTAATAAGGGTCACATCGGAAGAGTAGCAGGTTCCTCGGAGCTAGCGTGAAAGCAGAGGGGTCCGCTGGGAAACCTTAGACTCGGAACATATCCCGGAAAGAAGTGGATGAGTTTAGGGGAATAACAGGTTCACTGATGCAAGAGTGAAGGGTAGGCGGAAGGGATCTGCCCGCAGCGTGTGAAAAGTAAATGGAAGTAGTTTACTTGCAGTAAAAGAGAGCTTTCTGTCTAGACACTTGAGCACTGTGGCAAATGTGTATTTGTTGTAAAATAACCAAGCACTGAGCACTTTAAAAGAAAGAAAGTTTCCGTTACCTTGTGAAGGGAGGGAGTCAGTCGCGAAGCGCCTCTGACGTCACTCTGTGCCGCGCTGGGATTGGTAGAAGCAGCGGGCGGGTAGCGGAGCTGAGATTGTAAAGGAGGGGTGAGCGCCAGAGCGTGGGAACTGTCTCACGAAGGGGCCGCGCACCCATTGGCGGAGATTATTCAGAGTCGCGCACCCATTGGTCGCACGGATTTCTGAAGCGCGTTCTGATTGGAGGTAGTTTGTAAACAAAGTTTAGCGTAGAAGTCGTATGTGGCACTCGCAGACTACAGGAACTCGACCTGATCCAAGGCACCTAGGGTTTGAAAGGGATCAGTGGAAGACTAATAGATACGATATTATGTACGGAACAAAGAGAAAATTGTCCCTTGTAAGTAAGGTGAGAAATTATTTCAAAACGGACAAACCGATTAAATCTAGAGAGGGTGTTCTTGTCCCACCACCCAATACTCCTGCCTCATTCATGATGTTTGACCGAGGGTACAATACCTGTGTGTGGTTGGAGAATTGGGTGAAGTACACAAAAGATGACGGAGTATTGGCTTTTCCGTTAGATGGTACGTTCAATGGTAGGATCTTATTTAATTTAAGAACTCGGATGAATGAACTGCATCCCAGACCGAGACTAACGCAGTATGAGGCATTAGAGGAATGGGAGATTGAGGCTTTTGAAAGAGAAAGACCCCGAATGGACAAGGGTTTGACCAAGTGGTACCCCAGGCTGAAACAGGAGCCAGGGATAAAAGGATGAAACAGTGGAGGCAGAGCATGATTGTTGAGGGTCTGTTTCCCATGATGCCGGCATGTCATAACCCTGCAGCGGGTGAGAAAAGTACCGAAAAGTGTAAGCATTGGGGGGCCCCTGGGGAGTCAGATGATGAATTGATAGATGACATCTGTACCAGAAGTCC
Organism: Lissotriton helveticus; assembly: GCF_964261635.1. Taxonomy (NCBI): domain Eukaryota; kingdom Metazoa; phylum Chordata; class Amphibia; order Caudata; family Salamandridae; genus Lissotriton; species Lissotriton helveticus. Next base: position 1,001,056,708 of record NC_136061.1, read on the forward strand.
GCCACCTTATAACGAGGGAACCCGATCTTCCAGTGTAGGAGATGCTCCCCGACGCCACTTCCTCAAGGAAGAAGACAGATCCCTAGGACTGGGAGGGGGTGGTCAAGTATTGCCCTATTTTGAGAAACCCGAACCGGCGGAAACAAGGGATATATATCCCAAAGTGCCCGCAAGCCAGGAAGAAAAATATTCACGTACGAAAGTTTTCTTTCCCAGACCCTTGTATGAAAACGAAGAGAAACCATCGAATTCAGGACTGCCTTTTGTTCAACCTCCATATGAGGAAGAACGCAGGTCCTTTAACACTGGAACTTTATTCCCGAAACCAAATTATGGTGGGGGACCAAGTGAAACGCATCCTACTGCCCCGAGTTTTACTCCTCCATTGACCCCACAGATATTACATGATACGACTTTAAGAAGGATACTAGTGGAAAAGGAGCAAGAGGCTCTAGCTAGACAAAGGACAGAAATAATTCAGAAAATCTCCCAGTTAAATACCAGTCCTGAGGCATTGACTATTCCAGTAACTATTGGACCAGTGGTCCCGTTATACGGAAATGGTCAGGGAAATCCGATTACTCCAGTTATGACCCCAGTCATGGCACCCCCGAGACAGGAACCGATAATCGTAGACGATCAGTCCAGTGAGTGTGAGTCTGAAGTTGCGTTCTTGGACTTGCCAAACAAACCGACCGGAAAGGGAATGCAGCAGAGGCATAACCCTTTTAATGCGAAAGAAATTAAATTAGAGTCAGCAACAGGCACTAGGAATGTCTCTCTGGTAACTCCGGATGAAATTGAGAGTTGGAGTCGTGAATTAGAGAAACAGACTCCGCAAACGAAACCTTTAGACCTCTACAAGCTGAGGGTAGAAATAGAAGAATTAATGGCAGGAAATGTGGGGTTGGATCGATTGAATACCTACTCTGAAGAAGAATTGTCGTTTATATGTAAAAGCTTTACAAGGAACACCAGAGTGCTCCACGAAAAACTGACCGAAACCGCAGCTAGTATGGGGGTAGATATCTCGAAATCCAAGCCCTTACAGAAACCGTACAGAGCAGACTTCTCAGACAAAGATATAGAGCACCTGAATGTGGCGGGAAAAAAGTTGCAGATTAAAGAATTATTGGGGGTACTGCAGAAATGGGGAGATGTGGAAAGATGGAGAAGCAGGTGGGCGAAAAAGAGGGAAGAGGCTCGCTCCCGACAAGTGACTCCTGAATTTGCTTTAAGGGAGGTAGAAAAACCTGAGCAGTTATGCCCCATGCGCGAAGTACCTGGAGGGAAATATGTGCATGTCCCCTGGTCTAGACAGGATATTGTGTCCTTTACGAACGATTTTCCAAAATTACGAGAGAAACCAGTAGACTGGTACAGGCAGGTGGAAAGGTTCGTGAAGGTACAGAAATGTTTGTGGAAAGACCTGGATGGGTTTTTCGACATTGTGGTTCCGGTAGATTTATGGACCCAGTGTAAAATAGCCATAGACTGGCCCAGTGAGGAGTATCCAAGAAATAAGGAAACATGGGAGCCATCAAAGGATGTCATGCGAAAGTATGAGCAGGTAATTCAGCATTTGAAAGAAAAGGTGCCCGCAAAAGAAACTGATTGGACAAAAATAGATAGAACAACACAGGAAAGGGACGAGACAGTGCACTCCTTCTATGAGAGGTTATTGCAGGTATTTAAAACATACAGTGGTATTGATAACATCGATTTGAAGGACATGACGCACTTTATTTACAGGTTTGTAAATGGTTTAAGACCTGAAATTTGTCAGTGGATAAAAGATAATAAAATCTGTTGGCATACAAAGAAAATGGATGAGGTCCTACGGTACGCTAAGTATTGCGAGGACGAGATGGCAGAAAAGAAAAAGGCCCTTAAGGAAAAAGTGATGTGGGCTCAAGTAAAGCTCGCAGAACAGCAGGAAAAACAATTGAGTAACATGGTTAAAAATGCTGAGAACAAAAGTCCTGGGGGAGGGGGTGGAGGAAAGCCCCGGCCCAAATTTAGCAGGGAAGAGGCTATGAAGAAATTTCCCTGCCATCAGTGCGGCGAAATTGGACACTGGCGAAACGAGTGTCCCCAATTGACAGATGATAATGCAAAAACACCTGATTTAACTCCACAGACACAGAAAGAAAGACCAAGAAAGACTCAACCCCAGGTAAAAACAGTTCAGGTGCCTCGAGCACCCAAGCAGGTATACAGAGGAAAACAGGGAGAGGGTGAGGAGATAGAAGTTTGGGAAAGCGGTGAGAACAGAAATACAGCAACTTTGCAGTATCTGCTAAATGATACCTTCCTTTGTAATGATCAGTACTGACGGGGCCTGAGAGGGGAGGACGAGGAGTGCGTACTTGGCGCTTCCTTGCCGGTAGACCAGTCTGGACCATACATTGAAGGAAAGGTTGACGGAAATGATGTCACCTTTCTGTTGGACACTGGCGCTACCCGTTCTACTGTAAGAACAGTGGACGTTCCAAACCTACCCCTCTCGGGAGAAAATATCCAAGTAGTGGGTGTATCTAATCAATTGATTAGTACTCCTGTTACCGAACCAATGGAGATTTCAATTGGGAATTTTAAACAAATGCATAGGTTTGTCGTCTGTGACACCAGTCCAGTGAATCTACTGGGTCGTGATTTGCTGTGCAAAATGAACTGTACCATCTTTTGCACACCAAAAGGTGTTGAAATTCAGACCCCAGATGAAGATGGCATTTATAAACTATTGTTACTTAGACCTGACTCAGAAATTAAAAGATTGACCCTGCAGGACTTGCCCCAAGAACTCCAGGAAGCAGTAAAGCCAGAGGTGTGGGATTTCACTGGAAAAGATGTGGGACTAATGAAAGATGTGGACCCCATACAGATAGCCATCAAGGACAATGCAGTATATCCTAACACTAAGCCCTACCGAATGAATGCTGAAGTGAAAGCCGGTGTCACTCTGGAAATTCAAAAATTATTAGAAGGAAACATCATACAGGAAGTAATGAGCAGCCCATGCAACTCACCGATTATGGGCATCAAGAAGCCTAGTGGCAAGTATAGGGTAGTGCAAGACCTAAGAAAGGTAAACAAAATTGTAGTTCCTTGCTGCCCTATTGTCCCGAACCCAGCAGTGATATTGTACCAGATTCCTTGGGATGCTGAGTGGTTCACTGTGATTGATTTGTGTCATGCATTCTTTTCGATACCCCTGCACCCCGACAGCAAATTTCTTTTCTCGTTTGCCTTCGAAGGTCACGTGTATTGCTGGAACCGGGTCCCTCAGGGGTATACAGAGAGCCCTTCTATCTTTAATCAGATCTTGAAAAAATGTCTAGAGACTTTGATCTTACCTGGGAACTCTGTCTTAGTGCAGTACATAGACGACCTTCTACTGGCGTCTAAAAGTCATAGGGACTGTGTAGTTGACACCATTGCCCTCCTAAATCATCTGTGTGAGAAAGGGCATAAAGTGGCCCCTGACAAACTACAGTTCTGTGCAAAATCAGTGAAATATCTAGGACACCAGATAGAAAAGGGTGTCAGAAAAGTCACATCAGAAAGAGTGAGAATAATTCAAAAGATGCAGTTGCCCCGTACTCAAAAAGACGTCAGAATGTTCCTGGGTGTACTAGGATACTGCAGGCAGTGGATTCTGGGATTTGCAGTCTTAGCCAGGCCTTTGATAAAAATGACCACGAGAGGAATGCCAGACATTGTAGAATGGGACGATGAAAGCCTAATGGCTTTCACAAGACTGAAAAACTGTCTGTGTACAGCCCCTGCGCTGGGAATGCCAGATTATTCCAAAGAGTTTGCCCTATTCTGTGACACTCGCGATAATTGCGCATTGTCAGTCCTGACTCAAGAACATGGCACGACCAGAAGGCCTGTGGCCTATTTCTCTGCCACCTTGGACCCAGTAGCTGCTGGGTTACCAGGCTGTCTGAAAGCAGTAGCTGCTACCTGTGCAAGTTTGGAACAGAGTGAGTCCATAGTCATGGGACATCCTGTGACTGTGTATGTTTCACATGGAGTGGTAATTCTATTGACCAGAACTAAAACGCAGTATCTCACCCCTAGTCGGCTGACTAAATACGAGAGGATTCTTGTGGGTGCAGCAAATGTAAGCATTGTTAGGTGCGGTATTCTGAACCCTGCCACTTTACTCCCAGACTCCCTGGAAATGGAAGGTGGGAATGATGATGAACATGATTGCATTGATCTGACAGAGTTCAGCACCAAACCACGCCCAGACATAAAAGAAACGCCATTGCCTGAGCATGATAAAGAGCTGTTTGTAGATGGTTCCTGTCATTGAAGAAGCAGGTTACCTATATAACATCAAGTCTGCACAAGTAGCCGAATTGATTGCTATGATAAAGGCTTGCAAAATTGGGAAAAACATACGCATAACAGTGTACACTGACAGTCAGTACTGTTATGGTGTTGTGCATGACTTTGGCCAATTGTGGGTACAGAGGGAATTCCTGACTTCCTCAGGTACTCCCATTCGAAATGGAAAAGTTGTTCATGACCTTTTAGAGGCCATCCAGTTACCAAAGGAACTGGCAGTGGTAAAGTGCGTTGCTCATAGGAAGAGCATGGACAAAGTATCACTGGGAAACGATTATGCTGATCGAGTGGCCCAATGGTGCGCCAGAGATCGGTATATCGTAAATCCAAAACGAGGGGGGCCAGGAACCAGCTGCCAACTTCAGGTGTTTGAAGAAGTGCCTACATGGGATGAAGTGAGAGAGTGGCAGGAGTCGGCCCCTTGGCAAGAAAGAGAGAAATGGAAGGAGGATGGGTGTAGACCGAGACGTGTGGATGGTGTCATCTTGGGCCCAACTGGTATGCCTGTATTACCCCGACACTTGCTTGGCACAATGGCAAGATTAATACACGAAGGGTCACACATTGGTAGGGATGCCATGATTCTGGTATTTCAACAGACTTGGTACAGTAAAAAGTTCAGGAAGGTAGCAGAGTCCCTCTGCCAGAGGTGCCTGTCATGTCAACAGATGAACCCAGGCAAGAGGACAATGGTTGAACTGAGCAAAATTGGGAGATCAGGGGGTCTCTTTGTAAAGATACAGATTGATTTCATCACCATGCCCCGTTGTGAAGGGAAACGATATGTCCTTGTCATTGTTTGCGTATTTTCAAAATGGGTAGAAGCTTACCCTACTCCCCAAAGTGACGCACTGACCGTAGCGAAGTGTTTACTAAAAGAACTGATACCTAGATTCGGGGTGCCATTCATTATTGAATCAGATAAGGGTGGACATTTTCAGAATGAAATACTGGCTGAACTCTGTAAGGCCTTTGGAATAAGGCAGAAACTTCACTGTGCATACCACCCAGAGGCTTCTGGAATAGTGGAACAAGTAAATGGAACTATCAAAAACAGACTAGCAAAGCTGACTGATGCAACTGGCATGACCTGGGTGAAGGCCTTGCCCCTGGTCCTGATGGGACTGAGAAGTGTTCCTGACCGCAAGACAGGCCTAAGTCCCCATGAAATCATTATGGGAAGAGTGATGAGACAAGCATGGGTGCCAGGAAGCAAACTGTTGAGTATTACTGATGATTTGGTGCTTGAATACTGCAGAAGATTGGGTGACCAAGTGCGTTCTATCTCTCGCCAGATTGGAGACGACGGCATCCTCAATCCAACGACTCCTCTCCACAGCTTGGTTCCAGGAGACTGGGTCAAAATAAAGAAGCACACTCGATCAAGCTGTCTGGCACCAAGGTGGGGAAAGAAACGCCAAGTAATCCTGGTAACAACCACTGCAGTGAAGGTCGCAGGTATTCCCCAGTGGATCCACGCTGGCCACACCCAGAAGGTATTACCAGACAAAGAATTTGAAGAAGAAGGGCATCCAGCAGAGGACTCTGCAGGAGCCAGACCAGAAGCAGCTGACAACGAGCAGCCCAGCACCAGTCAGGCTGCAGGAACAGCAGACGTTGGCCCAGGAGTAGTTGACTACGAACTGCCGAGAATCCAGCCTGCTGAAGAGGTCCAGGAAGCTGAGCCAGGAGTAGCTGATGACGAGCTGCCAAGCATATGGCCAGAAGAATGGATACCGATGATTGATCTGACCGAAGATCCCATCCGAACAAGAGAACGACTTTGTGAAGGTAGGGAGTGGACTAGTCAGGAAAAGCAAGGCACAGGCGAAGAACCTCAGCCGCTTGAGATTCACATCAAAACTGAGGAAGGAGAAGGTCAGACAGGGACAGAACAGGTGTTCGATACACCACCGCTAACACCTGATGTGGATAAGGGACAGCTTAGAAATAGAGTGATAGTTCGAGCAGAAGAAAATCAAGAGATCGAAGTGCTTGAACAGGATCAGATAGGGTTAGAAGAACGGGTTCAGGAAACAGAAACAGAAACAGAAACAGAGACAATCGAAAGCCAAAAACAAAATATTCCTGAACAGGACCAGATTAGTAACCAGGAAGAAGAATTTGATGCTAGCCCTTGAACTAGCGAGATAAGAGAAGAAGAAGAAGAAAGTGAAGCAGAATTGCCACAAGCTAAAGAGAATAAGAGGATAAGAGAAGAAAGCGAAGTCCAAGTACCAACTAAGAGATTAAAGAAAAGAAACAACCTTGAGCCTAGGTTCGTAAAGAGACTAAGGCTAAGGATAAAGACGGTGGAAGAAAAACGTGCAGAAGCAAGGAGAAGTGCGCGGATAGCAGAGCAAGAAGAAAACTCTTCCAAAAGAAGGAGTGAACGAATAAAAAGACAAAATAAGAAGTACAAGTCTCCTGAATGGACACTCGTTTTGGAAGAACTTGAAGATCTTGATATAACTGACGTAAGCGACGGAGAGCCCGTCCCTGAGTACTCTGCTGAAGAAGAAGACGAACCACCGTGAATTTGCACAAAGTAAGCTAGCTGTGTAAAGACACAAAGAGGGGTCGAGAAACTTCTTCTGAGCCGAAATGTCTGATTCAACTGTGAATGGTAGACCTAGTTGCAGTCGTTGCAAAACGTGCTGCAAGGTGTGTATATGTAGTATAGTAGTACTGATAGTAATTTGGATAGGACTAACAATCTTTATACCCTTCACTGTAAGTAAAGATACTAACATTGTCCCTACTGAAATTGTAAATACAGACAGTGAGGAGTTGACAACACAGAGTGTAGCAAGACATGAGAGAGCACTGAGACAAACAAAACGAGACTTAGAAGCATCAGATGAGGGAGGACTACATTATCATGGAATTAAGAACAGGACACACTTAAATGTTTTTGCAAACTTGTTAATACACTATGTAGAGACTATGGAAATTGAAGATTGCTATGTCTGCATGAAGCTACCTACTTCTGTGGCTGAAGGCGTGACATACCATCACTTGCCATTGACATATGGAATCTCCTGTAGCATTTTAGCTAGTTTATTTTACAAAAGAGGACCGTTACAGTACTATTACTCTAATAATGACGTAATCTTTTCTGAACTTCCTATACGTGGGAACTTGAATCCTGTACATACCAAAAGCGACACCATAAGATATATGGGAGACTACTTCTTGACTATAGGTAACATTGACATAGCTGATGCACACAGAGATAACTTGACTTGTTCTTTGCGTGAACAGGAAAAGATGTTCCTGAACATGGCAGAGAAAAGAAGAATTAAAATACAAAAGAAGGCTAATGACGAAAGTCAGAAAAAGCCAAAGTGGGCAGAGAACATGGAAGGCACCTCAAATGGTGGGGCGGGACCTGCTCTATTGCTGGATTTTGAAAAGAAAGGCAAGCTATGTCTTCACCGCGAGAAGACTAGCTATTATAATAATGTTTTCATTGGTTCCAGTGAATGCGAACATAATTACAAGGTAATTGGAGGTTGGGGTTTCAAAAATGGGTCAGAGCCTGTGTTTCCTGGAATTTATTATATTTGTGGGGACAAGGCTTATTTCAAATTGCCGGATCACTGGTATGGAAGCTGCTATTTTGGCATTGTCTTCCCGAAAATATACCATGTGAATGGAAAAGCTGGAAGCAATGAAGATACTAATGGCTTAGTGCGTAGTAAAAGAGAAAGTATAGGTGAAATTATGGGTAGTATTTTCAGTGCACTGATACCTGGAGTGGGAGTGGTTCTGAACACTCACAGAATTTGCAAATTGTCTACTATAGTGGATGTGCTGTCTACTGAAACAGCTCATGGATTTCTGCTGGTCAATACCGAAATGGTTGCGATCAGATCAATGGTTTTGCAGAATCGACTTGCTCTTGACACCTTATTAGTGAAAGAGGGCGGAGTCTGCCGGATGTTGAAGGCGCAACATTGTTGCACTTATATTCCGGATAAAAGTGTACAGATCAAAAGATATGTGAAAAACATTACTAATTTGACAAAGGAACTCAAACCACTCGAGGTTGATAGTGCCTGGAAGAGACTGGTAGATGGTCTCTCAAATGTAGGTCATTGGCTTGCTAGCGTAGGTAAAAGCTTATAGTTCAAGATACTGATGCCAATTGGTATTATAGGTCTTATTATATTTCTTATTTTTATCTGTTGTAAATGCCGTAAGCGCACCAAGAAGCACGAGGTAAATGCAAGAGGGTTGAAACGGAGTGTGGATGAGATTGAATTGGAGGAAGTGAATGATCAGATATACAAAAAGGTGAAGACTTCTCACCCTACTAGAACTGAGAGAGAAAAGTTAGAACGATTGCTGGAAGAGATAGAGCTATATAAAGTGTGAAAGAAAGTTGGCATCTGGTTCCATTTTTGTGATGATAGTAAATATCATCAAAGAGGGGATTGATGAAGCAAAGCTTCGCATATTTTGCGGCTTGCCGAAGTCAAGAACCTCGTTTATGTGTAATAAGGTAACAAAACGTATGTTTTACTAACGTTTATTTTTGTTTAGGCAAAGTTTGCGAAGCTTGCCTACGTGTATTCCTAATACATTTAACCCGTGTACTTTAAAATGGCCGCCGCTTGTATTTTGTTACTGCGCATGCGTCAGCCACACTCACGTGTCCTGACGCGTCTGCAGAAGTGGAGGGAAATTTATGCGCATGCGTAATCCATAGCTGTGCCCATCATGTGGTACTGCTTGTGCCACTGCTCTTGTGTCTGTATCAATGTAGCTAACATTTAAACTGCATAAGTATATTTTATAATGATAAGTAGAAAGTACAAACCCAGTGATGTGTTTTCATGATGACATTATTATGTATTAATTTGTTTTCGCTTACTTTTCATGTACCGCGGGGAATGGGGGTCTGAGTGAAAGGAGAGCCATATTGGAGGTCCCTTCTGCGCCTGCGCAACTTCGGCAGCACAGTAGACCTTGACTGATGGAACATAGCCAGTTGGCAGCGATGGGCGAGATGCTCCTGAGAAAGTCACCTCTGCCCTGCGAGAACAGCGAATGTGGCTCCTTATATGTTACAATGTAATATTGTATTGCTGCTTGCCGTGTAGCTTCTCATGGGAACCCCAATCTTACTAGGCGGTGCCCAAACATGCAAATACAGGCTTGAAATGTTGAATTGTGATTGGTGTGTTACCCAAATCCTACCTTAGGACCAATCGAAATTGAGGGATTCTGACACTTTGCAACATTGGGGGGTGGTACACTGTCCCCAAACTGTATATCTACCCTGGGTTCACCTAGGGAACCGTCCGACTTGTCTGGTTTAGCTGACCTGTCACTGACCCATCGTACTCAATAGGTGACTGAAGATACAGAGCGCTGCGGAGCACTCTGTCCGAATTTGACCATAGACTAAGGTTCTACTGAACCTTAAAGTGCTGGCGAAGCACTTTGCTGGGAGTTCGCTGACCCAATCGGGGTCTTGATCGATAACTGCAGAGCGGGTGGAGCGCAGGCGTTGCTTCCGAACTGTGGGTTCCCGTCCTGTCCTGAGCGGTCCTGTCCTGAGGGTTTGCTGTCCTGTCCTGAGGTCCTGTCCTGATTCCTAATCCGAGGGTATCCTGTCCTATCCGGGGTGTCCATTCTGCACCTGCTGTCCTTTGAGGGGTATCCTTCCTTGAGGGTTTCCTGTCCTTAACTGACCCGTGGCCAGGGTTTGGTTTCCACACCTTTCTAGGTAAATATTGCTCTGAACCTCTTAAATCTTGCACCTTCTGAATTTCTAACTTTTGCTTCAATAAAGTTTACCATTGCATATGTTATTTTTCCATGTCTTTCCGCAACTATTGAAAGTCATTTGCATTTTTCCATAAGTTTGTTCCTATGTCTTCTCACTTGTTAGAAATTATATTTTGCATTGCAGTTTGTCATTTTCTGATATGGTCTAGAACCTCATTGCCTAGATTGTTTAAAGGCCCGTTCACCTTAAGTGAAGCGTGTTACTCTTTATAGGCCCTCCTGTAGTTATACCTACATAGTCCGCCCATGCTTAAATATTATTGAATAGCATAGTATCTTCTCGTTACATTTTATATCAGTATTTCAATGATTACTCTGTCGTTATTTCTTTACAGTTACATCATTTACGTTATCTTGGTTATTGATTGCCTTATATTGATGTACCTTATGAATGAAGCAAATGAACTTTAGATAAACATTTTAAAACTTCCCGTTGTCCGTGGTCATTTCAAACAGTATTTTGAATGTTATTGGTTGGGTTTGTATTTTGCTGCCTTTCCTTTTACAGCTAGCTCCCTGATTCATTGTGGTCATTAGGTACCCGCATCGGTGGATGGTAGGTCGGGTGCACTGAGAAATAATAGTAGGGAACTCACACACAAATTGGTAGAGCTCGTGAAGTCACCTGATCGATGTATATGGTGATTTGAAAGTATATGGGCCCTGAAGCCGGAAACGGCGAAAACTATTGGTCGGGTGGCCTCGCGCGCTCTATCACCTATGTGTGGAGTATGTATGGATAATGGTCACAGAGTTCACTAACATTTACCAAGACACACCCAAAAGTCATGAGACCACACTTGCCAGCATATGTTAGCACTACACAACAATTCCCATCATGATTTCATAAGATACAAATGCATACATATCAACATTTGGGATGAGGAAAGTTGGCGAGATGCCGAACAATGATCTGGAGCTGCGATTTCATACCTATCACACATTGACCACTGTTGTAGGAGAGGCCAATCCAAGCAGAAGACAGCCTCAAGTAAGACATTGATTGTCCTGAGAAATACGGGAGCCTTCCACATGCATTGGATCGAATGCCATTACTGCAAGTTCCACCAATCATCCCCAATCTGAACTCCACATGTGTCTGTAACAGCACTGTGCACATCATTCAAACTTCTATTGTATGGTGGAAACCTTCAATATGTGGAGTCTGCATTGCACAGATAACTACCGTCACCTTTTGTGTACAGTGCACTGCAGTAATCATGTGTTCATGCACAGTAATGTACCACAATAGCATTTGTTTATTGTTATAGGCAGAGGACTGGTGTCATACATCAGGTGACATGCTCTAACATATTTGTACCGGTGGATACACACTTAGAATATCATTTTCTATGTGGATTTCAACACTGACATGGCAAATGCATGACCTCACTAATGGGACATGCTGTATCGCTGACCACCGGTGGATTTAAACTGTGTGGTAGATGGCTTCCTCCACAGCGATCACAGCTATAGGCTAATCTTGGATAATGTGACCGCCGCGGTCCTAGGGTTGTGTCCGTCTACATAGAAGACAGCCTAGGTGGACGCCTGACCTCGGTAAATGGGACATGCTGATTTTCTGACCGATTTAAATCGCGCTGTAGGCAGCTTCCTTCACGGTGGTCACAGCCAAAGGCTAGCATTGGATAATGTGACTGGCGTAGTCCAATGCTTTTGACCATCTACACAGAGGACCGCCAATATGGTGTACATGTTCGTTGCCGTTTGAAAATCAAAACACTTGCCTCCAGACACTGCTGCTTACAACACCTCCTCAACTTCATCTGCTGTTTGCCATCTCTGGGAGCTGTGATGGCACACTGTATAGGGAGCAAGGCCCCTGCCTTCACTCTAGAGGAGCTGGAGACCCTGGTGAAGGGGGTCCTTCCCCTGTATCGCCAGCTCTATGGCTCACCAGAGGAGCAAGTGAGTACTGCTAATACAGTCTGTACTCTGCAACAAATATCCTATCCTAACCTATAGGCCACAATGTGTCTCAGAGTCCCAGACTGACAACAAAGTTTCAAATAGTGTGTTGCCTACATAGGAAAATCATGTTATGGTTCATGTGGCACTGTACTTTGTGGACTTCATATCACCATATGGATGTGTAGTCAGTCCTAAATCCTACACCGGTTGCATGCACGTATCAAATACGTGTATAAATGTTTTGTTGCCTATGATGAATTTGCTATTCAGTACATAACAGATGTGTTAACAAATGTATAGGCCTTACACCCTAACTTGTGTATGCTTCCCGTAAGTAGCATGTTAGGATGATGTGAGATATGTGTACAGTCCCATATATCACTCAACACACATAAGGCCTCACCAAACTGTTGTCTGGGAGATACCAACATCTCATAGAACCCTCAGAGACACCCGCAACTGTCATGTCATATATAGGATGGCCACAAGTTGTACTTTTAGGTATGGAAAATGTGGGCATATCATGGTCATGTGTGTGCAGTATGCTCCGGCTGCAGAGAGCAAATCCTAACAATGAATTGTGCCCTGTATGGTCCATGGCCAAGGCTGTAACAGAGATAATGTGGCCTAAATGAGTGCAACTGGACCATGATTTGGCCTTGATTTACCTAGCATTACTGTAGTTGGTATGGTGCATGATGAGATCCCCAGACCCAAGACTACTGTCCATGGACCCATATTGTCATTGTGTGTCATTGCCTTAGGGCAGGCACCTTACTCCCACATGTCTTAGATTTTGTTGTCCTATGAGTGATGCTAGCATTGTACGGGAAAATTGCTCATGTGAAACATGTACACTGTGGATAGTTGGTTACATCTGCAGTGCAGTTCAGATGTGCATCGCCAGCTATGTTAGAATAAGCAATCATGTAGTATGTATAATGGTATGTTGATGTCGTCCCATACATATGCCACATATGGTGTATCCTGTGATTCCAGGACTTCCCACACAAACACATGCAGACATAGTATGATGTCCAAATGAGTAAATCACATGTCCACAGATCTTCAGAGTGGGAGTTATCAGTTACACACATGCCTGCCATTTAATTTTGACCCAAATCTTAGAATGTAGTCAATGCAATGGTAGCAGTGATGTCTTGGACTGTTTGAATAAAGTCATTTGTTCAGACTGCTCAGGTGTCTGTCCAGTGATGAACTAGTACTGGACCCTTCAGAAGAACACAATGGCGTGCTGTGGTACATGTTAATTCATTTCAGAGCACATGTTGTGTGGGCCAGGGCTATGTGATGTCTGTGGGCAGGCCTAGTCATTATATGCATAATCAGGATTGAGGGTAGCCCTTAGATGACTTAAATAGTTTGTAGTAATGCTTTTTGTGGTACTCGGCATGTGCGCTTTATGCATGTAGTGTGTGCAATATAGACCAATGGTTATGCTTGCTGTCTACAACCTCTTTGTCACTATACCACATAACCTATATCTTGCATGTCTACTCCGTTTTTTCATCTATTGCATCCATACAGGTCACAACCCATCAGAAGGTGTCCATATGGAAGGCCTTCGCCTGGAAGGTGCGGACCCTGGGGGTCACTCGTCGGCATAGTGTTCACTGCAGGAAAAGGTGGGAGGACATGAGAGCTGGACTCGTAAGATCATGGGGGTCCAGCTTGGGCTGACGTCCTAAGCCAGAAGGGGCAGGCACTGGACCCTGACCCCCCCCTAATGGCCCGCATACTGAGAGTGGCATACCCAGACCTTGTTGGGCAGTTGAGGGCCCAACAGTAGCTAGGAGGGGGGGGTGTATTGGCCAGAGTGAAACATTCTGCATGACCATCTATCTTTTGTCACAGGCAGCTATTTCCCCATCAAATTTGAAGGTGACTTATGTGCCACGCAATGGGATAGTTGTTGCATGTGTAGGTCGGGTAGGAGGTGCAAGGAGCTAACCATAGACTATTGTACATGTAACCAGGAACAATGCAGGGTCCAGTCAAATGGCAATTTTCCAGAGTTGAACAGCCACATGGCTACCTCATGTCACAGATCACCTACATTATGTTTTGCTGTTATATGTGACATTAGTCTCAAACAGGCCACTTGTCACCCTTGTGTCTGGAGTGATGCTCCCTCACTACTGTATCTCGTGTGATGGTGGATCACTTTCTTGTGGAATGGCATACAATTCACTATAGTTGCAGATACTGAGCACTACATACCCTTGGTAAGTGGGGATTGTACTGTGTCAGGAGGTGACTAACAGCACTGGGGCCCTCTGTATTGATGCCTACATGCTGGTATGTGTACATTTATGTGTTGTACTTTCTTTTGTACAACTGTTCCAGACATGACCTGAGGCTCTACAAGGTTTTCCTTCTGATTGCTACACATTTGTATGTGTTGGCCAATGTGTACATGACACTAGAATTCCGTGATGGGCATACAGAGTAAATGTAACCACATACAAGGGTGCGTAGACATGGGTGGGTGAGTCACTCACACCCAATGACACGACACTGATGGATGTCATTAGCCAAGTCAAATTGTTGAGGCAATGACACACATCATTGGAAGACTTCCAATACTATCTGGCAAGGTGAGTTTGCATGTCATTGAAAAGGATGTATTCAGTTAGGTGTGATACACATGTGCATTTGTGGAGGGTCATTCTGTGGCTGATGACATCCATGGGGGAGTGACATGCTGACATGTTGGGGTCATATGTGTGTGTAAGCACTCAGTAGTACATTGGTATTTGTGTTTGCGGGACAAGGAATGTACAGTGTATTCCCTTCCCTTTTGGACATGAGTGAGGCCTCTTTATGGACTGAATATTTCCTGAGCCTTATGTACTTTCAGTTTTCTAATGGCATTGGCATTTGTAATGTGAAAAAGATGTGCTCACATAAATCAATCCTGACTGGGGATGTTCCTAGGCAGACTCATGTACAATGTTTCTTTGTGCTGAAATTGCATACCACTTGGAGCCACTTTGTCTCCATTCAACTCGTCTATATTTCATGTGACACCAAGCTAAGCTACTCATGTGCAGCTTTCAGCTGTGTCATCTGGCAGTGGACAGATGTGAAAGTATCACTTGGGAAGTGTGAACAGTGTGGAATGGGCACTCCCATGTTACCTTATATTGGTAGTCACATATTGCTGTAACTTGGTTGTATTAGGTGCACAGCAATTCTATATGTTGTGGGTTAAGGACACCTGACCGTTTGCTGATTGCAAGGCTGTGTGTGGATAGGTAGTAATGCATTTCATGTGGACATCTCATTTGATGACACCAGAGAACAATTGTTTGCTAAAAGGGCCTAGGTTGACAGGGTGATAATATCTCCTGTTACTCACACGAGGCTGGATCTGGGAGTCACACATGCAGTTGGAGCAGACTGTGGTTATGACACCATTATGTGTGACTGTGCACAGGTCATGTAGCATTCATGCATGTGCTCATGCCAATGTTGGAGGCCATGTAGTCATCCTTTTATGTATTGTGATTTGTGCAATTGTGTAATATGTTGTGTTAGGATCTGTTTGCCCACTGTGCTCAAGCAATTGCAAATAACCTATTTCTACTATTATTTCAGCATTAACCCAGGGCAGCGGAGGAGACAGGGCCAAAACCATTGGGGAAGCAGCTGGCCACAGTGGTTCCAGTTGCAACAGTGACAGAGGGAAACAGTGGCCCAGAGTGTGATGGGAGTGCCATGGAGGAGCCAGATGATACATCAACATCATCATCATCTGAGTTGAGCTCCAGTAGCCACTCCCTGGTGGCGGCAGGCACACCTGGGCCTGCATCTGCAACATCCCTGTCTGTCACCCCCGTTCCATCTCCATCATCCCTGCTGCTCCAAAGCCAGCTGTCCAGGCCCGCTCCCCTAAGATGGGAGGAGTATCCATTGCACCAGGTACCTCAACCCCTGCCCCTATCTCTCCTGCTGCCCTGAGTGTGGAGGCAATTGACATCCTGTGGCAGATCTCTGTGGATCAGAGTGCAGTGGTGAATGCCATCCAGGTGCAAACACCCCAGCTGACGCAGATGGTGTCATACCTGGAAAGCATTCATGCTGACATGTGTGCCTCACAGAGATCTTTTTAGGCTCTGGCGTCCACACTCACGGCAGCCTTCCACCAATTCCAACTTTCCACCCCACCTCATTCCTCTTCCCCATCCACAATCCGTATTCCCGTTCCTGCCCAAATCACGTGCACACATAAGCATGCATCCATCTCAATATCCACACGCAGCAAAAGGTAACAGAAACGTAAGGAAAAGGATAGGCACACAACTACTCACCAGGCAGTCATCCAGTGACATACACCAAGACAACACACCCACTGCACCACATACATATACACCACACATAGATCCAGATACCACACCAGAGGCTACTGCCGCTAAACACATACAGGCAGACCCCATACCACTAGACACAGCCACTACACACATACAGGCAGACACCACACCACCAGACACAGCCACTACCGACATCACACACCCAGACATAACACCCACACCACCAACCACAGACAAATCACACATTGGCAAGGGACAGGAACAATCATCACCCAAACACACACAGAGACATGCATAAACAGCACGTGCATCCACACCCCAGACTTCACATCCCTCTACCTTCAACACCCAAAGCCTTGGCTTACCTCCTCCCTAGTCTCCCAAAGAACTGAGCCTGTTTGCCCTTCCCTGTCACAGTTGCCCCCAAGCCAAAAGATCTTTTTCCCCACTCCTACCCTTCCCTTCCACTTCCAATTCCACCCCAAAAACACCTGTCCCCCACTAAACCTCTCCCTACCCCACAAGTATGTAAATAAAGGAAACCCACCTATCCAGAAACCGACCACCCCCCTCCCAAATCCCAAAGGACCTCTTCCCCACCTCAACTTAGATCTTCTAAAGCCAAGAAAATAACTAAATAAACTGCACCCACACACCCTCCCTATACCCATCACTACCCTTCATGTTTACTGAATCCCCCGTATGGTCAAACCCAGCCTTCCCAAACCTGAGCCCAGCCCTCCCACAGACCAACCCAAATCCTCCCGAGCCTGCCCTCCCAAGGATCAACCCAGCCCTCCTGATCCCAACCTCAGCTCACCCAAATAACATCATTCAGGTGCCTGGACTGCCCACTAGATGCCCCTTCCTTGGGAGGTTTAGCTGGCAGTGCTCTGGTAGGCAAGTTAGGTGGCACAGTAGTGTGCTGGACCACATACTGGATTTTGGACTGGCCATTGGCCTTTGGTTTTGGAGCCTAATACATACTCCATAATTAGCAACTTGGTTTGTTTAGAACACCTTTGCCCGGCCATTGCTACTGATGCTACTTGTTGTTATTGGCTAATTTGGGATCTGTGAGTACAGTTGAGTTTGTTTGACCATGATCGCTGACCCATTTGCTGTATTAAGTATGGTCAGACCTTGGGGAAAATGATGGTGTTGCAGTCAACGAGGGTCAATGTTCAATGGATGTATATGTGGAATGAGTTCCAATTGGGACTGACATTGCATTGGATTGGATCAGCTGTGGTAAGTATTGCAGCTTAATCTGGCCAATGTCCATTTTTCAGCTTGCTGTACTACCTGAGATGTAGGGTGAATCTGTGTATAATGTGTGCAAAGTAGGTATTTGTTTATCTACACATGGGGGTGTTGTATTGTCATATCTAATTGGTCATTTGGGTGCACATGTACCTTTTTTCATGTGTATTCTTTCCACATGCTTTTACTAGATGTCTGACAACTGCTGTTGCTAAAGTGTTTTTTTCCAGAACTTGCACTTACACATTAGCCACATGTGCATGCCACTTTGTGACAGTATTGGTTGTCCCTGATATACCTCATGCCACAGGTCTTGTGCACATGGAAACATTGAAGCAGGTGCAATATGGACTGTGGCTTTGGCCCGTTGCCTTCCAGGAGTTCCCCTGGTTTGGGTAACCCAAATCTGCTGGGAGTCTTCACATTGTGGCCTTTAAGTATATGAGACCAAGGTTTGTGGTAATTCCATTTACCTCACTTTCCTTTTTCACGTGGGTGATGTGTGAAGGCCTATTACAGTGCTTTAGTTGTGGAGCTGTGTTTTATCTTCCTGAGACATCCATATTGATGTATGTTCGATTTCACAACTGGACAAAGCGTATGAGCAATGTGAGGGTGTCACAGAAGATGATTGCTATGTTACTCATGAGGAGGTGCTGGTTTATGACACTGTTTAGTGCACACATCAGTACACCAGCTTCTGAGATGTGCACACATGTAGACTTTGGGAGAGTGTGCCTGTACATTGTCACTGACCTGGACATAGAGGGCATCATGCAGATGTGATGGGAACATACATTCTGTGATGTTGTGTACAGGGACCCAAAAAATATGTTTGGACCAGGGATACAATGCCCCTAGCCTTATCCACGGGGTTGCGGTTCCGGGAAATGTATATAGAGTTACAACCCCATGACTGATGTATCGTGTGGGACAAAGTTGTCTAGAAGTGCTTTCAGTCAGGTAATGTGCAGTGTCTGCAGATGCTCACCAGGGGCCTGCCCACACTGACTCATACACATGCTCTCTGTCTTTTATGTTTTGGTGGACTTGTACAGTGTGGTGAATTTGTGTTTCATTGTGTTTTTCGTCTTCTCCACAAGAGGACTTTGAATGGGATGACTGTACTGAGGGGTGGGTTCTCTCACAGGGGCATCGCTGATGTACATGAAGCTGTGGCTTCCAAGCATGTAATCTATACATCTGTGATTGGCATATTGTTCCGCACAAACAATATATTCCTACATCTGTCATTGCACAACATCAAGTTATCTGATACGACGAGTTAAATTGCACCTACAAGAAGCCAGGACTATTGGATTTGCCAGTGGTTGTTAGTTTCATTAGTTATTGGAGCAACAACTATGACTTCATTGCATAATATTATGATAATGCTTCAGTTCTGATCTGACAACACTGGGAATGGAGTATTACGAGTCTCTATGCAGTTACCTCTGCGGCAGGGGAACGTCGTACTGCTTCAGAGTTGACTTTATTGCGCACCCTGAGGGTGAGTGCAAATTTGGAGAGTACAATGGAACCCGTCTCTGCATCTGCTTTTTCGACCTGCTGGTGCTAACCACCGGCAGAGCCTACAAAAAGGGGGACTGATGGCTTTTTAGTTTTTACATTAGGTCTGCTTACATGCCCAGTAGTACAACCATACAAAAGTGGTATGCAGTTCCTGATAAACATGAACATGTTGTGAAAAAAAGTGAAGTCCAGTAAGAGGGGGGAATTCCTCTAGTCGGAACTAGGAGCCTCACACACCCAGCCCGCTAGGTGTCATGCTTCATCATTTGGGTCTGCTCCTCTTCGGGTCGGCGCTGCAATACCCGATGGGTACCCATGAAGGGGCTCTTTGGCGGAGATCTTTTGTTCCTTGCCGTATGGTGCAGTCCGTGTGAGGGGCCTAATGAGTGTAGATGTAGTGGAAAGTGAGGTTAACATAAAAGGTAGGGGTCCAGTCAGAATAATTTTAATGAGTATGGCCCCTCGCCTAATTAAAAAATGTGTGACGCGCCCCTGAAATAATGTCACAGGGTACCGCGTATGTCGGTCAACATGTTTCTTGCCTATTTGTCTATTGGACGGCAATTCGTCAGGACCAGTAACAATGATTCTACACTATCAGTCGTGTTTGATGTGTGAAAGTGCGAGACCACAACCAGTACCCACAACAAATGTGGTACTTGTCACTTTAAACAAACAACTCCATGGTGGTTATTGAAATTCATCAACATGTTCCAGGAGGCGATGATACTGTAATGGCTAGTGTCGCATCTTCTCAGTGCATTGGTGGAGGACCGACCCCTCACGCTGCTGGAACCAGGTGGTGTTAGTTTAAAGTAACAGGTACCACATTTCTTTTGGGTACATACGCGTTACCCTGTGACATTATTTAAGGGGCGTGTCACACATTTTTTAATTAGGAGAGGAGCCATACTCATTAAAATTATTCTGACTGGACCCCTACCTCCTATTTTAACCTCACTTTCAACTACATCTACACTCATTAATTCAACAATTCTCAACCTGAGCAAATCTAGTAAAAAAGTCAATAGAGTCCAATCAAGAAGTGCTGATTTGCAGTCAAGTATTTTCAAAAATATAATCTTCTTTATTTCTTCAATGGTTGATATGCAGTCACAACGCACAGTTCTTCAAATCTATTTCATAGTGTACAATTCGTTGCCAACACGTGTTTCATCCTGCTAATAAGCTTAAGGACTTCGTCAGGGCTAGAAACAAGTGACATATACACTTAATTAAATGATTATATAATAAACCATAATACAATCATATTAAATCAATGCTGTATACTAGATGTTCATTATACCCTCATAAAATCTACACTCATTAAGCCCCTCAAATGCACTGCACCATACGGCAAGGAACAAAAGATCTCCTCCAAAGAGCCCCTTCATGGGTGACCGTCGGATATTGCAGCGCCGACCCGACAAAGAGCAGACCCAAATGATGAAGCATGACACCTAGCAGGCTGGGTGCGTGAGGGTCCTAGTTCCAACTAGAGGAATTCCCCCCCTTACTGGACTTCACTTTCTTCATAACCTGTTCATGTTCATTAGGAACTTCATACCACTTTTGTATGGTTGAACCACCGGCAGACCCCGGATGTCTTCAAGTCCTGTTCGTAAAGCGGTCCTCTCTCTGACTGGCTTCATTGGTCCTTTCTGACTCCACTGTGATCAAAATTTCCTGACGGAATCGGACTGCAGCGGTCGGATTTTTGTGTATATTCAAGCATTGTAATCCTACAGCCAGAGTGACCGCTTCTGACGAGACTGACTCGGTCCGACCGCCTCCGACAGGACAGCCGAAGGCGGTCCGACTGGCATTGTAATGAGGCCCTAAGTTTTCTTTCTCAACCATTTCATCTTACAAAAAATGTCCTACCTTCCCACATTTAAAACAGTCTTTCAAAATAGCAGTGCAGCCAGTTTTATTGAAATGTGTTCCTGAACCACCTCTCGAACACTTTCATTTGTTGGAGCAGTTGGTATTCTTGACCTTGATGGACATGTTTCTGGTGTAATTGCATACGGTCGCCACCTCAAACTGATTTTCCTTATCTTCATTCACCTGACCGATTTTTCAATCCCCTTGGTAACTTCAATTACTTCTATAAGTGAAGGATTTTTGTGTCTGATAATTGCTCTTGGATTTTCTTATTGTAACAATGCATAATTACTTGCTCTCTTATGTATTGCTCTGCAATGTTGCCAAACTCACATGTAGCAGCTAAAATACGTAGCGCCACTAGATCATTTTCAATAGGCTCAGATGACAATTGATGCCTGGAATAAAAAATGAAACGTTCCATAACAATATTCGGTACAACTGTGAAATTTAACTTTAGTCTGTCCAAAGCCTCTGAAAACTCATCATAATCCTCAATACCCTAAGGAGGAGTAAACTCTAGTAAGTGGTCAAAAATCTCTTAAGCCTCATTACCAATAGCCTTTAATAATAAACTCTTTTTTCTACTAAGTGTAAATGAATTGGTATCAATCGCACCATAAACTTAGTAAACAAGCCCAACCATTTGCTCTATTTCATGGGATGATCCCCTGGATTGTGTAACAAATGTGGCAGTGGATTGCAACATTTCTGCATGTTGACTAAATAACAAAGTAGAGAACACAGTACCTTGGAACTAGGGCTGCCACAAAGTTCAGAATTACTCAAGCAATAAATTGGCACTACTGTGAAAATGTGCTCAGGAATATAGCATTTGCAGAGGAAATAGGAAAAAATGAATAACACAGCAGGCAACTGGTCGTAGAACAGCAGAGAGTCTCAAACGAAGTGCGCTGCAGAAATCAGAAGGCAGACAACATGGCCACACATAGTATGTGCCACAGCCGTGAGGCTCACCGCACTAATAAACGCGCACTTACTAAAACGATGTGCTCTGCAGGTAAGATGGCCACACAGAGAGCACGCAACAGCCGGATGGCTGTCCGCACAGCTGACCGTGGCGGCTGAAACAATAAAAAATGGGGCGGGTAGAGGGGTCACAGGAGGGGGTCCTGCGGGTAGCATGGAGGGAGAGAGGGGGCCAGTGGAAAGCACGCGAGGGGAGTGTGCGGAGGGGGGGTGGGGGGAGACTGGCTTAATGATAAAAATAATAAATAGATACTTACCTGGTGCTGCCGCATTCCTCGCACTCCTCTGTTGCACTTTCTGAAGTCCCTGGCAAAGCATCAGACTCCGATCCCATTCCTCTGATGCTCTCATATGAGAGCAGCACGGGGATTGGCCTGAGCGGGCTGAAAAGACGCTCAGCTCAGGACAGGGAGTCTGTGGGGTTTCTCCAGTCTGGCTGTTCAATACAGCTGGGCTGGAGAAACCTAAGTGGGCATGTGTGTTTGGGCGGCCAAACACACATGCACACTTAAAAGTGCATGATTCGGCCCGTCCCTTCCTGCACAAGCTGGCGCAGAGCCGGCAAATGAAAAATAGAACAATACTAAGATATCGTTTTATTTTTCATTCTGAGCCAGTGGGGCGATGCTCCTCTGCCATGTAAATCAGTATTTATTGGTGGAGGAGCCACCCCTGACAGCTGAGCGGTAAATTGTTGCATATTTTCGGTGCAGCAAGAAAGCGTGCATCCAGCAGGGTGAAAAATCTAGCGCCTTTCCCTCTCCCCTCTTTTCCATGGTAAAATGCATGGCTAGGGACACTGGGCTCAAGTTGTCGCCAAAATAAGGAACTGAATTGG
Organism: Lissotriton helveticus; assembly: GCF_964261635.1. Classification (NCBI taxonomy): domain Eukaryota; kingdom Metazoa; phylum Chordata; class Amphibia; order Caudata; family Salamandridae; genus Lissotriton; species Lissotriton helveticus. Next base: position 1,001,079,643 of record NC_136061.1, read on the forward strand.
AACCTCATATAAGTTCAATAAATGTTTATTGCAATAAGTGTCCCCAGAAACAGAAAAGGAGCCACTCACAACAATGCGGCTAGGCAAACTCGCCAACGGTAAGTAGAATATATTTAAACCAAAGAATTCTTAAATACAGAAGTTCAGCCTGCGCAGAGTGCACGCAGTTGAACATTAAAACCACAAGCAAGAACATGTAACAACTATAGTAACCAACACAAAAGTACAAATCACCACACACTGAAACAGTTACAACAAATACCTAAGTTCCTGCAATGCTATATTAATAGAAAACTTGTCAGCAAATGACAATTCTGGATCATTCAGTCATCAAGGTTCCAAAATGGAACCACACTCACCTTAGAAAGCACATCACATAGTACAATACCAGGCAGTACCAGCTTGCAGAGTAATTGATCCTGCACAACACTTCCACTTTGTATGAGAGCATGAGCACTCTAATCTGCTGGTAGCTGCATTTCATTTTTAGGGCAAAAGCGGACTTTGGTGGACCTATCTGATTATGTTTATCATACGAAAAATACTGAGGTATGGCCAAGACAGCATACTTAAAAGGGCCTGATAATTTAGGTCAGGAACAACATGTTCTTAGTTGGGAGATATTCTTGGTTGTGGACGCCAAATACTGATTTCTCTTAAAAGGATGATGACCCTCAAGTTCTTATGGTGAATTAGGTTTTCCTCTTCTTGACTGGGTTTTTCTGGTTTATACAGGGCTCCCAAGGAGCAATTATTGCAGTGTGTTCTTTTTGGTGTGTCTAAATTTGGGGCACACTTCTGTTCAGACTTACTTTGTGCATTCTGAGGGCGTATTATGATGATGCACGCACCTCCCTACCAGTGGGATTATTATAATGAATGCGCAGTCCGCAGGGCAGCTGCAAACTTGATTTGCCTTGAGTGCAAAGTAGTCAGTGAATTAGGGAGCGGCTGCTTCAAAGCCACTCTATGTTGATTAGTGCCACCTGCACTTTGAAGCGGGATTAGAGCTCCGGGAGGCAGACAGGTGCAGTAAGTGGGTCTATGAAACACCATTTCCCTTTCCCAGAATGATGCCCTCTGGAGGAGCACTGTCAGTGCATCACTTTTTTGTGGCACATAATCAGTGCACCTCCTTTGGCATGTTTTCCTCTGCGTCCACATCCATAATATGGTGCAGAGTCAAAGTTAACCCATGCAAATGAAGGAATGCCCTCTGAAGATAGCGTTGGTGTTACATGTGGGCCAGCACTATCAGTATTACAGAAGGGGATGCACAGCCATCTGCAGCTCCTTGTGCAATACTATAGTGCAAAGGGGCACAAAAAACAAGGGCACACATGCCCGTTGTGCTCTCTGACACTATAATTAATGCAGTCCCAGATGTCCAGGGAGAATCAGTCCAAAAAAGATGGACTTCCTTTAATAAGCCATTTAGTGAAATATGTGTTTTCAAAGTGGCAGTTATATTTTGGAGCAGCTGAGGATCTGCGACCGAAGGTCAATACCAGCATTTGAACATTTCAGCAGATCAGCAGTAAGACCAGTAAAATTTATTGTGCTAAAATACACCACGTATTGAGTCCATGCAAAACAGCATGTCAATGCTGTCGATTCTGAGAAAAAGCCATTAAAAATAGGGAATGTAGCCCCTCCCCTCCATATAAAATTGTAAAGTGAAATTGGTACATCGAGGGCATTCCCAGATTAACAATGAGTAAGGTGAACAATTATGATGCCAAACACAGATCCTTGACATCTATAACATCACCAGAAGCAGAGTCACTAAAGTGGTGTGGGAACAGGTATGTCTCATGGATCACCCACCAAGAAGCTTCTATTCATGGAGGGAATTCCAATGAAAAGTAACACAGAGCACTTTCACTGTTCAAAACCAAATGAGGCACTGGAGTGATACAGGGATAGTGTTGAGGAGGACATGGACTCCTGGAACTCAGGCTCATGTTATCTTGCCATGCCTTAAAAGCCATCCATTTGGAACACAACTTCATACAAAACATAGAACCATCTTTAGCAGCAATTTCCCATTCCCACTTCTATTTGGCCCTCGAATGGCAAGGTCATCTCAGATTCAAAATACCTGATTAGAATTTTAAAAATAGCAGCCAACAAATCCATCACTCTACAATGGGCCAGTTAGGTCCAGTTGATGTGGAAGGTGAGAAATGTGTGAGAGATAGAGAAGTTGACACATAACATCCAACTGAAAGAGCCCGCATTTAACGACAAATGGACCCCATATGCCAATGTCCACTCCCCAACTGTCATTGCATGATAGCTAAAGAGAAATTCATGTCCAGACTTTATTTAACCCAGTGGGCATGAACAGGCCATGCTATGCCATAGCAGAAAGTGGCAGACGGACATACTGAAGACTAATAGTATATTTGTCTCAGGCCCCCCACAGTACCCACAGAACATATAATACAGTGAAACATGAAATTGTTACTATGAACCCACCCTGGACTGTCCGCTGGTCCATAGCCCCACTCTCACTCCCACATGCGACCCACACACAATAAATCTTAGATTATGCATTCACAACCTTGGAAGCCTGTACATCATTTGATTTCCCCCCATGTGTTAGTTTTCCTCTTGTGACTCCAGCAGGCCCCTTCCTTACGTTCCAAATCTACTTCAGCCATCCACGCTCCGGATGGAGGAAATCCCCCTTCTGTAACAGTTAAAATAGCTGCTCTTGGTAACCCCTCTTTTGTTTAATGCACACAGAGGTAATTCAACATCTGCTTTACTAGGAAGAGACATTTATGGTATAATGTTATGTGGATTTCTTTATTGTCATTATCCCGCAGGCTCTAATCACAGAAATCATGCTCAATCCATGGTTTATGACAGTAGCATAGCCTCACTCTCATTTACACGAATCCTTCACATCCTTATCCGAATAGCACACTACTTACAACACGTAGAGCACACACAGAGGACCTGAGGTGTGTAGCATCCTGCTACCAATAACCACAGACACACTTCTTTGTATTACTGGAGCTTTATTATCTTGCAACCAGCTTCTCTCCTGTCCCTACTCTATCTGCCTCTCTCTCGTCCGTCCCCTCCTCTTCCTGTCCTCCCCTGGGCTCCACCCACAACCACTAGCCTGCTAACTTCACAACATCTCCCCCTTTTGTAACAAAACAAATAAACACACTGACTTCTCAGTCCATTTCTTCAATAAGTCTTTTGGGTGGACGTGTGTCGCGATGAGGTCGTGGTGACCTGGCTCTCGGACTAGTATTGTTCAGTGTCTCATTGACCGGACCAGTGTTCTCACAGCCAACTGAATGTGGTTCTTCTGAACTGGGAATGTCCACTTCACTCAGCATGGTTCCAGTGGTATCTCGTGACAACTTCTTAAAGTGCGAGATATTTCTCGTGACTCGCCGCTGCTCTGATTCCGCGGTCAGCATAGTTCCTTTCCTTTTCGTGATCAGCAACGGTTCATCCTTGAACAGGCAGTCGGTCTTTCTCTGCTGCTCTTGCTTGACGAGCACATGGTCCCCTTCATGTAATGACAGTGACCTCGCTCTTCTCCGGTGATCTGCGTATGACTTCATCTTGTCTTTACTGCGCTTGTCTGTTATCATCATTTCTTGATGATCTCGTGCGGATGGTGACGCTCGCAAAGCCCCTTCCCACGTTGGAATGCGATTCCTCATGGGACGTCCCAGCATGAGTGTCGCCGGGCACTGCCCAGTTGTTGCGTGAGGAGTTGTCCTGTAGGCTCGGAGGACCTCATTGAGTGCCACTTGCAAATCTTTTCCTTCCGCGGTAGCATGTTGAAAGGTCTTTTTGAGCGTGGCCATGAATCTTTCAATTGTTCCATTTGCCTGTGGCCAGAGGGGCGTAATCTTGCGATGATGAAAATCTAGATGTTTCGCAAATGCTGCAAAGTCTTGTCCATTAAAAGGGGGTCCGTTGTCCGTTTTCACCTTTTTGGGAACACCCCAGGCTGCAAAGACTTCATCAAGTACTTTAAGAGTACTCGAGGTGTTTGTAGACGGTACAAAGTATGCAATGGGAATTCGAGAATGCTCATCAATGATGGCCAGCACGTATTTGCCCGATGACAGGGGTCCATAGAAATCAATGGCGATCTCTTGCCACACTCCAGGTGGCAAAGTGGTCATGTGCAATGGTGCTGGAGGATCACTTTTGCTTGTGAGCTGACAGAGATGACAGTCCTTCAAGGTGGCTTCCACCAGTTGATCGAGATATGGAAACCATACTCGTTCCCTTAGCGCACGTTTAGTTGACGCAATCCCCCGATGCCCTTCATGTGCAAGGGCAACCACTCCTTGCCTCAGTTGAGTGGGGATCACGATTCGCTGGTCTCGCAGCAGTATGCCAGAAGGCCTGCATTTCTTGTTTGATAATGGGATCAGTCTCTTCATCCTGAGGATCATGTCTCCACCTATTGTTTCGAATCCTGCGAAGGACTTTCTGTAGGATGACATCTTGGGCCGTACTCTCTCGGATGGTATCCATGGGGATAGCTGGAGGTAGGGCTTGGTCAGTCACAAAATTTATGTACTCTTCCGCAATGGATGAATTAGAGACTGACGATGCAAGTGGATGCCTGGACATGTAGTCAGCCGGGTTTTCCGACTTCCCAGGCTTGTGAATAATGGTGAAGGTGTATTCCTGTAGCCTCAGGCCCCACCTTTCAATCCTCGGGGGCATCTTGGATCGTGGGTTACCATAAATGGTGACGAGATCTTGATGGTCTGTGATTAGAGTGAAATGTTTACCGTAAATGAAGACATGAAAATGTTCACATGCCCACACTACGGCAAGACTTTCTTTCTCGGGCTGCGAGTATGCCCGTTCCGGGTCAGTCAGGCTACGACTCGCATATGCAATGATACGACGTGGATCTGAGTCATTGTCATACTGTGCTAGGATGGCTCCAAGCCCGACGGGGCTGGCATCCACAGTTATCTCAGTCTTTCTTTTTGGGTTAAAATATGACAGGTGATCCGCAGATTCCACCGCCCTCTTGATCTCCTTGAAGGATTGCTCGCATTGAGGAGTCCACTCAAACGGTTGGCCTTGTTTGGTCAAGATATGGAGGGGATGACTGATTGTTGCGTAGTCTCTGATATAGCGAGCACAATAACTGGCCATACCGAGGAACGATCTGAGCTCACTGACATCCTGGGGACTCTTGGTGTTGTTCAGAGTCACAATCTTGTCAGGATCAGGTTTCATGCCAGCGCCTGAGAAGATATGGCCAAAGAATTTCAGCGTGTCCTGGTGGAACTCGCACTTCTCTTTGTTTAGAGTCATGTTTGCCTCCAATAAGGCATGGCAGACACGATTGACTGCGATATCGTGCTCTCGTAGATCAGAACCATATACAAGGATGTCATCACTATAGTTGAGCGTGTTGGGAATGTTTTGGATGACTTGCCGAATTGCTTCCTGAAATATTTCGGCCGCTGAGGAAACTCCAAAACTCAATCTCTTATATCTGAACAACCCCAGATGGGTTGCGAACGTGGTGATGTATCTTGACCTTACATCTAATTCTAGCTGATGGTATCCTTTATTTAAGTCCAACTTGGAAAACACCGTTGCCCCGTTGAGAGCTGAGATCATATCGCTCAAATGTGGTCCCGGATGCCGTTCTCTTTCGATTGCAGTATTAGGCAGGCGCATGTCCACACAGAGTCTGACTTTGTTGGCCGTGCCCTTCTTGGGTACGATAACTACTGGGGACACCCACGGTGTTGGACCATCTCTGCGCTCGATAATATCAGCAGCTAGTAGATCCTGGAGTTCTTCCTCAACAGCAGTCTGGAGTTGGAACGGTACCCGTCGAGGGTGTTGAGCGACGGGTCTGACTTGTTCATTGATATGTAATCGCACTTGGCAGTCTTTCAATTTGCCTAATCCTTGAAATAGTCTGGGAAACTGACGGGTCACATCTTGGTTGCCGCTGACCTTGAAAAGGATTTCCACTAGGTGAAGACGTTCAGCTGACGTTAGGCTCAGCAGACAGTCCGCTTCTGGGCCCTTGATAACATGGATGACCGCTGATATTGTTGTGTTGTCATGTTTAAGGGTCGTCGAGAACTTCCCAAGGCAGGGAAGCGGCTTCTTAGCCATCCACGTGAAGACTCTGACTGGTGCAAAGGTCAGAGGAGGACGCGGACTCATTCTTTCATATTCGGTGACTGGAATATAGTTCAGGGATGCACCGGAGTCTATTACGAACTTTGTGTCATGATTGCCAACTTTGATGTCCAGCCGAGGATATGTCTTAAGTTGGTCCGGATCTGCTGCTAGGTTCAGGTATTCAATGGCATATGTTGAGTCTCTGGAAGACGGTCTAGATTCCTTGGAGGGTGACCTCCGTTCCCACCTGGACCGACGTGACTCTCATCTAGAGTGTGACGACCCAGAGGACTGCTCAGTTTGTTCTTGGACAGCTCATGCGTAGTGTCTTCGGGTGTCGGACTGGGACATTCTCGGGGCACCTCTTCGTGTGTCGGACTGGGATGTCCTTGTGGCACCACTTCGTCTCTCCTTGTTGTAGTCCCCACACATCACTTCAAAGTGATTAGTTCGACCGCACTTCCTACATCTCTGACCCATGGCAGGGCAGCTATCCACATGAGGGTAATCATACCCACATCGGTAACATTTCCTCACGCTCTCAGGTTTTTTCTCCTTCTTCCACGGTTCTCGCCGCTGATATTTTGACTGTTCTTGATGAGAGGACGGGCGTGACTTCCATTTTCTGTCTCTCGAACTCCTTCAATTATCACTTTTGGCGTGCACACGTCGCACTTGTTCGCGACTTCCTTTGTGTCCCGTTTCGATATCAGCTGCATACTCCTCTGCTTGATCATAGACTTGTGTCATCTCCTCTATATCGTCTAGGCTATGTTCTTTTCTCAATAGTCGCCTCCTCAGTTGGTCGGAGTGACATCCATCTATTATTTGTGACTTTATTGCAGCATCTGTTGAGAAATTATCAAATTCACAATGCTTGGCTAGTCTCCGCAGGCGCATCATCAAGGCACTCATGGGTTCTTCCTTCCCTTGACGAGCCGAGTGGAATGTATGGCGTTCGTAGTCTACGTTCTTTTTGTGAAGAAATCTTTTATTCAATGCGTCACGCACTTTGGCATAGGTATCCGCCTCAGCAGCAGGAAGGTCCTTGATTATTTTGACTATCTCCCGCCCCGCCAAGTTGCGCAGGGCAATCAACTTCTTTTTGTCCACAATCACTTCCGATCCTTCGATATAGTCCTCAAACTCTTCTAGCCATTCTTGCCATCTGGGACCCATGCTTCCCCCAGTGGTCTCTTTGAGAGGTTCGGGTGCTCGCAGGTGCGACCCACCTGCAGCCTTGAGCTTAGCATCATCCAATGGCGGCGGATTGCCATCGTCATCAGACACCATTTTGCAGTCTGTGTCTCCCGCTTCCTATTTGCTTAGACGTGAAGTCCAGTGCTTGTTTGTGTCTGTGCCAACCTCACTTGGTCTCGCCAATGCTTGTTTGTTTGTCAATGCTTGTTTACTAGCCAATGCTTGTTTATTTTCCAGTGTTTGTTTATTTGCTCTCGTCAATGCTTGTTTGTCTCTACGTGCCAATGCTTGTTTATTTTCTTTTGACGGTGCTTGTTTCTTTCCATTCGCCAATGCTTGTTTATTCCTACGCGCCAATGCTTGTTTATTCTTTATGCCTGACTTCAAAATGGCCGCTCTATGAAGATCAAGGGGTCTGTCCTGAAGAGCGCCTGACTCCAAGATGGCCGCCGTCACTGCAGTCACACGAGGCTTTCTCTCCTTATTCATTCACTCTGGACTCACCGGCCAGCAACTTCGGGGCAGCACATTTCAGGATTCACTTTTCTCTGGTCACCACAGCTACCAGGTGAGGTTGGGGTGGGCTCCCGCCTTACTTTTCACTTTCCCGCACTTTCCTTCGCGGCGGCGTGCCAAATCTCACGCATCAAGCGTGGGATTTTCACCGTCGGCAGGCATTCAGGCCCGGACCTCCCGGCGCTCGGTCGCGCTCATTGGAAGGTCTTCGGGGACGTCGTCCTCGACGCTGGGTGCACTTCTCCCTCGATCTGGGGTGCACAGCAGGGTCGGAGTGGGCTCCCGATCTCTGCGCTGCCAGGCTTCACTCCCAGCACACGCTTCTGGCGGGGGTCGCGCTTCGGAGCGATCAGTTTCTTTCTGCTTGAGCAGTTCAGCACTCGAGTCCACAGTCCCTCTCAGCTCCCTCACAGTCCTCGGAGGGGCAGGGTCCCCTGCTGCTGGCTTCTTCTCCTTAGGCGGCAGCTCGCAATACTCGGCAGCATTTTCTTCTACGTTGCCTGGGACAGGGTGTCTCAGTCGGGTTCTGCAGGCAGTGGGTTTGATCATCCCACCCTCGTCGCCAGTTGTAGCATCCTGCTACCAATAACCACAGACACACTTCTTTGTATTACTGGAGCTTTATTATCTTGCAACCAGCTTCTCTCCTGTCCCTACTCTATCTGCCTCTCTCTCGTCCGTCCCCTCCTCTTCCTGTCCTCCCCTGGGCTCCACCCACAACCACTAGCCTGCTAACTTCATAACAAGGTGGACGCACAGTCACTCACATGTCTCCACTGCCTGCACTCTCATTGACCAAGTAGAATACCTCACCTGACGTTTTCCTCCCTCTGCATCACAGACAACCTCCTTCTATCTGATCAGTAGTCTACCTAGATCCAACAAAATGTTAACAGAAGAATCATCCTACCACATCGCCAGTGCCTTCGTTCAGCATAAGTGTCAATTCGCCAAAATGCCACGGATAGTGGAAGTGACATCACATGCGTTTTGACCACAATTACATCACAGGAAGTGACATCATATGACCCTCAACCCTGCTTTTTTCCAGGAAGGCATGTCGTATGTGACCCTAACATCACACTCTACACTCACTTACACTCATTCTTATTCATTCTCACTCACTCACTTGCATTCACTCTTGGGGCCTGATTATGAGTTTGGAGGTCCTACAGTGGCAGCAGTCCTTCACCATCTGATGTAGGACCGCCAAACTCGTGGTGTGGCCGGCCACCGATCAGGAGTTTAAGCTGACTGCAAGGCTCTTAGAAGAGCCTATAATGCAGACCGCCACAGTCAGATCGCCAACTACACCGTCCTGCATGGTGTGTCATATATGCCACACTGTGCAGGAAGTGGGGGTGTAAAGCACTACATGTGCCCCCCCTCCCCGCATGCACCACCTGGCCCAAATCCAGCCGGGGCCCTGCTAGGGCACCCTTTGCTGCCTTTCTGCCACCCTTTTCATGGCGGGATCACCAACATGAAAAAGGCGACAAAATGCAACTTGTAATATGCTTGGCGGTGCCGGCAGTGGCACCGTCAGCATGTTACAGCCGGTTGCAGACCGCCATCCAAGCGGGATTCTTGATCCTGGTGGTGCCAGCAGTATTGTGGCAGTCCGGCCGCCGCAGTCCTAATACTGGGGGCGGTCTCGCAGTGTGGCAGTAGTCAGACCGCCACCACGGGTTCTGCAGTCCTATTGACCGCCAAACTCATAATAAGGCCTTTAATCTCACTCATACTCATTCATAATTACTGACACTCAGACACAGGTTTTCTAACACATTGCGCCGTATTTCTGTCACTTTTGTGTTAGGGTGGAATTTGCTATCCGAAGCAAATACTAATTTCTGTTGGATAGTAACACAAAAAAGCACAAAATTATGCTATTCACTGCTTTGCGTTACTTTGCATCAAGTGGCCTTTCCATGCATGGTGCATGGGAGCCTTCATGCAGCCAACCATGGATTTTAATGCAAATTCCTATCTACAAACATTGCTAGAGAGGAATTTGTGGCAAAATCTTTCAACTTCTCGAGCAGGCATAACAAGGAAAAATGTTGTATTTCTCTCCTTTTCTAACTTAGCAATGTTTGCTGCATGGTACAACAAACATATATATTAGGAAAAGTCTTAAAGCATAGTTTTTTTTACTGGAAGCAGCGTTTTACAGTGCAAAACATATGTTTCAGAGAACACATGCACTCTTGCACCAATGCGCAAGGTGTGTGTGTTGGCGAGTGGATGCCAAAAGCACACAAGCACACAGAAAGAGAAACAATACACCACATTTTAGTACATATGATGCATTTTCCTCTTTCCTTTTGACGCAACGCAGCACAGCAAATTGGGTGCAGCATTGCCTTGCATCATTGAATAGTAAATCTGGGCCTCAGTCTCACAGTCTCAATCTCTACTTGTCGCTGTATCTCGCTCACTTTCAGTCACACACACATACTTACACATATAGACAGATGATCACACAGGCCTACACTCTCTCCCACATAAACACACTCTCACCCACAAGCATGCACACATCTGACATTTAAAAACATTTGTATTTACCACAGCTGCCTCCAAAGGTCCTGTGCCAACTAAGGGTCACATGTATGTGAATGGGTCGATTTGCAGAATTGGCCCATTTGGGAATGCAGAAAAGGATTTTTTCATGTATCAAACCCTATTTTGCGATTCAATAACCTGTTAACCAAATCGCAAAATGGGTTTGCAATTCAGTATTTTGGAACGGGCGTGTTTAGGGCGTTGCTGCCAAATAGCGAATTGCAGCGGTATGTATGAATGTTTTGTGACTGTGGTCGCAAAATATTCTCAATTTACCGCCAATTTCAAGTTGGTGGTAACCCCTTCCCTTTTGGGAATGGTTGCGAAAAACGCTTTTTAAGAGCAGGCAGTAGTCCAATGGACCACTGCCTGCTCTTAAAAAATGAAAAGAAAACTTTTCACTTTTGCTTTTTAAACGCAACCCGTTTTCCTTTAAGGAAAACGTCTGCATTTAAAAAAAATGCTTGCTTTATTTACAAGCAATCACGAACATGGTGGTCTGCTGACCCCAGCAGGCAACCATCCCTGTGATTTTAACTATTCTTAGGGAGTCGCAAATTACGACCAACCTCATTAATATTAATAAGGTAGGTTGATTTGCGAACCCCTACGAATCGCTAACTGAAACTCTTGGAGTTTCATACATTTGGAATGGTGTTTACCTAATTGTGATTCGCTGAAAATCGCAATTAGGTAATCGCAATTCCAAATCTCGATACATAAGGCCCTTTGTGTGCTCCTTTTTATTACGCTCATAGTGAATAATAGAATATTATTCAATATACAGTATAAAGACAAACGGTCTGGAAATAAAGAGGCAGTACTGCCCCTGTGTTCTTGGCACTGATTATGTCACCTCGGACGCCAGGGGTCGCAAAGGCATACCAGAAATTGCAAGGGGAAAGCCAGGGGTCACAGCAGCAACCCCTAAAAGACGTCCATTCCATTCAGGGGACAAGTGAACATTGATGCCAGAGACTGGACTACAATACCCACACTGCACGCAGAGCATCTGGATGCAGGGTTTTGGTGCTAAAAAGTGCTCTTTGGTATCCTACTATGTGGAACATGTGAACATTGTGCATCTGGAGGCGATCTTTTGGCGCAATGTAGCACAAATTGGTATGTAGCTTCGCGAAAAGCGCCTGGGTGAAGACCTGGCCAAGACGGGCCTATAAGAGCCTGGGCGAGGTTGGGCCACTCTCCCCTGGTTTTTAAATTAGAGGTAATTTAGTTAAATGGCATTCATCATGGGCCAAAGGAAATCTGTAAATGCATCAGGCGGCAAGAAATGGATTGCAACTCTTCTCTTTCTAACTTTTTGTTGAATGCAATAAGGGTAATCAATAATGAAATTGTTAATGTTTAGGAGAGACTTGAGGAGACTCAGCGTGCTGTGGCGAAGGCACTTAATAGGGGAGCTGTGACCAGGGCGCCTGTCGCTATTTCAGATGAGGTTTTATACCTTCTATGAATAATTCCAGTGGTTTAATGACCAACCCATGTTTGTCACATGTTCTAGTGTGTAACCATTCAGTCTCTTCCCCCCTTGTATTCTGTTTACTAACTATGGAAAAAGAAGAAAAAATAACCTGTGGGTGGCAAGCCACAGATACAATTCGATCTTGAATGAGAATGGTTCTTGTACATTTAAAGATGGTGGCTAGCTTGAGTTGTTCGGGAGGGAAGAGCTCACTGTATTGCAAGAGTCTCTGTCTGATTCGACAAATAGTTGCCTACAGTCTATCTAGGGTGCCCATGAATGGCATGTTTGTTTCCGCTCTTTCCAAACTAAAGGGGTTTATATCTACCCTTTCGGCATCTGTTAATGTTCTGAAACAGAATAAACAGACTGGGAATATAAATAATAATGATAACAATGATGGCCTGTTATGTGCAAGCATTTGGCGAGACCTGTTTGTGGCACAGGAGAGGGTGAACAACATGTCGGTCCTGATGTTTACTTCCCTGTTTCAGTCTTGGTATCTGTCAGACATGGCATCCTTGCCAAAACCCTCCTTGATATATAGACATGGCATCCTTGGCATGGTTTTCCCCCTAACTTTTGGCCTTCAGACCTCCTGTTTTGCTGATTTAGTTTTTGCTGGCCTCAGGACCCTGCAATTTACTACTGCCAACAAGTGCTAAAGTGCTTGTGCTCTCTCTTTAAAACGTGGTTGTTTGGCTTATACCCAATAAGCATATTTAATTTACTTGTAAGTCGCTAGTAAAGTGACAATACCTGTGCTCATGGCCTGTCACTTAAATTCTACTAATGGGAGTGCATCATGATTGTGCCACCCACTTAAGTAGCACTTTAAACATATCTCAGCCTGCCATTGCAGCCTGTATGTGCAGTTTATAAACTCTCATTTCAACCTGGCCAAGTATACCTTTTGCCAGGCCCAAACCGTCCTTTTTGATACATATGTCACACTTATGGTAGGCCTTGGAGTGCCCAGAGGGCAGGGTGCAATGTATTTAAAAAGTAGGACATGTACTTTTAAGTTTTACATGTCCTGGTAGTGAAACATCTTAAATTAGGTTCTCACTGCTGCAAGGCCTACCTATCCCCTAGGATAACATTGGAGTTACCTTGGCAGACAAAGGGCTGCATAACCCCTGCAGGTAGTCTGGAGCCAGGGTAAGAAGCCAGGGAAGCTGTGCACTTCAATGGCATGCCTCTATTAGCTTCTTCCCACTTCAAAGGCACAACTGGGTATAAACACTGGAAATCAGACCCCACCATTGCTGTACACATTCCTGGAACTGTGGATACTCTGCCAAGAAGAATGACTGCTGCGCTGCTACAAGAACTGTCACTTTGATGGACTGCTGCCTTGCTGTGCTGAACTGCTGCACTCTTGCCTGGGTGAGAAGGACTGGACCTGCAGCTCTTGAACCCAGAACCCAGAAGTGGCTCCAAGGGCTAGTTGGCTGGCCTCCCAATCTGAAGCCTCAGGGATACAACAGGCTTCCAACAACCTTGCTCCTGCACCTGGACTCTGCCATCTGTGAGTCTTCCCTTCCAAGTGGTGCCACCCCAGTCCTGGATCCTTAGAAGTGGGCTTAACGTGCTCTGCCAGCCTATGTGGAGCCAGATGAACTGATGCATTTTCCCTGCTCTGCAGCGCAAACCCGAGCAGAACTGACGCATAGTCGCTGCTGTGTAGATTGGACCTATCGCAAAGACCTGTATCACTGTCACAGCCCCATTGGAACCGTCGCTGTGCAACACATCCTCGGCGCAAGCCCTCTCATCTCTGGTGTATGGCAGCCTCAACTACAGCGCTAGATTCTGTATCGCAGCCTCCCAGCTCATCAGATGCGACACATCGCCTCAACACCAGACTTCGCATTGCAATCCCCGTCAACGGGGTCCTTGACAACGAAGTAGGCCCTTGCATTGCAGCCTTGCTGTATCTCAGAACCAACACATCAATTTTTGTCATTTTGGTCTTGTTTTATTTATTTTAAAAAGTTATATTTTTCTAACTTGCTGTGAGATCCTATTTGTGTGGTGTTTTCACTTTATTACTGTTTGAAATGTTGCTCAAATACTTTACACATTGCCTCTGAGTTAAGCCTGACTTCTCTGTGCCAAGCTACCAGAGGGTTGAGCACAGGTTAATTTAGTGTTGGCTTGTGCCTCACTGTGCTAAGGACTGTAGTTGCTGCTTGACCAGGGCTCACACCCCAGGTAACCAAGAACCTAGGGGCATATTATCAAGGACCGGTGTTAAAATTATCGCCGTTTTATCGGCAGGAAACTGCCAATAAAACGGCGATAATGGGCTTGATAATACGCCCTTGTTAATTCCCATAGAAGCCCATGTTAACACAAGAACATGGGCTTCTATGAGAATTAACAAGGGCATATTATCAAGCCCATTATCGCCATTTAAATGCGATAATTTTAACACCGGTCCTTGATATTATGCTCCTTAATTCCTTACATTATCATTCCTATTCCAAGGGTAGGTTTTGAGGCTCCCGTTGGACCCTTCTCACTAAAAAATGCTGTGGTTAAGATTTATAGTGGATCTTGAAATATTGATTATTAAGCTTTGTAATATTCTGTTTAGCCATCGTAGTATAGATATCACCATTTCTCTAAAGTTGAGGGAGCATTTATGTACTCCAGACAAAGATTTACATATTGATTGAGCTGAGGATTTTAATTCCCACCTTTGCTCTTTTCCACCTGAACTGGTTTGTGGGTTGGGTGATCAATTAGGGGAGGATCAGCCTCATTTCGACTACGATCAGTATGGTGTTATGTTATTTGTCAAATATCAATTCAGTTTTGTGCATATCTCTCCCCTGTCTTGCTCTGTTCTACCTGTACACAAGTTCTCTGGTAGAGGTAGGTCTGATGCTACAGACTTTCTATTATTTACCATAACCTGTGAACCATTGTTTCTGATTTAATATATTCCTGAATTATGCCAGTGATCAGAAAGCAGTACTAAGAGACTGTTGCCCTGCTGAAAATGCCCCGACAGGGATAATTATTCAGGCTGGTTTTATCTGGGCATGTACACACAAGCATGAAAATGTCTGGGTTACCCTCACAGAAAAAGAAGTATCAAGATGTAGGCTTAGACATAAAACTGTCCTCCAGGGCAAGAGAACCTCTAAGATAGAATGCCTGGGCTTCTTTAGTAGTTGGTAGTGAGAATAACGACAGCATTGTCTTTTAGAAGGTCATGTATTCTCCCTTCTTTAGCGAAGCTTCAGCACTGTCAATTGATGTTAAGATCCCATCTGGCATATGGGTTGAATATTTTGCTGGAATCCATACATACGTACCAGCTAAACATGTTTTTCCCAATAATAACCTCCTGACTTGTGAATCTGTGAGTAATCCGTTAACATGTGAATTCACTGAGGTTCTTGCAGTAATCAATATGAGTCGGGTTGGATAGGTTCCCCTTGGACATGTTTAAGTAGAATACTGACCTCTGGCCGGCCTTTAGACAAATGTTTTAAGGGCGGTGTGAACGTGTGGTCCTTCAAGTTCATGGTCTGAGTCTAATATTGTCCCCATTTTTGAAAATGGGGACAGATCTAGACTCTCTAACTCAGGTTGGGGGAATAGTATTGGCTAGACTAGACAATGAAGTGGTAGATATTTTGTCAGATGTCTAGTTTGGATTCAGGAAAGGCTTGGGCACCGTGGAAGAATGCTTAAATCTGCACCTATTTATTGATAAATATTCCATTGCCAGAGAAGGGTCGATGCTTCTAACCTTTATGGTTATCAGCAGTGCTTTGTCCTCTGTGAACCATTCTAAGCTGTGGACCATCATATTAACTCTGGGTGTGGTGCTACATCTAGTTCAGTTTCTTCCACATATGTACACAGATGTTTCAGCTAAGGTACGTTTTGTCCCAAATGTGGAATGCACAGATTCTTTTGGTATAAGGAATGCGTCCTTGCTCGTTTTTTTTATTACCTTATACAGCAATGATTTGGAAAAGTCCTCTGTAGTCAAAGGTCAAGCAACCACTATCTAAGAGATTGCCCAATTCCAGTCCTGCTTTACAGAGACAATGCTGTCTTGATGTTGAAAACTGGACCTTAAAACCAACTGAACCTGAGTAAAACATTTAAGTTGATCTGTGAACCAAAGGCTGCGAAGAATCGCCCCAAATGATCTATGGCCCAAAATGTAGGAAAGTCTATACTTTCTCCTATTTGAAGATCCAATTAGACTCGGCAGGGAATTGGATCCATTTGAGAAATATTAGGAAGCAGCAGTTTGAACTGGCCACTGCGACTCTTTTTAGAATTGCTTCTAAATTATTGTTGAAACCCCTAAAAGAGGTGTGCACTGTTTATAAAACTAATTGTGTTTCTGTAGCTAGCTGTGGTTTGGACCTGTGGGGCTATATTGACAGGTGAAATTTACAAAACAATTAGAAAATACTTTTTGACAAAACTCTTGACTGTCGCGTAGCTGTTCGAACCGTATTTTTCACATGGAACTGGGTATGAGTTACTGGAAGATTTGAGTAGCTTTCAAAAACTTTTTTTGTTTGATAAACCAATTGTTATTGTTTTTTGTTAATGTTTAGTACAGTCTGTTGCAAATGTAACACATTGAAAGCATTTACATGCCATTCTATCACTCCCCAAACACAGGCCTGCCACCCAACATTCTCCAGCCCATAATAATATCACCACTTGCCCCAAATCCCAGTATGTTTTGTGGACAGCCAGTGGCATTACATATAGGCTGTTCCATCTTGGCACACCAGTCCACCCCCACCTGCCACTCTGCCAAGGTTGGAGTTGGGAGGATTTCCATTTGCGAGCAATGTCCCGCTTGGCCACCGCTGTGGCCACCCTCACCATTATCCTCTCGCAACACGGGACACTGAAATCCTCCAGCATACCAAGCAGACCCACTTTCAGAGGTAAAACCCCTGCCCTGTACACATTTTGGGACATCGTCCTCTCAATACCCTGCCAAAACCCCCTTATCCCAGGGCTGGCCCATACCGCATGGGAGAAACAAGTATCTGTTTGAATCCAGCGGAAAGACTTCAGCCACTTTTATTTTGACATTTGGTTCAGTTCAAATCCCTGACAACGTTTAATAGGTTGATACTGCGTGATTGTTTATCCTTAGACCATAGTTTACATATCCCTCGGTTAGGGCATGTTAAAAAATTGTGTGTGAGTTTGGGTAAACCTGAATTGTTTGATAATCTTGAACCTATCTGCACTGTCTCCAAAGACGGGCCAGCTTTAGTGCTGTTGGCACCTTGGGCAACAATAATTTTTGGCATCTCCCCCCGCCGGCCCCCCCCCGCCCCCCCCATGACCTCTTAATCAGATTTCCTCACGACCACCGGGCAAAACTGCCCTTCATCTCTCCAGAGACACTCTCTCACAAACAGAATGTATATCTACCCAAAAAAACCTTTTCAGCAACATTAGGAATAAATAATGAAAGACTGGAGGAAAAACATAAATTCCTACTAATTTATGCAGTTTGCACGCAGCTCTTTGATTACAGTTCGTAACAGCCACTCTTCTATATTAGGGCTGTATTTTATCAACTGCTGTGACAGAAGGATCTCTGTGGCAAAAGCAGTAATCCACTCGGCTATCCACATAAAATGCAGATCTGTGATCTGCACGGTTACAGTTCTTTGCAGCAGGCATATTAACCCTCTGCATTACTTTATGGCAAGTGAAAACTGCCACTAGACAAAACTCTGATCTCTCTTTCTAGAAGGAACATTATCACAAGAGTTATCTTGACATTTTTATTGCTGCCTGAAAACTGGATGCACAAGTAACTCTGCAGCAGGTGTTTATAAATTATACGTTATTGCTAAACACAGGCCCGGAGGTCAGTGTCCCCCTCCCCAGGTCAGTGCCCAGTGCGGCTGCACCAGTTCCACAGCTCTAAAGCCGGCCCTGTCCAAAGGTAATATCAAAACTCTTTCCGCTAGTTTTTGCGAATAGAGGAGGGAGCAAAGGAAGGTTAATACATAAAAAACATATCTTGCCCAGTGTTGTTAATAAATGAGGGAACGCACTTTTATTTAGGCATAGTGATTAATCTTCAACATAGTTCAAGTTGACATGTTTATGCCTTAATAGTGTCCATTGTTTGCTAGCTGTTTCCAAGATAGGAGGTTAGTCAAGTGTCCCTCATTTTTAGGTTGAGCCTGTGCAGCACGTGCGCTGCTCTGCGAGGCATGCTGTATTCAGGTATGGACTTGAAGCTCTGCCCATTTTCCCCCATCTTTTCAATTGGCTCCTGTAACTGTCGTTTCTAAATAGTTGATAGGCTTATTAGTCCCTCCTTAGTACCGCCTTGTCTGCATTTGTAACCTCCCATAAGGACTGGGCTTTTTACTTTTGTTGTTACACGGTCTCTAAGCACTATTTTACTTAATGATTTTCCCCTATAGCAGGCACAATGTTCTTTCCTGCATGGGTGAGCACTTTGCCTCCGGGCGCCACGCTACGGTTTCAGCAAGGCGCCCATTTTTACTTTTTTATTGGGCCAGCTTCACAAACAAATGCTTTTTTATTTGTAAAAGCGCCTCATAGCGCGTTTTTACTTTCATGGCAGCTGCGCACCTTTCTTTAGACGAGGCGCGTCTAAAGAAAGGGGCGTGGCTGCCATTAAAGTGAACGGGGGGCATACAGCGTTTTTACCAAAAAGAAGAATTTGTTTGTCAACTTACCAAACTTTTTTTTATAAAGAAAAGTGCCCCGTACTGCGCTTTCACTTAAATGGTGGCCACACACCTTTCTATAGATGCTGGTCATCTAAAGAAAGGGGCGTGGCCGCGATGAAAGTAAAAGCATTGCATGGGGCACTTTTACAACAGTTGTAATGCAATAGGTTTCACATTTGCAAGACTTTAAGCTATTGGCATTGTAAATGACAATCCCTTTTATTTATGTGTTGTTTTTTAAAACAGAAATAAAAGGCATTGTCATTTACAATGCCAATAGCTTAAACTCTTGCAAATGTGAGACCTATTGCATTGCAAATGCTTGTTTCCTATGCCACGGATGTTCTATGCAGTGACCCCCCCGCCCATTTTATTGTTTTCCTTACATTTTATAAGGTGCCAAAGCTATGCTATTTGAGGCCATTGTTAATAAGCTTTTTATCAGACAATTCAGACCTGCATTTTCATTTTTACAGCAGCTGTTACCAGTCAACATCTGTTTGGCCCTAATATCCTTTGGCCAACAGACATTAAGGCTAACGAAAAGGATACAGGCTACTGAATGAGATGATTTAGTATTACATGTCCAGTATTGTAGATATTTTTCACCACTATCTTTTTTCAGACGATTACAATTAATTAGATTGTATGAAATGTATTTCTTTGCATAAACGTTATGGTTTTGTTAAACTGAATGGAGAATGTATTGATTGATTGAGTTTCCATTCAGTACTCCCATTGCCTCTACCCCTGAGACGTCGCTCTCGCTAGAGACCCCAGCAGCAAGAAAGGCACTAAAGGAATTCGCGGACACATTCCTTCGGACTTTGGACATCAAGCGGTACATTTTGAAACCAACACACTCCAAAGACAACACTCTTCACCTAATCATGTCAGACTCCACCTCCGTCCACTGCATGGCCACCATACCCATAGATTGGCCATTATACCACCCTCTTCTCCATCCCCCACTCCACCGAGTTGTAACACATCCAACCAAAAAGAAACCGACCTCTTGTTCATTCAGAGACTTTCCTCTTTTATAGCAACTCCTCAGCCTCACAAACACCCACAGGCCATCATCAGATGTCAGCACAGTACATAGCCCTGAAAAACCTTGTGGAACCCAAGCCACTCTGACACACCTTGATACACCCAAGAACTCTCAGGCAACAAGCACGCTATATGAAGACAAGAATAGGAGAAGACCCATTGACCTCACCCAACCAAAGCAGAACCCATCTTCTAGAGTCCACTGTCGGTGAAGTAATCAACTGAAGCAAAGCTTCAAGACTTTCAATTAATAAATCAACAAACTCCCAAACACTTCAAACCCTTAATCAATCGACAAGTGCAGCTCCATAAACCACTTCTTATATTTGTCAATAAGCAACTCATGGCAGAAATCCGTGTGACCTATAATTGTGAACTGCTGAATTCTGCAGTGGGAAGACTTTAAAACCAACCAATATGCTTACCACAGTCAGGGCCACTACTAAGAAGACGACATTCTGCCATCATACTTAAACTGTGAGGGGGTATGCATACAGCGTCAGTTCCCTAAAGATGAGCGCGGGCGGATAGATTCCACAAAATGTCTTTATTCTTTAAACCCATCAAGGTTTTTTCATTATATGGATAAAATACCTAATGTGTTTTGTTCCTTTTCATTAGATGAACTTCTTCAGGGCCAATACAAGTCCAGTTACCCATTACAGCACCCACGTCCGATTACACATGCTTTTTTCCACATTTATTATTCTCATCAAGTATTAAGAAGTGATGGGTGAAGTCCATCACCCCAAGTTCAGCAGAAAAGCATGTGTTCAAAGGTATTTTCAGGCCTCCCATCATACATCATGAACTCCATTCATGGTGATGTCCAATGCCCCTCTGCATCATCATCAATGCCTGACACAGGCAAGAAACGTTCCAGAATGACCTCAAAATAGGATAGATCCTCCTCTTATTGATCAAAGCTAGCTTGAACCCAGTGTTGTTAATAAATGAGGGAATGCACTTTTATTTAGGCATAGTGATTAATCTTCAACATAGTTCAAGTTGACATGTTTATGCCTTAATAGTGTCCATTGTTTGCTAGCTGTTTCCAAGATAGGAGGTTAGTCAAGTGTCCCTCATTTTTAGGTTGAGCCTGTGCAGCACGTGCGCTGCTCTGCGAGGCATGCTGTATTCAGGTATGGACTTGAAGCTCTGCCCATTTTCCCCCATCTTTTCAATTGGCTCCTGTAACTGTCGTTTCTAAATAGTTGATAGGCTTATTAGTCCCTCCTTAGTACCGCCTTGTCTGCATTTGTAACCTCCCATAAGGACTGGGCTTTTTACTTTGTTACACGGTCTGTAAGCACTATTTTATTTAATGATTTTCCCCTATAGCAGGCACAATGTTCTTTCCTGCATGGGTGAGCACTTTGCCTCCGGGCGCCACGCTACGGTTTCAGCAAGGCGCCCATTTTTACTTTTTTATTGGGCCAGCTTCACAAACAAATGCTTTTTTATTTGTAAAAGCGCCTCATAGCGCGTTTTTACTTTAATGGCAGCTGCGCACCTTTCTTTAGACGAGCCGCGTCTAAAGAAAGGGGCGTGGCTGCCATTAAAGTGAACGGGGGGCATACAGCGTTTTTACCAAAAAGAGGAATTTGTTTGTCAACTTACCAAACTTTTGTTTATAAATAAAAGTGCCCCATACTGCGCTTTCACTTAAATGGTGGCCGCACACCTTTCTATAGATGCGGGTCATCTAAAGAAAGGGGCGTGGCCGCGATTAAAGTAAAAGCATTGCATGGGGCACTTTTACAACAGTTGGAATGCAATAGGTTTCACATTTGCAAGACTTTAAGCTATTGGCATTGTAAATGACAATCCCTTTTATTTATGTGTTGTTTTTTAAAACATAAATAAAAGGCATTGTCATTTACAATGCCAATAGCTTAAACTCTTGCAAATGTGAGACCTATTGCATTGCAAATGCTTGTTTCCTATGCCACGGATGTTCTATGCAGTGACCCCCCCCCATTTTATTGTTTTCCTTACATTTTATAAGGTGCCAAAGCTATGCTATTTGAGGCCATTGTTTGATAAGCTTTTTATCAGACAATTCAGACCTGCATTTTCATTTTTACAGCAGCTGTTACCAGTCAACATCTGTTTGGCCCTAATATCCTTTGGCCAACAGACATTAAGGCTAATGAAAAGGATACAGGCTAATGAATGAGATGATTTAGTATTACATGTCCAGTATTGTAGATATTTTTCACCTCTATCTTTTTTCGGACGATTACAATTAATTAGATTGTATGAAATGTATTTCTTTGCATAAACGTTATGGTTTTGTTAAACTGAATGGAGAATGTATTGATTGATTGAGTTTCCATTCAGTACTCCCATTGCCTCTACCCCTGAGACGTCGCTGTCCCTAGAGACCCCAGCAGCAAGAAAGGCACTAAAGGAATTCGCGGACACATTCCTTCAGACTTTGGACATCAAGCGGTACATTTTGAAACCAACACACTCCAAAGACAACACTCTTCACCTAATCATGTCAGACTCCACCTCCGTCCACTGCATGGCCACCATACCCATAGATTGGCCATTATACCACCCTCTTCTCCATCCCCCACTCCACCGAGTTGTAACACTTCCAACCAAAAAGAAACCGACCTCTTGTTCATTCAAAGACTTTCCTCTTTTATAGCAACTCCTCAGCCTCACAAACACCCACAGGCCATCATCAGATGTCAGCACAGTACATAGCCCTGAAAAACCTTGTGGAACCCAAGCCACTCTGACACACCTTGATACACCCAAGAACTCTCAGGCAACAAGTGCAGCTCCATAAACCACTTCTTATATTTGTCAATAAGCAACTCATGGCAGAAATCCGTGTGACCTATAATTGTGAACTGCTGAATTCTGCAGTGGGAAGACTTTAAAACCAACCAATATGCTTACCACAGTCAGGGCCACTACTAAGAAGACGACATTCTGCCATCATACTTAAACTGTGAGGGGGTATGCATACAGCGTCAGTTCCCTAAAGATGAGCGCGGGCGGATAGATTCCACAAAATGTCTTTATTCTTTAAACCCATCAAGGTTTTTTCATTATATGGATAAAATACCTAATGTGTTTTGTTCCTTTTCATTAGATGAACTTCTTCAGGGCCAATACAAGTCCAGTTACCCATTACAGCACCCACGTCCGATTACACATACTTTTTTCCACATTTATTATTCTCATCAAGTATTAAGAAGTGATGGGTGAAGTCCATCACCCCAAGTTCAGCAGAAAAGCATGTGTTCAAAGGTATTTTCAGGCCTCCCATCATACATCATGAACTCCATTCATGGTGATGTCCAATGCCCCTCTGCATCATCATCAATGCCTGACACAGGCAAGAAACGTTCCAGAATGACCTCAAAATAGGATAGATCCTCCTCTTATTGATCAAAGCTAGCTTGAACCCAGAATATCTTGCCAGCTACTGACCCATCGCTCATCTCCTTTCCATCAAAAACATCACCAAGAATGCAGTCTCCATCCAACTACAGGATCAGATGATCAGGAACAACCTCCTACCAGGGCCGGCCCTAGGCATGTGCAAACTGTGCACCTGCACAGGGCCGCCAAACCCCAGGGGCCGCCACGACGAGGATCGGATCGGAAGCCGAAGGATCACTGGCGGCCCCCTGGCAGGATTTGGCGGCCTCCGGGCAATGGCAGCGTGAGCGTTGTTGTCTTCAATTCATAGGTGACTGCATCATCCCCGACCTGTGAGTGAATTGTTCACTTGGGAGCAGGGGCATAACAAAGGCCCACGCAGTGCGGGGGAGCCCCGCGCTCCAGGGGGCCCCTCAGCCTCTTCATGAATGAAATGCCCGGCTGGCGCCGCGGCCTCTTAATAAAATGGTGCGCCATGCGTGCTGCACTCACGCCTCGGGGGCCTCCCACTCCAGGGGCCCCATAACACAGACTCTCTTCATGAATTAAATGGCCGGCTGACGGCCTCCAAATAAAATGACATGGTGCGCATGCACACCTCCGGGGGCCCCGCGCTCCAGGGGCCCCCTCACAGACTCAGCAGCCTTTCATTAATTAAATGGCCCGGGCCGCCTGGCAGCCTCTTAATAAAATGGTCAAGGTGCGCACGCACGCCTGTGCCCCGGCCGGGCCTCCGGTGATGTCGATGATGAGATGTGCAAATAGTGAACGGGGTAATGAAGTGATTAATTTGCACTGTCACTCAAACACACACACTAAATGGTGGTGGTGTGCGGCCCGGCCAGGACCGAGCCTCTGCCTGACTGAGGATCTTTATTAATTTATTAAATTGTGGCGGGTGCGTGTGGGCGGCGCGCTGGTGTCATCGCGAGAGGGCCGGCAGGGGTTGATGACCAACCAATGCCTTTTATTTTAAATTAGTTGTCAGACATGCGCATTGCGAAGCGGCGCGCCCGCAATTAAAAGTGCGCTTGATGGTAAGACTTGTGAGCCTAAGGTGAGCGAGGGCGAGGCATTGTGACCCAGCCACGCTATGCCTAACGCCCCGGCCAGACACTGAAAAGGACCGTCACCGGCCCCGGGCCATAATTTTTTTTTTTATTTTATTTTTTTTTTTGACAGACCTTTATTGCACATTATAAATATACACAGCGGTGTGCCTACAACCCACTGCAGGGGCCGGCCGCAATCAGAGTACCATACAAATCATACGAGCTGGTCAGTGTACTCCAGTGGCACACGTGCAGGAGCCTAACGGTCACAGCTCTCGAAGGCACCAACGTTCATTCAGATACAATATTCATAGCACACCCTTGATCGTGGTCGTATCGCCCCCATGTGATCTCGGTCTAATTTTTATTTTTACACAACAAAAAAAGGTAACTTCAACAAACCCCAACCCCTCCCTTCCCTTCTTGTCCTGGTTTCAGTGAGTAGTCCAAGTCCGGTAGGCATAGCGTGACAGAGGCAGCCTATATAACAGATGTCCAACAGTGCAAAACCCTGGGTAGGGAACCTCCACCCCTATCCTACAGCCGTCCAGAAGCCGTCACGAGGCTCAGTAAAAGAGTCATGCCACACCAATCCTGAGACCCACGACAGTCCCCCTACCAGGTCCAACACGCAGTCACCCTTCACAAGCCACAGGTCAATCACAATGCCCTCCCACAGGAACACCTCAGGCAGCTCCTCCCTCACCGTCTGACAGAGCAGCAATCACACTCTCGTCGCTGTCGGTGTCAGTCAAGGCTAACATATAAAGTGTAAATGGAGCCCACACATCCCTCGGGCGAGATGCCGCAGGTAATTCATCATAGTAACAATTCAATTGGTCCCTGCAGTAGGCCATATCCTTCATCCACAGTTGCACATCAGGCGCTCTCCTCCCTCCCCATCCCATAGCGACCCTTCTCTTAGCCAATTGAAGCGCCAGCACCACCAGCCGCCGCGACGGCGTAGCCACACCAGAAGCAATGCCTAAAAGACACAGTCGCACATCCAGCTGCACCTCAGTCGACGCCATGACAGTCAGCCTTTCAGTCACCTCTTTCCAGAAATCATAGACACGGGAGCATCCCCAGGCCAGGTGTACAAAGTCAGCGTCCTCAGCTCCACATCGGACACATTGAGCAGTGGACCGGAGACCATATCGTACCAGTTGAGCCGGCGTATAATACCACTGTTGCAGAAATTTGTAATGCAGAAGGCGGAAATTGCCGTTGATCACATACCCCCCGGTCATAGCACAGCATTCATTCCATTCGTCATCACTCAATGGTTCCGGGAGACTCCTATCCCACCTTGCTCTAGCTAGGGCCGCACCTCCACCCTCATCTTCCTGCGCAGCCTTATATAGTTTAGACAGTAATTTGGTCCTGTCCTTGGCCGTGTAAAGCAGCTGTAAGGCCCCTAGGGTCAACGGCTCCTCCGGGTAAATGAAATGAAATGAAATGATTACGCTCTTGTATAGCGCACGACTACCCGTAGGCATCTCGGCGCTTGCTTAGGGAACCCGTCCTGGTATTCCCCTGTGAGATACCCCGGCAGGGTGTCCACAAGGTGAAAGCCAGGCATCCCGCCGCGAGGGGCCGTAGTGGAGATTAAGCAAGCTATTGCCCAGAGTCGCAGAGTGTGACCCTGTGAGTTGAGTAGGCACCGGAACGAGAATTATCGAGTCCGTGGAATTTTTGAGCCCGAGACCCGCCGAGGCGGGGAATCGAACCCTGGTCCACGGCTGATCTCAGTTTCCAGGTCTGCCGCCTCTAACCACTGAGCCACGCTTCTCCACGTCGGGTATAAGTCACGCACGGCAGCCCGAAGCCTGACATACACAAAGGTAGACATAGTAGCATTCGCCGATCGGTTTGTCATCTCCTGAGAGGAGAGAAACGACGCTCCCGGAAATAGATCCCCCATAGTCTGCAGTCCAGACTCCCGCAGGATCTGTAACCCCCCAGTCTCGCCCGACACGGAGATATCTGAGTGATAAAGCAGCGGCATGGCCGGGGCGTATAGTGGTAATCTGCCAGCTCGTCTACCTAGGCTTTCCCATGCAGTCGCCGTAAGTCGCACAGTATCAATCTCCCCCTTTTCAAACACCGAGTGTTTATTGGCAATCATAGCTCTTAATGGATACGGCAGAACCGCGCTCGCTTCCAGTGCTACGTGCGGGGTGTACGGTGGAGCATTCATCCAGTAACTCGCAAAGTGTGCCTGTGCACAAAGATAATAAAGCCTCATATCCGGCAGGGCGAACCCGCCCAGGTCATATGGCTTGATCAGCACCTCCCAGGCTACCCGCGGTTTCTTGCCGGCCCAGATGAGAGATATCAAAAGAGACCTCAGTCTCGCAAAGAAATGTGATCTCAGCGGGATCGGAATGTTTGTAAAAAGAAAGAAATTTCGGTAGCACTACCATTTTGATCAAAGATCCGCGATCCGCTAGTGTTAGTGGGAGGCGAGTCCAGCGCGTCACCTGGTCTTCCAAGTTGGAAATGGCAACGCCGTAGTTGGCCCGTATGACTTCCTGACAATCCCTATGCACCCAGACGCCCAGGTATCTAACCGACTCCGTCGCCCATTCCAGCGGGAATTCCAATGGAACCCGGTGAGCGACATCCGTGAGAGGCAACACTACAGACTTGTCCCAATTTATGGTCAGTCCTGAATGACGGCCAAATTTAATGAACTCTCGAAGTATGTTTTCTAGGTGGAGCGCCGAGTCCCTGACATATAGTACCATGTCGTCAGCATACATTGACACAGCCAACGCTCTGAGAGGAAATTTCAATGCTGCTTCCGCATACCTCTGCCGCAAGATGCAGGCCAATGGCTCCATCATGATGGCAAAAAGCAGGGGCGAAAGAGGGCAGCCCTGCCTTGTCCCCCGTTGAATCGGAAAGGAGGAAGAGACATGACCATTGACCCTAACTCTTGCCGTGGGTGCAGTATACAACAGGGCAATCAGTGATGTAAACAAGAAAGGCACCCCCATCCGATGTAGAACGGCCAACATATACTTCCATGCTACTGAATCAAAGGCCTTGGCGGCATCAAGCATGACTGCCACCGCGGCCATTTCTGGCTTAAGGAGGTGTAGGACAGCAAATAGCGTCCTTAGGTTGTGAGTGGTGGACCTTAGGGGGATAAATCCCGATTGATCCGGTAGTACCATTACCGGCAGGAGGAGACGCAGTCTTGTGGCTAACACTTTGGCAATAATTTTCACATCAGTGTTCATTAGTGAAAGGGGACGATATGAATCGCATCTATTCAGAGGCTTCCCCGGCTTAGGGAGTGCCACCAAGAGCGCCTCCCTCATAGTCCCCGGAAGCCGTCCGCATTCGAGAGCCTCTTCCAGGACCATTGCCAATTGCGGAATCAGCAAATCTGCATATGTTTTATAGAATTCGGCGGGCAAGCCATCCGTGCCAGCCGCCTTCCCATTTGGGAGAGCTGCTATCGCGTCTCTGAACTCCGCTTCAGTAACATGACTCATTAAAAATTCTTGTTGACCCCTGGAAAGCCATACTAGCGCCACGTCCTCCAAGTATCGCGTTACTTCCTCCTCGTCCGCCGTTTCCCTGTGCTCATAGAGCTGCGCATAATGTCTCGAAAAGCAATCCAGGATATCATCCGTTTTAGTCACCACTTCTCCCTGATCTTCAATTTCCAATACCGTGCAGTGACGTGCCCAAGGGTCCCTAATCCGATCAGCAAGTCCCTTACCCGGCCTACCTCCTTCTCCATAATATCTGGCTGTAGCACGTTTGGACAGAAATTTGACCTCCTGGTCGGCTAATTCATTATACTCTGTGACCTTTGCCCTAACATCCGCTAGCAACGCAACTTCCGCACCCTCCTCCAGTCGGCGCTCTAGCACCAACAACTCCCTTTCTAGCCTAGACATAGAGTCCCTGATGGACGTGAGCACCCCGGACCTCAGTCCAATACATGCACCTCTCACCGAGACCTTAAAGGCCTCCCACACTGTGGTCATACTGTCGACAGAGCCCACATTGGTCACAAAGAACTCCTCAACTATCTGCCTCAGCTGTTCACACATCACCTGATCAGTTAACACTCCAGGGGAGAGTCGCCAAGTAAATGGAGCAGGAGCATGCGTTGGTATCTGCAGCTTCAATGTAACAGGAGCATGGTCGGAAATCGTGCGGGGCAGATGTTCTGTTCCCAGCACCCATCCGCTCACATCACGGGTCAACAACCAAAAATCTAATCTCGACCACGTATCATGTGCCGATGTGTAGCAAGTTCCCTCCCGCTTGCCAGGATTCCGCAAGCGCCAAACATCCAACAGTTGCAGCCCATTCATGCCCTCACATACCGCATCCGCCGCTCTCTTACGCTCACAGGGCCGGTCATGTCTCTTATCCAACTCAGAATCCAACGTAACATTCCAGTCCCCCCCGCAGAGGATAGCCGATGGTGGCAGGCTATACAGTTTGTTCCAGAGTGCGATGAAGAAATCAGGGTCATCTACATTAGGGCCATAGACATTTAGAAGAGTGACCAACGTACCACACAATTTACCCTGTACTATGATAAATCTACCATCCTGGTCAACCTCCTCGTGCAGCACCTCAAACGGGACATTCTTTTTTATCAGTATCATCACCCCACGGGCATAGGAAGAGTATGCCGTGGCCCACCTCACCCCCGCCCACTGTTTGCCCACCATTTCGGCCGCTTTACCCTTAAGATGCGTCTCCTGCAGAAACACCACCTGTACACCATGTCTGTTTAGAAAGGCAAGCATTTGACGAGTTTTCTGCGGCTTGTTAAGTCCTCGCACATTCCATGTAGCACACGTGAGAGTTCCCCCCCTATCCATACCTCCAACGTTTCAAGCAACCCAAAAGCATTTTCTTCCTCGGCAGCCCCCACCCGCTAGACCAGCCCCCACCTCTCATCAACCCGGCTTCAACACCAGTGGTACTGTTAAAGGTCTCATACCTCCATCTGAAGCCCCGTTCACAGCTCTCAGATTTCTTAGACTCATTCCCCTTGACCAGGAAAAAACACATCTTCCCAACAGATCCCAACATCCCTTCCCCCATCCCGCCACCCACTTCAGCACCCCCAAATTGCCAAAGCCTCCCCGTGTCCACCCCCCTTGCAACCCCCAACAATGCAAACATCCATATTTGGGGATCTCCCATAATAGGGGGCGTAGTGGCGCACCACTCTCGCCAGAACGGACGAGAGCACAGACCATTGTCGTTAACTACAACCCAAACTCCTCCACCCCACACCCATGGGCAAAGCAGTAAACATGGTGGTAATCATATAACAGTACACCGCACTAGGCGCCCCCGAAGGCGCACACAATCAATAGATCAGCGCCTGAGCACAAGAATGCCCACCTTAGTCAGCGTATAGTCGCGCAAATTATAATTGTCCCGCTTCCAGCCAAGTTCAAATGGAAGAGAGCCCCCAATAAAGCCACACGTCAACATAAGCAGCGTCAGCGCCAACCAGAGCACTCCCCCCCCACATCATACATAGCAACAGTACAAAGTGGACCAGATGCTAAAACGCCTGGATGGCTTTCAGCAAGCAGTGAATGCGCAATAAAGGAGGCGACCCAGTGCAACACTCCGCAACCTCACCACCACCGCAGCCAGTAGTACAAAGTAGTTCAGGCATCCTATTCTAGTCTTTCATCATCCCCTTCATGACGTTCAGGCGGTTCCTTAGCACGCTTTTTCAGTCTTTTAGCATAGTCCATGGCTGCCTTGGGCGAAGTGAAAATCTTGTTATCCGACGGAGGCCCAATCCGAAGACGTGCTGGATACAACATGGCATAAGGGATGTCCTCAGCCCTCAATACCTGTTTCACCGCAGCAAATTCTTTACGTGCA
The DNA here is from genome assembly GCF_964261635.1 of Lissotriton helveticus. Classification (NCBI taxonomy): domain Eukaryota; kingdom Metazoa; phylum Chordata; class Amphibia; order Caudata; family Salamandridae; genus Lissotriton; species Lissotriton helveticus. The sequence continues at coordinate 1,001,109,687 of NC_136061.1, forward strand.
GTCTGCACCGCCATGGTGAAGTCGGGATAAAACTCCAGTTTGTTACCCTGGTATTCTATGGAGCCCTTTTCCCTGGCAAGCCTCAAAATAGTATCTCGGTCCCTGTAGTTTAGGATCCTAGCCACGATAGGTCGCGGCGGCGCCCCCGGAGGAGGCTTCTTAGCCAGAGACCGATGTGCACGCTCCACTATAAAGATACGAGACAGCTGGTCAGCCCCAAATATGTCGACAATCATGCGTTCCATGTAGTCCTCCATGCGTCCAACATTCGTGGACTCTGGCAAGCCCGTGACGCGAACGTTGTTCCTTCTGGACCTCCCTTCCAACTCCTCGTTCTTCGCTTGTATGACCGCCAGCACTCTTTCCATACTGAATACTTTGGACGAGACCGTGGCCAGGCCATCTTCCGTGGCGGAAACCCGCTGTTCCACCTCTCCCATCCGCTCATTTTGACGGTCAAATTGCGTCGCCATTTGGTCAAGTCGGTTATTTACTGACTCCATGGTGCCCTCAATGGATTGAAGAGTCTTCTGCATAGCCACCAGTGTGGATTCCAGATTAGGTGTACCACCGACAGCCCCACCCTGGTCAGAGTCCGTAGGCGCCTGGGAAGACATATGCGCAGTCTTTTTCACCTCGAAGTTGATTTTAGGCTGGTTTCTCTCGGACCTGCCCATGTCTGTGCTCGAGCAAAGCGTGGTTTAAGGCGCAGTTATGGAGGGCAGTAACCCCTGATAAGGCTCCCAAAAACTGATGCAGAGCGCCCACCAGTTGCCCCACACCGTAGTGCAGACCAGGCCCCGCAGTCAGCTCCAGACTAGTCCAGGCAGCACCACCTCACCCGGCGGGTAAAGCGCGCCAAATCAATCCCTGAGCAGCCACTCAGCGCAATGGTCAGGAATGCGCAGACCCCAAGGCAACGGAGTGGCCGTGTTGATAAGGCCTCCAGGTCCGAGTCACCTCCCCAGCAGTATCGATGATCAGGATTGGCAGCGCTGGATATGCACTGCTCACCGAAGCTCAATGTCCGGCAGCTGGGAGGGAAGAAGCCTCAAAATGGCGGGCGCTCCCCAGGTCAGCAACCCCCAGTGCACCAGGCCACTCAGCGAAATGTGCGCGGTGGTGAGACAGCTCCCGGCAGCCCAGATCGTGGTCCCGCTATGTTGATCTCCCAGTCCGGCCACTCCGCCTCACAGCTGACCCTTTCCCCTGCCCCCCCGGCCCAAGCTCGCGCGGCGCGGGCTTCCGCGGCCCGGTGCCACCTCCGCAGCCCCGGGCTTGCGTAGCACCCCGCCCCACTCACCGAGACCAGCAGGGCCGAGTCCAGGCCGCCCGATGTTCCGGTGCCGTTCCGGGGAGGTCCGCAGTCACCTCCGCCACTCCGCCTCCACAGTCACTAAGCGCCGCTTCCAAAGCGCTACTCCCACAGGCAGCAGTGGCGATAAGGGCCCAGGCCGCACGGGACGTCTCCCCCGCTATCGCCGAAGTCTCCGTCTGTAATATCCCGGTCCGGGACAGCCCAGCTCCAGGCGCGCGCGGCACAGCCACAATCAGGGCACAGAATTCCCCAGGGAGCCCCCGATGTCATCGGAGCAAGCTCAGCCAGAGTGCAGGGCAAAGGCGCCGGGTTAATCAGGATAAATGTGCGAATGTTCAATGGTCTTGGCGGAGCCTCACACAAGTGCGGCCATCTCTCCTGGCGCCCTCTAGCGCCCCCCTCCCCGGGCCATAATTTAAATTATTACTAGCCCTGGGCCCTGCTGCAGTGCCTGGCTAGCTTGCCTTTGCCCTGCCTTTTGTGCTGCCAGTTCGCCCCTGCCTCTGAGTCTGAAGCTGCAGGCCTGCCCTCAAGTCAGTCAGGTGAGTCTGCCCGAGGCATGCGAGGGGGGGCCCGCGCTCCAGGGGCCCACTCACTCAGCAAGCCTTTTCTGACTTCTGCTGCTTATGAATGAAATGGTGCGCACCACGCCCCCCACCAGTGACACGGCCTCTTATAATAAATTAAATCGTGCGCACGCACGCTGGGCCCCAGCCGGGCCTTAGAGGCACTTCATAAATTAAATGGTGCCTGTTTCGGATATTTGTATGATTCCAAGTGTATGACTTAGACATGACTCTGATACATGGAAGTCATTTAACAATTATTTCTTACGCTGTGCACCAGTTAATTTAGAGTTTCTCGTTCCTCAAATGAGTGTAATTTCTCACATTTTTATGTTTTTCCTTATCTTCATAGCTTGATTTTGCGCGCAAGAAAATGTCACTCATGTTCATTAAAATGTCACTCATAATTACTCTGAAATTATGAAAATGTCACACATGGCAATCTGAAACCTTGGCAGCTATGCTCTTCCTATAGTTTAGAGGTGTGCAAACTTAATTGCTCACTGATATATTCAACAATTAAAGAGAGCCTTATGGAAACATGGTGGCAGCTTGACTGACACATATTGGAATGGTGTATCTACTCTGATAAGTTTGGAATTACAGGCAGGACCCTTAAGGAAATACAGCGGCCCAAAGTAGATTGTTGGTCCTTTTTTAGAATTTCTCTATCTGTAATGTTGAATGGATGATTTATTGAAGGTCCCAAGATTTAAGTTTGAGGGAACTTTAGATGGAAGACATGTCCAGATGAGACCCGAAAAATTGTCACGGGTCGAAAAGTCGACATCCCATCCCTACATTGCTTTCAAGAATTGCAGGGTTCCCTAGAAGATACTGTATATGTGCAGATAGGAACTCCACTTTTGTTTTTATTTCCCAAAAATGTGTATGCAACCCTAGGTTCTGTTCAGAGTCTTGTTCCATGTTTTATAAATATTTGTTCACTCTGAGCACTGCGTCATCTGCAGTAATTTTGAGACATAAGAAATTTATATTGTTTCTATACCACAATTGTAAGACTTAAAAACGTTTTTTGTTGTAAATCAAACAATCATCTAACGACTTTTCTGGACGTATTATTAAAACACCTTCCTGAGCTCCGCTCTGTCCGGACCCCCTCTTCCGGGGCCCCCACCTACGCTCCCTGCACAGGGCCACCATGAGCCTAGAGCCAGCCCTGCTCCTACTCATCTGCCAATCAGGCTTCAGACCAGGCTGCAGAAAATAGACAACTTCCCTGCATGTACTCAACAGTGGCCTCTTCTACAAAATTAATGACCCATTCGCCCTGGTCGTGTTTCACCCATTGGCCTCGTACGACACTGTCAACCAGCAATCACTGATCAGCTGTGCAGTAACATGCCTAGGCTTCGATGACACAGTGCTGCATTAGTTGTATGTTAATCTCATTAAATGTTCAGAAGATCCAGGCACACATATGAGAGGCGTAACATAAGGCAAGGAGGATTTCAAATGATGTGCAGCTAGACCAAGTAGTTCATACAGAACCAAAAATTAAATCTTGCCTGACCAATGAAGCCACACAGAATGACAAATCAGGTCCAGCTAAACAAATAAGTCAGAGGGAGATACAGAGATAGTACCACCTTCACAAATTAAAGTGTCCATGATGGTCTGGGAGGTTGGCTTTCATGCCTGTTAATATTGCCACATTAAAGTATACAAAAAAGTGATGGATGGAATGCTCGAATTAATCTCAACCACTGGTAAATACTCCGGGCCTCATCCCAGTCCATTGTTATTTTCCCCAACCTGCCATTTCAGTGTGGAACCAACCATATGCAAATCAGTCGACCGTGCTCCAATGAGAACACTTCAGCCCTGAGCCATAATAAAAGCAATTCAGGACCAGTTTCGCCCTCGTTAGGGCTTATCAGCTAGGTATAGCTTGGTTCCAGTGACGCAATGTGCATGGGATTCACATCTAGGCATACTCGCCCCACTTAGGGCGACCCAACTCCTGTGCCGATCAATTACCGGTGGTTGAGATTAGTTCAGGCATTCCATCCATCAGTTTTTTGTATGTTTTAGTGCTAATATTGCCAGGCACAAATGTGATGCTAGGCAGTCCTTCAGACCTATTTTAAAAATGCACCTCCATCCACCGACCTGGAGGTGGCAGAACCATGGTACAATTGGCAAAACGTGTTGTCCTGTAGAGTGATTTTAGTCTATTACCACACAGATATGAAATTGACCATTTAATTGTACAGGGTGGTGGTTAATCATTGATGAGGGAAAAAAGTGAGATGGGAGCATCGCCAATATGCTGCCTACCACACCTCTCCTAGGCAGAAAGTACTCATGCAGGCCGAGTACAATCAGAGCTTAAGACATCATTGGGACTGCTGGAGTCGCCTAAGCATGCACATGGCATTTCTCTCAGTTTGAAATAATTAAGTAAGCTCAGCAAGCTTTTCCCTCATAGCTACATTTTTGATCACAGTGTGTTTGTGAAGAATATGAAATCTACTTAAAGAAAAGATTGATATGTTTTGAGTGTGGAAACGTTATCAGGTACAGCTAACTCTCTGATAAAGAATGTCAACACATCGCTGAGAATGCAAACTTGAATATCTTTTGGCAAACTACCACTTAGATTAATACCTACTTAGAACAGTAGAGATCAACTGTTAATGGGCGTTGGTCTATGATAGTTTTCTTTTTATTTTCATAAATCATTGACCAATGGTTAAACCGAGCAAGAAGTGCACTTTTATACAATGCCTTCTCGTACTTATGAAAAGTATTTACTGAATTAACCTCACGTCACCTTACACTAGGTGCACTAGAGACAGAAAATGATATTGCCTACATTAAAAGGTAACTATATTCTCTACTTGGTATATCAACAATAAATTAGTTTTGAAATAGAGGTATAGGGGAAGCATTTAAATAATTATCTTTTTTTTTCTTTAAACTGAATTTAGCTACAGAGCGTCCACAACTCTAAATGTTAAAGTGGATGGGTCTTAGGCCCTGCCTGAAAACAGCCTTAGTTGTTTGCTGTTAAAATAACTATTGTGCAGGGTGCCATTTTTAGACTGGGCTTTGGGTCAGCCCATTGCTTTTCATTGGGTGGCTTTCCTATCAATCGCATAGGTTTGCTTCTTATTCAATGTCTTTCCTTCTTTTCTTGTACCTCCTCTGGAAAATAGCCTTTTTGTCATCATTTTTATTGGATGAATTGTATCTTTCCACTGCATACATTCAGAGAATTACTTTTACCTTTAGCTTTCGACACTTCAATGGGGTGTATATGTTGTTGCGCTTGCTCCCACTCTCCTTTGTGTGTTGCTTTCACCTTCAAAGCACTGTGGCCCTGCTCTCTCCATGTTGCTTCACGCTGCATTTTGCAACCCTCCCCTCACCCCCCCCCCTCCTCCAGCGCGCATTTGTCCCCACATTGGAACCAAAAGGCTAACTAGCTGTTGTGTCATGGTGTGGTGATGTATGCTTGGGCATATAGTAAGGCACTGGGGCTTTTCTATTTTATTTTTGCCTGTACTGTTCCGAATCAGCAATAAACATTGTTATTTTTTTCCAATGCTGAAGAGAATCAGGACAATGTATTGGCAAAGTCAAAAGGCGAGACCTATTGGTTTCCCCAGCGCTTGTTTTCGTTCTGATCTTCTGACAGACTATTGTACAGTTAATGTACGCTCGTTTTTGTCTTTTTCAGTTTTTCAAAGAAATACAAACTAGGGGCTTATTTACAAGGCCTTTGCGCTGCCGGTATTTCATTTTTCCCCATACTAAAAGTGATGCACCGATGGCGGCGCAAGGGGCTTGTAAATGAGCCCCTGAGTGCTTGCTGAATGAATGTGCAATAATGATGAGGACATTGCCCTCTACTGGCGAAATATATATAGCATTTAAACATTTGTTACATGTATAGTAAAACCACATGTTATCAAAAGGAAAATACACTTTTTTAGGTTTCGACCTGGCGAGGGCACGAAGTGCCCCTCCCAGATCGAAAACTTTTGTCAACAGTATGGATGTCGGCACCGCCTCTGTTTCTCATTGGCTAGCTCCATAAATGGACGCTAGCCATTGGCAAACAGAGGCGTCCGTCAAATCCAGAGGCGACTCGTGGGCGTTCCTGGGATGTTTTTCTCATCCGGCCCCTTTGGAAACGTCAGTGCGGCGGTGGGCGGGGTTTATTTATTTTTTTTGTCCGTTTCGTTTGGTCATTGTGCGGCCGATCTCCGCCAGAGGAAGTCCAGGTCCAGGTGAGTGCTGGCCGTTCCCGCTCCCCGCCCCCCCCTCCCCCTGTGCCTCCCCGCCCCCCCCTCCCGCTGTCCGTGTGCCTCCCTGCCCGCTGTCCGTGTGCTCGTAGGTGCTTGTGCTTGTTTATTTTGCCTGAAACAGTGAATGCTCTGTCACTTGCTGAGATCTGTTTATTTGAAACATGTTTCCCGCCTCCCGAGCCGCAGCCGGTCCCGATGCCGATGTAACACGGCCTCCGCTCTCCCCGCCTCCCTCTCCCCGCCTCCCTCTCCCCTCCCACAGCAGATCCCCGCCTCCCTCGTCTCCGGCCGGGCTCCCGGCTACTGCTCTGGAGGCCTCCCTGGACATGGCAGCCCACATGGCCGCGCAGGAGGAGGCGATCCACCTGCTGACCGGGGAGATCAGCCGCCTGACGCGGCAGGAAGAAGCGGCCAGCAGCCCGGGACGCCGAGAACGAGAAGCTCCGCTACCGGATCCTGCATCTGCAATGTAGCCTGAAAGCCGAGCAGGAGCCGGGGGTCGGCACACGGGCCTCACCGGCGGACGCCGCGGTGCTCCCGGCTGGCGAGAAGCAGGTAGGGTGAGAGGCGGAGCCCTGTCCGGGGAGTTCCCTGCACCGGCACACTAGCCCTTGCAACTTCCCACTAACCCTGGCAGTTTGTGGGTTTAACTTCCAAGTACCTTCACAAGCTAAACGTGTTTTAGATCATAGCCAACACAACATGTGAATATTAAACAAAAGGAGTTGTACTTGAAAATCTACACCAGCATTTTTTAATATTTATCCCTTTCCGCCCCCCTCCCCGTGTGCCCGTTCCCGCCCCCCTCCCCTTTCACTCCGTTGCTTTGAATATTTGATTACTATGGCAAAGCACTGTACAAACCAGCTAACTTAAACCGATTTATACTCACAGCTGGCTGTTTACTTGCTTTATGTTATTGGGTTACCGCCTCAGATGGTTATGTAAATGTTTCTTTTGCCCTGAATTTTAAACTGCTACCCTGAAACTTTAGCGATTGTGCCTTCGTGCCTACACCTATAGGTTGGTGTTAGTTGGAGCGCCTCCAAGCCCGTGATGCGCCCTGCCTTGAATGAGGGCTGCCAGTGTGCGGCACCGTAGGTGCAGTACCTGGATGTAGAGCGAACGAGAATGTATGGGTGCCGGGTCGCACAAAGTGAAAGGTGTGCGATGCGAATAATAACGTGACTGAACGAGCAAGTGAAAGGTGAGGCTGGCGCTGCGGCCGTTAGCCCTTTAAAGAACTACTTTTGGCAAACAATCTCAGGATACTGGAACATGCGTGTTCAATCAGCACAGAAAGCCTAACGTAGGTGAGCAGAAACCCGCCCTCCCTCTGTTCCGACTGCTTAGGCTTGGCTGGCCCGCGCCCCTGCATGCATAGGAGCGTTCGGTCCGGTATGAGAGGTGATGTCCCCGGCTTCTTTTGTATCAGACAGCCCTATCCTCCACGAGCACTAATGTACCACTCTCCCTAAACGGAGCTAAAAACAGCCTCGACCTGCGGGCCGAAGACGGATGAGGCTATCTCTTCCTGTGTAACTTCGGTGGAGAGTAGTGATCACTACCGGTACGAGTTTTACGTCACTTTCTGACTAGTGTTTTGGTTTTGTAACCAATTTAGGCGTCACGTGGCGGTGCATAACCGAGGGCCCGCCCGGCCTCTCGGGCGCTTTAAAGTAGCTTTCCCATTGGTCGTCCTTGCCTTCAGTTTTTGAAGTACTTTTAGGTTTGAAAGCAGTGAAGAGTCTACCGGGATTGTAAGACCCTGATTTGAGAGACAGGAGGTAAGTCGTATGCCAGGGTACCCCAACCTATGTCCAGAGGGCTGGCGTGTATGTATGGGGGCAGTTGACTGCTTTGATTCTGATAAATAGAATAGTAATAGGACCCACGAGCTTATCGTTCTGCTTTAGAGGCATTGGATTGCCTGCTCTTCATGTTTATTTTCATTGTCCATGTATTGCAGCATTTTTTAATATTTATCCGGTTCCCGACCCCCCCTCCCGCTGTCCGTGTGTCCGTTCCACCCCCCTCCCCGTGTGTCCGTACCGCCCCCCTCCCCGTGTGTCCGTACCGCCCCCCTCCCCGTGTGTCCGTACCGCCCCCCTCCCCGTGTGTCCGTACCGCCCCCCTCCCCGTGTGTCCGTACCGCCCCCCTCCCCATGTGCCCGTTCCCGCCCCCCTCCCCTTTCACTCTCCGTTGCTTGTTGAGAAGGTTCTTGGACCCCAGGACATGAATCTCCCCTTTGCGCCGATTCCACTAAGGTAACTGGATGATGACATCCCACGTCTGATTTCTGTCACGCACAAGTTAACATTGTTATTTTGTTTTGTATAATGTTGGTGTTAAACTCGAAGAATTGAGATATACTTCGCATTATAAACGTGACATAAACATATGTCTCACATTACTCAAATGCAGCGATTAAGTCACAGCAAACATTCAACACCATATGTTGGCGAGAGGCACTAAAAAGGGAAATTGGGGATATAAATATCTTTCAGGTTGTGTGAATAATAACAGCGCAGCACGTTCAAACGAGAGGGACGCAGGTTTGAGCAGCCATGAACAGCCGGCTTGTGGGAGTTGAGTGACTACTTCAAACTTGCACTTTCACGGAGAGAAAGAGAGTTCGCTGAGGTTAAATGACATTATTTTCTCAGGCACACATTTGTGACTCTATACTAAATCGATATTACAGCACATGTGCACGGAAATAGTGTACTCGGTTTGCGCATGCGTTGGGTTTATGGTTACGTCTTCCATCACATGTGAGCCCCGATGCATGCTTTGATTGGCTTACATTACGGAAGGATTATCTCAAAAGGAGGCTTGAAAAAGTCCCGGTCCCTCCGGCTTCAGGCTCTACAAATTGCTGCGTACCGACGGACAGGTAAGCCCCCCCGCAGGTACTCTGTGTTTCTTATTTGTAAAACCGTCTATCGTTCGGTTTTTTAGCTCAGTGGGCTCCCTCTTGACCTATATGATAGTTATATTTAAGTCGCCTGCACTTGTGACTTGCAGCAACCTTGTTATAATCGTAGTCCAGCCTCACCCTGATGTTAACACACTTTCAGGAACCCTTTCTTTAGGGGGTTGGTAGACCTTTTCTACTTGTTTATGGTAAAACTTGTCTGTATTCTTGCAGGATTGTTATTTGAGTTGGAAGTCTTTCTGATGACTTTTTGACTTTATAGGAGCTTGGTATGCAGGCTTTGGTAAATAGACAATATTGATTAAGTTCAGACTATCGAAGCCAACTAATATTTTGGTGTAAGTAGTCTCTTACATCTTAACCCATTATATGTAAGTTTCCCTCTGTTATTTTGGCTCCTTACACTTTGACTTAGTGGGGTAGTCACAGTTATATGGCACTCTCAGCTCCTAAAGTATATTATTACTAACTATTAGTTGCTACCGTTTTTTCTAGAGCGGTGCCCCTTTCCTGAGCGGTTGCCAGGTAGAGGTGTGGTGACTTACCCAGTGATTACGGGTAAGTTCATTCTTGCTTTTAGATGGTTTTCTCCATGTGCAACGCTGCAAACGTGGTTGATGCACATACAAACATTACATCTTTGTTGTTTAGGTTTCGCCTAAGTGAAAGCTGCGCACTGCGCAGCTTTTCGCGCAGGCGAGCCAAGCTCGACCCTCCATACTCTCACCCCCCACCCAGGGTCCTCCGTCCCACACTCGCTCCATCGCTCCATTATCGGCAGGGCCTCTAAGGCGTAGAGCGGTGCTGCAGTTTTACACACTCCCTCGAGTCTGGGGTACACCTCCTCCACCTCTGGCCAAGTTCGACCCCCCGCCCCACGTACGCAGCTCTCCCTTCACGCTCGTTTACCTCCTCTCTCATCACTTCTCCCTTACCCTCCCTCTATTTCATGCTAGAGGCTTCATGCGAGCCTCAGCTGGTGAAACTCTGCTTCTGTGCCACCCCTGACCTCTATGTGGGGCTCTTTGCGTGTGTGTGTGGGGCTTTTTGTGTGTGTGTGTGGGGCTCTTTGCGTGTGTGTGGGGGGCTCTTGTGTGGGTGTGTGTGCAAATGCAATACGTCTTGCATTTGCGACAGAGTAAGCTATTGGCATTGTAAATGACAATGCCATTTATTTATCTGTTTTCAAAACCAAAACATAAATAAAAAGTTTGTCATTTACAATGCCAATAGCTCAAACTTTTCCAAAGGCGAAACCGTTGCATTGTAAATGCTTGTTTTACTGAGGTATCAAGATTAACAGGCGAGTAAGCATTGACACTTAATTTAAAGACTAAACCTATGGTTTCCATTGCATTGCATGCAGGTTTGTGTTTTTGAATTTATACGTATATATTGACATCTAGGACGATAAGTATTTTGGGTAAACATTAGTTGTGACGACGGGTAGCCGTTGCCCGAAGATTACTATACAGAACCGTCTCTTGCAAGGTCATTGACAATTTTAGGCCGACCGCCGAATTGGTGACTGATTCTTCCCTGCCGTATCGCCCCCACAGGTCAATATAGGCCTTTCCCTACTACTAAGCAGGTCTGCCTACTTCTAGAAGAGATGTAGTGGTAATGAATGTGCGTGTTGAGCGCTAGAAATGGAATACAAATATTTCCGGAACCTCTGCTGAGTGGCTGCAGAACGTCATCAAATGCATTTTATTTAAACTCTTCCCCCAAAGAAATTGCCAAAAAGGACAAATATGATTGTAAAATGTTTCTGAATTCGTCATAGACTACATTTGAAGACAGATTAATGAGTAAAGGCACCCGCTGAAAAGATCTATATACATCCATCAGGTTTCAGGAGATTAAAGAGGTAAACTGGTTCATAAGGTAAATATAATTGCATGAGAGCTCTGAAGGCAGTTCTGGCCACAGGCCTGGCTCACTCTAAACCAGGGGTCTCAAACCATTTCTGTAATAAGAGCTACTTATGTTTAATAAAAATCATACCGACCTACTAATATTATACGTGCGGTATTAGTGACCGTGTCAGAAAAGATTACCAGCAGTGACTATCTCAGGGCAATAGCAAGTTTGGCAACAGTAATGTGAAAATGGCTTCATCAACAGGGTTAATATATAACAGCCATAGCTGCAATGCCTCTGGCACCATAGTTAAAATTTTACTAATAAGGCTACCCAATGCCTCTTGGTTTATCCTGCAAATATCAGCTTTAACCCCTCCCCTGCTGGTGACGGAACCACTCCGTCATCAGCTGCGGTCGCGCTGTGCTGATGACGGAGCGGTTCCGTTACGGCCCGCTCGCCGCGCCTGCGCTGAGCGTTCCATTGAGCGGGCGGGGCCGTGACGGAACCGCTCCGTCATGAGCACAGCGCAACCGCGGCTGGTGACGGAGCGGTTCCGTCACCAGCATGCGCCCGCCGTGCGCCCGCCCCGCCCCGCCCCCTTAGCACTGCGGCGGAATAGCCGCCGCCGTGAAGGGGTTAAATATATTTTAAGAATCAAGCCATTTGTTTTAAGATTTCTGTAAATGCACACTTTTTTTTACCCCAAAAATATTCTTTTCAATTTTGGGATACACATATTATTTCAGACAAGCAAAAACATCTGCTTTGGTAGGCTGGGTTGCACACTGGAGAGCTACTTAAAGGTAGCTGGGGAGCTGCCAGTAGCTCACGAGCTACTCGTCGGAGAAACCTGTTCTAAACTAAGTCAGAGGATTAATTGGGCTGCAGCAGTGCACAGTGTATATTGTCTTGTTACCTACCGGTAATCTTCATCACCCCTCATCCACATCCTAATCGTCCCATTCCTAATTTGTGAGCCGGAAATGCCTCACAAGTTAGGACTGGGATGAGGAGGATGGAGATGAGCGGTAATATGCTAGTCACAGATTGGTATTTTATGTAAGACAGGGCAGTGGCAACGGCTGTCCTCACAGGGCAGCACCTGCAGCATGTGTTGCACTTGTTCAGGCAGGGCGCATCTCATTGGTGTAGAGGTGCTCCATTTAAATCATACCAGTCCCTAGGCTGAGCATGGTCTCCGAAAGAGGGGCACCAGCAGATTGTTTTTCCTTTCTGAGTGTCTCTTAGGCCAGGTTCAGCTGCTGCTGCTTGTATTGTTCTGGTATACATAACGTAGAGCCACGTGTCAACTATGTTTTAAGATTTTACAAAGTCTTCTATTTCATTTCACAAACTACTTGTTTCATATGTAAAACCAAAAGTGAACCTGCCTCACATATTTTGTGACTATTCACTCTTTCATTCACATCATGCATTAAAACAACCTGTGACAATGCAGATTGTTTTCTTTTGTATAGGAAGAAGTTTTGTACCAAGGACCAAGCTTCACAACAAAGATACAACGTGCAGCAGTAGCGCAAACTTCCCCAAAAAACACAATAAGTAATGGCAGGTGGCAGTAGCAGGAGGCAAAACAACAGGTGATGGACAGAATGCAGAACAATGTCATACATTCACCCCAGTACAGAGATTTTGGCAGTAGCAGGAGGACCATCGCACCATTCTCTCACACATACAGGGACGGTACAACACACTAATGAGGGAGTGGTAGGTTTGAATGACTATTGTATGTCCTCCATAAATAGAAATAGGTACATAACTCCTGGATGAAACAGCCAAACCTTTTATCGAATTGCCATTTATTGACATACCCATAAATGATGATGAATCTTCTCCTACCTAGCATGGTATGCTTCATCCGAATGTTCCATCAAAAACTATGAAGCATCCAAGAATATTACCAGTCAATGGTCATACAGTCTCTGAGGTATGGGTTCCCTAGTTTGGGTGAAGTAATGCCCCCTTTATGATGACATTTATTTCCTTCCTTTATTATCTTCCTAGGGCTAACATTGTTTGAGCTAAAATGTTTTTTACTGGTGCCCCCTACCACAACATTAAGAATAGAAGGATCAAGCAACAGACCCTTCTAATCTTTCCCGTCAGCATGTTTCAGCTCTCAACTGTTGTCTTGACAGAGTCAGGCGCCTTTCTCAGGAATATAGGTATCTCATATCAAATTTTTTGAAAGTCCCTGGATTGTGGGATCTTATGCAAGTGCATCTAGTATATTCAGTATATCACATATATCCTTTGTGTTTTTTCCTAAGATTGGGCAACAGCAGTGGAAAAAGGCCGTCTTCATAGAGTAAGTACACTTGGGCATAAACAGTGCAAGCTTTCCTCTTTCAGAGGACAGGCACAGCTAGGGTAGCAGTGGCACAAGCTTTACCTATTATAGGACAGGCACAGATCGTGCAACAGCAGTGCCAGCTTTGCTTCCTCAAAGAACTGGTACAGCACACCAGTAGCAGAGCAAGCTTCCCTCTCTCACCGAAAGCAGCAAGTGCAATCTTTCATTCCTTGCGGAACACATCAAGCAGGGCAGCTTTTATCTCTCACAAAACATGTACACTTAAGGCATGAATGACATGTAGCTTACAGACAGATCTGTAGAGAGTGTCCTTAACACACTTCGAGGAACGTATAGTTGGAAAAGTGAGTGAATATGCTAGGTATGACAACAATCTCACTTAGGTGGTATTCCCTGAACGTCCTGCTGTGATCAATCGGAGGCTTCCTGTTTGTGTTGATTCTTTGGTTTTGTATGCATTAAGAAGTAGCCATTGTTGTTTGGAGCTGCCCAGCCACATTCTAAGTAACTATGCTCTAGACAGGCACACAGGTGCCAACCTCCGAAAAAGTTTTCAATGAACATGTTTTAGGTGCTGTGCGATCTCACCCTCTGTGTTGTACCTGTTGAAAATGTAGAGTGCTGAATGGGATGATGTTTTTGCTGCAGAAACTCTTGTGTTGTCTGCAGGTTGTAAGTTATGATACTAACTATATAGCTGACTGAGTTATGCATCTGCATGCTCAACTGCATGTAAACCTGCAAGGCATGCAGTTGAAACCTTGCAAGTTTTATCTCACTTTCCTTATTCAAAGGTTGATCAAACGGATTTCTCTGGGTAAGATTAAATATTTACAAGTAAGTGTGATGTAGATGGTGAAATACAGTGACACCCAACGCAAGTGTAGCTGGTGTCTGGCCCTACGACAAATCACCCACAATGAAAAAAGACAAAGCCAAAGCCAGCTGTTGGCTGTACTTGTGGTCCTCTGCTTGTGAAGTTTGCCAAGTGTGTATCATTCTCCTCAGATGATGCATGTTTCCCCATCCTTTTCAGTTTGTATTTCTAAATTGCATGGGCAGACATCTCCGCCTATGCTATATAGAACTACATTTGCTTGATTAACACATATCATATGTCTCTAACGCTGCTAGTCATAAATTTATGGTCATATTTTAAGTTGCATGTGACCCCCCCCCCACCTTTTCATATAAGCCTTTTCATATAAGGGGGCAGGGACATGTACTTCTCCCAGTAAGCACAAATCTCGATCCTGATTGTGCTCTAAATGCCTGACAAAGGTGTTGTGTAAGTGTCAGTGGATGTTTGATTAATACGGCAGAGAGTTGGACTTAAATGCCAACTTTGAATGTGTGTTGTGTGCCCACTGTATGTTATTGGTCTGTTTTTCACAAACATCTAAATGCTGCAAAGTGGAATAGTGCAAAGTGAAGCACCCTATATCCGTGTGAGATGTTATGTGTGCCTATAGATGTGTGATTGAGGACTGCGTGGGCTTTTCCAACAATGGGTGTGTGTTGTATCCATTGTGTGTGTTGTGCATCAGTTACTTGCGAACATCAAAATGTTTCATCAAATGGTTTCGTTCACTGTAAAACACCATCAGCCTGATTCATGAAGCGAAATAGCGCCCGCAATGGCTGCGAAAACGCAATTGCGGGTGCAAAACACGGAATCGGCATTCAAGTACGAAATAGCGAAATCACAAAAAAATAATAGCGATTGGAATAGCGATTACGCTGTAATAGTCGCAGACTCCGGGAAGTCGAGCATTAGCGATACGGAAATAGCGACCAACCACGGAATCTGCGAAATGAATAGCGAAACGCAATATTGTCTCAATCGGCATTCATGAAAGAAATACATTAGCGAAAAAGCGCTAAATCGCACGTTTGCGCGGCGCAATTTAAGGACAACTCAAAGCAGGTGGTAACCATAAAAGCCATGATTAAGTAAAATTTGAAAAACTGTTGGCCAATCACCAACAGGTCCAGGCCTGACCAATCACACATAAGGACATTCAGCAGCAGCATTAGGCGTTCCACAATGCCTGGGATGTACATGGTGGTGAGGCGGCGAAGGCTACAGCGAGCAGCACGGAGGAGACGCATGAGGCAGGCAAGGATTTACCGGCAGCGGGTCACCTTGCTGGGCCAAACCAGAGAACAGATTTATGCAAAATACAGGCTGAATGGGGAAATGATCACCTGGCTGATACAAGAACTCGACCCCATCATGCAGCACCCAACAAGGCGAAACAATTCTGTGCCCACACATGTGCAGGTATTGTGCAGCCTGCACCTCCTGGCCTCCGGCAGTTTCCAGGGCATAGTAGCCGCTGCTGGGGGGATATCCCAGCCCACCATGTCACGCTGCCTCCACACTTTTGTTGACGCCATGCTCAGCCAGCTCCACCGGCACATCACATTTCCCACGAGCCAACAGGAATTGGACCTGACAAAACTACAATTTTATAATGTCGCCCATTTTCCCCATGTCCTCGGCTGCATAGACTGTACCCACGTCGCCATCTGCCCACCAGCTGGCACGGAGTATATGTACCGCAACAGGAAGTCCTACCACTCCCTCAACATACAGATGGTCTGCAATGCCAAGACCATCATCACTGACATTGTGGCCCAGTACCCAGGGAGTACCCATGACTCCTTTATCTTCAGGCACAGCGGACTCCACACACGACTGATCAGGGGAGAGTTTGGGGAAGGACACCTACTTGGTAAGTACACTTTGTCGACAATGTCACATTGCTATGAAGTAACTGCACTGCACAGGCAATCAACATCTGCTCCTCTCATTCAGGTGACAGTGGCTACGCCCTACGGGAATACCTCCTGACCCCTTACCTCAACCCTGCCACACCTCAGCAACGGCGCTACAATGTTGCGCACATCCGGACAAGGAACTGTATTGAAAGGACATTTGGCCTGCTCAAGAGCAGGTTCCGTATACTGCACAAGACAGGTGGGGCCATGTATTACAGTCCTGCAGCGTGCTGCCGCATTGTGGCTGTCTGTGCAATGCTTCATAACATTGCAACCAAGCGCCGGATACCAGTTGACATCTCAGGCAGTGAATCTGAGGGGGACGACCGGCCACCAGCACATGCGCACCATGCACGCGGGGAGAACCCAGCTGAAGGCCACAGACGTCGCAACCACTTCACAGCTAACAATTTCTAGCCCACCCCCTTCCCCCACCCCACATATCACAATTGCATGCAAAATGTAATGATTACACAAGGCGAATGTGTGCAGCAAAATAAATGTATTTGTTTGATTCACAAGAAAAAAGGGTCATGGTAACAACTATTTACAAAATACAGTATT
Source organism: Lissotriton helveticus (assembly GCF_964261635.1). Lineage (NCBI taxonomy): Eukaryota > Metazoa > Chordata > Amphibia > Caudata > Salamandridae > Lissotriton > Lissotriton helveticus. The sequence goes on from NC_136061.1 coordinate 1,001,126,336, forward strand.
CCTGCATACTGCATGTGAAGGTTCATGGCAGGCTTAGCGTCAGCCTGCGCCTGTGTCCCTCACACAATGTCATTGGCGCCTCCGGCGCGTAATTAACAGGCGCCTGTGAGGCTCTTCCTCATCCTGGGCAGCTGTACCAGGCGTAGCCCTGGTGCTGCGCCTAGGTGGGGGGACCTGCGTGGCAGAGTGGCTGCTCACACTGGAGGCACCCTCACTCGCATCGTCTCCCCCTACAATGGCCGGTAGCACAGGTGTATGCAGTGCGGTAACGGCGGTGGTCAAGTGCTCCAGCACCCGGGTAATGTCCTCGCAGCACTGGACCAGTTGGTGCTGCTGGGTCAAAGAGCGCCGCGACAGCTGGGTGGTGGCATTTGCTGCCACATAATTTGACCGACTATAGGTCGACAGCCGGCTCAACAGCTGGTGGTGGCGCCTGCTTGCAACACTGCGGTGCTTCACGAGCGCTGCAGTATTGTCCTCCATTGCCGCCGTCATGCGGTCCATGGCCGCCGTCATGCGGTCCATCCGCTCGCCGACTCCCGCCACATTGCGGCCAATCTTATGCAGCTGGAGCTGGATGGCTCCTTGCTGCTGCGACTGGCGCTGGTGTATTCGGAGCATGCACCGCTCCACGCTCATGCAGGCATGGAGATGCCCATTGCCCCTCCTGCTGTTCGGCCGCTGTGTTGCGGATGTGGCTGGCCCAGATCTGGTTGGACGAGCTGCAGGTGGTGTAGCAGCTGGTGTTGCAGGTGCGGCAGGCACTGGAGGCACATTGGTGGGGTGCCTGGCTCTGGCAGCCGGTGGGCCTGCAGATGTAGCAGCAGGTAAGGTGGGGGCCCTGGCCTTGGCAGCCGGTGGGCCTGCAGATGTAGCAGCAGGTAAGGTGGGGGCCCTGGCCTTGGCAGCCGGTGGGCCTGCAGATGTAGCAGCAGGTAAGGTGGGGGGCCTGGCCTTGGCAGCCGGTGGGCCTGCAGATGTAGCAGCAGGTACGGTGGGGGGCCTGGCTGCTGGTGTTGGCGCAGCGGCAGGGGCTGGTGGCTGGGTATCGGGTAGGGATTCCTCCTCCTGGGCTTCCTCATCAATCAGCAGCCTCTCGCTGTCACTGCTATCATCGGCACCTGTGAGGGTAAGTGGATACTCATTAGGTGCATGTGACTGTCAGACGTGCAGATGTTACATGCATGCTGGGTGTCATTCCCTGGATGGCTGTGGATTTGCGCACTTTGGAACCTTTCTGGCCGCATTGTGGTACTACTACATTGTGGACATACTACGTCTCCCACAATGCTTCAGGGCATTTCCTGATGCACAACATAGGCATGACTAAGGGCCAATGAGTGAGCCTATTTGGTCAGGGACGGTCATAGGGGACAGGGTCGCAGTCGCATGCCACTTACCTTGGGTGTCTTGGGTGGGGCGGGAGGAGTCCAGAGGGGTCACGCCAACACACGCCTCCCTCTCCAAGGTGTCCTCAACCTGGTCCTCCAGGGGTGTGTTGGGTGGGACAGTCGGTCCACCACCTCCAGTGCCTGATGCCTCACCAAGGCGCTCCGCCACCCTCTCCTTGGCACGCCCTCGGAGGTCGTACCAGCGCTTTTTCAGCTCCTCCAACGACCTGTCCGCAACGCCCACAGAGTTGACGCTGGAGGCTATCCCCACCCAGATCCTCCGCTTCTCCTGCTCTGGGACCTTCCTGGAGTTGGCACCAAAGAGCCGGTCGTGGTTGGCCACCACCCCTTCAATCAGGTTCTCCAGCTCCTGCTCGGAGAACTTGAGCTTGCGCTTGCGGCCAGCGCTGTTGCTGGGGCCAGGGACAGGTTCGTCGGACATGGCGGTCGCTATTTCGGCCGGTTCGGGAGTCGCTAACGGAGGTTTCGCTTCAGCTTTCCGTCGTGAACACTCGAAGGATAGCGTCGCTGTGGTGTTTGGGGGTGGGATTTGGCTGCTTCCTGGTTGTGATGTCATCACGGTGCTCGGAATGCGTCTTCCCGTTTTCCAGATCCCGCGAGAATGCGACTCGCATTCCCGATCGCACGGGATTGCGAGTCGCAATCCTGTGCGATCGGGATTGCGAGTCGCAATCCCGTGCGATCGGGATTGCGAGTCGCAATCCCGATCGCAGGTAGCCGGAAATAGCGATTTTTCTGCGTTTTTTGTAGGTCGCTAACGGCTTTAGCGCCCGCGTGCGAGTCGCTATTTTTTCCCCGAAAAGTACATGAATGCCGTTTTGCGTTTCCTCAATAGCGAGTCGCTATTAATCGCTATTAGGGACACGCAAAACGGCCCGTACATGAATCAGGCTGCATATGTCCGAGTGATGCATTTGGTATATTTGTGGACAAGTGATGGAGGACCACAAAGGCATGGGCTGCATCCAAACTGACTTTGGGCTCATGTTGCATGTCCTTTGTCTTAAAACATCCAATGGTGCATATAGAAATGGTACTTTGCATTGCGCCATATGTCATACAGCCTGATTCATGAAGCGAAATAGCGCCCGCAATGGCTGCGAAAACGCAATTGCGGGTGCAAAACACGGAATCGGCATTCAAGTACGAAATAGCGAAATCGCAAAAAAATAATAGCGATTGGAATAGCGATTACGCTGTAATAGTCGCAGACTCCGGGAAGTCGAGCATTAGCGATACGGAAATAGCGACCAACCACGGAATCTGCGAAATGAATAGCGAAACGCAATATTGTCTCAATCGGCATTCATGAAAGAAATACATTAGCGAAAAAGCGCTAAATCGCACGTTTGCGCGGCGCAATTTAAGGACAACTCAAAGCAGGTGGTAACCATAAAAGCCATGATTAAGTAAAATTTGAAAAACTGTTGGCCAATCACCAACAGGTCCAGGCCTGACCAATCACACATAAGGACATTCAGCAGCAGCATTAGGCGTTCCACAATGCCTGGGATGTACATGGTGGTGAGGCGGCGAAGGCTACAGCGAGCAGCACGGAGGAGACGCATGAGGCAGGCAAGGATTTACCGGCAGCGGGTCACCTTGCTGGGCCAAACCAGAGAACAGATTTATGCAAAATACAGGCTGAATGGGGAAATGATCACCTGGCTGATACAAGAACTCGACCCCATCATGCAGCACCCAACAAGGCGAAACAATTCTGTGCCCACACATGTGCAGGTATTGTGCAGCCTGCACCTCCTGGCCTCCGGCAGTTTCCAGGGCATAGTAGCCGCTGCTGGGGGGATATCCCAGCCCACCATGTCACGCTGCCTCCACACTTTTGTTGACGCCATGCTCAGCCAGCTCCACCGGCACATCACATTTCCCACGAGCCAACAGGAATTGGACCTGACAAAACTACAATTTTATAATGTCGCCCATTTTCCCCATGTCCTCGGCTGCATAGACTGTACCCACGTCGCCATCTGCCCACCAGCTGGCACGGAGTATATGTACCGCAACAGGAAGTCCTACCACTCCCTCAACATACAGATGGTCTGCAATGCCAAGACCATCATCACTGACATTGTGGCCCAGTACCCAGGGAGTACCCATGACTCCTTTATCTTCAGGCACAGCGGACTCCACACACGACTGATCAGGGGAGAGTTTGGGGAAGGACACCTACTTGGTAAGTACACTTTGTCGACAATGTCACATTGCTATGAAGTAACTGCGCTGCACAGGCAATCAACATCTGCTCCTCTCATTCAGGTGACAGTGGCTACGCCCTACGGGAATACCTCCTGACCCCTTACCTCAACCCTGGCACACCTCAGCAACGGCGCTACAATGTTGCGCACATCCGGACAAGGAACTGTATTGAAAGGACATTTGGCCTACTCAAGAGCAGGTTCTGTATACTGCACAAGACAGGTGGGGCCATGTATTACAGTCCTGCAGCGTGCTGCCGCATTGTGGCTGTCTGTGCAATGCTTCATAACATTGCAACCAAGCGCCGGATACCAGTTGACATCTCAGGCAGTGAATCTGAGGGGGACGACCGGCCACCAGCACATGCGCACCATGCACGCGGGGAGAACCCAGCTGAAGGCCACAGACGTCGCAACCACATCACAGCTAACAATTTCTAGCCCACCCCCTTCCCCCACCCCACATATCACAATTGCATGCAAAATGTAATGATTACACAAGGCGAATGTGTGCAGCAAAATAAATGTATTTGTTTGATTCACAAGAAAAAAGGGTCATGGTAACAACTATTTACAAAATACAGTATTCCTGCATACTGCATGTGAAGGTTCATGGCAGGCTTAGCGTCAGCCTGCGCCTGTGTCCCTCACACAATGTCATTGGCGCCTCCGGCGCGTAATTCCCAGGCGCCTGTGAGGCTCTTCCTCATCCTGGGCAGCTGTACCAGGCGTAGCCCTGGTGCTGCGCCTAGGTGGGGGGACCTGCGTGGCAGAGTGGCTGCTCACACTGGAGGCACCCTCACTCGCATCGTCTCCCCCTACAATGGCCGGTAGCACAGGTGTATGCAGTGCGGTAACGGCGGTGGTCAAGTGCTCCAGCACCCGGGTAATGTCCTCGCAGCACTGGACCAGTTGGTGCTGCTGGGTCAAAGAGCGCCGCGACAGCTGGGTGGTGGCATTTGCTGCCACATAATTTGACCGACTATAGGTCGACAGCCGGCTCAACAGCTGGTGGTGGCGCCTGCTTGCAACACTGCGGTGCTTCACGAGCGCTGCAGTATTGTCCTCCATTGCCACCGTCATGCGGTCCATGGCCGCCGTCATGCGGTCCATCCGCTCGCCGACTCCCGCCACATTGCGGCCAATCTTATGCAGCTGGAGCTGGATGGCTCCTTGCTGCTGCGACTGGCGCTGGTGTATTCGGAGCATGCGCCGCTCCACGCTCATGCAGGCATGGAGATGCCCATTGCCCCTCCTGCTGTTCGGCCGCTGTGTTGCGGATGTGGCTGGCCCAGATCTGGTTGGACGAGCTGCAGGTGGTGTAGCAGCTGGTGTTGCAGGTGCAGCAGGCACGGGAGGCACATTGGTGGGGTGCCTGGCTCTGGCAGCCGGTGGGCCTGCAGATGTAGCAGCAGGTAAGGTGGGGGCCCTGGCCTTGGCAGCCGGTGGGCCTGCAGATGTAGCAGCAGGTAAGGTGGGGGCCCTGGCCTTGGCAGCCGGTGGGCCTGCAGATGTAGCAGCAGGTACGGTGGGGGGCCTGGCTGCTGGTGTTGGCGCAGCGGCAGGGGCTGGTGGCTGGGTATCGGGTAGGGATTCCTCCTCCTGGGCCTCCTCATCAATCAGCAGCCTCTCGCTGTCACTGCTATCATCGGCACCTGTGAGGGTAAGTGGATACTCATTAGGTGCATGTGACTGTCAGACGTGCAGATGTTACATGCATGCTGGGTGTCATTCCCTGGATGGCTGTGGATTTGCGCACTTTGGAACCTTTCTGGCCGCATTGTGGTACTACTACATTGTGGACATACTACGTCTCCCACAATGCTTCAGGGCATTTCCTGATGCACAACATAGGCATGACTAAGGGCCAATGAGTGAGCCTATTTGGTCAGGGACGGTCATAGGGGACAGGGTCGCAGTCGCATGCCACTTACCTTGGGTGTCTTGGGTGGGGCGGGAGGAGTCCAGAGGGGTCACGCCAACACACGCCTCCCTCTCCAAGGTGTCCTCAACCTGGTCCTCCAGGGGTGTGTTGGGTGGGACAGTCGGTCCACCACCTCCAGTGCCTGATGCCTCACCAAGGCGCTCCGCCACCCTCTCCTTGGCACGCCCTCGGAGGTCGTACCAGCGCTTTTTCAGCTCCTCCAACGACCTGTCCGCAACGCCCACAGAGTTGACGCTGGAGGCTATCCCCACCCAGATCCTCCGCTTCTCCTGCTCTGGGACCTTCCTGGAGTTGGCACCAAAGAGCCGGTCGTGGTTGGCCACCACCCCTTCATGCGAGTCGCTATTTTTTCCCCGAAAAGTACATGAATGCCGTTTTGCGTTTCCTCAATAGCGAGTCGCTATTAATCGCTATTAGGGACACGCAAAACGGCCCGTACATGAATCAGGCTGTAAGTGACTTGTTATCTTTGTCTGTGAATATGCTAGTTATAGACGCTGAGTGTATGTGTGTGTTTAATAACTCAGACCATGCGCTGCTCTTCTCCACAAGTGTTAACCTCTGCAGTTTTGAAAAAGAAACATGGCTTGACATATGCACTAGAAGCTCGAATTACGTCTTGTATCTCCAAAACAGCTCACAGATTTTCTTTCAAAACAACAATACGCTGCAGTCCTATAAAATTTCGTGGCCATCTGTGCAGCGACTTCGCAGTTATGCGCACACCCCAAAAATTCCTGTGGATATCCCTTTATATGGATGACTGAAAAACGATTTTAGGACGACCCACTTATAACTATATATATATATATATATTTATATATATATATATATAAATATCCCAAAATCGAGTTGCCCTGCCGTAGGAACTCGCCGTTGAGGGGGGCATTAATAACTCACACCATGCTGGCTCCGTCCAAAGTTTATAATTGCAACATCTTCCTAACGCGTTTCAAGGCCTTCTGGCCTCTTCGTCAGAGGATTCAGTGCAGAACAACAGAAGAAGCTGCTGCTACGATATTTAAGCGCAAGGCCGAATTATTTCACAGGTGTGTGTCTCTGATGGCATGCTGGTACCTGTAGTTTTGTTGTGATAAACAGCGCAGTATTACCCTAGTGGGTACTGTTGTTCAACCCTGCATAAAAGTACATTAAAAAACCCCAGTGGCCTCTGGGCGGAGAAGTAGGCAAATGCTCTGATAGTCCCACTGCGCCTTTCTCCGACGTGAAAAACACCTTCCTACGTCGCTGGATCCATGAAAGCTTTCATGGTGGCAAGTTCCCTGCGGCCAGGCTGCTGCAGTAACTTCAAAAAAACGAGTTGCCCTGCTGTAGGAACTTGCCTTTGAGTGTATATATATATATATATATATATATATATATATATATATATATATATATATATATATATATATATATATATTTATTAAAGCTCCGTCCCACCAGAAATCTCGGGGCACTCGTCGGCGGGTGCTGTGGCGCTCTGGTAGCCGCGTTGAGTATGTAAGCTCGGTGATCAGTTTTCCTTCTTGAAAAAAGATATAAGCACTCCGAGTAGAAAGCAGGATTTTATTTCGCCAGCAACAGCAGTGAAATAGACAAACGCGTTTCAGACAGTGTCCTTCTTCAGTGTCTACAGTGTACTGCGCGCGGCTCTTTTTGTCAGCGCCCTCTCTATAATTAAAAGAGAGGACGGACACAAAGTCTCATTACTATTATACACATGAGCGATGGTAAAGTGTGGCGGCCATTGTTAAGCTGCTTAGATTACACATGAATTGCTTAAAATTACACAAAATACATGAAAAGCATGAAAAGCGATGTATGCGTTTTAAGGATAATCCTAATTCCGTCACACATCATACAAGGCTAATAGGCACTGCAAGTTAAAAAGACAATCTCGCCGTGTATTGGCATATCACTGGCATCATTACCAAATAAACGCTCAATAAAGCACCCATTGTATCCACTATACATAATACGGGTTGTGGAGTGTCGAAAGTATAGATTTCTGCCTCAGAAATAATATCTTTCTGTTCCAAAATGATTTCTTCAAACAAACTAACAGGACTGCGATGGGAACCTGCTTCGCCCCCCGCTACGCAAATCTTTTCGTGGGCTGGTGGGAGGAGCAGGTGGCCCTAGCGGGCACTAATCAAAAATGGGCTGAACACATTGTGGTCTGGCGTCGATATATCGACGACCTCTTCTTAGTGTGGAGGGGCTCCACCGCACAAGCAGAGGAATTCATCACGGATCTCAATAAAAATCAGATGAATCTGAAATTCACATCTAACATAAGTACCACTGAGGTGCACTATTTGGACCTCAAGGTCTTTGTTAATAAGGGAGCTTTAGAAACCGCTCTCTATAGGAAGCCGACAGCCGGCAATAGCATCCTACATCCAGGGAGTAGCCATCCACCTAGCTTGATCCGCAGTATTCCCTTTGGCGAACTGCTGAGATTGAGGCGTAATTGTTCTCTGGAATCTGAGTTCATCTCAGCAGCCCAAGATTGCATTGTTAGATTCCGCATCAGGGGCTATGAACAAGCACTTTTGGACAAAACCTTTAGCAGAGTATTAAGAATTCCTAGAAAACATCTTCTAGAGCAAACTACCAAGAAAAGCGAGCATTCTGAACTAACCAATAAATTCCGTATGATCACCACCTACTCAGACGAGGCGAATAAACTGAGAAATATGCTAACTAAAAACTGGCATATATTGCGTACCGATCCTATCATAGGAATGGACGTTCCAGCCAAGCCACTACTCACGTTCAGAAAGCTCAAATCCATCAAAGATAGTGAAGGACTGGACTTTTAACAGTACCAGCGGTGCCAGGGAACAACACCTATAACCTTCATGGGATACCTGTTCCGGCGCACAAACTACAGAGACACGGGACACTTCCTTCGGCGTCAAAGATCAGCGTTTATTACTGCAGGGAAACAAGAGTCATAAGAAGTACATTGACATGTAGGTTCTGCGAGTCTGCTTCAATTTGTATATGTAGGTCGCTCTCTTTTATACAGAATGTTGCCATTGCATAACATGTGGACAAAAGATTACAATCCGGTTCCCACAGTAGACTTCAAAAGGGTCGCTTTCATGTGTTCAGAATCCCGGAACATAATTTACAATAGCCATGCCGTTTCCCAACTGTAAAAGTACATCTTCCCACCATTAGGCACACCCATTAGAGTTGTAAATGACAAAGAAGAAGAGACAAGAGCAGCTGCAAGGAAGTCAGACACGTGTAGAGAAAAGAGTGTGGGGGTAATATCGGAAGCATGATTGTAGGATCAAAGAGTTGGATCCCATCTCCTGCACGGCTGTCACAATAGGCCGGCACGACCAGATTACCCTCAAGCTGAGCCATTTGCCTTTGCTGTGTCATTCCTCCGGCCATAAAGACGCATGAAAGAAATATGCGTCTTCCGCAAGGCTTGGGAACTAGAGGGTCAAGGGGCGAACAGTTACCTGCTCGCTGACTACGTGAGGGCAAGAAACAAAATGGTTGCCGTATCTAAAATGGAACCCAAGGGTTCGGATGAAGAACACGTAATATTAGACGAACCCTGGCAGGTAGCGAAGCGAAAATACACACACTTGCCGAACTCGTCATTTACGGTTCGTAGATACCAAACTCGTCCATATTCGGTAATGCCCAGAACGTCGTAATAATGTTTACGGAACCTCAGACGGTCCTTTTGCCCTCATGTAGGCAAACACTAGTCGGAATCATAATCGATTTCGATACTCATCAGATCATTCAGATGTTGCTGATACATTATTCTATCCTTCAATGCCTCTTTGGTGACAACGGGCTGTCTTATACACGTCGTAGCACAAAGGCCACATAAGGCAGGACCACATTGCACACAAAGACAACATGAGAACAGAAATGTCACAACAACCCCTATGATCACCAGAATCTTCCAACCCCAAGTCGATATCAGACCCCAAAACCATCCCAGAAGCGTCCAATTTCCTTCGTCCACGTGTATGGACTCCGAAATTTTGTGCAACTTAGAGATGGCTTGATAAACCGTTGGAGCGTTATCAGGTATGAATACGCAGCAGCTCGAATGGATGACTTTACAAACCCCACCTCTATCTGCTAGAACGATATCTAGAACCATACGGTTCTGCAACGTCGTTAGTCTATCCGCCTGGAGTTCGGCTGTCAAATTACCAAGGGCAGTCGCAGTTATGTTGGCAGTTGATTCTACTACACGAGTTAACTGCCTCAGGTTCCTGCTATTAACCATCGGTCCCCAGAATGGTAGGAAACCCTTAAAGAAGTCTCCCGCTTCTTGTCCGGAAGTATCTTCTTTGCTAACCACACCTCTCACAATTCTATTTCTGTGGTAATCAGAGGCCACAGTGAAAGTCGGAGGCAAAAGATTCGCAATATAGCAGGTACCCGAGAAGTCATGAGGTAACCACGTATAGGCTCGATCATAGCATACAAAGTAGGTACCCTTGGCAGGCAGGAAGACAGGGGAGGAGAGCGTCGGTAAGACATACGTCTCGGTACAAGCACTCTCCCCAAACTGAGCTCTCGGATTTCGACCAAGACCTTTCAAGCAGAAATTACCAAGGTGAGGTACAATCCATATCGGTGGCGAGCTTTTAAGCTGCCTCTCACCCACTGATAAGCTGTACTCAGCCTCACTTAGTTCCTTATATGCTCGCACCTCTTCCTTTGGGATGAGCGATGCGTCAAAAATATCTCTATCTAAGTCTGCAATAGCTCTCGCCAGAGTCTTGTGGTACGGACCAGGACCAGAGTTTGCTGAGCGTGGTTCTCGATGGGGGTAGGAATCTAGTGCGCTACGGAACATAGTTTGTAATGCTTGAGCTGACCCTTGTGCACTATAAGGCAGAACTAAGTACGGAATACCCTTATCCATGGTATGTGGCATTAACCCACACACCCAACAGTTGGTAGTGTTTACCACTAACTGATGCTGATGCAGGAGTTGGATAAAAGAGTTGTTTCTGAATTCCGCACGTCTGACTTGTTCGTGTTGAGGCAGAGGATAAAAGGAATGTGGAGAGACAGTAGAAACGAAATATAGATCATGAGATGGAAAAGTAGGTGTAGCAGAAGACAATAAGAACTGGGACCCATAATATACTCCCCCTACCAGTAACATAGATATGGTGAGAAACAGTATGATCACCTGTGAAAAAAACCATTTCGTATGAAACATTTTATGCAATGCAGATCTTTGCGCCAACATTTCCTCTCTTTTCGACAGCTCAGACAATGATGATTCCATCCCCTAACGACCGTCCGCGACGTTCTTGACGCACTTCGTTCTGAGTAGCGATTATCAATTCCCAGGAGTTCCCAGAAATCGATAAAAGAAACCGACCTTGTGTCGATAGCTGCTAAACAGAAGGAAGTACCCGCACGGCCTTACGGTCAACCTGGATGGTAGGTTCTAGCTAAATAATGTTCCTGGCTGTACAAAAAAGAAAAAGATACACAATATATAATGTCCACTGTTTTCAGAGCAATGTAGAACCTAGAAACAAAAAAAAATCTTTTTATTTGTGGCTTGTTCGTGGACGAAGAAAATATCGGCTACTTCCAGGGCGAGTCTGATCTTCAAACAGTGGATTGGACGGCAAAGGAGTGTTCAATTGTTCAGGCGATTGTTCAACAGTCAAATTTTCCAAGGTTGACGTGGAGGAAATTGTTTGAGGGGAATCAACAACGGTGTCAGATACAAGCCGAGCTTCGCTGAATGGAACGAAATGTTGTGGAGTGTCGGTCTCAGATGAAGAAAGACCTCTTCTCATCCAGGTGTCCGACGGTAAAGGAAACGGGACTCTTTTGGTGTGGGTAGCGTGTACCCAGTTCCGGCGTCCGTGTAGTCGAACCGCCGTCCTCGTAGCCAGCTGTACCTGAAACGGGCCCACAAATCTTGGTTCAAGGTTCCGTTTTCGTCCGTAGTTCCGGACGAGGATCCAGTCTCCTGGTTGGAGCCGATGACCAGGACCCTCTGTTTGTGACGGCAGAGCCTCAAAGACCTGTTGGTGAATCAAACTCAATTTAGCAGTCAGATCATAGAGATAATCGATCAACATAGGGTATTCAATTCTATCAAATTCTTTAGGTCTTGGGACTCCCCATACATTAGCAGGACGGCCGAACACAATCTCATATGGGCTGAGCCCTACTCGAGAGTGTACAGTTGCCCTGGTCGACAGGAGAGCCAGAGGCAAAGCGTCGGGCCATGATAAACCAGTTGTTGCCTGAATTTTAGCCAATTTCAGTTTTAAAGTGCCATTATATCCTTCCACCAAGCCTGCTGATTGTGGATGGTTTGCACTATGAAATTTTTGTACAATCCCTAAACCGCGACACACACTCTTCATCACACTCCCAACAAACTCACTTCCGTTGTCCGACCATACGACCCGAGGCATTCCATACCGGGAAAATATTCTTTGAGCAAAATTTTTGCCGTGGATAAAGCCGTGTTGTCCTTAAGGGGGTAGGCCTCAATCCACCTAGAGAATGCACACACCACAACCAACACATACTTCAAGTTATTACATCGGTCCATGTGGATAAAGTCCAACTGGATGACTTCGAAAGGGTATGTAGGAGGGGCAAAATGGCCAGGAGGAGTGGGGGTACCCTTACCAGGATTGTGCATCAAACACACCATACAATTCTTAACCACTCTCTCGGCACACTTAGTAATCCCATCATTCTTCCATACATGAGACAACAACTTGCATATGCCTTTCGTGTTGATGTGTGCCATACCATGAGCCATTGTAACAACGGCGAGCACATATGCATCCGGTAACATCCATCTCTGCTTCTCTGATAAATCAACCCAACATCCATTCTCATCCAATCTTCCCGTGCTCTCTCTCCATTTAGTCCTTTCCGTCTCAGTGGCTTCATTCTGTATTCCTTTCACACTTTCAAATGTGTCTTCACACATACCAGTCTCCGTTGGCCATCTCACTGAGTTCGTAACATACATTCTGTTCATCAAATCTTTAGCCGTCTCTTTAGCCGTTTCATCCGCAAACGCATTACCACGACCCACATCGTCTATTACTTTCTGATGTGCACTACATTTGACTATGGCCACCTGTTTAGGCAATGTGAGTGCATCTAAAAGATCATTTACAAGCTGACCATGTTGAATCTTCGTGCCATGCGATGTAAGGAATCCTCTCTCTCTCCACAGTCGTCCAAAACTATGTGCCACACCAAACGCATACTGGCTATCTGTAAACACATTCACCCGTTTATTTTTAGACAACACACACGCTCTCGTCAATGCGATCAGCTCAGCAGCCTGAGCCGAATTCTGACTTAATCTTGCTCTTTCCACAATCGTTCTCAATATTACTACAGCGTACGCAGTGGTCACATCACCATTCGGCAACTTAAAACAGGAACCATCCACATACAAAGTACCATCGGGATCTGTCAATGGAGTATCTTTTAAGTCAATACGACCCTTGGTCTCTTCTTCAGTTTTAAGATAACAATCATGTACTGCTTCACCACTTGACTCTGTGTCGATCGGCAGCAATGTTGCTGGATTCAACACATTACATCGTTTTATCCGTATATGACTGGCCAGCAACGTCAACTCATATCCAGACAACCTTGCGCTCGTCAGATGTTGAGTTTTCGTTCGATTCAAAAGAGTGTCAACTGCATGCGGAACCATCACCGTAAGCATATTATCCATGACCAGACCTGCGGACTGTCGAATGGACGCCGCAGCTGCCGCTGTTGCCCTTAAACAACTTGGCAAGGCTCTTGCTACTGGGTCTAAAGTTGAAGAAAAATAGGCGCATGGACGTTGCTTGCCGCCAAAAGGTTGTGTCAGAACACTCAACGCACAACCATCCCTCTCGTGAACGTATAGTGTAAACGGCTTACTGTAATCAGGAGTGCCCAACACAGGAGCCGAACACAACGCATCACGCAATTCCGAAAAACTTTTCTGACACTCTTCAGACCAAGGTAATGGGGATGGAACATCTTTGCACGTAAGAGCTATCAATGGTTTCGCCAACAATGAAAAATTTGGAATCCATTGTCTACAATAGGACGTAATACCTAAAAAGGCGCGAACATCTCTCTGGGTTTTTGGCACAGTCATTCGGGAAATCGCTGCAATTCTCTCTGGGGTCAACCTTCTCCCTTCTCTTGACAATAAGTGACCTAGATAGGTAACTTCTTGACAACAATACTGTAGCTTGGAAGGCGATACCTTGTGGTGTAAGTCATGTAGATAGTGCAACAATGATACCGTAGCCATTTTGCAAATAGCTTCTGTATCAGCTGCCACTAAAAGATCATCAACGTATTGAATCAAAGCCGCACCCTTCGGTAAAACAAAGGCATCAAGTTGACCTTTAAGTGCTTGGCTGTAGATTGACGGACTCTCACAGTAGCCCTGTGGAGCGCGTTTTAGCCTAAAACTGCGACCACCTAATGAAAATCCGAATAGGTCTCTGCTTTCCTCGGCAATCGGAATGCTAAAGAAGGCATTCTTTAGATCGATCACCGTGAACCAGGAGGCAGATGCCGGAATCATTGTTAGTAAGGCCGTAATGTCAGGAACCACAGGAAATTGTGGAACCACTATTTTATTTACCTCTCTCAAATCTATAACGAAACGATACACAGGAGGTTTAGTTGGGTCAGTTCGTTTCAGAATTGGCAATACGGGGCTATTACACACGTTTCCACGAGTTTCTTCAACAACACCTTTTCCAATGAGATCATGAACGATTGCTAACAGCGCTCGTTCGCCCTCAAGAGAAATACGATATTGAGGTAAACGTGGTAATCGCGCATTTGGTTTCAATTGAATCACATAGGGTGGAATGTCTAACAGGCCCACATCATTGGGACCTGTGGCCCATAAGGACGCAGGGAGGGAACTCAATTCTGGTGGGAATTTATCGATCGATAAATACATGGGAGAGATCACTCTCCGTCCCAATGTAAGCTCCACTCCTTCGGGGGAACAATACAAAGTTGCATATAATCGTTTTAATAAATCCAGGCCCAAAAGATTCTCACCACAACCTGTAGATAGAATTAGTGGAGCTGTTAGCTCATGAGGTCCAATCATAAGAGGCAAAGGACTAGAGACTGGGTTACTAACAGGGGCGCCAGAGAATCCAACGGAAACGTTCGTTAAGCCAGACAAAGGTGCGCCAGGGAGTTTTGACTGCATGATGGAACTTTTCGTCGCACCAGTGTCTAACAGAAAAGGCTCAACTACACCCGATGTAGCCACTGCAACATAAGGCCCACTCTGATCAACCGGAACTGACACTACTCCCTCTCTTTGTCGTTGGCTATCCTAGTAATGGTCATTTGCAACAGTCTCATGCTCTATGTAATAATCGTCCACATTATACTGTGCAGATCGGACTGACCCCGCATTCCGCTGGTCAAAACAATTATTCGCATCCGATTGATTTTGATGATGATCAATCTGATTGTGGGATGAACCACGACCTCTACCTCGTGATGCCTGTTGAGGACCACCACCACGGTTTCCACGTGTCGACACACCATTCAGGCGGTCCCGTAACGCAAGACAATCATATTTTAGGTGTCCCTCTTTCCTACAATATGCGCACTGATTATACCCAAGTGAAAATCTATAATCAAAGTTGTCAGAAATCGGCTGCATCCTATCAGGCTGTGCTCGTGGTCGATACTGCTGTTGTGAATCATTTTGGTTTGATCGTGGAGGGTATGCTTGCTGCAACAAAACCTTCGTTTTGAGCTCCTTCGTTTTCTTTTCTACACGATCACTTTCTTCCTTTTCCCTATTCTCATAATACTGGGCCGTTGCTAGTATTTGCGCAGGGGTTGAAACTGCCCACGCACTCTCCGAATTCTTCAATTTGTTGCTTAGTTCAGGCAACAAATTCGATACGAACTTGTCAACAAATAACCGCTGGCCTCCCTCAGCACCCATGTCCTGGCCGCTGTGGTCGACAAACGCTTCCTCAAACCTTGTAAAGAAATCCGAGACACTCTCGTCTTTCTTTTGCTTACAAGCTGATAACTTATCCCAGTTCACCTTCATCGCTGGCATGAGAGTTTTCATGAGCGTAATTATTTTCTGAGGCAAATCCAAGATCAACTGGTCAGGCTTAGCCCCACCAACTTGTAGTCCATCAGCCGTTATCAATGCAGCCCAATCACCCCCTAATTCAACTGCGTGATCGGTTTGACGAATTTTAGCCCAAACTGGTTGCGGTACAACATTACCGAACAACATGTCGATATCGGCAAGGTTCATAATAGAAGCTTCCACCAGTTGTGATAACTCCTTATAATAACCAGCCAGATTTTTACGCGGATCGGGCAAGGATTGCTTCACTTGCAAAACTTCCGATCGTTTCCATGGAAGATGTATCCACACTCTTCGAAAATGCGGTAAAACCGCAGGGTTAGCAGCAGGGTCACCAGGCACCCAAAGTGGCGGAACCTCTCTCATAGGATACTGACCAGGAACCGCTTTCCAATTCTCAGTGGTATCATCTGATGACACCCGAGAATGTACTGTGGATCTGAACGCTAATAAGCGTTCCACGGCACGTCGTACATCTTCACCTATAATCATACCATTCGAAAAGTGACTCTGAAGTTCAATAATGTCGGACGGTACATCATCTACATCATCATTATACCATTTTTCCTTCAAAAAGTTACACATCTCTTCAAACACGAATCTCTGCGTAGGCTCATTAAACTGAGGAAACGTGTCGAAGACCACACGTGGAGTGTAATTAGCAGGATGTCTTATCCACCTATGTGCCATTGTTACTAACGTCTCTTTCTCCCTACCACTAGGGATCTGACTCCGTCTCTTAGGAGTTTCAGATAAATTAGACGAAAATAACGGACCAGAAAGAGGTGAATAAAGGGTAGCAACAGAGTTAGGAACACGCTTACGAACAGAAGGGGAAAGAAAAACAGGGGCAACAACACCAGAGGTGAAGGAAGGCATAGTAGGAACGGACAAGGTAGTCGGAGCAGCAGAAACAACAGTCTGCGAAGGTACAGGTACAGGAGCAGTAGGAACAAGGACAGGTGGTGGAACAAACGTAGGGTTAACAGCGGGCTGACCCGCAGCCGCTGGAGCAACAAGGGGTACAACAGGAGCAGCTACAGGAGCAGTAGCACCCTGTACATAAGGAGGTGGTGATTTCATCAAATATGATAACAAGGAATCCTCCTTCAAATCTTCTTCTTTCTTCTCTAAACTATTCGGTAAAACTGGGTAACATTTATCTATTTTCATGTGATGCAATCTAGTAGAGATTTCCATTTCCTTTTCTTCTTTATCCTGTTTACATTCTCGTATAGTTTGCATTATCGGAACGAACTCTTGCTTTTGATC
Source organism: Lissotriton helveticus (assembly GCF_964261635.1). NCBI lineage: Eukaryota > Metazoa > Chordata > Amphibia > Caudata > Salamandridae > Lissotriton > Lissotriton helveticus. The sequence continues at coordinate 1,001,143,343 of NC_136061.1, forward strand.
CTTTTTAAGTTGTTTGATTTCTTTCTGCTTGGCCTCTTTACGCCATATCCGAAAGGAATCAAACATAGCTGGCCTAGCTTTCTTTAAAAATAATTTAGCCTCAAGATTATCTAAAATCGAAAGTTCAAAAGTTCCATGTGGTGGCCATCTAAGGTCACCGTCTTTCTTTGTATAGCGGATCCAGTAATCATTATATATTATAGGACCCACCCCATGTCGACTATAAAGATCATGTATCGGAGTTCCAACTGGAGGTATCGGACACGAGTCCTCCAACCGGGAATCCATTGCGCAACATTTGAAAATACGAAACAAACCACTATGGCTAGGCATCGTGCACACTAACCTAGTATCAAACTTCAAGGATTACCGAAGCAATAAAACCTCGTGTAAGTCAAAACCCTCGGTTTTTGGCAATTGCAACTGTCAAATAATACTAAGAACCAATACTAAGAACCACAAATGCAATGGAACCATGCAATACAACAAAGCCTTAAGGCTCTCACAAAGCTCGGAGAGCTAACCACAAAGCCTGAGGAGGCTGTTACAAAGCTCGGTGAGCTATTACAACAAAGCCTTAAAGGCTACAACAAAGCTTTCAAAAAGCTAGAACAACCACTAAGGACTGGGAGCGACCCACAAATACTTAACTCAGAACTTCAATGGCGTCACCAGGAAGGCCCGTCTATCGTCTCGCTTGTACGTAAGGTCTGCACCGGGCGTCGAAGACAGGTCGACAGTCAGGGCATCGGTCCGTCGCAGCCGTCAGGAGGCGGGAATCTTCGCAGGGAAAATCGTCGGGCCACTTATTTCGACAACAGGATCGATGAAGCGGGGTGCACCTTCCCTCAGAGATTTCACACGAAGTTCCTCACGATCATCAGGCTTTGGACCGGTACCGCTGAAGTCGCCCCACGTTGGGCGCCAACTGAAGGACTGGACTTTTAACAGTACCAGCGGTGCCAGGGAACAACACCTATAACCTTCATGGGATACCTGTTCCGGCGCACAAACTACAGAGACACGGGACACTTCCTTCGGCGTCAAAGATCAGCGTTTATTACTGCAGGGAAACAAGAGTCATAAGAAGTACATTGACATGTAGGTTCTGCGAGTCTGCTTCAATTTGTATATGTAGGTCGCTCTCTTTTATACAGAATGTTGCCATTGCATAACATGTGGACAAAAGATTACAATCCGGTTCCCACAGTAGACTTCAAAAGGGTCGCTTTCATGTGTTCAGAATCCCGGAACATAATTTACAATAGCCATGCCGGTTCCCAACTGTAAAAGTACATCTTCCCACCATTAGGCACACCCATTAGAGTTGTAAATGACAAAGAAGAAGAGACAAGAGCAGCTGCAAGGAAGTCAGACACGTGTAGAGAAAAGAGTGTGGGGGTAATATCGGAAGCATGATCGTAGGATCAAAGAGTTGGATCCCATCTCCTGCACGGCTGTCACAATAGGCCGGCACGACCAGATTACCCACAAGCTGAGCCATTTGCCTTTGCTGTGTCATTCCTCCGGCCATAAAGACGCATGAAAGAAATATGCGTCTTCCGCAAGGCTTGGGAACTAGAGGGTCAAGGGGCGAACAGTTACCTGCTCGCTGACTACGTAAGGGCAAGAAACAAAATGGATGCCGTATCTAAAATGGAACCCAAGGGTTCGGATGAAGAACACGTAATATTAGACGAACCCTGGCAGGTAGCGTAGCGAAAATACACACACTTGCCGAACTCGTCATTTACGGTTCGTAGATACCAAACTCGTCCATATTCGGTAATGCCCAGAACGTCGTAATAATGTTTACGGAACCTCAATAGTCTTGTCCAGAGTCATCTAATGCCTGTTAAACCGAAAACTAGTGGTACCCTGAGAGACATGAGGGGATTTTATTCTTGTGGTAAATGCCGGGCATGTGAAAACAGCAGACGTACGCTAACGTACAACGTCCCAGGCCTAGGGAGACCCAAAACGATCAACAAATTCATTACATGTACAACACCCTATGTAGTGTATTGTCTGATCTGCCCCTGCGGATTAAAATACATCGGGAGCACCATCAATAATGTAAAACTGAGGATACTGAAACATCAACGAGCCATTACCATCAAGGATATAACTTATCCGGTGGCCCGGCACTTTGCCAAAATGCATGGCAGTAACAGGGAGCTGTTACGCTACTTTGGGATTGACCACATACCACAGAATCCAAGGGGTGGTGATAGATTGCTCAGTCTTCGGAGACTTGAGTCTCGGTATATTATAGATCTACAGACTAAGAGCCCTACAGGGTTGAACATAGGAGAAGAACTTACAGTACACCTAGGGAAATAATTTCACGATCAATGTAGGGTATCTATAATATGCTTTTTACACATAAGTCCTTTCCAGCTATAGGATCTTTTGCCCTTTATGCTGTCACACGTATTGTCTTAATGATCATCTGTTTAGCGAATTGTCAATATTATGAAACTAGAGGCTGTTTTTTCTAACATATTCTAATCAATGCACTCTACTACTAGGTAATGATCACCTCGTGAGAAGTAGGAGGCTACTTCCAGTCTGACTCTAGTAAGAATATACTAGCATGCTGTTTTATATCTTCGGATGGAGATATATTCTGTGTTGCATTACTTTTTTACACTTTTTTATATATATCATTGTGAGCTACATTAGGGTTATGCCGATACACGGCTGAATCACACTCCACAACCCGTATTATGGATAGTGGATACAATGGGTGCTTTATTGAGCGTTTATTTGGTAATGATGCCAGTGATATGCCGATACACGGCGAGATTGTCTTTTTAACTGGCAGTGGCTATTAGCCTTGTATGATGTGTGACGGTATTAGGATTATCCTTAAAACGCATACATCGCTTTTCATGCATTTCATGTATTTTGTGTAATTTTAAGCAATTCATGTGTAATCTAAGCTGCTTAACAATGGCCGCCACACTTTACCATCGCTCATGTGTATAATAGTAATGAGACTTTGTGTCCGTCCTCTCTTTTGATTATAGAGAGGGCGCTGACAATAAGAGCCGCGCGCAGTACACTGTAGACACTGAAGAAGGACACTGTCTGAAACGCGTTTGTCTATTTCACTGCTGTTGCTGGCGAAATAAAATCCTGCTTTCTACTCGGAGTGCTTATATCTTTTTTCAAGAAGGAAAACTGATCACCGAGCTATATATATATATATATATATATATATATATATATATATATATATATATATATATATATATATATATATATATATATATATATATATATATATATATATATAAATATATATATATTTTCAAAGCTCCAAAAGTAAAAGCCAGCACTCGCGGGGGGTTAAATCCAGATAGGATTTCTTAGGCACAAAAGAAAAATGCACAAACGCGTTTCAGCGGTACGCCTTCGTCAGTGTAAGGCTGCCACCATGACGCATCTCATTATATGCACAAAGTAAACAACATAAGGTCACATGGGATATGTCACTCTAAGGCGCCATCTTCATGTCAGGCATGACGTGTGTTACCCATACACAATTAAATAAAGCATTGTGAATGAAAAAATAATATTAAAAAAAATAAATTATATATATATATATATATATATATATATATATATATATAGCATACTGTGTCAGTGTTAATGCATTGCTGTGACCAAAGTTCATAACACGGTTTCAAGGCTCAAAAAAGGATTGTTTTCAACTGGAAAAAAAGATAATTGTCCGTTTTAGTCACATGGTGAAATTAAGCTAAAAATAGCGGAAATTAATTAGACGCAAAGCTGAAACACAACGTGGTTTCAATCAGGACATGATGTAGCCCGTGAATGGGCACCTTCTTACGGTAAAATCTAATAGTTCCCCTCGATCGGACCGAACATAATAGAACCCTTGGATGAGCAATGTTGCGGAACAGAAAGGAAACCACATGATTGTGCACATCATCTACTAAAACTGTACAAATAAGATACATCTAAGCTTTAACGTTATCTGAATTCATTACTAGGTGACCTGAAGTCCCTGCTAAACCCAAATTGTGATATATACAGTATTTACAAGTGTACCCTAAGTTCCTCCCCCATGTTCAGTCCCAAAGGTGTTTTTGTTGCCAAATCTATAATGTAGCGAGACTCTAATCTCCTCAGGCGTTTCTCCCTATCACCGCCTCCTAGGTCTCGAGCCACATGATCTAAGCAAAAGTATCTCAAAAGTATATATATATATATATATGTATATATATATATATATATATATATAAATAAATATATATATATATATATATGATACTGCAACCTTCCATCAACAGTCAAAGTCTGTCTGTGAGGATATGGAAATATGGCCTTTCTTCTCAGAGGTAATTTAAAAACACATATGCGTGTACACAATGGTGTTATCAACACCCGATCCTTAAATAAAATTCATAGCAGGATCATTCTTTGAGAGTAAAGTTTTATTCAGCTGAATGACATGGGAGCTCCAGGAGCTTTAGCAAATTTTTGACAAAAAACTCTAAACCCAGGTAGGTATACGTTTGTCCGGCAATGGAAATTTAATCAACAGTTCAGTTCTCAGGCAGGACAAACAGACCTGCCTTCATTATACAAATAACTCTTATCTGGTACATAGATAACATCTGATAAACTGTGCATTCATGCTTCTGCAGATGCAATCCTGAGAAGCACTTTCAAGCGAGAACATCATATCCCGCTCCCCAGTCTTCTCATGCCCCCAGGTGCTGAGGTCTGCAAAATATCCTTAATTAGTAGTCGCTGAGCTCAAGCATGTATTATTGCTGTAGCAAAGTGTTCATGTGACACAAGCAAGATGGGGTAGGTTTCGTTTTTGGATTTGCAGCCCAGGCGTTCACAGAATGACACTTATATTTGCATTTACAAGCCACACTCTGCACCCAGAGCTTGAGCAGCATGGACATGCCATGCCCACTAGAGTGTTTGGTTAAGGGTACATTTTGTGGGACCTGTCCAAAGACCATGGTAGAGACTCCAAATTTGATTGTCACAGCTGAATTACATTCTCAGTGGTCTTGGGGGCAAGAGCACTGAGCTCAGGGTGTGGTCGAAGGCCAGTCCCTTCACCTTGGCCCCATTGCCCATGGTCGAAGTTCAAGCCCAGCGGACTCTGAGGTGCGGCTGCCAAGAGTGTCTTCAGTGATGTCATTGATGTTGCCAATGGTGATATTATATGTGTTTTCATATCATCTGCGAAGTCAGTTCAATGAGAAAAGTTAAGAACGCCTAGCTTTTCCTAACTGTTGAATGATACTCTAAAAAGTATAGGAATTGACCTAGCCAACCTGTTCTTGGGTCACATTTGTGCAGAATATGATGCGTGATCCTGCAAAGCTTGGCCCTGTTAATGGGTGTCAGAGCAAAAATCACTGCTTTTCTAAGACACCAAAGACATTTGAGAGAATCTTAAACCAAGAAGAAGTGCTTGCAAATGTTAGTCTTTCTCCAGATAGCTACACATATTTAAATTGTTATGTTTCACAAACCAAACTGCTGCACTTTGTTACACTACACCACAGGTTTTGGAGGTGAAAGAAGCCCTTCATTGTTGCCATGAATGGGTGAATCCGTGCAGTGATTTCTGATGTGTAATTGAGAAAAAGCCCAATACCCAACATGCACACTGGCCTCTAACTACAAACTGCCCTGGGAACTGTGTAAACTGCCCAGCAGATGGTGTCCTTATTGAGCCAGATTCTCTGTAGATACATTTGTTCAATGTAGTGATCGCCTCTGCATGAGCCTTCTATTCTGAAGTGCTCTCCTCCCTCCGATATCTTACATGAGTATGTGTGTAACTTGTAGTTGAATGTGGATGCGGTGAAGCTATTTTCCGAGGTAGCCACTGTCAGTGTAATCCATGACACGTGTGCTTGTGTGAGGGTTGGTGATGCTGGCAGGCTGCCGCTGCACTTTCACTGCCTTCACAGGCGGGTCTGTTCAGCTGTCCTTCAGCCTCTGACTCTGTTTCCCATGGGAGTGATGTTTATTTACATATCAAGCTGCACACATGTGTACATTGTTTATTTATTAAGCAATTTACAATTTAATCTAGAAATATTTCACAAAAACGCTCCAGGTTGTTAACAGCATCTCAGATTTCGTCGTATGTGATGAGAGTTTTACATGCTGTGTATGAGTGTGAGCCACACAAAGACAGGCAGGTCTGGACAAAACGAGTGCATTTTGCATATTTACCTACTGCAAAGACAGGCAGGTGTACACGTGAGAGTAAAATAAACGATAACTCCATACTTACATTGGATGAGGGGTGTAAGAGGTCAGAACGAGCATTTGCCTTCTTGTTACAGGAGAGGATTGGCCGGCCCCGATTACATGGAGGTCATTTTTATGTGCGGAGACAACTGTGTAGCCTGAAATAATGTTTCCCACTAGTTCATCTGGCTGTCATGATTATTTGTCCTTAGAATGGGTGAGTTCCGCAGGGTCCGTATTTGTCGAATGCAAATCTGCATGTATGCAGTGTCTCTATGGCCTGTCGTTGTATGGTATAGTATGGTACGGCCTGTCATTGTATAATATGGTATGGTATGGCCTGTCAACGTATGGTATGGTATGCTTAGCCTGTTACTGTATACTATGGTATGGTTGTAATATGGCCAGTTATTGTAATGTATGGTATGGTATGGTATGATATGTTCTGTCATTGTATGGTATGGCATGGCTGTCATTGTATATTATGGTATGGTATGGTATGCCTGGCCTGTCATTGTATATTACGATATGGTATGGTATGTCCAGTCATTGTATAGTATGGTATGGTTTGGCCTGTCATTGTATAGTATTGATATTTAATAATTTTATACAGCACGCAAATGCCCGGGAGCATCTTGGCACTGCCATATGCTACATTAAATGTTGAAAAACAAGGAGCTGGGATTAGATGCTAAGAAGGACCCATAATTGATCACACAAGACAAAAAAATAACCAGGTTTTGAGGTGTTTCTTAAAACAAGATAGATTAAACTGACATCTGAGATGTCTCGGTAAGTTATTCCAAAGTTGGCACATGGTGTGGATAATACTTCTACCACCCCATGTCATTCTCTTAATTTTAGGGACATTAACTTTTCTAGAGGTTGCCAAATGCAAGGTTCTTCTGTAGATATATCAGGAGATATTTCTCTTCAAGCAATCCGGGCCTCTACCATGCAGCGACGTATGTGCCACACACATTGCTTTGAATAATATTCTTTTCTTCACAGGGAGCCAATGAAGCTCAGTTATTGCTTCTGAAACTGCCTTGAACTTAGGAATTTTCCTTAAAAGTCGAGCCGCTGCATTCTGCAGGCACTGCAGTTTCTTGAAAGATCATTGGTGAATGCCTATATATAAGGCATTGCAGTAATCCAGCCTAGACAACACTAGGACAGTGACCACTGTCTTTTGAAGTTCATTTGGGATGAAAGGGAGTACTTTTCTTAAAGTAATAGGAAGAGGTGAGTTTATAGATCTGTCCTTTTAAAGAAAGACAGGGGTAAAAAATCACCCCCAGATTCCTAACTGTAGATACCAGAGCAGGGAGAGGGCCCAGAGTCTGATGCCACCAAGATTGGTCTTCAAAGGCTGTGTCCTTGCCAAAAAGAAGACCCTCAGTTTTGTACAAGTTCAATTTGAGGATATTATTACTCGTCAACTCAACTACCGCACCCAAACAGCTGTTGAAACAGTAAGCAGTGTCAGCTACATAAATAGAGATAGACACTACAATTTGTGTCTCATCCACATATGAACTGGAAAGAAACCAAATGTACGGCTCACCCTAATCGGGGGGAGGGTGGTGGGTGGGTGGGGGGGTGGCTAATGTTAAAAAGCATAGAGCTCAGTGACGAACCATGAGGGACACCACATGGCATTGAAAAATGACTAGTTACAGAGGCCCCCATGGTGCCTGATTGCTCCAGACCCGAAAGAAAAGAGATCAATAGCTGAACCACTGATTGCAATCCCCGCCAGGCATTCCAGCATGACAGAGTGGCTCACAGTGTTGAAGGCTGCAGAAAGATCCCACAGGATCACCACAGCCTTCCCCCTGTTGTACAAAATACTTCTTATCCCCTCAATGGCCACTATCAAAGCCGACTAAGTGCTATGATTTGGTCTAAAAGCAAATCGCACAGAATCCAAAATTCAGTTAACGCCCAGAAACTCACAGAGTGTAATATTCATATACTTCTTGAGAAATTTTGCGAAGAAGAGAAGGCGAGGGTGGTCATTCTTTGCCTCATCTGGGTCTATTGAAGGTTTCTTTAGCAATCAGAGGATGGAGGCCTTTTTCAATTCATTCAGAAATTAACCTGAGTTGATGATAGTATTCAGTAATATAGTGAGAGTAGGAGCTACTGCCCCTCCAAAACTGTTGTAATTTAACACCAAGGTGGAGGTTAAGGCCATATAGCTGGAATTAATTTTTCTATGTATATCCTCCACTTTGTTTTTAAAGAATTCTTAGCTTGTAACAAAATGTTTGACTAGAAGACAATGTGCAGCTAGACGCTAAATTGCAGAGGACCTGGACTGTTTTAAAAACTTCTCTCATAGAATTCTTGGCCGAATGAATTTTTTTAGAGAAGTATTTAGCATTTTCAATAATGATCAATTGATTTGTAGCCTTGAATGTACTGATTATATTGAACCTTTTCTTCAATGTGATACTTCTTCTCGATATTTTCTCTTGCCTTCGGCATTTCTGTTTTAATTCCCTGAATTGAACGGAAAACCAGGGAGAAGTGGGCCTCTTTCTATGATATATAATAGTTTTAAGAGGAGACGGGTTAGTAACTGCCACCCTTATCCATTCAGATTAGTTACAGACTGTTGCATTTAAATCATCCTTGATTAAGGGCTGAGACATATCAAAAATATCAATTAGTTCTACTTTATTACTTTTATTCCAGGCTTGGACCTTCTTTCTTTGCATAGTTTTATTAGTAACAGGAGTTAGAGGTGGGAGTTTTAAGCTAAACTCGATAGCCTTGTGATGTGACTAGATAATAGGTAAAATTGCATCTACCTGTAAATCTGGATTATTCGGGAAAATGCCATTGAGTGTGTGTCCTGCTACTGCTGTAGCTGTATTCACCAGCTGAATAAGATTAAAACCACTCAAGATGTCTATCACTTGTATGGAATGCCATGTGCCATTGTTGTATAGTATGGTATGGCCTGTTACTGGTTGAGGAAGGTTATACCCTACTTAAACAGAAACCACACTATTTGTCAGGATTAAATCATATGCAAACCCTAATTAACTTGTGCTCAACTCTCTTGGCACAGAACAGTCAGGCTTAACTCAGAGGCAATGTGTACATTATTTGTTCAAACAGTAACAGAGTGAAAACACATCTCAAAAGGACCCCACACCAGATTAGAAAAATAGAGCAATTTTGAATTAATAAAACAAGATAAAAAAACAAAAATATAATCAGTAGAACTCGATATACATGTTTCAAGATTTCAGTAAAAATAGCGCCAAAAAGCACGAAGTGCCAACTGTGGATATCTGGTTGCGCTGCACCCAGGTAAAGTCACTAGTTCAGGTCATCCATACTGGAGCGTGGGCCGGCTACAGGTATTTAGTTAGGCCTGCAGTACAAAGTACCTTAAATTTAGGTTGTGGAACGTTGCAATGTTTAATGTTGTGAACGCGTTGTACAGTCCAAGGGATGTGTCGGTTCCAAGGTGCTGCTGACCAACGATGGGAGTTCCTGCATGCTCATCGAGGATCCCGTAGGCAAGGGGCATGCAATACGTCATGCAGTCGAGGTGATGCATCTGTTCTGAGGAGCAGTGAGGAGCAGTGAGGCTGACATGTGAGAATCTGAGTTGTTGCAGAGGCTGTCATCTATGAGAGATGTGGGGGCCTGTGTTGAGTAAGTTTCGCATAGGCAGTGGTTTTGATTCAGCTGCTGGGTCAATGCGGAGTTCTTTGTATCGGTGGAACCCTTGCAGCAGAGGCGATTCATCGTTTCTGCTTTTGTTTGTGCCACCCAGCAGAGGAGATGCGTTGCTCTACTGGGTCCACAGATGAGCTAGCAGAACACCTTCAGGCCCACTTCCAAGTGTACAGGACTGGGATGGCACCAAATGGCAGAATAGGACTCTCGGATGGCAGAGTCCAGCTGCTGAGTTCAAGGTTGTTGGAGGCCCTAGGTCAGTAAACTACCCCATGGAGTCCAGGGAACAACAGATCAAGTCCAGTCCTTCTCACCCAGGCAATAGGGCAGCAGGCAGCAGGTCAGCACAGCAGGGCAGCAGTTCCTTCAGAGCAGCAGTCCAGCACAGTGGCAGTCCTTTTAGCAGCACAGCAGTCCTTCTTCCTGGCAGAGTATCCACAGGTCCAGAAGTGTACTAAAGAGGTGATGTCTGAGGTCTGATATTTATACCTGGTGCCCTAACTCTGGAAAGTGGGAGAAGCTTCAAGAGGTTTCCCTTTGAAGTCCTCAGGTAGCCTGCCTTACCTGTCCAAACTAACTACTGATGGTGTGGCTGTCTAGGATGAATACACAAAGCCCAACTGTCAGCTACACCCAGTCATGCAACCCAGTGACAGGCTACAGGCACTAAACAGCTAAGGCAGGAACATGCCAACTTTCTAAAAGTGGTAATTTCAAAATTGTAATTCAAATCCGACCAAGGGAGGATTTTTCATTACAATTTCAAAGACATCAAACATGAACTGGTTAACTTTTTGGAAATCACAGCTTGAATGTAATAAGCAAATCCAATGTTAGCCTATTAGAGAGGCAGGCGTTGCAGTAGTGAAAAGTGCATTTAAGAGTTCTTCGCTACTAGGACATGTAAAGCATACAATTACATGTCCTACTGTTTAAATACACTGCACCTTGCCCTCTGGGTTGCCCAGGGCCTACACTAGGGGTGACTTATATGTATCAAAAAGTAAGGGTTGGGCTTGGCAAAAAGTTAATTTTGCCAGGTTGAAATGGCTGTTTAAAACTGAACACACAGGCTGCAATGGCATGCCTGAGGCATGTTGTAAGGGCTGCTTAGGTGGCACAATAAGTGCTGCAGGGCCACTTGTAGCATTTCATTTAAAGCTCTGGGTACATGTAGTACCACTTTACTAGGGAATTATAAGTAAATTATTTATGATAATTGGGGATGAGCTAATGACACCATGTTTTACCGAGTGAGCACATGCTCTTTAGCACTGGTTAGCAGTGATTAAGCGTCCTAAGCCCAGCAAAAATGAGATTCGCAAAAAAAGGAGAAGGAAGGCAAAATGTTTGAGTGAAGACCACCCTAAGGCTGACAGATCTAAAATGTGTCATCCCCCGGCTGAAAGTGGGGCTAATGAGAATTTGCCTAGCCTTAGTGCTGGTAAGTTCCAATTCTCTTAAGGACTCGGAGGCGAGGATTATGCCTTACTTTCTTCACTTTATTTCTCACAGCAGCAAGAAAAAACATGTAAAAACTACATTTCCCATGAACATCAGGGAAAAAACAGGAAACTGAGTCATAAGTCCTTCGTTAGTCTCTATGCACCGGCAGCAACCATCATGCCTTGCATCCACTTCCTCTTCCTCTTTCTTCACGCGAAGCACTCAGTCCGGTAACCTCACGTGTCCTGTTTTGGGCCATCATTCCCTGCAAGAAACCTCAGAATCAGTCTCTGACCTTCCTGAATAACAAGGTACGCAGCATCAATGCAAACAGAACAATAGCATTTCCAATCTCATGAACTCCGTAAACAGGTTACTTACATTCTGTACGGGGAGGGTCCACTTCGAGGAAGTCCTTGGGGGGATAATCCTCACCTCCGAGTCCTTAATAGAATTGGAACTTACCAGCACTAAGGCTAGGAAAATTCTCATTCTATGGCAGGACCGGAGGCTTCAGATTATGCCAGTTCAAAGCTTATCGACAACTAGCCGAGCCACCGCTGTTACTGGCCTAAAATAGAACCTCTTGAACGTGGAGTCCGTGGACCAATCCGCGGCCCTCATCAGGTCCTCCAACCGAGCCCCTAGCGTAAAAGCCTTCGAGGCCATAGCTCCCCGTGCTGAGTGGTCACCAAATTTCTTCGTGTCAATCCCCGCCTCCTGCATCACCCAACGCACCCATCTGGCGATCGTCGGGGAAGAAACAGCCTTGTACGGTTTCCGTAGGGCAATCAGCAGTTGTCTCTCACCCGGTGGGCGAGTGTCATCAGTCATATCCTCATATGCACGGAGGCACTGCACCACACACAGCTTGGGGGAATCCGGGAAAGCCGGATATGAACTCACCCTCGTAAGGGTCTTAGTTCTCCTGCTCACTGTAAAGGACACCCCATCTGGGGAAAACACCCATGCTGTAATATCAAGCGCACGTACGTCTGAGACTCGTCTGCAGGAAACCAAACACAATAGCATCGCTAGCTTAGCAGTAAGCTCTTTGCGAGACAAAAACCTGTTCGGCTGCCAAGAAAGGAAGAAATTCAGAACCCGGTTGACGTCCCACAGGACAGAATATCTCGGCTCTGGTGGCAACGAGAGGCGAATCCCCCTCAACAGTCTACAAACCAAAGGGTGCTCCCCGAACGGGGAACCCTGTACCAGGTCATGCCTCGCCGATATGGCCGAGTGGAAAGTATTAATAGACCTATAGGCCAAACCCTCTTCCGCCAAAGAGGCGAGGAAGTTAAGGACATGGACTACATCCGTCCCCACGGGAACGAAACCCCGTTGCACACACCAGCAATGCCATGCTGACCGGTATCTCCTGGTGGTGCTGTCCGCCCAGGCCTTAGAGAGCAGATCCTCTGCCTTTCCCGAAAGGCCTGGGGAAGACCAGCGACACCGGAGATCCGCCATGCCATCAGTCTCAGCGAGCCCTCCTGGACCAACCGGTGGGGATTCCCGTCCGGATTCAGGAGAATGTGAGGAGAGTGGGGGAGTAGGATTGGAAAAATCCCAGGAAAGTTCCAGAAGAACCGGAAACCAAACTTGAGACCTCCACCAAGGCGTGATCATCACCACCTGCGCTGACTGACGGCGCAACAACGCTGACACTCGCGTGATCATTGAGAATGGAGGGAACGCATAACCCTGCTCGCCCGACCAGTCTTGGTGGAACGCATCTGTCGCCTCCGCTGACAGGTCCGGGCGCCAACTGAAATACCTCGGCAACTGGTGGTCCATCCGCGAGGCGAATAGGTCCACTGAAAACGGACCCCACCGGTCCATCAGTTGGGAAAATATCCACGGGTCCAGCTTCCACACGCTGGCATCTAGGAGGTGCCGGGAGTGCCAATCGGCCACCTCGTTCTGACGGCCCGGCAAATACTCCGCCGTGACCGAGACCTGATGATCCAGGCAAAAGGGATGTATGACGTTACAACTCATACTTTTACAACGCATGCCATTACAACGAATTTTTTACAACGCAAAAACTTTTACAACGCATGTATTTACAACGCATGTTTTTACAACGCAGGTACCTTTACAACGCATACCATTACAACGTAAGTATTGGTAAGTATATATTAATTTTTTTTTATTTAAAATAATTGAAAATAATATAATTTAATTTAATTTAATTTAATTTAATTTAATTTAATTTTATTTAATTTTGTTTAATTGATTTCATTTCAAATTAATTTTATTTTATTTTTATCTTATACCCCTGTACCCCAAAAACCCAAAACTGACCCTAAACCCTAAAAATACCCCTGTACCCCAAAACCCCAAAACTGACCCTGAACCCTAAAAATACCCCTGTACCCCAAAAACCCAAAACTCACCCTGAACCCTAAAAATAACCCTTTACCCAAAAACTCAAAACTGACCCTGAACCCTAAAAATACCCCTGTACCCCAAAAACCCAAAAATGACCCTGAACCCTAAAAATACCCCTTTACCCAAAAACTGAAAACTAACCCTGAACCCTAAAAATACCCCTTTACCCAAAAACTGAAAACTGACCCTGAACCCTAAAAATACCCCTTTACCCAAAAACTGAAAACTGACCCTGAACCCTAAAAATACCCCTTTACCCAAAAACTAAAAACTGACCCTGAACCCTAAAAATACCCCTATACCCAAAAACTGAAAACTGACCCTGAACCCTAAAAATACCCTTAACCCAAAAACTGAAAACTGACCCTGAACCCTAAAAATGCCCCTTTACCCAAAAACTGAAAACTGACCCTGAACCCTAAATATACCCCTTTACCCAAAAACTGAAAACTGACCCTGAACCCTAAAAATACCCCTTTACCCAAAAACTGAAAACTGACCCTGAACCCTAAAAATACCCCTTTACCCAAAAACTAAAAACTGACCCTGAACCCTAAAAATACCCCTTTACCCAAAAACTAAAAACTGACCCTCAACCCTAAAAATACCCCTTAAAAAAACCCAAACATATAAAATTAAAAATATAATTATATACTTACCAATACTTACGTTGTAATGGTATGCGTTGTAAAGGTACCTGCGTTGTAAAAACATGCGTTGTAAATACATGCGTTGTAAAAGTTTTTGCGTTGTAAAAGTTTCGTTGTAATGGTAGTGCGTTGTAAAAGTTGCGTTGTAATGGTTGTTTCCCGGCAAAAGTGCCAAAAGTCCCGCGCGAGATCCGCTAGCATCTTGGATCTGGTGCCACCCAGGTGGTTGATATAGCAGACCGCAGACACGTTGTCCATCCGCAGAAGGACACACAATCGGACCCGATCCTTGGTCCAGAATTGGACCGCAAAGGAACCTGCCAGCAACTCCAAACAGTTGATATGTAACAACTGCTCGAGGGCAGACCAGGCGCCGCCCGTGGAGAAATCTCCGCACCTGGCCCCCCAACCCGAACGACTGGCGTCCGACTCTATCACTATGTTTGGGGCGGAACCAAATATCGCACGACCATTCCAGGCCTCCATGTGCGTCAGCCACCATCTCATTTCGTCCCTCACATCCTCCGACAGCGGAATCAGCTGCGAGTACGTCAGGCCTTTCCTGAGATGATGCGCTTTCAACCGCTGCATGGCCCGATAGTGAAGCAGGCCCGGGAAGATGGCCTGAATCGAAGACGACAATAGGCCCACTATCCGTGCTAGGTAACGCAGCGATATCAGCGGCTTCGCCAGGGTCTGGCGCAACTCGTGACGAATCTTTGACATTTTCCGAGCGGGCAGACTCAAGGAGGCTGAGACCGAGTCGATGCTGAACCCGAGAAAGGTTGCGCACTGAGCTGGGACTAGGAGAGATTTCTTCTCGTTTATTACAAACCCTAGACCCTGCAGTAGGTCCACCGCGAACTGCAGCTGGGACACCAAGCGTCTCGGACACTGGTCCATGAAGAGCATATTGTCCAAGTACACTATCATTCGGACACAACGCGCCCGCAAGGTCTCCACCGCTGGGTGCAGCACCTTTGTGAAACACCACGGCGCTGAGGAGAGCCCGAAAGGCAGCGTGGTGAACTCGTACACCTGTCCGTCCCACCTGAACTGGAGGAAACGACGGTGCGGAGGGAAAATCGGGACTGCCAGATAAGCGTCTTTTAAGTCGAGCCTGGCCATCCAGTCGGACGGCCGTAGCACATCCCTCAGGAGGTGGATTCTCTCCATTTTGAAGTGGCGGTAAACCAGCCACTGGCGGAAACCTCGTCGCGCACCAATTCTGCATCGCGCTGAGAGAACGTAATGGGATGAGGGCGCTGGGGCTGCCGCGGATGGCCATGGAACTCCAATTGGAAGCCCTGAACCGTCTGTAGTACCCAGGCGTCCTTGGTAAGGGAAAGCCATGCTGGGAAGAACTGCGCCAGGCGCCCCCTACCCGCAAACTCGCAGAGGGTAGCACACTCACCTCGTCCACCCTGTTGCTGACCTCGATAGACCCCAAGTCCTCGGAACTTCTGACCTCTCGTGGGGTAAAAGTTATTGAAGCGGGAGCTGTGCTCTTGACCATGCCCGCATCCGGAGCCTTGTCCTCTGTCGGAGGGGTTGCCTCGACCGAACGAGCGGCCCCTGCCTCGTCCGGCCCCTTCAAAAACCCGAGGGGCAAACACTTTCTTGATGTTAGACTGGGCCAGGTCCAGTGACGTAAATGTAGCCACAAATTTACCGAGCTCCTTAATAAAAGGATCTCCATACAAGCCGCCCTGCGCCACCGCGCCAGCCTCAGAAGAGGCGAGGTCACCCAGCTTAGGGTCAATCTTGATTAGCAGTGACCTCCTGCTCTCAGTCGAGAGGGCGCAGTTGGCATTGCCGAGGAAAATAATGGCGCGTTGCGCCCAGTTAGATAAGACTTCCGGAGAAATGAGGTCCCCCGACACCTTAGCCTCCTCCGCCATGTCGAGGATTTTTGTCATAGGACCTACTGCGTGCAGAAGTTTGTCCTGGCAAGTACGCCAGGACCGATCTATACCCTTCCGGGGGTCCTTGACAAACTTAGCGAGAAAAGTGGCCATTTTAGGGTCAATGTCTGGGGTCATTGCCACTTTTCCCTCCAGGGAAGGGCGGGGGCACTCCGCCCTAAGGCGGCTACGGGCATCCTTGTCCACTGGCTTCCGGAGACGGTTCGCCACATAGAGGGCCACCTTATCCCCCGGGACCCATTCAGAGGACCGAGGGTGGACGATATCGTCCAGGTCCAACATGTCCGAAGGGCCCGCGGAAGTGGACGGCTGGGACGGGAGCCATGACCTAGAACAGCAGGCCTCTTCCTCCGAGTCCGGAGAATCGTCATCCTGCGGCTCCGCGGACATAGTGCGGGGAGTAGGAGGTGGGGCACCCTCGGGTGGGGCGGGAGCGGGTAAGGGGTCCTCAAGCGCCTTAAAAGCGTGCCTAACCCTATCAAAGGCCACCGGATCAATCCCCTCAGTACAAGGCTTCTTAGGCGGGGGGGAACCGCTGACGGGGAAGGATCTGAAGCCGGGGCAGGCGCCGGGATGAGGGCCGCAATTTTTGCGTACACCTCGTCCAAACGCGCTGTCAGGCGTTGCTCCAGGGGCACTATCGCCTGATCCACTGCTTTGTAGATGGAGTCATCCACCGCCTGGTAGAAATCATCATCCCAGGAGGCATAAGTTAGAGGGTCTTCCTCCGTGTACTGGCCTGACTCCCCCTGCATACTGAGGTAAGTTGGGCTCAACAGAAGGGAGGTACAGCACAGCTAATTACAAAGCCCCCTTGAGGGCACACTGTGGGACTGGGGTAACCCAGAGGATATGGCGGCACAGAGGCACGAATTTCGGGACTAGCCCAGGGAACGCAACAGCCCTCTATGTACTAGGGCGCCACCCGGTCAAGCGTCCCCTAGCGCTACACACCAGCGCCAATTGCGACCCTGTCAGGGTGTTCAAACTCCGCAATACAACCCACTCTGGGCGTCACAGTTGAGGAAAACCTAAATTTCGACCCCGCAGGGTGTCAGGACCGGGTAGCCAGGGACAACGCTGAATCTGTTGCAAACGCGGTAAAAACGCGTTTAAAACGCGAATTCTAGCGCGCCTACAGGCAGAGAGAGCACTGCCCCCTAGCGGCGCCCAAAGCGCACCGCACTCCGCTGGGCCAACAAGATCGCGTAAGGAGCGCAAAAGCGTCCCGCGATGCCAAGGGGACCTGTAGGGGTCGCAAAACACCAGCGCCAAACCACAAAGCCACGCGCTGTCACAGAAGTCCCCAAAACCCAGGAGAGAGTAAGAAAAAAACACTTAACTTGCTGCTGAGCAGCGAAGAAAGAGGAAGAGGAAGTGGATGCAAGGCATGATGGTTGCTGCCGGTTGCATAGAGACTAACGAAGGACTTATGACTCAGTTTCCTGTTTTTCCCTGATGATCATGGGAAATGTAGTTTTTACATGTTTTTTCTTGCTGCTGTGAGAAATAAAGTGAAGAAAGTAAGGCATAATCTGAAGCCTCCGGTCCTGCCATAGAATTATCCAACCACTTGATAGTTTTCATCACTAAGGCAGAAGAACCTGGATAGACCATCAGCATTAGTGTGGTCTGATCCAGGATGGTGTTCCACAGTAATGGCCATTCCTTTAGGAAGATGGACCACCTCTACAGTTTTGGATTTTCACCCATCATTTGCATGAGCCATCTGAGGGGCCTGTTGTCTGTCTGAGCCTGGAAGTGAGCCCAAAACAGGAATGGCCCCAGCTTTTTCGGCATCCAGACCACAGTGAAGGCCTCACTTTCAATCCCACTCCACCTCTGTTTCTGGAGAAGTAATCTCCTGCTAATTAAGGCTACTGTTTGGTTTAGGCCCTCCTTATTTAACTGGGATAAAACAGCCCCTGTGCCATGTTCTGAAGTGTCTGCCTGCACAATAAACTCCTTAGAAAAGTCAGAAGTCTGAGTGATGGTCCTGTACACATGGCTTCCCTAATGATGTCAAAGGCTATCTGGCAAGCTTCTGTCCAGATCACCTTTCGAGGCTGCTTCTTTTAAGGCAGCTCTTTTACGGGAGCAACAATGGTGCCACATCCCTTAACAATTCTCCTATAGTATCCTGTGAGGCCCAAGAAGGTGCTTGCCTCTGTCTGCGTTTTAGGGTCTTGGCAGGCCAGAATAGTTTCAATCTTGGCCTGGAGGCGGGGAGGAGGCGGCACCTTGCCCCTACCCACCATGTCGCCCAGATATTTCACAGAAACCTGCCATATCTGGCACTCACTGGCCTTGATAGTCAGACTTGCCTGCTGCAGGGCCTGAAGCACCTTCTGGAGGTTGTACAGGTGTTCCTCCCAGCTGGAGCTGAAGACAACTATGTTGTCCAGGTAGGTGGCACAGAATGCCTCCTTCCCAGCTAGGATAGTGTTGACCAACCTCTGACAAGTGCAAGAAGCATTCTTTAAGCCAAAGGGCATCACCCTGAATTGAAAGTGGTTGAGAATGCAGACCTCTCTTCTGCCCACTCAGTCAGGGCAATCTGCCAGTAACCCGAGGTAAAGATTAAAGGTACTGAGGAGCTTTGTAGCACCCAGACAGTTTGATGAGCTCATCACCTCAGTGGATGAGGTGTGCAGCCGTCTTCATGACGGAATTGAGTTCCCTGTAGTCCCCACAGAACCTAAGTTCTGGGGTGGTGCCTGGAGGGGCAGCCTTGGGTACCAGAGCCACAAGGCTGGACCAGGGACTGTTGGAGGACTCAATCACCCTAACACTAGCATCTTGGAGACCTCTTCCTTGATACTGGCCCTCACCTTGTCTGACAGCCTGTAAATTGTATATTTAACATGCGGACTGTCTCCAGTGTCGATGTAACGAGTACACAAATGTGTGAGTCCCAGGATAAGGGAAAACAGGGTGAAAAACTTCCCCAGTAATAAGAAACAGTCACTCTGCTGCCCTGGGGTTAGAGTAGGGGAGAGGTTGACACAGTTTACTGACCCATTATGCTCTTGGGCAGACTGGAGGTCAGGTTGAGGCTCCGTGCCCTCTTCCACCTCTTCATATGTCACCAGGAGCATGTTGACTTCAGACCTCTCAAACTGTGGTTTGAGGTAGTTCATGTGGAGCATCCTCAAGGGCTTTCTAGGGAGCTTGTGATACAGCAGGAAGGTGGACTTCCCCATCCCTCTACTTCACCTCATATATGCCTGTCCAGTGATCTTGAAGAGCTCTGGGTCCTGCAGGTTTCATAATCACACCTTCTGGCCAGATTGAAACTCTACCACAATGGCCTTCTAGTCATACTAGAGCTTCATAACCTTTTGACTGGCCTTGTTTGCCTTTTTCTATAAGCAATGCACCTGGTTGCGGAGGACCATACCCTGAGGGGTTTCCTGAGAGCTTGCTCCCACCCCTCCCTGACATGGCTTAGAGGTTCCCTAACAGGATGGCCTTAGAGGAGTTCACAGAGGCTCAACCCCAACCTCTTCTGTGGCACCTCCCTGTTGGCAAATAGAAGGCATGGGAAGAGCATGACCCATTTATGCTTCGCGGGCTCAGGTAGGGTCATTATCAAGCCTTTGGGGGTTTTGTTGAATCTCTCCACTGGCCTGTTTGTTTGGAGGTGATAGGGTGTCGAGAAATGATGTGACTCCAAACTAATCACAAATGGACTTCATGTACACTGACATGAAGTTAGTGCCTCTATCATACACTACCTCTGTGGGGAACCCTATACAAGTAAGCATCCCCAACAAGGCCTTGGCCGCTACAAGTGCAAACATCGACATCAGAGGAATGGCCTCTGGGCAGCGAGTGGTGTGGTCCACCAAGACCAGGATAACTCTGTTGCCTAAAGGTGTCTTGGGGTCCAAAGGATGCTCAGCCTCTCAAAGGGAGTGCCAACGGCAGTTACTGGGGTCAAGGGAGCCTTGAGCTTTTCCCCTGGCAGGTGGCATAGGGTCTATAAAATGCATCTGCGGCCGTCTTAATCTGGGGCCAACAGAAGTGGGCAACAAGCTTGGCGAAGGTCTTGTCTTGTCCCAGATGTCCTGCCAGGCGAATATCATGAGCCAACACCAGTAGGACGGTCCTGTTAAAATGGGGGACCACCAGCACATGGGGGCTGCCCCAGCTCCTGGAACCTTAGGCTCACGGTTTAGGAGGTCGTTCTATCAAAAGATAAGGCAATCTCCAGAGGTATCATCTGCTGCCTGGGCCTCAGCTTACCGCCTCAAGCCCTCTAGAGTGTGGCTCTCTTTCTATGCCTTGAAGAATTCCTCCCTAGTTGGCCAACCCTCAACTTGCCATTGGCAAGCTCAGGCAGGTCGTCTTGGGTGGCAATGCCCTCCCTGGTATGCTCAGGGGCATCCTCCTCAGGTACCCAGTCAATCTGGACTGTGGAAACTTCAGGGTCTGATTTTCCATGCCCTTTGGCCTTACTCTTATTGGCAGCAGCCTGGGCCATTGTTCCATGCTCCAGCCTCTGTTGACTTCCTTCCTGGGCAGCCTTGGACTTTGTGGTCATACAGACTCATTTCAGGCAATGCCAAAATCTAAAAGTGGGACCTGAGCTCTTTCTCCTTTAAAATAATGTGCACCAGGTCATTGCCTAACCGACAATCAACAGGCATGGCAAGGCTTACAGCTACTATTAGAGAACCTGAGACCCACCCCCCACTGTAGGGAACTAGAACCACTAGTACATGACTCTCGCGGTTGTCTACGACTATAACTTCGAGGAATAAGTTAGGGAGTACAATATGATATGTTATTGTATAGTGTGGTATGGTATGACATTATGTTGTATTGAATAGTATGGCCTGTCATTGTATACTATGGTATGGTTTTGTCTGTGAATGTATGGAATAATATGGTATGACCTGTTTTTGTACAGTATAATATAATATGCCACTCTATAGTATGGTATAGGATGGTCTGTCGTTGTATAGTAAGATATGGTAAGCTCTTGTACAGTACGGTATGCTATGTCATTGTATTGTATTTTACCGTATGGTATGGCCTGTTAATCTATAGTATGGTATGGTATGGCCTATCATTGCATAGTATGGAGTTACCCTGTCATTATATGGTGTGGTATAGCCTGTCATTGGATCACAGATATAATATCGACTACCAAAAATATCTGCGACAAAATATCGACAGACAAAATATCGAGTTTCTATCTACAAACAGGTAAGTACTAAAATATCGAGTCAAAAATATAGTTTAAAAAAATATTGCTTGTAAAAATATCGAATTTCTTAAAAACAAGGTTAAATTAAAAAAATATTTAAAATTAATAACTAAAATACCCTTAAAATACTTAAATTACATTAAACGTATTAAATAATTAATTAAAGTTATAAAAAAAATACAATCATATTTATTAAAACATATATATTTATAGTAACATAATATAAATAAAAAATATGCAATGTTATTACCGTAGGATAGCGGAAGTGTAAAAATTACTATTCCCACTCCAGAGAGTGCAACAGTAGGGAAAGCGTTGGATAGCGAAGGGGTAAAAAGTTACTATTCCCTCTCCAAAGAGTGCAACAGTAGGGAAAGCGTTGGATAGCGTAGGGGTAAAAATTACTATTCCCCCTCCAATGAGTGCAACAGTAGGGAAAGCGTTGGATAGCGTAGGGGTAAAAATTACTATTCCCACTCCAGAGAGTGCAACAGTAGGGAAGGCGTTGGATAGCGTAGGGGTAAAAATTACTATTCCCACTCCAGAGAGTGCAACAGTAGGGAATGCGTTGGATAGCGTAGGGGTAAAAATTACTATTCCCACTCCAGAGAGAGCAACAGTAGGGAAAGCGTTGGATAGCGTAGGGGTAAAAATTACTATTCCCACTCCAGAGAGTGCAACAGTAGAGAAAGCGTTAGATAGCGTAGGGGTAAAAATTACTATTACCTCTCCAAAGAGTGCAACGGTAGGGAAAGCGTTGGATAGCGTAGGGGTAAAAATTACTATTCCCACTCCAATGAGTACAACAGTAGGGAAAGCGTTGGATAGCGTAGGGGTAAAAAATACTATTCCCACTCCAGAGAGTGCAACAGTAGGGAAGGCGTTGGATAGCGTAGGGGTAAAAATTACTATTCCCACTCCAGAGAGTGCAACAGTAGGGAATGCGTTGGATAGCGTAGGGGTAAAAATTACTATTCCCACTCCAGAGAGAGCAACAGTAGGGAAAGCGTTGGATAGCGTAGGGGTAAAAATTACTTTTCCCACTCCAGAGAGTGCAACAGTAGAGAAAGCGTTGGATAGCGGAGGGGTAAAAATTACTATTCCCACTCCAAAGAGTGCAACAGTAGGGAAAGCGTTGGATAGCGTAGGGGTAAAAACTACTATTCCCACTCCAATGAGTGCAACAGTAGGGAAAGCGTTGGATAGCGTAGGGGTAAAAAATTACTATTCCCACTCCAGAGAGTGCAACAGTAGGGAAAACGTTGGATAGCGTAGGGGTAAAAATTACTATTCCCACTCCAGTGAGTGCAACAATAGGGAAAGCGTTGGATGGCGTAGGCTAAAAAATGACTATTCCCACTCCAGAGAGTGCAAAAGTAGGGAAAGCGATGGATAGCGTAGGGGTAAAAATTACTATTCCCACTCCAGAGAGTGCAACAGTAGGGAAAGCGTTGGATAGCGTAGGTGTAAAAATTACTATTCCCACTCCAGAGAGTGCAACAGTAGAGAAAGCGTTGGATAGCGTAGGGGTAAAAATTACTATTCCCACTCCAATGAGTGCAACAGTAGGGAAAGCGTTGGATAGCATATGGGTAAAAATTACTATTCCCACTCCAGAGAGTGCAACAGTAGGGAAAGCTTTGGATAGCGTAGGGATAAAAATGACTATTCCCACTCCAATGAGTGCAACAGTAGGGAAAGCGTTGGATAGCGTAGGGGTAAAAATTACTATTCCCACTCCAGAGAGTGCAACAGTAGGGAAAGCGTTGGATAGCGTAGGGGTAAAAATTACTATTCCCACTCCAGAGAGTGCAACAGTAGGGGAAGCGTTGGATAGCGTAGGGGTAAAAATTACTATTCCCACTCCAGAGAGTGCAACAGTAGGGAAAACGTTGGATAGCATAGGGGTAAAAATTACTATTCCCACTCCAGTGAGTGCAACAGTAGGGAAAGCATTGGATAGCGTAGGGTTAAAAATTACTATTCCCACTCCAGAGATTGCAACAGTAGGGAAAGCGTTGGATAGCGTAGGGGTAAAAATTACTATTCCCACTCCAGAGAGTGCAACAGTAGGGAAAGCATTGGGTAGCGTAGGGGTAAAAATTACTATTCCCACTCCAGTGAGTGCAACAGTAGGGAAAGTAAATACTTCATATATTATTTAAAAAAATAGATATATTAATATCTATAAAAAATGTATTAAAGGTAATTATCAATTTAATATAATATAATAATTAATCAATTAAAAATACAAATTAAAATAAATCATTAAAATTAGTTACCTATTAATAAAAATTAATTACAAATTAACAATTAATTAATTAGCAGTTAAAAATTAATTAACAATTAATTCAAAATAAATACCAATAAATACATTTACATATTTAATTAATTATAATTAAATTACTTCCCACCCTATTCCCCTATAAACCCACAACCCGCTACAGAAAATAAATTAGTGAAATTAACATAATTATCAATTAATCAATTAAATAAATTTAATTGTCAATTAAAATTTAATAAATTACCAAATAAAAATTAATTAACAATTAATTCAAAATAAATGCCAATAAATAAATTTACATATTTAATTAATTATAATTAAATTACTTCCCACCCTATTCCCCTATAAACCCACAACCCTCTACAGAATTAAATTACGCAAAATTTAAATAACATAAAATTCATTAATTAAAATAAATTATAACATAAATACACACTTTTCTCATATATAATAACATAAAAAACACTATAAAAAATTTGATATTATTAAAAATGCGATCATTTTAATAACCTATATTATATACTTCGATATTTTGACTTTCTATATTTTTAAAATTCGATATTACATTACTTACCTTAAAAACGATATTTTTGATGACTGTATTCTGTCCATTCGATATTTTGTCCATTCTATATTTTGAAGTCGATATTTTGTCCATTCGATATTTTGAAATCGATATTTTGTCTGTTTACCCTGTCATTATATAGTATGATATGGTATGGCCTGTCATTGTGTGGTATGGACTGTCATTGTATAGTATGGTATGATTTGAAAAAATTAGACCAATAGCATTGTTCACACTCGTAGTAGAAATTTAATTGCAAAGGTTGCATGTATTTGCACTGCACACCAAATTTGCATCAATCAACCGGAACAAAAATGTATGATTTTGCACCAGGGGTCAAAAGCTGATGCTAAATGCCATGCATCAGTGCATACGTGTGCAATGACCCCCCTGCAAACTTTATAACAGTTAAAATACAATGCATCTGTGTTTGTTTTACTAGTTGGCTCATGGGCATTCCGAACGAAGACGGTTCAGAGAGAAGAATCTCGGTTGAATAACAACACCCAGAGAATATTTTCAGCTTTGTGCTGTGTGATTCCATGTGTGAAGTGGTCAACAACACCAGACCTGACTGCACAGCAAAACTCACAAACTGTCGACCATCCCACAAAGGAAGGCTTTTATTGCTCAATAATAAAAAAAAAACCTTGTGACACTCTTATACATGACTTAATAATCATAAATGACTACAAATCGTACAACTATGTGTTCAATAAACACACAAATACACACAGGAATAACGAAGGGATGTTGGTAATTTATTGGCGGCAGTAGAGCGAGAACCGCAAGTTATTGAAATAGGAAACATGGGTTAAAACTGACTCAGATGATAAGATTTCTCCTTTTGAGACACTGTGTGATCTTGTCCAAATCGTCAAACTCTTTGTTGGCTTCGGTTTCCGCAACTTCTGACGGTGAACGCTTGGAGATAATAAACGCACGTTATTACTCAATGGTGATATGAAGAAAATGACAATGCAGCACCCTCACTGTCAGGGCTAGCTTTTTGGTGCCCCTGCCCATAGGCCCACCTACTCGGATTCCCTCACTACCACCCAGCAAGAGTGCCCCTCATCTCTCCATAGCCCCTCTCTCAAATACATTTCATTTATTTTAAATGGCTGCTTAAGGTTGGCTTTACTAATCCACTTAGCTATCCACATAAAGTACAGGTCTGTTCTTTCCAGCAGGTATATTAACCCTCTGCTACTTTATGCCGAGAGAAGACTACCACTTGACTAAACTCTGATCTCTCTCGCCCTAGCAGGAATATTAATCACAAGAGTTATCATAACATTTTATTGCAGCCTGAAAGCTGGACGCACAAAGAATCTGGCTTTTAAATTGTACGTTATTGCTAAACACAGCGCCCCCCTGGAGGTCAGTGCCCCCCTTCCAGGTCAGCGCCCAGTCAGGGCCGGACTGGCTACCGGGCATTTTAGCATTCTGCAGAGCTGGGGGCATGGGCGTCCGCAGAAATTTTTCCAGGGGGGGGGGCAACATTTTTACTTCATCACCATCCTCCGACATGATTGAGCACAAGTATTAAATAAACAAATAAAAAAATCTAATAAGACAAAGAGCTTTAATAAACAAAGAAACCCATGGGGTGGGAGAAAAATCATGTGAGGCTTCACAGCAGATTACCTGGCAACCACAATCAAACAGAGGAAAAAACAAACAAGCATTGGCATAGCCAATAGGTCTCGCCTTTGGGACCTTATAAGTGTTTAGCCATACAACACAACAAACAAGCATTGGCATAGCCAATAGGTCTCGCCTTTGGGACCTTATAAGTGTTTAGCCATACAACACTTGAAGTTGTTGCACCAAGGATATTGTACTAGACAACTAAACACTTATAAGGTCCCAAAGGGGAGACCTATTGGCTATGTCAATGCTGTTTTTTTTAAATGACAAGCAGTGCTATATGGCTCCGGCTGCCACTTAGTCCACCACATCCCACGTAGATGCTGCAGCCATCTTTGAATGGTTTTAAAGCCAATTCAAAAGTTGTCACCAGTGTATGTTAATCCCTGTCTCAACTGTGAGACTGCTCTCCTGCTTCCCAATTCTATTAAATACAAATGATGTAAAAAGAACATCCCTTTCTGAGCTGCACGGCTCATCCTACCCACGTTTCATGCGCAGATTTGAAATACTGATGGTTTGGGCTTCCCGGAATTCAACTGGTTGAGATGTAGACAGGTGTAGAGAGGTAGAGAGAGGTAGAGAGAGAGAGGTGTAGAGAGGTAGAGAGACAGAGGTAGAGAGAAGTAGAGAGAGAGAGGTAGAGAGAGAGAGGTAGAGAGGTAGAAAGAGGTAGAGGTAGGGAGAGAGAGAGAGGTAGAGAGAGAGAGGTAGAGGTGTAAAGGTAGAGAGAGAGGTATAGAGATAGAGGGAGAGGTAGAGGGAGAGAGAGAGAGAGAGAGAGAGAGAGAGAGAGAGAGAGGTAGAGGGAGAGGGAGAGAGGTAGAGAGAGAGGTAGAGGTAGAGAGGTAGAGGTAGAGAGGTAGAGGTAGAGGTCGAGTGGGAGAGGTAGAGAGGGTGAGAGAGGTAAAGAGATTAAGAGGTAGAGTGAGAGGTAGAGAGAGAGGTAGAGAGAGAGAGGTAGAGAGAGCGAGGAAGAGAGAGAGGTAGAGAGTGAGGTAGAGAGAGGTAGAGATGGGTAGAGAGGGGTAGAGAGGGGTAGAGTTAGAGGTAGAGAGAGGTAGAGAGAGAGGTAGAGAGGTAGAGGTAGGGAGAGAGAGAGAGGTAGAGAGGCAGAGAGAGGGGTAGAGGTAGAGAGGTAGAGAGAGAAAGAGGGGTAGAGAGAGAGAGGTAGAGAGAGAGAGAGAGGGAGAGGTAGAGAGATAGAGAGAGAGAGAGAGAGAGAGAGAGAGAGAGAGAGAGAGAGAGACGTACAGGTAGAGCGAGAGAGAGAGAGAGAGGTAGAGAGAGAGAGAGAGAGAGGTAGAGAGGTAGAGTAATAGAGGTAGAGAGAGAGGTAGAGAGAGAGAGGTAGAGGGAGAGAGGGAGAGAGAGAGAGAGTGGTAGAGGGAGAGGTAGAGAGGGAGAGAGAGAGGTAGAGAGAGAGGTAGAGAGAGAGAGGTAGAGAGGGAGAGGAAGAGGGAGAGGAAGAGAGAGCGGTAGAGAGAGAGGTAGAGAATGAGGTAGAGAGAGAGAGGTAGAGTGAGAGAGGTAGAGGAAGAGGTAGGGAGAGAGAGAGAGAGGTAGAGAGAGAGGTAGAGAGAGAGGTAGAGGTAGAGAGGTAGAGAGAGAGAGGGGTAGAGAGAGAGAGAGGTAGAGGTAGAGGTAGAGGTAGAGGTAGAGAGCGAGAGCAGTAGAGAGAGAGAGAGAGGTAGAGAGAGAGAGAGGTAGAGAGGTAGAGGTCGAGAGAGAGAGAGTGGTTGAGAGAGAGGTAGAGAGAGAGAGGTAGAGGTAGGGAGAGAGAGGTAGAGGTAGGGAGAGAGAGAGGTAGGGAGAGAGAGGTAGAGAGAGAGAGGTAGAGAGAGAGAGGTAGAGGTAGAGAGGTAGAGGTAGAGAGAGAGAGGTAGAGGGAGAGAGAGAGATAGAGAGAGAGGTAGAGAGAGGGGTAGAGGTAGAGGTAGAGAGGTAGTGGTAGAGAGGTAGAGAGAGAGAGGTGGAGAGAGAGAGGTAGAGAGAGAGAGAGAGAGAGAGAGGTAGAGAGAGAGGTAGAGAGAGAGGTAGAGAGAGAGGTAGAGAGAGAGGTAGAGAGAGAGGTAGAGAGAGGTAGAGAAAGAGATAGAGAGAGAGAAAGGTAGAGAGAGAGAGAGGTAGAGAGAGTGGTAGAGAGAGGTAGAGAGAGAGAGAGAGAGATAGAGAGAGATAGAGAGCGAGAGGTAGAGAGAGAGAGGTAGAGAGAGAGAGGTAGAGAGAGGTAGAGGTAGAGAGGTAGAGAGAGAGGTAGAGAGAGAGAGAGAGAGAGAGATAGCGAGAGAGGTAGAGAGAGAGAGGTAGAGAGGGAGAGGAAGAGGGAGAGGAAGAGAGAGCGGTAGAGAGAGAGGTAGAGAGAGAGAGGTAGAGAGAGAGAGGTAGAGAGAGAGGTAGAGTGAGAGAGGTAGAGGTAGAGGTAGGGAGAGAGAGAGAGAGGTAGAGAGAGAGGTAGAGAGAGAGGTAGAGGTAGAGGTAGGGAGAGAGAGAGAGAGGTAGAGGGAGAGAGAGAGAGAGAGTGGTAGAGGGAGAGGTAGAGAGGGGAGAGAGAGGTAGAGAGAGAGGTAGAGAGAGAGGTAGAGAGGGAGAGGAAGAGGGAGAGGAAGAGAGAGCGGTAGAGAGAGAGGTAGAGAGAGAGACGTAGAGAGAGAGAGGTAGAAAGAGAGAGGTAGAGTGAGAGAGGTAGAGGTAGGTAGAGAGAGAGAGGTAGAGAGAGAGGTAGAGAAAGAGGTAGAGGTAGAGAGGTAGAGAGAGAGAGGGGTAGAGAGAGAGAGGACGAGGTAGAGAGAGAGGTAGAGGTAGAGAGCGAGAGCAGTAGAGAGAGAGAGAGGTAGAGAGAGAGAGCGGTAGAGAGGTAGAGTCGAGAGAGAGAGGGTGGTTGAGAGAGAGAGGTGAGGTAGGGGAGAGAGGGAGAGGTAGGGAGAGAGAGAGGTAGGGAGAGAGAGGTAGAGAGAGAGAGGTAGAGAGAGAGGTAGAGGTAGAGAGGTAGGGTAGAGGGAGAGAGAGAGGTAGAGAGAGAAGTAGAGGTAGAGAGAGAGAGGTAGAGAGAGAGAGGGGTAGAGAGAGAGAGGTAGAGAGAGGGGTAGAGGTAGAGAGGTAGTGGTAGAGAGGTAGTGGTAGAGAGGTAGAGAGAGAGAGGTGGAGAGAGAGAGGTAGAGAGAGAGAGAGGGGTAGAGAGAGAGGTAGAGAGAGAGGTAGAGAGAGGTAGAGAAAGAGATAGAGAGAGAGAAAGGTAGAGAGAGAGAGGTAGAGCGAGAGGAGGTAGAGAGAGAGGTAGAGAGAGAGGTAGAGAGAGGTAGAGAGAGAGAGAGTAGAGAGAGATAGAGAGCGAGAGGTAGAAGTAAAGAGAGGTAGAGAGAGAGGGAGAGAGAGGTAGAGGTAGAGAGGTAGAGAGAGAGGTAGAGAGAGAGGTAGAGAGAGAGAGAGAGAGAGATAGCGAGAGGGGTAGAGAGAGGAGAGAGGTAGAGAGGGAGAGGAAGAGGGAGAGGAAGAGAGAGTGGTAGAGAGGAGGTAGAGAGAGAGAGGTAGAGAGAGAGAGGTAGAGTGAGAGAGGTAGAGGTAGAGGTAGGGAGAGAGTGAGAGGGTAGAGAGAGAGGTAGAGAGAGAGGTAGAGGTAGAGGTAGGGAGAGAGAGAGAGAGGTAGAGGGAGAGAGGGAGAGAGAGAGAGTGGTAGGGGAGAGGTAGAGAGGGAGAGAGAGAGGTCTAGAGTGAGAGGTAGAGAGAGAGAGGTAGAGAGGGGAGGAAGAGGGAGAGGAAGAGGAGTGGTAGAGAGAGAGGTAGAGAGAGAGAGGTAGAGAGAGGTAGAGAGAGAGAGGTATAGTGAGAGAGGTAGAGGTAGAGGTTAGGGAGAGAGAGAGAGAGAGGTAGAGAGAGAGGTAGAGGTAGAGAGGTAGAGAGGAGGGGGTAGAGAGAGAGAGAGGTAGAGGTAGAGAGAGAGTGTAGAGGTAGAGAGCGAGAGCAGTAGAGAGAGAGAGAGGTAGAGAGAGAGAGAGAGGTAGAGAGGTAGAGGTCGAGAGAGAGAGAGAGAGTGGTAGAGAGGGTGGTTGAGAGAGAGAGGTAGAGGTAGGGAGAGAGAGGTAGAGGTAGCGAGAGAGAGAGGTAGGGAGAGAGAGGGAGAGAGAGAGAGGTAGAGAGAGAGGTAGAGGTAGAGAGGTAGAGGTAGAGAGAGGAGGTAGAGGGAGAGAGAGAGAGGTAGAGAGAGAGAGAGAGAGAGGTAGAGGTAGAGAGAGAGGTAGAGAGAGAGAGAGAGGTAGAGAGAGAGAGGTAGAGAGAGGGGGTAGAGGTAGAGAGGTAGTGGTAGAGAGGTAGTGGAGAGAGTGAGAGAGGTAGAGAGAGAGAGGTGGAGGAGAGAGAGGGTAGAGAGGGAGGTAGAGAGAGAGGTAGAGAGAGAGATAGAGAGAGAGAGAGTAGAGAGAGAGAGGTAGGGGAGAGGTAGAGAGAGAGAGAGAGAGAGAGTAGAGAGAGGTAGAGAGAGAGAGAGATAGAGAGAGATAGAGAGCGAGAGGTAGAGAGAGAGAGGTAGAGAGAGAGGTAGAGAGAGAGAGGTAGAGAGGGAGAGGAAGAGGGAGAGGAAAAGAGAGCGGTAGAGAGAGAGGTAGAGAGAGAGAGGTAGAGAGAGAGAGTTAGAGTGAGAGAGGTTGAGGTAGAGGTAGGGAGAGAGAGAGAGAGGTAGAGAGAGGTAGAGAGAGAGGTAGAGAGAGAGGGGTGAGAGAGAGAGAGGTTAGAGGTAGAGAGAGAGGTACAGGTAGAGAGCGAGAGCAGTAGAGAGAGAGGTAGAGAGAGAGAGAGGTAGAGAGGTAGAGGTCGAGAGAGAGAGAGTGAGAGTGGTTGAGAGAGAGAGGTAGAGAGAGGTAGAGAGAGAGAGGTAGAGGTCGGGAGAGAGAGGTAGAGGTAGGGAGAGAGAGGTAGGGAGAGAGAGGTAGAGAGAGAGCGGTAGAGAGAGAGGTAGAGGTAGAGAGGTAGAGGTAGAGAGAGAGGTTGAGAGAGAGGTAGAGAGAGAGAGGTAGAGGAGAGAGAGAGGTAGAGAGAGAGGTAGAGGTAGAGAGAGAGGTAGAGAGAGAGGTAGAGAGAGAGAGAGGTAGAGAGAGAGAGGTAGAGAGAGGGGTAGAGGTAGAGAGGTAGTGGTAGAGAGGTAGTGGGAGAGGTAGAGAGAGAGGTGGAGAGAGAGAGGTAGAGAGAGAGAGAGAGAGAGAGGTAGAGAGAGAGGTAGAGAGAGAGGTAGAGAGAGGTAGAGAAAGAGATAGAGAGAGAGAAAGGTAGAGAGAGAGAGAGAGAGGTAGAGAGAGAGAGAGGTAGAGAGAGAGGTAGAGAGAGAGGTAGAGAGAGAGGTAGAGAGAGAGAGGTAGAGAGGGAGAGGAAGAGGGAGAGGAAAAGAGAGCGGTAGGAGAGAGGTAGAGAGAGAGAGGTAGAGAGAGAGAGGTAGAGTGAGAGAGGTAGAGGTAGAGGTAGAGGTAGGGAGAGAGAGAGAGAGGTAGAGAGAGGTAGAGAGAGAGGTAGAGAGAGAGGGGTAGAGAGAGAGAGAGAGGTAGAGGTAGAGAGAGAGGTAGAGGTAGAGAGCGAGAGCAGTAGAGAGAGAGGTAGAGAGAGAGAGAGGTAGAGAGGTAGAGGTCGAGAGAGAGAGAGAGAGTGGTTGAGAGAGAGAGGTAGAGAGAGGTAGAGAGAGAGAGGTAGAGGTCGGGAGAGAGAGGTAGAGGTAGGGAGAGAGAGGTAGGGAGAGAGAGGTAGAGAGAGAGGTAGAGAGAGAGGTAGAGGTAGAGAGGTAGAGGTAGAGAGAGAGGTGAGAGAGAGGTAGAGAGAGAGAGGTAGAGGGAGAGAGAGAGAGGTAGAGAGAGAGGTAGAGGTAGAGAGAGGTAGGTAGAGAGAGAGAGTAGAGAGGAGAGAGAGTAGAGAGAGAGAGGTAGAGAGAGGGGTAGAGGTAGAGAGTAGTGGTAGAGAGGTGGTAGAGAGGTAGAGAGAGAGAGGTGGAGAGAGAGAGGTAGAGAGAGAGAGAGAGAGAGAGAGGTAGAGAGAGAGGTAGAGGAGAGGTAGAGAGGTAGAGAAAGAGATAGAGAGAGAGAAAGGTAGAGAGAGAGAGAGAGGTAGAGAGAGAGAGAGGTAGAGAGAAGAGGTAGAGAGAGAGGTAGAGAGAGAGGTAGAGAGAGAGAGAGATAGAGAGAGATAGAGAGCGAGAGGTAGAGAGAGGTAGAGAGAGAGGTAGAGAGAGGTAGAGGTAGAGAGAGAGGTAGAGAGAGAGAGAGAGAGATAGCGAGAGGTAGAGAGGTGTAGATAGGTGTAGAGAGCGAGGTAGAGGTAAAGAGAGACATAGAGAGAGAGACAGAGAGAGAGAGGTAGAGAGAGAGATAGAGGAGAGAGGTAGAGAGGTATATTGGAGATCCTAGCATTTCCAGAGCATTAAAGGCACTACTCATTTGTAACTCCATTCCTTTCACTGCACATCCTGCTTTATCTAAATAACTAGGGCCCTCAAATACAAAAGGATATTGTGGTCATGAAGCTTACAATTTGCAGCATCACAGTGGTTGCTACTGCAAAACCCCTTTTTAGAGTTGTGTATAACCTTCATGATTGACAAAAGGGGTTCTGCATCTTACTTCATATTGGAATTTGGAGGGGCAGTGGAAAGGGTGCTATCTTCAAATTGCAATTTACAATGACATATATCAATGGTTTTCAAACGCAATGGCAGTCGCAAACCGTTGATCTGATACCAACACTGAGCTGCAGTTGGTACATGATTCAGAAAAGAAAAGTTGTCCCTGTGGGACAGCTTTCCCTTCGTGAATCATGGCAGGCGACAGTGAGTACAGACAGTGGTCCAGGGGCTACACTCGATACTGCAATGAACATGAGGTCCTGCCCCTTTGGAGCTCAAGGCGTAAACTCTTTAAACCATCTCATATGCAGACCCTTCTGTAATACTAGTGCTTATAGTGCAAAAAACAGGCATATCGTGTGTGGTGCAGACACTTCTGTTCAGTTTTAACTCTTTTTCAGTTGTCAACAAAATATTTTATTTCATATTTTGGTTTCCATTGTTAACAGTTTTTTAATATACCCATTATTTTATTTTATTTTAGAAATAATGGATATATTAAAAAACGTATAACAACAGTTAACCAAAATATGAATTAAAACTTATTATTACCATGGAAAAGAAATTGATGAAACTTTAATGTTCGCTGAAAAGTGCACACATCCATCGGAACAGAAGTGTCTGCACCACGCACGATATGGTATACGAAAGGGCACCTAAAGAGTAGATACCAGGATGTAGTAGCACCAACAAAAGAAAGGAATATAGCTTGAGTACGAATAAATTACGAGTGCACAGAAGGACTTTCAAATTGATCTTGCAAAAAACAGGCAAACACACCCATTGCATCTCTGGGCGAATTGTGTAATTCGGTGCTGACGTTAATGAGGCTTTGATGGTTTTCACACCTTCCTAGGGCCCCTGGGTGCAGCTCCACTCTTCCTTAGCTTGAAAGATGTGCCCCCCCCCCCGAAATTTGACTCTAAGTGCGCCTCTGCTTCAAGCTGTGGGAGCAGCCAGGCCCGGACCTTCTCTCTTGCCCATCAGCAGGACCGTCATTGCATGCTCTTTCTCACGCTTTTAAAAGTGACGGCCCTGCAGACAAACACCACTGTGGGGGCTGTCAATAGTGACGGACTGGTGTTCCAGGGGGGGGCAAGTGCCCCCCCTTGCCCTCCCCTGCGGACGCCCATGGCTGGGGGCTGATTTCGTTGATAAGGACCTGCGTGTGCAAAACGAAATTCGTTTTGCATTGTTGATTTCGAAGCACACCCAGGTCTCCATCTACGAATTTAGCCCCCACTGCAGTGACATCAGCCCCCAGCTCTGCAGAATGCTAAAATGCCCGGTAGCCAGTCCGGCCCTGCGCCCAGTGCGGCCGTACTGGTTCCACCACCCTAAATCTGGCACTGCTCACTGTTCCCTCCAGTATCTCAGACTCTATGCTACGATACCTTGGTAGAAACAGATACGCAGCGCCACAACCTCCTCATTGGCTCCGGATGCACTCTATTTGACAGATGAAATGTGGATCCGCTACCTTTAAGCCTGGTGGAGAGGATTGTTCTGCTTCAAACTTTATATACCAAGAGATATACAAACATTCTGAAGATTTGTCAAATTTCTTAATGATTCATGAAGGGAGACGGCCGTGGGCAGCAGGTATTGGCCCATAGCGGAGGGGTGGGAACAGGCCTGACCTCTGACCAGGCCTTGAGCCAATCGCCGCTACACGCGGTCATAGACCGTGCACACTAGGGCATGACTCTCCACAAAAGATTGAGTGCACTTACATATTGCATGTCGTATATGCAGGGGCGGCTGGTGACATATGAAAGTGGTGAGGCGTAAACTAATTTGCATATTGCACCGCAGCGAGCGAGCGCAGCGAGCGAGCCCGAACCACCTTGCATCCATCCATACATCATTCATGCATCCACCCACCCACCCATCCTGGATCCATACATCATTCATTCATGCATCCACCCATCCATCCATCATGCATCCACCCATCATGCATGCATCCATCCATACATCATTCATGCATCCACCCATCCATCCACCCATCCTGCATCCATACATCATTCATTCATGCATCCACCCATCCATCCACCCATCCATCCATCTACCCACCCATCCAACCTGCATCCATCATTTATGCATCCATCCACCCATCATGCATGCATCCATCCATCCATCCACCCACCCACCCATCCAACCTGCATCCATCATTCATGCATCCATCCACCCATCATGCATGCATCCATCCATGCACCCACTCTCCCGGTTCAATTTCCTTTGCTGCGGCTCTTAGAAACTGGCCAATCACGTTTAAGCTGGGTCCCCCAACTCCACCATCTAATATATTCACATTCATTTTACCCTTACTGTAAAAATCCGTGGTCTCTTTGGAGGAAAACTGACCTGACAGGAGTCTGCGAGAAACTGGCTATAAGTTTGTGATTTACATCCCCACTGAACTTTTTTCACACTGTCTACGGTTGATTAATAGCCACATTGCACACATCCGTACAGGGTGCACTCTTTACTTAAGACTGCACGCTTTTCTTCTTTCAGCACTGCAGTGCTGTCGGGCATCTTAAACAAATAAAACACCTCAAAACACTTTTTTCCTCCTTACTTGCGTGTGGTCACTCTTTTGCAAGGCTCGTGTCAACAGGCTGCCATGTCCACACTAATTGTTTCCATATTTCAGACAATCCTGGCGCTGCAGGGGCACAGGTTACTCTACGCCCAGAGCACGCCCATTAGGAGACCGAAGGGCTCCTAATGGGCATGCGCAAAAAAGCACGAACACAAGTGCGCATGCATTGGCACGGGTAAAAAATTCACCCTCCGTCCCCACGCATGCGCACTCGTGTTGCTGCCTGCCTGGTGACAATCATGTCAATCAACATGACGCCTCCCGACGTCATGCTGACTGGCATGCATTGTCAGTTCTCCCTCGGTGTCTCCTGCGGGCGGCTGCGGGCGGGGGGGCTACACCCCCACGCCCCTATGGACGCACCGCGCCTGCGTATATGATCAATACACCCCCAATAGGTTCCGGTTATGGTTGGCTTTGTTGTTAAAAAAAACTTCACTATTCATCTAGAAAGTACATTAATGGTTTCAAATTTAAACCAGAAAAACACTGAAACTCCTAAGTTATGAGTAGGAGCACAATCTATAACTCGCACTACAGCAATGCAAACCATAACACACCATATTCAATGCTTATGAGCTCTCAATATTTATACCAACACATGCTTAAACCAATAAATAATACTACATTGATAGAAATTCCGTTCTATATGATAAGTGTAATGTCATATGCAATTTAATATATAAACTTATTTATACCATTTATAAATGTATCTGTTGCATTAAGGGTAACGACCTAAGCATTGCAGTTGGTAGGCGAGTTTAACAATTTCTAAACCTGTCTAATCCCAACCAGATGTGGGTCAAGGTTTGGCAGGAATATTCATTTGTGTGAAGAAAACTGCAAGAAATTCCTATGGTTTGAAGAAAAAGTGCTGAGTCTGATTAACATCATGTGCAACGTATTCCCTTACACCCCATTCAAATCAAGGGAGGTCTGGCTGGCACCAGAAGACACCTTATGTTGTACATAATTAGAAAGTTTGTAGTGTTTATACTTTTCATATAGCCAAGTGTTTGACATATACCATCAAGTACAGTGCACCATACACAGTGATTTGCCACAATTCAATAATCTGTGCTAATATTACATAATTAATTGATTGTGGAGACCAATTGCCCCAGGAAAATCAAAATACATTTTGGGGCAGATTTATCAATATTTCACTCAATGCAGCAAGACATCTTGCTGCGCTATGTGAAAAGGAAGTAGGAATGCACCATACCTAACATTATATGGCCCATTCCTGTCCTCCCCTTACACTGATGCACAATGTGCTACCTTGCGCCAACGCAGGCACCTTTGCTCGATGGCGAAAGGCTACTTTCGTTGCAGGCAGGATTGGTTTTGTGCAGGAAGGGACACCTTCCTGTACAAAAACAATCCTCTGAGGATTGTTCCTCTTCATATGTGTGCTGCATAATGGAGCGTATGGTGAATGAGGACAACATGAGGATAAATAAAGATACTTCACCTCATTACTCCTCCCCTGGAAAGGGGTGCATTTTGATGCATTCCCAGGTCTACCAGGAACACCCACGCTCCGCCCATGGAACACCTCCGCCCATGGAACACCTCCTTAGAGCAGAGTAAAGCACGGCAGCGACTTGGTGGCCTCGTGTGGCTTGGTAAATCCGACTTTAGTGCTGCGTTGCCCTTGCACTACCTTTAATGATGCAAGGGCAATGCAACACTCTGATAAATCTTACCATTTATATTTTCAGACTCCTGACATCTAATGATATACTTCCAAGATTAGCTTTCTTCGATTTATTATTGCCTCTATAGGAAATGCAAAATATTTAGCAAATCCCCCAGAAAAATATAAAAAGAAAAATCTCCACACTTTTGATTATATCTCGGGGTGCTATGAGATATAGAAGTGGCCGTTAAACCTATACCTCTGGTTGCAGCGCCACTCTCCTGCTCCTGCCTGTCTCCACACTGACTGGGACTACTCTTGAGTCTCCTCAACCACCAGTTCAAGTCCGCTGCCTACAGGACGGCCAGCTTAGGCTACCGATCCGCATATTTATGGTCATATCTTTCTTTATTTCGCTCCCAGTTCAGTGGGTGTTAGTTTTAGTAACTGTATGAGCTACTGTATGAGCTTGGGAGCTGTGTTTTTGCTCAGTGGGTGTTAGCTTTGGTAACTGCATTAGCTTTGGTGACTGTATTTTTACTCAGTGGGGTAATTTACCCTTCCCGGGGTTTGGCTGTGCTGTCCTTGCTTGCTCCCCAACTCGTTCCCGATGTTTTTCTCCCAACCCCATCTCTGTTCCTGCTTCCTCTCTGACAACCCCTCTCACCTTTAAGACCACGCAAGCAAACACAGCAGAGGAATCGCTATAATCTTCAAGGAAACCATCCGATGTACCCTCACCAATGATGACCCTACACCCCTCATGGAACACCTCAACTTCAGACTACAAATCAATGCCAAGACCACGATAATAGGCACCCTAGCTTACATACCACTGGTACCCCGACCTGCCTTCTGCAACACCATCTCGATGACCCTGATGACACCAACACCGCTTCCCTCCTGGAGAACCCCGATAACATCAGCCTCACCCAACTAGTCACTGAACCAACACACTAAGCCGGACACACACTAGATGCTATGTTCACGTCCAGCAACAGACCCAAATTCACTCCGTCACCAAACTCACCTGGACGACCATGCCATTGTCCATTTTACCATCTTTGGCAGAGCTCAGCATACTACATCCAAGCACCACAGCACCACCCACCGCAGCTGGGTCAAAGTTACTGGGTCTCAATGGACCCAGGTCCTCAGCACCACACAAACCAAAGCCTCAGTAGATCTCCACCAGACTGTCAATAACTTTACCGCCTGGAACAACAAATGCGCCAACAGAGTTGCCCTGTTTAAACCAGAAAAAAACAACAATGCCTCAAAACAAGCCAGCTGGTAAACCCCAGAACTCAGAATTACCAAGCTCAACTGCTACCGACTCAAGATGCGATGGCACATCTCCAAGGACCCCTCCGCCAGAACCGCCCACAAAGCAGCCCTCAGCGACTACCACATGTGCATCAAGGAAGCCAAGAGAGCATACATCACCACCTGCATTGACACTGCAGCCAACCACTCAAAGGAACTATTCAAAATGGTCAAAGAATTTTCCAACCCCTCAGCCACAGAGAACACCTCACCCCTAACAAGAACTTTGTGACACCCTCTCAGACTACTTGCACAACAAGACAGCCACTATCTAAAACAACTTTGATCCCCAACCCAACACCCCCAGCCTCGACAAGCTCAAGCATCCAACAAACATCTGCCGAACAATAAGCACCTGCTCTCCACTCACCGCACAGACCACCTCAACCATCATGTCGTCCATTCACTCTTGGGCCCCCACTGAGGCCTGACCCCTTCATCTCTTCAACCTCAGAGACAACCCAATCAACACGGAGCACACCAGCCTCCTCTCCACCTACATCTCTACAGCAACCTTTCTAGACAGATGGAAACACACAGAGGTCAGCGCCTCCTAAAGAAGTCGTTGGCCAACTCCAGTAACCTGAAAAAGTACCGGCCCATCTCTCTGTCTGAATTTCGCCAATTAAGTAGTCACAAAGTGAAAGGTACCATATTGGAGACAATCCAACTCCACTCATTGGGTTATGTAAGCTGCATGTCAGTCAAGTTCTTATTATTTCCTTATAAGTAGGACCATGTTAAGTCCCTGTGTTATGGTTGTCCGCATCTTGTTGCAGTCACTTTGTGACTACTTATTTCACGAAATTCGGACTTTGGAGATATTATGACCTGTGTAGACTAAACTAGTCAAGAACGGTATCAAGAAATACTTGGGACAATAGTATATCTTTTTGTACATGCTACACGTTACGCATGCGACCTGCTATTTTACACAGAAGATAGCAAATAACAGACTTTCAGAAGCCTTGAAAAAGTCACATCTGTGACGACACATGTGTCGGCTGTTATCTTTTCCTCAATTGAACTGGAGAATCTGATTCCTTTAAGAAAGTTTGAAATGATGAATGTACTATATTAACAATCCTGAAATGAATGTACCATGTTCTAAAGTGACTGTTAGGAAAATGAACAACATAAATGAACTCCTGTGAAAAGAAATTAAAAGGATTTTTTGTAGAGTGCTGGGTATATTTCTCATAAATACTTCCACATGGGACCACAGCTGGAGGCCAGCAGAACTCGGACCAATATTCACACCGACAGACCAAGCACACAACCGTGGCATCATCCTTGACAGCTAACTGACCATAATAAAAAACAAGTTACCACAGTTGCATCCTCTTGTTTCTATACCGCTGCATGCTCCACAGAATCTTCAAGTGGATCCCCATCAACTCCAGGAAGACCGTCACGTAGGCCCTCGTCACCAACTGTCTCGACTACAGCAATGCGCTCTACGCAGGACTCTCCATCCAATTCCCCAAAAGAACCCAGGCTATACAGAACACAGCACCCAGACTCATCCTGGGCTTCCCCAAATGGACCCATATCCCCCTCCTACTTCAGAAACCTCTACTGGCTCCACATCCAGAAGAGATGCAAGTTCAAAATCCTCATGCTTGCTTTCAAAGCTCTACACAACCAAGGACCATCCTACATCAACCATTGACTGAACTTCCAACTGCCTGCAAGACACCTGAGCTCCGCCTCACTCTCCCTCGCTCGCTCACCCCCACTCATTCATTGCCACTCCTTCTCCTACTTTGCTACCAAGTCCTGGATCAACCTACCCCTCCACCTCAGAACAGCATCCTCCCTGGCAGACTTTAGAAAGAAGTTCAAGACCTAGCTCTTCGACAGAGACACAGCACTCTCAGTGCCTAGATACCCCTAGGGGTGACAGTGCTGTTCTTTACAAATGCAGACTGATTGATTGATACGTAGGCTTGAATGTGCTTACAAAATACATAGCTTGTGCGGTTGCAGTAAAACACAAAGAGTGGAAAGATGTAACACTTCTTTCTTGAAGTAAGCTCTGGTATAGCGTTGCACAAATACTATGGCAGTAAAAAGGTTAAATAAACCCCAGTACCAGTGAGTCTGCTAGTGCCCCCTTCCCATCCACCCTCAGTTTATTCAGGCTTTGACACTGAGCAAAGTCAAGTGAAGTGGGCAGGCATCAAAAGACATAGCCAGTAAATGTGCCATGTGCAGTCTGCAGCAGCTGGATGAGTTCTTGTCTCAAACATCCAGCATTGACACTGCCGTGCCAATGATAACTACCTCGCTACTGCTGCCCTTCCTCCTTGTGACCGATCAAAAGTATTGATCATATGTGGTATGGTCTTGGTGGTATTCACATTGTAAGTCTGGAGGATGCGCCTTCACTTGGCCTCCTGCAAATTAAAAAGATTTGAAGTTTTTTTTTCTTTAAATTGTGAGTGAATTTTGAGACAACAGTGTGCTTGTATCAATTGATGGGATACCATCATTCCATCAGGGCTGTGAAGGGAATGAGTAGGACACTGCATAATGAACCTTACCAGTAACCAATTAGGACATGAGGTTTGATGCCTAAATAATGATGGCTTTTTTTTCCTAAAGAAGCTTTGGATATCATGCCCAGGCACAGGCACTTAGCATTCAGCAATTTTTAGTATATATGATTGGCGAACCTGAATCTATTGTAATCGCGTTAATTTGATGCATAGCCGTCAGAGCGTCATTGGCCTAACCAAAGTGTGAAAGATGGCATTGGTTTGTGCCATGGTGTAAGAGAACGAGATAGTGAGGAAACTACCTCGGAGAACAGTTTTGTGAGGTGAGTTATTGAGTTCCT
The DNA here is from genome assembly GCF_964261635.1 of Lissotriton helveticus. NCBI lineage: Eukaryota > Metazoa > Chordata > Amphibia > Caudata > Salamandridae > Lissotriton > Lissotriton helveticus. Next base: position 1,001,184,451 of record NC_136061.1, read on the forward strand.
CAATGGAAGCAAATTTAATGTTCTATGGTTACTTTGATAACACAAACTAACAAGAAATATAAAGAATACTTTAATTATTTTTTTAGTTTGCCTACTACCACCTTTGTTTATTTAGCCGTGTCCTACTCTTGTATTATTTCCCTTTATCTCTTTCCTTTTAACTTATTGCTCTGATTGGTATCCTCTTCATTATTTACTTTAGTTCGACCCCTCTTTAATTATTTAATTTAATTTTCCCATTTTTAACTTTACTAAGTTACCTACTGATCCGAAAGTCAGTGGTATTCTCTAAACATATGTGTGAAATGTGCGTTCTTGTAATGATACGGTGTTAATGCTAGACTGATTATCTGTTAATCCTACGAACGGAAATAGCTGCTTGTAATTGAGTAGTGTCAAGTAAGAGTTGAACAGGATATTATCATTGCTAATCACACATCCTCGGGCGAGCAGCTTAGGCACTACACTAGGTGATTAACAATGAACAACAGCGGGTCTGAGAGTATCAGATAAATATAACGATGTGCTTTTGGAGGCAACGTACATCCATACAGCGATTTTAACGAAGTGTTCTATCGAACACATCTCACCCTTTCTCGATCTTAATCTGTTTGTGTCTCCTGACTTCTGTTCGTTCTATCTACGTCTCCTAACGTGATAAACCGATTTGCACTTTCACACTTTTTAGATTTATTTTTCCTGTGAACATGTAATGTGAAGCCAGTAGTGTCTCATCCATAGGTAATTCACATAAGGCCAAAATCTTTGCGCGCCATACTTCACTGATATTAAAAAGAAAACACAAACTAATCAATTGGTGAAAGACAATTCTATGTCGCTACAGCACAAAGTTTGAACTGAAGGGGCTGTAGCAAAGTCCATGTTTTAGAATCTGGAATTTGCACCTGTTCCCACTAAGCACCTATTAACCCAGACATGTGGTTGGAGGGTGCATTGGGAAATGCACGGTTCAACTCACAAAGTGTCAGGAAGTGTTAAAATGATATTGGAAAGGGATATTTCAATGTAATCCCAGTCACACCTCTGATGTACGGGAACATTTTTCAGACACTCATTGGAAATGGAAAGTAATGGAAACGGCAGAGGACAGGACAGTGGAAACTAGAGTTCCACAAAACACTAGACCGCCTGCCACATATGCAGTTTGGTCTGCTCGTCAGCTGTTGTCAACTTTATGTTCTCCGCCTTTGTCCCTTATTCTTTCTGATTGGTGGTCTGGCCATCTCCTGCTGCCGGGGCAGCAGCTCGTCTTGGCATTCTGGGGCTTTAGTTTGGATTCCTGCTCAGTCTGGAGATATTCACGGTGTTTCCCCTCCAAGTGACTGGTTAGTAACTTTTTTAATGAACAACTATGTGCTATAATGTTTTGAAGTACCCATGGATGTTTTGATGATTCTTTCTCCAGTGTAGCCTGTTGTTTAGACCTGATCTCACGATGGCCGCCCTCCCACTTCCTCTGGGCTATAGAGAATCATGGGGGCAGACTGAATTATTTAACTCTCAAGGACTCGTCCCCCTTGCCGGATTTCAGGTTGGCCACCTCAGTGAGACCCTCCGTGATACTCTTTCCTCCTCAGGTCTATAATCATTGGCCTTTGACCAGCCCTCACTCGACCCTACTCTCGCTCACCCACCAGGACCTTTACTCTCAGAACTTTCCATTGACAACTGAGACCTAGCCATTTTGACTGATGCCCGGTGGAGCTACCTCGCAAGCTAAAGGGGAGATGGGTTATGGATTCCCTCCTTGACCATCACCTACCCAGCTGGTCTTTGGGCAAACCCTCCTGCGTCTCTCCTGACCTTATCTCCCTCCTCTCCCTACCCCCTACCCCTCTCCACTCTACTCTTCTCCACTTTCCTGCTACTGACCTTTGCCCCCACCTGTCCTGGCCCTTAGTCCCCACCGTTTATCTGTAAATTTTCCCTCGTCAATTGAGATCTAACTATTTTGTCTGATGCCCGATGGAGCTACCTGGTTTAGCTATGGGGGAGACAGGCCGGGGATTCCCTCCTTGGACGTCACCTACCCAGTCGGTCCTTAGACAGACTTCCTTTTGTCTCTTCTGTCGTCTCTTCCCGCTACCTCCCTCTATTCATGGCTCTCCTTCTCTCCTCTCTCAATGTATTGCTTATTGTTTGACATAATGTGTAATTGTTATAATTTTCTGTTACAGTGTGGAACCTAATGTAAAGCGCTCTGATACCTTCGGGTCTAGCCAGCACTATATAAAGCTCTTTAAATAAATAAGTAAAACATAAATAGATACTGTGAATTACAGCCCCTGTAGGGTGCCAAATCATCACTGAGGACAACTCCGGTCCATTGATTCGCTCATGACCCCTTCCTACTAACCCTTTGGCTATTTTACACCAATTCGATTTGTGGGGTTGTAGTGAACCTCTTTCTCCTACATAGACATTTATGGACATTAGAGGCTCTCAGTGGGTCCGCCTCCCCGAACCTGACAGCCAGTGGAACATATACACACACTGAAAGGTACTAAACACCAAGCAATGACCAAACACAAAATTAGAAACCAATAAAAAGCAGTACAGTTATGCATATACTATCCCAACTGTGATGAAATAAGGAATGTCTACTATGGGAAATCCATCTGCGGGATCACTAACTTCTCAAATTTGAAGATGAACACACAAGCCCAATTTTGTTGGAAGAAAGCCTAGAGGTAGTTGAAAGGGAGCAAAACACTTGTCAGCTTGTGACAGATCCAGACTAAGAAACACCCAGGAAAATAAGTGCCACAAACAGTGATACCTGTTAAAAGGTAGCGCATTGACAACATGTGTAAATCCTACCGGTTATGCTAATGAAGCTTGTAATGGAGGTGTGGGGGATATTCTGAAATGTATAAGTGAAAATCATGCATGACTAAATATTTTTGGGGCGTAATTTAATATCCGCCCTCAGTTTCCCTCAGTAATAATAGAGCCTACATCTGCTGCCTAGTTCTTCTTTAATCCTTCAAGGAAGCTCTTGATCTGTCCAATAGTGTCCGTTAATCACTACTTACCCCACCCTTCACAGCGTGCACAGCATCTCTAAAGGATCATATTTGTTTGGATTCATGGTCGCCCACCTGCCAAGCCACACATTTATGGAGTAGAAAGTGTTCACCGGGCATATCCCCGTTTTGCGCAAGATCCCAGAAACATGTAGGATTTCCTGAGTTCATATAAATTGCCCACCATAAGCATACCTTTGTCCGAACACCTCGTCAAAAGCCTGGTTCCCTTTTCTTCATGGGTGGGCAAGCTCTTCAATGGAAAGTGAAGTACATAAGCTATTTTTATTCTAGTTTTTTTCAAACTATGATCCCTGCACCTTATCGCCACTCTGACTAAGTGGGGGAGAGTTCCCCATTGATCTTGTCCTTCACCAACAGATCACAGACATGAGCTTGTGACATTACTTCTGGCTGAGTGTATGCCTTGAAAAACAACTTGGACAGACCAGTCTAGCAGGTTGTCTAGCACTGTAGTGCCTGGCACCACAGTGCTGGACAACCTGCTAGTCTGGTCTGTCCAAGATGTTTTTCAGTACTTACCAGGGACAATGATGGCCCTTTCACGGTCCTAGCTCTCTTATGTGTTTTTCGTATGAGTTTATGCCTTGCCATTCTGTTCGGAGATGAGCCATCTTGCTATTCACTGTGTTTGGGTTGCTAGATAATAACGTTCAAAATCAGGTGCATCAAGGTCCCCACCCTATTGGCAGTTGTGGGGTCTACAAAGACATGCTGCTTCTCCCCAAGTTCCAGATAAGATCATGTAAAATGCTGTTCAGTTCATCAAACAGGCAGTTAAGGAGGATTACTGGTAAACATACAAAATGACACAGCAGGTGTGAAAGCATCACCATTTCTGAAGTGCATTTGATGATCTCAAAATCTGCATGATTAATCTTCACTGTGAAGTAGCTGAGGTGGGGAACATGGTGGCCAGGCAGAAGTGGCTGACCGCGAGCTCCTGACCCCAGGCAGTCACAAATAGACTCACCTGCATTGTGTACAAGGAAATCTTATGAGGAGATGCTGGGGGCTGCCAGATGTATGCTCCTACTGATTGAGGGTCAGCAAGGGTCTTTTTATGGACCACTTTAGGGCCCGAACATTAATGCGGCTCTGCACTTTCAGCTGCACTGGGCTCAGGCAGCTCAGGGCTTGAGTCGAGGACGCCTCGCATTCCGCTGGAGCCAGATAGGGAGAGTCGGCACAGGCTCTGTGCTGTTAATGCTATTGGCGGTGTTGGCTGACAGAGTGCAGGATCCTCCATCAATGAGAGGAGAACACTGGCAGCAAAAAGAGTAAAGAGCGCAACCTCACCACAGAGGGGCCAGTGCATTGTGGAAATTTGTTTTGGTCATGAGAACTGAACATAAAGAAGGGCAGTAGGGACCTGGGGGACCAGGGACAAATATTGGAAGTACATGGGCAACACAGAGATATCACAAAATATTGTAAGACCAGTGGAAACTCAACATAAGGACGTGGGCCTGATAAATACCATACAGAAGACATAGAGACAGTAAAGCTCCACCATAAATGACATGCCAGTAAAGGGGCAATTACTTGGGCAGTCACTGGCGGAAAAGCCCGCAAAATTACAAGTTGAGTATCAAATAAACCCCATCCTGCAGGTCTTACCTCAGGGTCAAGTCAAACGAGGATACCCACTCCTCAAGCTAGGTGAAGAGAAGACTCACTGAGCAGAAGGAAGCAGGCGCTAGAAGTGGTAGCGACTATGAAAAAGAGATGGATAAAACCAGTAAAAGTAGTACTGAGAAAGAGAAGGAACTCTGGGCTAGGAATGAGCAAGGGCTGAGGACATCAGCGAACTCTTGAAAGTTTGAAAGGGAATTCTTGTGAAACATTTATGTAAATAGCACATAAAACCAGCAGACGATTCAGGAGATGATTGTCATGCTATCAACAGACATTAAGGAATGCTTCTCCATCTCAGAAACCAACCCGAGGGAAATTAAAGTAGCCTGCACAAACTTGGAAGGGAAAATTAATGGTTTAGCTCAACATACAGAGGTATTGGAGAGGGCAGGACACAAATTTAGCATGGAAGCAAACGCCAACACAACAGAGATCTAAGGACTGAAAGAGAAAAGAAACTACCTCACTGACAAAGTTGAGAGGTTAGAAAATAGTGCAAGAAGGAATAATATCAAAAATCTGAAAATTGCTGAAGGGGCAGAGGAGAGTGACCTGAAGGTATTTGTGGTAAATCTTTTGATAGAGGTGTTCCCACAGACAACCGCAGTGGTTGACTTGAGGTTTGAAATACAGAGAGTATATAGAGACCCTTTCAGACTAAACCGTGGGCCAAGAAAACCATGCAAAATCCTTGTCCATTTCTTATCATTTGCGGTGAAAAAGCGGACTCTAACATCTGCCATAAGGGAGAAAACCTTAATGTTCAAGGTACCCCATCTACCTTTAGATCAGATCTCTCTCATTCCACTTTAGACAGGTAGTGAGAGTTTGGTAAGCAGATGGGAGAGTTAAAGAAACTTGTAGCAAAAGTCCAACTTAAGTTCCTAGCACTGTTGAAGGTCATTAGGAATAATAAAATGCACAGCTTAACTGATCCGGAGCGAGACAATAGCCACCTCGTGGTGGGGGGTTGAAATGGAGGTATTCCTTATGCCAAGAAACTTGGAAGCTAAGGATCGGGCATGAGAGGATTTTAAGGGGGGGCTGCACAGGGTGGGGAGCACAGGGAAAAGATATTAAAATTCCTCATTTAAAGCTTGAACAGGATGTCAGATACCCAAGACTGGTTTTAAGTCTAGGTGGTCAGGATGGGAATAGGTGAAGAAATAGGGAGGGGCAACAATAGCTAGATGATGTGTTGGAATGGGAATGGTTGTAGGATCAAAAGGAAATACCGACAGATCTTGAGCTACTTAAGGGACAAATCACGCCAATAATGTTGCTTCAAGAAACCCATTTACTAAGAGCAGAATGTAGAGAGTTGAGACAAAGCTGGGTTGAGCTGGTGATTGCAACAGACCACACACTTTGTGTTCAGAGGGAAGCAATTGTGATTAGGATTAAGGCAGTGAGAAGTAAGACTGAAGATAGGGGTTGATTTTCGAGATTAAGGCGCAGAAAGACAGGTTTACTATAGTCAACTACTATGGGCCCAATATTGATGATGAAATATCCATAATACAACTCTTTTCAGCCTTGTTAGATCTTCAATCTCCTATATTCATAGAGGGGGATTTTAATATCATTTCAAGCAATGATCTAGACAGGTCATCGGCGCAATCTCAGGTTAATTCCAGAGAACGCAAGCCTATCTCCTTTCCATGATGGAAGATTTGAACCTAAGAAATTCATCTCTCTGACCATGCACTATATTTAGGCACATTGCTCTGTCAATTCAAAAGAAATGAACAAGATGGACACTGGACAGGAAGCTCCTCCTCCATTTGGAAAAGGTACTGGAGATTCAGTTTAGAACAGGCAAGTCCTCTGAATGTAATAAGGGAACGGCAAAGATTGAAGTTGTGTGGAAGGCATATGAAGTCTATCTAAGGAGAATATAGCAAAGTTTATTGGTGTCCAAAATAAAAGATAGACAAATGAGAAGACCCAGTTAAAGCAAGAGTTGGCTAAGCTGGAAGGGGGGTTGAAAACAGCAGTAATGTAGGAAAAGAATAGAAAGAAAGTGGAACAAGAGTTATATGAGCGTCAAGCAGTGTTTAGGGCAAGAATAGAAAGCAAGGAAAACCAGCAATGGGAAGTTAGTAGAATGATAAGCTCTGACTATGGAGAGAGGTGTGGGAAGCTGTTGGCATGGATGGCTAAAAAGAACTGGAGCAGGAATTACATCAAAGGAGTACAAGGTGAGGGATCACGAACACTACTAGGGGATAATTAAGAGATTGAAGGGGTCATTTATGAATTTTTTCAAAAGTTATGTTCAGAAGCTACCACTTTAAATTCCGTTCAAGTGAAGGATTAGCTAAAAGCTAAAGAACTACTCTCCTTGTCTCCGTTCAGCGGACTTTCCTAAATTAGGAAATCAGGGCCATATGTATCAAGCCTTTTTCCCGTTCGCAAACGGGCCGATTCTCAGAATCTACCTGTTTGCGAATGGGAAAAAGCCTTTTGGGATGTATCATCCCAAAAGGCCATCGCAAAATAGAGAATCGCAAAATTAGCGATTCTCTATTTTGCGAATGCAATTAAGGAATTGGAAATTGCGATCCCTTAAATGCAATTCTGGTATCACCAGAAATTTTCTATTTCACCTTAAGGAATCGCAAATTACCACTAACTTCAAGTTGGTAGTAATTTGCGATTTTCTAGAAAAAAAAGTTTTTTGCTTTTTTCAAAGTGCCATTCAGCGCACATACCTGCCCTTAGGGCAGGTATGTGCGCAAAATGTGCAAACATGCATATTTCAGGGGTACAACAGGGTGACCCTTTGGCACCTTTGCAACGTGGAAATTGCATTCTCAATTTGCGATTCTCTAATTGGTAATCGCAAATTGAGAATGTCTTCCCATCCATTCCTATGGGCCTCCTAGCCCATAGGAATGAATGGGAAGGTATTCCTTATTTGCATCTCATCTCAATTTGCGATTCGCAAATAAGGAATATGGAGGATTCGCACATTTTTTAGCAAATCCTACATACATTGCATTTTGCGATTTGCTAAAAATCGCAATTTGAGAATCCAAAACTCTTTTTTGATACATATGGCCCTTAGTGTGTTGGAGGAGCTACCCGGAATTAAGACGTTAAAGACGGGGAAGGCAGTTGGCCCAGATTGGATCCCAAATAAAATCTACATAATTTTAGATTATATTATGATAATACCTTTCTGGCTAACTCTGTTCAATGTAATGCTGTTGGAAGGTTCCCCCCACTAACATCTTGGAATGAGGCGGTGTTGCGGTCCTTGTTGTTCTCCAGGTGGAAGTTGAGGTCCCCTAGGAGGATGTAGTCAGCGGAGGGGAGGGCGTGCGGGCTGATGAAGTCCGTGATGTCTTCGCTGAATTGTGTGCGTGGTCCCGGGGGTCTGTAGACGAGGGTGCCTCTGAGGGTCGTCTTTGGGTCGGTGTGAATCTGGAAGTGGAGGTGCTCGGCGGCGGCGAAGGTGTCGTTGGAGTCGGTGGTGATGCGGATGGTGTTCCTGTGGACGATGGCGATGCCTCCTCCGGTCTGGTTGACGCGGTCCCTCCTGATGATCTTGTACCCATCCGGGATGGCGATGGCGATGTCGGGGGCTGAGGAGACATTCATCCAGGTTTCCGTGAGGAAGGCGACGTCTGGTGATGTTGCGTCGAGGAGGTTCCAGAGTTCCACGGCGTGTCTGTGAACGGAGCGGGCGTTGAGCAGGATGCACTTGAGGTGGTTGCTGCTGGTGCTAGGCTTGGAGGGTGCGGTGCCGGTTCAGAGGCAGGTGAACTTGCAGGCCTTGCAGGTGAAGGGTCCGTGGAAGCGTCTCGGGGTGGCCCGGCAGCAGGCGGGGTTCCGGCCGGCATTGAGTGCGTTGAGGGCGGCGGCGTCGTAGGTCTGTCGGGTCGTCTTGCATCGGCTGGGGCCAGGGATCCTGGCACTGGGCGCGGTCCAGGCGCGGACAGGAGCAGACGGGCTTGCCTTTGGCGCGCCTTCGGCGCACATTCGGCGCGCCCGCTGCGTGTGAACGCTGTTGAAGTTCGTTTGAAAAATTATGAGTCCCCCACTGCTTTAAAAAAACATCTTGATGAACTGAACAAAACTCTGAATGACTTTGAGACTTCGTTCAAATTTAGCAAGTACGAGAAATTCAAAAAAGACCCTGGACGGTGGACAAAAGAAAAAATCTACCCATATATAAAAGATGATTATAGATCCAACAAAGACAATACTACAGATGATGATTCATCAGATTCAGGTTCAACTGGCTCGAACTCAAGTAGAGGAAAAAACCCTAGGTATCGGGGTACTCGCCAAAACTACAGCCGACCAAACTTCCAAGGAACAAGAGGATGGTTCAACCAACCGCCTCCTATGATGTATCCTCCTCACCAATTCGGTCCCCCACCATTCCAACATCCACAAGGACCATATCCCCCATGGGCCTACCAACAGGACGATTATAGCTATTACAATCAACAACCTTTTTTAGGGGCGCGCCAAGGTGGCAACAGGGGAAGGAACCGGAGGGGTACAACGGTACATTGGAACACAGAAGAGGAAGAACCAGTAAGAATGTCCACAAGAAGCATGACGGGGCGGCAAAGAATCGGAAATGAGCCTCATAGTAAATCTCACCGACTTCATTCTATCGGATGCACAGAGGGAAGTGCTGGAGAAAGGACTGGGCTATGTTCCTACAGTTAACATAGATACATTTCTTCTCTGCAAAGAAGTACAGGAATTTCTGAGACGGTTAAAAATTCAGATCTATTTCAAGGACAAGAAGCAAGAGGATGGCCAAAAAGATGACACCGGACTAAGACCTAAGTCCAATTTCACACCTATGGATAACACCCTCCCAGTTGAGGTTCTCACTTTCGAGAAAGCGGTCATGAAGGACCTAAGTGAACTGGACGCGAAGGAGAAGAGGGTGTTCTACAACATCACCACTGCAGAACGACTAGCACTCCAGGAACTGAGCAACAACACAGACCTCATAATAAAACCTGCAGATAAGGGCGGCGCAACGGTGATTCAAAGTAAACAACAATATGATGAGGAATGTGCAAGACTACTACAAGACCAGCGCAACTACGAAATACTGAGGACTGACCCCACTGAAAAAATCCAGGTGAAGATCAAGAGCATGGTGGAGGAAGCGTTGGCCCACAACTGGATAACCAAGAAGGAGGGTGACTTCCTGTGTCAGAAGAATCCCAGAATCCCGTACCTGTATACCCTACCAAAAATACACAAACGGCTGGATAATCCACCAGGACGGCCGATTGTGTCAGGTATCGGATCGGTTCTAGAGCCTGTCTCCAGATTTGCTGACGCATTCCTTCGCCCAATGGTACAAGGTACCTCTACATACCTTAGGGATACCAAGGATGTACTCAATCTCCTTGAAGATATTCCCTTTGATCCATCCTCCCAATTATTGATCAGCTGTGATGTGGAGAGTCTGTACACCAGCCTCCCACACAATGAGACTCTGAACATCATTGAGGACGTCCTATTTGAGGACGATTGGGAATACCAGACACCCAGAAATATCGTCATGGAGTGCTGCTCATTAGCACTAAAGGAAAAAAAATTTGAGCAGGATGGCACTCTCTATTTGCAAAAGCATGGGACCAGCATGGGGAGCACTTTTGCTCCCAGCATAGCTGGTCTCTATGTGCACAATTTGGAAACCACCAAGATACTGCATCCCAACAATCCATTTAGACACAATATAAGAACATGGAAGAGGTACATTGACGATATCCTCATCATCTGGGATGGCGATGAGAAAACCTCACAACAATTCCTAACATGGCTGAATTTGCAGGATGATTTCCTAAGATTCACGAGTACTGTCTCCAACAGTAATCTCGTATTCCTGGATCTCAATATCTTTCCTAAAGATGGAAGACTAATGACCACCACTCATTTTAAAAGTACTTCCAGGAATTGCCTGTTGTTATACAAAAGTTTTCACCCCAAACATTTACGAGACAATCTGCCCTATGGACAATTCCTCCGTCTCAGAAGGAATTGTACCGAAACAGTCAATTTTAAACACCAATAAGAGGATTTGAAAAGGAAACTAGAAGTCCGCCAATACCCTAAGAGGATTATCAACCAAGCATTTAAAAGGGCTCGGAACAACTGCAGGGAGAGCCTACTGGAAGAAAAAACACCAAAAGAGGTAGACAAGAGACCAATATGTATTACAACGTACAATACTTGTTCCAACCAGGTCTCTAAGATTGTCAATAAACATTGGAGGATTCTAAATAGTGGTGGACTACAGTTGCCCAAACCCATGTTTTCACATAGAAGAGGAAGGAGTATCCACGACATCCTGGTACACACCAGACCGAAAACACTGAACAACAAATCTAGTAATGACCCAAACTTTGTCCAAGGCCACCACCCATGTGGCAATTGTAGAGTGTGTTGCCTAACTGAGAAGAGTAAGAAACTGTCCTTCAGAAATGGAACCAGCTGGGAGCAGAGACGCTTCACGACATGCAACAGCAACAACGTTGTGTACCTTATCACGTGCCCCTGCCAGCGTTTTTCCTTTTTCCTTTTCAGTACTCCGCAGACCATAAATCCCTAAGACGCAAGCTCATGGGGCATGCAACTATAAAATAAAATGTATGTATTAACGTGGACATCTATGCGACGAATACATGTTTTTTATTTCTATTCCGTTTACGTAAAAACAAGCTATTTGACCAACGTAAGGGCTCATTTTAAACACAGATCAAGCTCCTACTGGAATTGTTTGAGGGGATTTAACACCAGTCCCTTCTGCTTCATACTAATCACAACGACCTAGGAACTGGTCGGTCGCAAGGTGTATGTGTGATGTATGTCGAGGTGTGGTTTTTATCAGTGTGAAAATTCTGAAGGGTGACTCAACCCACTGACCGGAACCGTAGACTAGACATTACCGGTTCGTTATTGATAAATATACATATCGATTGCAAAATACCTAATGATACAAGAATACAATGTGACTCTTGGTATGAATGTGTTTTTGGGAATTACGGTTAACTATTTCTTCTGTCCCTTTTTGCCCATTTGTCTCCACAGGGACCACAAAAGGTCGCATTGTTGCTTTTTCATACCCCACCGGGCCCACTCAAGCCCCGGGGAATAAACCAGGCAACCGATTTTTGCTGCCAGGTTTTAGGACAATAGGCATACAATTTGTAGTAAAGAATTGAGTCTTTTTTCAGTAGGGACTAACAGAGGTCCTGAGGAGTAGGCAGAAGGGGTCTGCCTACGAAACATGTCATGTCGACCAAGTAGACAATACGTTTTGTTCTGCTCTTCTACCCCTTTTTAATTTTCCCAGCCAGCGAAACCATTAAATCAATTTTTTCGACTAGCCAGGGATTTTTTTACTATTTTTAATATTTCTTCACATTTTTCATGTATATAGGTCCCTACACCCCTATCACTTATCACTGTCCTTACACTACACATAGCCTATCGTCAATTTTTCAAAGTGCTCCCGCGTAGCTCGTAGGTTGCAGCACGCCCCGCCCCGTAGAGGGACGGGAAGACCCCGATGATGAAGCATGACACTATGGGATTCATAGTGTGTGAGGGGTATTTTAAAAGCACTTAGTGCTCTCCTTCTGCCAACTGCAGAGAGGGCCCTCCCCCCTTTATTCACAAGACAGTTGGTCTTCACAAAAACAAAAATACCTAAACAAAAAACAATCACTCCCAGCATTTTTTTATTAGCCACAGTGCCGTACCAAGACTCCAAGAGGCAATATGGAAACATGAAAAACATGAAAACACATTATACAAAGAGGCGTGTCTAAAATGCCTGCCTCGCTCCCAGCCTCTGGCATTAAAGTGTTTCATAACCCAAAGACAGACAACGGCCCATACGCGCACGCCAAGTATTCCCAATCGTTTCAGGACGTGAGAATTCATCAGGTAGGATAGTGAACCCAATGAGTATTTACTGAAAACTTCACCCTACAGAATGCTAATAAGCAGTGAATGATGACTAGCACAACGACCAGCTGCTACAAGCAGCAACAAAAAACTAGTACTGCCATGCATTACTTTTCAAAGAAAAGTTGTTGGAGGATTTAAATCGGAGGAGTTGCAAAGCGGTCTGTAGGAGCAAACTTCATTCTGTGTGCATCAAACTTGACCGGAGGTAGACTTAGTGGGCAGTGTGTGAGGGGAAGTACTAATGTATGGTAAAACAGGTACAAACACAATTTGTCTTTTTTAGTTCTAGTGCTGTTTCGCAGCAGAGAGCAAATCGTGCCCACTTCTACCCTGGCAGAGGCAAAGACTTCTAGATTTTAACAAAACGGGTGCAATTCCAATTTCCACACGATGTTGCCCATTTTTTAGACCATGGCTGCTAAACAGGTGCAAACAGATAGTCACGCCCCAAATCAAATGCACTTTATGCTGGGTTGCCCCCCAAATCTCAACCCCCGCAATGAAAAACCGTGTGAGCCTAAAATATTGACCCCGGAGTGGAACCCACTTCTTTTCAATGGCTGTTACCGATGGGCCTGTTATTAGCGCGTGTTGTTTTTGGGTGCCACTCCCTCCCTCAAACTCCAGCCCAAATTTGCTCTTTGTCGGTCTCAATAAAATAAACAGAGAGTAATCTAATCGAGCCCACTTCCCCGCTCCTTCCTGCGCTTCTTATTCTGATCATCTGCCCCGTGCATTAGAGCGTGACTCCATCAAGGGCCCTTCTGATAGGGCCGCTCCCCGGCTGTCACTAGTGCTCGGTGTGACATGATGCATGGCTTTCTACCGCTCTGCAAGTGCGCTGCTGGGCCTCGCTGGTGAAGAATGTGGATTTCACTGGTGAACACTGGCGCGTGCTCTGCTTAAGCATTTAAAAGGATGTGCAATGGAAGACAAACTGGCTGGAATGGCAAAAGAAAAATTAACTTCATGTTTGTTTTTCACGGACTGCTGTTTCTCCACAATCTTATTTCCTCACTAGCATTTTTATTTGTACTTGACTATTCAAAGATGTATGTAGCTTACTTAACATGCGGCCGACCTGCTAACTTAGGAACAGGGCCCAGGGAACCAGGTTCGTGGTCTGGCATAGCTGTGATCCCACATCCTGTGATTCTGGACAAATCTTGCGATCTGCCTGTGTCTAAAAACACACAGAAATATGCATCTGACCTTACGTAATGTTTATGGTGCTCGTGTAAAGAGCCCTAGTACTCTCGGCGCCAGTCGGGGGGGGGGGGGGGAGGGGGGGGGGGGGAGGGTGGTGACGGGTGGGGGGGTGTTCGCGCGGGGTGGGTGGCAGCCTGGCAGGGAATAAAATATAATATAAATGGAAAACTTACCTCTGCCGGTCCACGCCACCTCTACTGCTCTCCTTGGCGCCTTGTTCACAAACGGCCCTGGCAGCCCCTCTCAGCCAATCCAGCAGCGCCAGGTGTGGCTTAGGGACACTGGCTAATCTTCGCCCACAGCACGCCCATTAGGAGGCCGAGGGGCTCCTAATGGGCATGCGCAATCAAGGGAAAACACAAGTGCGCATGAGTGGGCACGGTGCGAAAATTCGCCCTCCGTCCCCACTCATGCACACTTGTGTTGCTGCTGCCTGCCCCTGGTGACAATCATGTCAGACGGGGGTGGGCGGTCCGACGTCATGCTGACTGACATGATTGTCAGTTCTCCCTCGGCCTCTTTGAACTTAAGTAAACTGATTCAGTTTACTTAAGTTCAAAGAAGCCGAGGGAGCTGCGGGCGGGGGGGCTACACCCCCTCGCCCCAATGGACGCACCGCGCCTGGGGAAGACTTGTAGAGTATACTAGTTGGGTTGCCAATACCACGTTGATGCTATCTTCTACCGCCCTCTTAAGTTTTCTAGGGAGTCTCCCTCTAAACCATGGTTTACCCCCTATCTGAAAGTTCTGAAACACAATTGCAAAAAACTTGAGCGAGCTTGGCGTCTTAGAGAATTCTGTCCTTTAGCCAAGCATGAACTGAGGTGCAAACAAAATATTTATTATGCAGCTATAGCCCAGGCGAAAAGGCAATACTATTCAACCCGGAAATCTTTGCCATAGTTCAGAGCTTTATGTCCCCTAGAGCCCAAGCAAGCACGTCCCCAGCTACAGATGCCTGGTGCGATATTTTGTCCAGTTGTTTTATGGATAAAATCCACTCTATTCAAGTGGCTTTTTCTTCTTCCCATAGTGTCATGGTTGATCCCTTGCTTCAGGTGTCATCGTCTGTTAAGCTGATTCATTCTTTTCAGGCCTTTTCTCCTGTGCCAAGCTCTCTCAGGCCTAAAATCAGGCTCACCCTCTGACCCTTGTCAGCAGCTGCTGCTGAATTCATCAATCCTGAAGTGAATTGTATCATTAACACGTCCCTCCTAGAGGCCCGTGTTCCAGAGGTTTGGAAGCAGGCCAACGTTCTCCCTCTCCTAAAAAAGCCGTCTCTTGATCCCCTTATTCTAGAGAATTACCGCCCCTTCTCCCTTTTGCCTATTTTGGCCAAAGCATGTGAAAAGGTGGTGACCAAACAACTTACAGAGTTCGTGGAAAATTCTGGCCTCCTGCACCCAGCTCAGTCAGGATTTAGGGCCTCCCATAGTACTGAGTCTGCTTTGGTTGAGGTGTCCGAAGACATTCGGGAGTGTCTGGAAACTGGCGGGAGGGCAGCACTGATTATGCTTGACCTGTCGGCGGCGTTCGATACGGTTCCACGCGCTCTGCTCCTTACGCGACTCACCGAGATTGGTGTATCTGGCACTGCTTGGGGTTATCTTAGGTCCTTCTTAGAAGGTCGGGCCAACAGGTCTGGCTTCCGCCATCCTCGTCTACTTCCCAGCCAGTGGCGACAGGTGTTCCTCACGGGTCTTCCCTTAGCCCCCTTCTTTTTATCATCTATGTTACTCCTCTGGTCTATTTGGCTGAGGGTTTGGGGGTTAGGGTCATTGCCTACGCTGATGACACCCAGCTCCTTTTTACATGGGGAAAAAATGCTGACTCTGTCTCTTCCTCTCAGCATTGCCTGTCTTCTGTTTTTAAATGGCTCTCTGCCGCTCAACTCAAGTGCAATGAAGAGAAGTGAGAGATTCTCCTCTATTGTAAATTCCCCTCCACCTTTAGAGAAATGCTCTGGCCACCTGAGTTGCCTTTACCGACATCTAGAAGGAACCCAGCTAAGACCCTGGGGGTGTGGTTCGATGAGAATCTCTCTTTTTCTACTCAGGTGAAGAAGCTGGCCGGCAATTGCTTCGGACTTCTTACTTAAAACCTTAGGGAAATTTCTCCTTCTTCTTTACAGGGCTAGGAAAGAAACAGTTATCCATGCACTTATCCTTTCACGGCTGGACTATGCCAACGCACTGCTCGTTGGCATCCCTGGTTACTTGTTGAATAAACTCCAGACCGTCCAAAATGCGGCTGCCAGGCTTCTTCTTGACATTCCTATCAGGAGAACCATAAGACAACACCTGCGCTCTCTACACTGGCTTATTGTGGCTGAAAGGGTTACGTTCAATTCCCTAATCATCGCCCCCTGTGCCCTCTACGGTCAGGGCCCTTCCTTTTTGCAGAAGCAGTTCTCCTTCCATACCCCTCCAAGACAACTGCGCTCCTCGAATCAACTTTAAGGCCGGGTTCCCCATTTTTTTGGTCACAGAATGGAGGGTTGTTCTTTGGCTCGGAAAGCTGCTTTTGCCTGGAATGCACTTCCTTTCGCGTTACGTAAACATCCAAGATTCTCTGATTTTTAAAAAACATCTGAAAACATATCTGTTTATCTAATGTTTACCCTGCTGATCCCTCTTGGTCCGCACTGGGACATTCTTTGGAGTAGCTGTGCACGTTATATAAAATAACATAACATAACATACACATAACATAACATAACATAACATAACAAAACATAACGTAACATAACATTACAAGGTTTTTACAGTATCCCTGCTAATCAACAGAGCACAGTAGTGGGCAGTGTGATACACCAGCATTAAAAAGGCTATTTACCTGGAAGACATTTAAGGGAATTAACACATAGTCTGTGTTGGAAATGGCCCTTTTGCAGGGTTATCCCCAAATGTTTTGCTTCTACCGCCTTTATTTTTCCTGACCCGTGGTTGTTGGCAATAGGACTCTGGGCACTTTACCACTGCTGATCAGTGCTAAAGTGCCTATGCTCTCTGTGTAAATTGTTATTGTGATTGGGTATCCATGATTGGCATATTTGTTTTACCAGGAAGTCCCTAGTAAAGTGCACTGAGAGTGCCAGGGCTGGTTATTCACATGCTACTAGTGGGCTTGCAGCACTAATTGTGCCACCCACAGGAGTAGCCCTAAAATGGTGTCTAAGGCCTGCCACCGCAGTGCCTGTGTGCAGTTGCTAACTGCCATGCTGACCTGGCCAGTGTCCCCACTGACCAGAGCTAACCCTTCTCTTTCTGTGCATATTGGACACCCCTATGGAATGCCCAAGGTACCCCCCTGGGCAGGGTGCAGTGTATGTGAAAGATAGAGCATGCCCTAGTGTGGGTGACATGCTCTGGTAGTGAATTACAGCCATTCTCATTTTTCACTATTGAAAGGCTATCTTGCCCATAGGCTATAATGGGGAATGCTGTGTATAATGTTTACCTGCATATCTTCCATAGGAGCAAAATAGAAAATTGAAGTCTGGTATCCCCGAACTCAGAATTTAATAACACATCTTTTAGGAAGGATGGTTTTTATATCCTGTGTTTGAAAGCGGCACTTTTAGAAAGTTGCTGCTTTCTTGTCTGACCTTTCTGTGTGACTTTGGCTGTTTGTGAATTGACTGTCTGGTTTTTGAGTGACAGGGCTGGGGGATTCCAGGAGACAGAATGACTCCGCCCAGTGGTGAATAGAGAGATCTGCATTTAGATGGGAAGGGAGTTGCACCTGGGACCTGAATAGGACTGTGCAAGCCCCCCACAGTGCTGACTCCACCCGCTGTGGTGCGTCTGATGTCTTTGCCCTGCACTGTGAAAGGAGAGAAGGAATCATGTCAACAAAGTTCTCCAGGGCTGTGCTTTCCCTCCTGTGGGGCGTCTGATGTTTCTGCTCCGCACTGTGACAGGAAAGAAGGAGTCATGTAAACAGAGTGCTCTAGAACTGGTTTGGACCAGGCTCAGAGCCCCCTTGCACAAAGGGAACAAAGACTATTTGGGGTATAAGTACAGGACCCCAGACCACTGAACTTTAGATCATCCTGGAATCAAGAAGGAACCTCTGCCAAGGAGAAAGCTGGAAGACTGAAGAGGAAGGACTGTCCTGCTGTGTACTTGTGGGCTGACCTACAGTTGGTTTGCTGCCACGGAGAGGGGAGGGACTTTGCTTTGTGCTGTGTCCCCTTGCTTGAAGAGATCTCCAAGGGCCTGAGTAGAGCTGGCTCCCTGTTAAGAAGACCCATGAACAAAAGGACGTCACCCCCAGCTTCCCCCTTGAACCCTACTGAGAGAGTTCTGTCCTTCCTAGAGTGAGCGGTCCAGTTGTGGTGCCTCTGGAAGTTGTACCTGTTGTTTGGGAAGCTGGACAAGGAGAAAATAAGAATATCTGCAAATTTTCACGCACCGCTCGCTTGTGGAGCGCATCCCCGACAGTGCGAGGAAATTCCTGCCGCCGCCAAAATCGAGATCGCCGCAGCGCCTGTTGCCACTGCAAGAACCGACGCATCCTTCAGTTGCGGAACACATCGCTCCAGTGTGGGAAGTTTACCATCGCTGCGAATATCGTCGCAGAGCCTGTCGTTTCTGGGTGAGATCGCCACACCGCTTGCTTGCGGACTGCATCACGTCGCTGCGAGTGTCGTCGCAGAGCCATCGCATGGAGGGTCCGCGAGAAGAGAAGATCAATGCTGCGCATCGCCGCCGCACCTGAGATCGTCGCCGTCCTGAAGATCCTCGCTTCGTACCTTTGCGAGAAGATTCCTACAAAACCTGCGCACCGGAATCCATACAAGGTATCGCCTCCCTCTCCATACAGACCGGATTCATCTCAACACGCCCGCTGCGTCCAGTGGGGCTGTCGCATCGCCTCCCCAGGGTCTCAGGAGTCACGCATTGCTTGTTTTTCAACGCTGCAGCTTACGCTTTGGAACTTTTGTCGCATCTAAAGGTACTTTTGGCTAAACGTGACACAACTCTGAATTCTTTTAACGCGAACCCTAGAACTCTTTTAAAATCATATTCTTGAACTGTGTATGTTGGATTGTTGTCATTTTGGTCTTGGGAAGTTTAGATAAAGATATTTTATTTTTCTAAACTGGTGTGGAGTCCATTTGTGGTGTTTTCACTGTGTTACTGTGAGTGTTGGTACAAATACTTTACACATTGCCTTTGATAAGCCTGTCTGCTCGTGCCAAGCTACCAAGGGGGTGAGCAGGGGTTATCTAAAGAGTGTATCCCCCTTACCCTGACTAGAAGCAAGGAAAAATGTCTATAGAGAGGCAATAAGGAATTATAAGGCTGAAATTAAAATCGCTCAATCCTCATTCTACAAGGAGAAGATTAGTGCAGCTGCGAACTCACCCAAAGAAATCTTTCACTACTATACCACATAAAGCCCCCACTACTATACCACATAAAGCCCCCAACCCAGACGATGTACAAGTTCGTTGTGATAACCTGGCAAAATATTTCTATCAAAAAATTCACTTATTATCCCAATCCTTTCCTCCCCACAAGAGTGAGTCGGCAGCCTCTAGCAGCAAGAGTTCCTTCTCCAAACCACAGTGTTCACTAGCCAAGTTTTCACTGTTAGACGAGGTGATGTTGAACACACCTATCCCTAGGGTAACCTCCGGCTCACCTATGGACCCGGCTCCTCCGCAACATCTTACTCTAGTTATGGAAGCCATCTTCTGCCCAGTAATTCTGAAGACCCTAAATGCCTCTATCACCACAGGAAAGGTACCCTCAGCCTGGAAATGTGCCCAGATCAGAAAACTTTTGAAATAAACAAACCTAGATACTTCCAACCTGGCCAATTACTCTCCCATTTCTCTTCTTCCTTGGTTGAGTAAGCTGACTGAAAGACACATAAACTCCACTCTAGTCCATTACCTGGAATCAAACAATCTACTCGATGAGTCCCAGACAGGGTTTCGTCCTAAGTTAGGGACAGAGACTGCCTTACTGGCAGTAACAGAAGAGGCGAGGAGACTGGTAGACCAGGGCAGCTCAGCAGCAATCATCCTGCTGGATCTCAGTGCCGCTTTTGACACTGTTTATCATACCATCTTGCTTGAGCGTTTAATAAATCTTGGAGTGACACACATGGCTCTCACTTGGCTCCAGTCCTTTCTGAAGGATCGATTTTTTCAGGTCATTGAGGATACTGTAACATCTAAACAATGACCTCTCAGCTGTGGGGTTCCCCAGGGTTCTTTCCTGAGCCCCATGCTTTTTAACACCTATATGCCCCCATTGGCAGCGATAGTACTTCCGTTCGGCATTCACATCATCACCTATGCAGATGATACCCAACTGGTGGTGGCATTAAACCACCTGGAGGGTTCATCTTGCGCCCTATGCACTTTCCTAGAGGTGGTAGCCGAGTGGATGGAACTATCTCACCTTAAGCTAAACGGGGACAAGACAGAACTAATGTTCTTGGGCAAATCACCTTCACCCCCTCTGACACTATCCTGGCCGACCTGTCTTGGCACTATGCCCGTTCCAAAGCAGCAGATTAAGAGCCTTGGCATATGGTTCGACAGGTCTCTCTGTTTCAACCATCTAGCCGCCAAGCTCTCAGCTACTTGCTTTGGCCTGATGAGGACGCTAAGAAAAATTCTTCCTCTAATCCTCTTTCAGGCGCGCAGGATTTTGGTGCAAGCCCTTATCCTGTCCCGACTGGATTATGGGAACACCATATACTTGGGCGCCCCTATTGCCACTGTCAAAAAACTTAAAGTGATCCAGAATTGCGCAGCCCGCCTACTCCTCCAGATTCCTCGAAGGCAGTGTGCGAGCCCCGCTTTGAGGACACTTCATTGGCTTCCCATCCAGTCTAGAATACGTTTAAAGGCCATGTGCCTTGCCCATGAAGCTATTCGGAAAACTGGACCTGCCATTATTCATCCTCTGGTGTCCCCCTACCTACCTTCTAGGAGTCTTCGCTCTAGCGATGCCTTCCTTGCTATTACAAGGAAAGTACGAAGATCCAGATGGGGCAGACGTTTCTTCTCTTTGAATACTTCCAATCTCTGGAACTCTCTTCCCCTTACTCTCCGTAAGGAATCCAATCTACTAATCTTCCGTAAATTGCTTAAAACTCACCTTTTAAGTGCCACTCAATAACTTGCTGTGGTTTCTTCTGTCTGGTCATAAGCGTTACGAGGCCTCAGGGTAGTTACGCGCTATAGAAATTGTATTTAATTCATTAATTCAAGGGTCCCTATTTGGACATTGGTACCTACCTCTGCCAACTTGAGACCCCCAGATCTAACAGTCTGATTGGAACCAACAACAGCAATCGCACACTCGCTACCTCTGGCTATTCTCACTTTTGACACAGCAAAAGCCTTTGACCGGGTGAACTGGGAATACCCTTTGCTGTTCCTTGATCATTTGGGGGTTGGGGGCTTAGCATGTGAGGTTCTATGAAAGACCTATAGTTGCACCACGGCGAGGGTACTGGTGAACGGATCCTTATCTTCAGATATTAAAATCATGAGAGGAACTAGGCAGGACTGCCCTCTATCCCCCACTATTGCTTGCCCTATAAAACCGGTAGGCAAATTTTAACATCAAATATAGTAATAGTCTTGTTCATGTGTGGGGAAACAAACAGGAAAGTTGTGCTCTATGTGAATGACTTGATGATATACACCGCAGATGCTAATCAATCACTTCCTCATATAGAACAGGAATTTACCCTTTTTGGGAGTTTCTCTGTATATAAGGTCAATAGGTCACATACAGAGGTTATGTTATGGAATCTTGAGTGGGATTGAGGGGTTAGTAAGGAGATTATAAGATACCCACGCATGAGTATAGTTAGAAGTTATTAAGTGATGGGAAAATGGCAGACTCTCCCTTTGACATTTCATGTGCGGGTCAATCTTGTGAAGATGAAGATTCTGCATAAATGTACATACCTATTTGATAATATCCCGCTTACCTTTTGGAAGAAATTTTTGGACAGGATCCAAGGGAGAATAACCTCTTTTATTTGGGCCTCTAACGCTATCTGGTTATCCTGAAAAATCTCAGGAAAAAGTTAGATAAAGGTGGCCTGGCTCTCCCTGAAATCCAGCTCTACTGTAAGGCATTCCAAATCAAGAACTGGAGGATGATGTTTCTTGCACAGATGAGACATGTGTGAGGCTTCTTTAAAAAACTACATCAGAATGCCATGCAAATGAAGGTTTACTTCTCAGATTTGGAGCTCCCATTGTTGGAAAGTGGGATATTGGTAGGGACAAATGTAGGCCTGCCACTGGCAATAAGGACACTAAAAATTCTGCTCCCAATTTCAAGGTGTGCACGTTTTACTGTGGACCTGATGGTCCTAATCTTACATCATCAAAATCCATTCACAAATTCATCCAAGCTGTTTGTTGAGTGTGATTATATACTCTTTATTGATGAAAGTGATATTCTCATCATTTCATTTCAATTTTTTTCAAAGTATCAACAACTTCCTTGTGCTAGAGGATTTTACATCAAACCCAATGCATTTCGGGTACACCTGGACCCTTCATCAGGGGTCTCTATGGAGAGAACCAAAGGAAACAATATGAGCCCAAAGCTATGTTACATCTGATAAACAAAACAGTACAAAACAAAAACAGCCTTCATAACTCTGCACGATTAAATGCGTTCTCATAACTTATATCTAATCCCTTTTACTTATTGTCTACCATGTCTGCAGTCAAAATAACATTAATATCGCTATGCGTTTATGAAATCAGAACGACCAGCGTTCTGTGTCAGTTACTCACGTAAATTGGAGTGTGGCAACCTGCTTCTACTCCTGTCCAATAGCGTTCGGGTAAACATCACGTTCAACATTCTTCATTGCAAGTTTAAATCTTATAGGCTGTCGACATGGTCACGTGCCCGCTACCCTTTCGGAATGTTTACCGATATTAAAATGCAATCATACTATGTTTAGCAACAATGTATACGCCGCAGCATGAACATTTTACATCGTGGACTCGCTGCCGAGTTTCTAAACATGATACATGAATAGAAAAATAAAGCGTGAAAATATCGGATAGGGTTATTTCGAGCTTCACAATTACAACAAACATGTATACTATCACCCAGTTTGGTTGTAACAAAATTGTAACGCAAAATTGTAATTAAACGCTATAACCAGAAATATTCACATCACGAAAGTGCTAACTTGCCGGCCATCTTGGAGTGGAATATATCAGCGATATTCAACATATGTCATATCAATTGGTACATGATAGCAATAATTTTAAGGTTGCCGCCGGGTAACACTAGTCACCGAGGCCAGTACAGGGACAATACAAAACACATGCTCATATTTACAAGAAACAAGATAGTTCCAGTCTGTCATTGAGCCCGTATGGTTGTAGACTTGCCATCTTTCTGATCCAGAAATATTCAGATCTTAGTCTCATTTTGTGAGTGTCTAAACCAGGTCGTGCAATCACCACTTCAAGTATTGTGAATCTCAACTGTGCGATATTATGACCAGATTCAACCCAATGCGCTGCCACTGTGGATTTCAGTTTTTTTTGACGGATTTTGCTTTTATGTTCAGTAATTCTGACCTTAATCTTGCGCTCTGTTTGCCCTACATATAATTTTCCACATGGACACTTAATGCCATAGATAACTCCTTTGGTGTCACATGTACTTGAATGTTTCAAAGGGATCAATTGGCCCGTTGTGGGATGTGTGAAAGTAGATCCAATTATTACGTTGTTGCAATGTGTACAGTTTTCACATTTTCGCATACCTTTATGCGTTGCCTTGGTGACATTTGATTCTTTTCTCTTCAGCAATTCCTTAAGATTTTTAGATCTGTTATATGCAAAAGTGATTTTGTCTGAAAATAAAGGTTGAAGATCAGGTTCCTGAGTGATTATAGACCAGTGCTTCTTCATGATATTACTGATTTGAGTTGACTGCATTGAATATTTTAAGACACACACTGTACGTTTTTCATCAGTTTTATCTTTTTTAGTGAGTAAAGACTCTCTTGTCATTGCCATGACTTTCTTTTTTGATTCTTGTAATAGTTGATTAGGGTACCCTCTTTTCTCATACTTTTTGATCTGTCTGTCAATAGTTTCGGAAACGTCCAAGGCCTCTGAGGTGATTCTCTTGTAGCGAATGAACTGCGATAGCGGTAAATGTTGTTTCAAAGCCTGATGGTGAAAACTGGAGTAATGTAATCCACTGTTACGATCTGTTTCTTTGATATGTACATTAGTGCATATTTGCCCCTGTTTTATGGATACCATGACATCCAGAAATGAAAGTTGTTGCTGATCAATATTGTAGGTACATTTTTTCCTTTCATGGATCATGTTCAATCTCTCTATATTGGCTGTTAGTTTTTCTTTCTTGCCACGCCACATGATAAAAATGTCATCTATGTAGCGTTTAAATACCATCAATCCATCGGTCCAGTCTCGGTTGTTGAGTATATGATCACTTTCGAATTTAGACATGAAGATATTCGCGTACGACGGTGCGCCCGCAAAACCCATGCTGGTTCCGCTACATTGTGCAAAATACTCTTCATTCCATTCCAGGTAACTGTGAAAAAGTGCGAAATGCAAAATTTCCAACAAGAATTTTTTTTCTGGGCCTTCAATCTCATTGTTAAGTAAACACCACTCCATTGCTTCAAGCCCTTCGTTGTGAGGGATCGAAGTATACAAGGCAGTTACATCGATAGAACTGAGCCAAACTTCTTCATTCTCTGGGATGTTTACTTCCTGTAGAATGGTTAAAAATGCCGTTGTGTCTTTTATGTGGGTGCACCACTTTTGGACTAGAGGCTGTAAAAACCAGTCTAAATATTGTCCAATAGGTTCCGAAAGGGATCCGCAGGCTGATACTATTGGTCTGAATGGCGGTCTTGTTAGGTGCTTGTGCACCTTGGGTAGCATATAAAATTGTGGCCTCCTCGGATGTTTAATGTTCAGAAATTGATAAGTCTTGTTGGTGATCCATTTCATTTCAAGAGCTTTATCTAATATTTCTTTTAATGTCGCTGCAAAGGTTTCAGTGGGATCATTCTCAAGTTTATGATAAATGTTGGTATCTTGTAGATGTTGGTTGACACTTTCTTTGTAGAAACTGGAGTTCATTACTACCAGTGCTCCACCTTTATCTGCTTTTTGGATGGTTATTTCTGTCATGTCTTTCAAAGATTTTAATGTGTTCCACTCATTCTTTGAGAAATTACTTTTGGTTCCGCTTTTGTAATTGAGCATCTTAATTTCTGAGGTAATCACTCTCTCATAAGCATCAATTGTTTTGTGCGATATTGGGGCACAGAACGTGCTCTTAATTCTGAATTCTTTTACACTGGTTTTTTCTCCTTGATCTGTGGGTGGAAGAGTATTGAAAAAAATTTTTAGCCTCAGTGTGCGAAAAAATTTAAATAAAGCAATTTCTGTCTCCTCAGGGTTCGATT
Organism: Lissotriton helveticus; assembly: GCF_964261635.1. NCBI lineage: Eukaryota > Metazoa > Chordata > Amphibia > Caudata > Salamandridae > Lissotriton > Lissotriton helveticus. Next base: position 1,001,209,800 of record NC_136061.1, read on the forward strand.
TGTACACCGGGACAAATGTAAGACCTTTGTTAAGCAGATTCATTTGAGCTTTGCTCAATGTATTGTCAGAAATATTGATTACAAGTTCATTTTCTTTTTCTGTGATCTCAACTCTCGGTCTGCTGCTGACTCTTTCGCTTTTTCTTTTTCTTTTTCCCCGCCTTGTTTTGGGGGTTCCGCTGTTCCTGATGTTGTAGGAGCGTTGTTGGCGGCTGGGCTGACCTCTAAAAAAGCCTTATCAGTTGATGCTTTTTGTCCTACCGGTAAATTCTTGTTGATTGATCCTCTATTTTGAGTGGTATCTGAATCTGATACCACGCTTTCCTGGGATGAGGTGATGTTCGTAGGTGGTTTTTGCCATTTTCTTTGATTGTAAACTTCCGCCCAACTGTAAACTTCTTCCAACTTGTAGTCTACAGTGTCTCTTTTGTATTTCTTAATTTTCCTATCTTCAATTTCTTTGGAGTATTTCTCTAACCTTGTGTTGATATCATCAAGTAAAGATGCTAAATTCTCATGTTTATCGAGTTCTTTTTTGATGCTTTCTAATTCTTCCTCTACTTCTTTCAATTCCTTGGAGAGTTCCTCTACTATCAGCAGGATCAGATCCAAGCTGCATTTGTTAAGTATTTGGTACCATTTGTTGAGAAAGGCTTTGTTGTTCCTGCATAACATCGGTTTTAGCGCAATCCTTAGGCCTCTAGGGATTCTTTTATTGCGATGATAGTGAATCAAAGTTGTGGCATGTAATCGTTTACTGATCTCTCGTTTGCTCATGTACTCAAGTTGTTTCAATAGTTGGTTAGCTGTGTTTAATTGTGGGCTGAAGACTCTTGTTTCTTTGATCAGTCCATAGATTTGTTCTGCCTCTTGTGAAGTATATGCTAAGGTCTCAGCCTTATTTGTTGTGATCTGAGCGATATCTTCCAGATTCATCTTATTCAAAGTTGGTGCTAACTGCGGAGGGTAGACAGTATAATTGAAATTCTTAAGCCGTCAGTTGCACACGCGTTAATTCTCAAGTATCCAAAGTGTTCAATAATATATTAGTTGTGTGCGACTCCCTTGTCTAGTGTTTTGTCTAAGAACACTGTTCCAAAGTGAATATATAGGTGGGGGTAGAAATTCTGCTCCCAATTTCAAGGTGTGCACGTTTTACTGTGGACCTGATGGTCCTAATCTTACATCATCAAAATCCATTCACAAATTCATCCAAGCTGTTTGTTGAGCGTGATTATATACTCTTCTAGCACAAGGAAGTTGTTGATACTTTGAAAAAAATTGAAATGAAATGATGAGAATATCACTTTCATCAATAAAGAGTATATAATCACGCTCAACAAACAGCTTGGATGAATTTGTGAATGGATTTTGATGATGTAAGATTAGGACCATCAGGTCCACAGTAAAACGTGCACACCTTGAAATTGGGAGCAGAATTTCTACCCCCACCTATATATTCACTTTGGAACAGTGTTCTTAGACAAAACACTAGACAAGGGAGTCGCACACAACTAATATATTATTGAACACTTTGGATACTTGAGAATTAACGCGTGTGCAACTGACGGCTTAAGAATTTCAATTATACTGTCTACCCTCCGCAGTTAGCACCAACTTTGAATAAGATGAATCTGGAAGATATCGCTCAGATCACAACAAATAAGGCTGAGACCTTAGCATATACTTCACAAGAGGCAGAACAAATCTATGGACTGATCAAAGAAACAAGAGTCTTCAGCCCACAATTAAACACAGCTAACCAACTATTGAAACAACTTGAGTACATGAGCAAACGAGAGATCAGTAAACGATTACATGCCACAACTTTGATTCACTATCATCGCAATAAAAGAATCCCTAGAGGCCTAAGGATTGCGCTAAAACCGATGTTATGCAGGAACAACAAAGCCTTTCTCAACAAATGGTACCAAATACTTAACAAATGCAGCTTGGATCTGATCCTGCTGATAGTAGAGGAACTCTCCAAGGAATTGAAAGAAGTAGAGGAAGAATTAGAAAGCATCAAAAAAGAACTCGATAAACATGAGAATTTAGCATCTTTACTTGATGATATCAACACAAGGTTAGAGAAATACTCCAAAGAAATTGAAGACAGGAAAATTAAGAAATACAAAAGAGACACTGTAGACTACAAGTTGGAAAAAGTTTACAGTTGGGCGGAAGTTTACAATCAAAGAAAATGGCAAAAACCACCTACGAACATCACCTCATCCCAGGAAAGCGTGGTATCAGATTCAGATACCACTCAAAATAGAGGATCAATCAACAAGAATTTACCGGTAGGACAAAAAGCATCAACTGATATGGCTTTTTTAGAGGTCAGCCCAGCCGCCAACAACGCTCCTACAACATCAGGAACAGCGGAACCCCCAAAACAAGGCGGGGGAAAAAGAAAAAGAAAAAGCGAAAGAGTCAGCAGCAGACCGAGAGTTGAGATCACAGAAAAAGAAAATGAACTTGTAATCAATATTTCTGACAATACATTGAGCAAAGCTCAAATGAATCTGCTTAACAAAGGTCTTACATTTGTCCCGGTGTACAAATCGAACCCTGAGGAGACAGAAATTGCTTTATTTAAATTTTTTCGCACACTGAGGCTAAAAATTTTTTTCAATACTCTTCCACCCACAGATCAAGGAGAAAAAACCAGTGTAAAAGAATTCAGAATTAAGAGCACGTTCTGTGCCCCAATATCGCACAAAACAATTGATGCTTATGAGAGAGTGATTACCTCAGAAATTAAGATGCTCAATTACAAAAGCGGAACCAAAAGTAATTTCTCAAAGAATGAGTGGAACACATTAAAATCTTTGAAAGACATGACAGAAATAACCATCCAAAAAGCAGATAAAGGTGGAGCACTGGTAGTAATGAACTCCAGTTTCTACAAAGAAAGTGTCAACCAACATCTACAAGATACCAACATTTATCATAAACTTGAGAATGATCCCACTGAAACCTTTGCAGCGACATTAAAAGAAATATTAGATAAAGCTCTTGAAATGAAATGGATCACCAACAAGACTTATCAATTTCTGAACATTAAACATCCGAGGAGGCCACAATTTTATATGCTACCCAAGGTGCACAAGCACCTAACAAGACCGCCATTCAGACCAATAGTATCAGCCTGCGGATCCCTTTCGGAACCTATCGGACAATATTTAGACTGGTTTTTACAGCCTCTAGTCCAAAAGTGGTGCACCCACATAAAAGACACAACAGCATTTTTAACCATTCTACAGGAAGTAAACATCCCAGAGAATGAAGAAGTTTGGCTCAGTTCTATCGATGTAACTGCCTTGTATACTTCGATCCCTCACAACGAAGGGCTTGAAGCAATGGAGTGGTGTTTACTTAACAATGAGATTGAAGGCCCAGAAAAAAAATTCTTGTTGGAAATTTTGCATTTCGCACTTTTTCACAGTTACCTGGAATGGAATGAAGAGTATTTTGCACAATGTAGCGGAACCAGCATGGGTTTTGCGGGCGCACCGTCGTACGCGAATATCTTCATGTCTAAATTCGAAAGTGATCATATACTCAACAACCGAGACTGGACCGATGGATTGATGGTATTTAAACGCTACATAGATGACATTTTTATCATGTGGCGTGGCAAGAAAGAAAAACTAACAGCCAATATAGAGAGATTGAACATGATCCATGAAAGGATAAAATTTACCTACAATATTGATCAGCAACAACTTTCATTTCTGGATGTCATGGTATCCATAAAACAGGGGCAAATATGCACTAATGTACATATCAAAGAAACAGATCGTAACAGTGGATTACATTACTCCAGTTTTCACCATCAGGCTTTGAAACAACATTTACCGCTATCGCAGTTCATTCGCTACAAGAGAATCACCTCAGAGGCCTTGGACGTTTCCGAAACTATTGACAGACAGATCAAAAAGTATGAGAAAAGAGGGTACCCTAATCAACTATTACAAGAATCAAAAAAGAAAGTCATGGCAATGACAAGAGAGTCTTTACTCACTAAAAAAGATAAAACTGATGAAAAACGTACAGTGTGTGTCTTAAAATATTCAATGCAGTCAACTCAAATCAGTAATATCATGAAGAAGCACTGGTCTATAATCACTCAGGAACCTGATCTTCAACCTTTATTTTCAGACAAAATCACTTTTGCATATAACAGATCTAAAAATCTTAAGGAATTGCTGAAGAGAAAAGAATCAAATGTCACCAAGGCAACGCATAAAGGTATGCGAAAATGTGAAAACTGTACACATTGCAACAACGTAATAATTGGATCTACTTTCACACATCCCACAACGGGCCAATTGATCCCTTTGAAACATTCAAGTACATGTGACACCAAAGGAGTTATCTATGGCATTAAGTGTCCATGTGGAAAATTATATGTAGGGCAAACAGAGCGCAAGATTAAGGTCAGAATTACTGAACATAAAAGCAACATCCGTCAAAAAAACCTGAAATCCACAGTGGCAGCGCATTGGGTTGAATCTGGTCATAATATCGCACAGTTGAGATTCACAATACTTGAAGTGGTGATTGCACGACCTGGTTTAGACACTCACAAAATGAGACTAAGATCTGAATATTTCTGGATCAGAAAGATGGCAAGTCTACAACCATACGGGCTCAATGACAGACTGGAACTATCTTGTTTCTTGTAAATATGAGCATGTGTTTTGTATTGTCCCTGTACTGGCCTCGGTGACTAGTGTTACCCGGCGGCAACCTTAAAATTATTGCTATCATGTACCAATTGATATGACATATGTTGAATATCGCTGATATATTCCACTCCAAGATGGCCGACAAGTTAGCACTTTCGTGATGTGAATATTTCTGGTTATAGCGTTTAATTACAATTTTGCGTTACAATTTTGTTACAACCAAACTGGGTGATAGTATACATGTTTGTTGTAATTGTGAAGCTCGAAATAACCCTATCCGATATTTTCACGCTTTATTTTTCTATTCATGTATCATGTTTAGAAACTCGGCAGCGAGTCCACGATGTAAAATGTTCATGCTGCGGCGTATACATTGTTGCTAAACATAGTATGATTGCATTTTAATATCGGTAAACATTCCGAAAGGGTAGCGGGCACGTGACCATGTCGACAGCCTATAAGATTTAAACTTGCAATGAAGAATGTTGAACGTGATGTTTACCCGAACGCTATTGGACAGGAGTAGAAGCGGGTTGCCACACTCCAATTTACGTGAGTAACTGACACAGAACGCTGGTCGTTCTGATTTCATAAACGCATAGCGATATTAATGTTATTTTGACTGCAGACATGGTAGACAATAAGTAAAAGGGATTAGATATAAGTTATGAAAACGCATTTAATCGTGCAGAGTTATGAAGGCTGTTTTTGTTTTGTACTGTTTTGTTTATCAGATGTAACATAGCTTTGGGCTCATATTGTTTCCTTTGGTTCTCTCCATAGAGACCCCTGATGAAGGGTCCAGGTGTACCCGAAATGCATTGGGTTTGATGTAAAATCCTCTAGCACAAGGAAGTTGTTGATACTTTGAAAAAAATTGAAATGAAATGATGAGAATATCACTTTCATCAATAAAGAGTATATAATCACGCTCAACAAACAGCTTGGATGAATTTGTGAATGGATTTTGATGATGTAAGATTAGGACCATCAGGTCCACAGTAAAACGTGCACACCTTGAAATTGGGAGCAGAATTTCTACCCCCACCTATATATTCACTTTGGAACAGTGTTCTTAGACAAAACACTAGACAAGGGAGTCGCACACAACTAATATATTATTGAACACTTTGGATACTTGAGAATTAACGCGTGTGCAACTGACGGCTTAAGAATTTCAATAAGGACACTAACACATGGTAGGACCCAGCATAGGTCTTTGAAAATTATTCCTATGCTCAACCCATGGTAACGTGGCTGCGAGCAGACAGGCTTAACCTCAAAGGCAGGTATGTAAAGCTTTTAAAAACACCATTTCAGTAAATAATTAAGACACAATACAAAATAAAAATCCAACACCAATTTATGAAAATAGGTAATATTTTTATCTTTTAAATGACACAAAAATGAAACAAAATGCACTGTAGGGAACCAGAAATATGAATTTTTAAAGATTAGCCACTTTCTAGTGCTTAGAAACCAACAGTGCCCCTTTTAGTCATTTTGTTTTCTCTGACAGGGACACCTTTACACAGTGTTCTGGAGAATCTCACCAAATTTGTTGCGCCTTCTCCAGCAGGTGGGTCCAGTTAGAACTCCTTCCTGAAGTTCTGCTTGCGGGTCCCAAAGTATCCAACACACAATCCAAGGTTCCGGAATCTCCAAGAGCATCCTTGAAAGTGTGAAACTTCAATTCCGCAATACACTTGAACACAACCCTTACAAATCCACTGGTACTCCAGGCTGGGAATTCTTTGTAGGGAGGTCCAGGTGAGCTCTTTTAACCTGTAGCTTGCAGGGAGTCCACTCTTTAGTCCTTTTGCAGCGAGGTAATCCACAGGGCTGCAGTTTCAGTTGGTACAGTCTTCAGAGGTCAGGCCGTAGAAATCTTTGCACAGCAAAACTTCACAGCAGGGCACTTCTTGCTTCAGTAAGTTTCAAGCAGCAGATCTGAAGGGCTCTGCCCCTCTCAGATACTTATTTGAAATTCTCTGGGTCAAGCAACAGGTCACTTTTGACCAATGAGAGCAGGGTAACTCCTCATAGTTATGATCACATCCTGTAGAGTGTGGCATTATTTTGTCCCAGAGTGCATCAGATCTTCCAAATCCACAATTGTTGATTTTCCAGCAAGGAGGTAAGAGCTGGCTAAACACACCCTCTGGGATGGCTTATTTCCAAGGACTCTTTCCTGCCATCTGCACATGCCTTCCTTAAGCCTAGCCCTGACTCTGGGTTAAGAGTGTAAGAGTGAAACTGAAACTCAGGCCTCCCCTCTGCCTTTGAAGAGCATGGTTTATGACTCCACCCCCTGGCCTGGCATTCCTATAGAACAGCACACTGCCCTCCGGGCAGAGTTGTTAACCCCAGGAGTTCTTTATCACCTCTTAAAAAGCAGCCTGGCTAATCTACTTAACTCTGACCAATCAGGGCAGACCACTGGAAGGCTGAATTTGGACTTACAAACAAGAAACTCTTATAACTTCTTGTATGTACACTTTAGGAGAAATTCAACAATATAATATTGTTGGATTTACTACTACCATTCTGGGAAGTCTTTGAATGGTCTGGCTAATACTCTCCTATAAAAATGTATTAATCAATAACTTCCTACAATGTTAACCTATGGGCCATGGTGTTTGCAATGGGGAAATGACTTGGGCCAGTTTTCTAGCACCAGGGCTTGTAAAAACATATTTTATAAGTATTTCCCTAATGTCTACAGGACCCCCCCCACCCCCTGCGCAACTAGGGGAGACTTTAGGGGTTCTGAATCTGCAGAAATATTGCAGATCCTCCTTACCCAGTGCTCCTAGCATCAAAGTCGAATTTGAGTAGCACTTTAACACAATTTGGGGAGGGATATGTGAAATTTCATTTTACCCAGGCATATAAAAACACATTTTATAAGGGTGTACCTTATAGATAACTGACCCCCCAACCCTGGGATACCTAGGGGAGACCCTTGGGATCCCTAATATGCCAAAACATTGTAGGTTTTCCATTTGTAAGTGCCCCTACCACCAAAGTCGAGTTTGGGCACAATTTACTGTTTAAAAGCAGTCTTGGCACCCAGTGCTGCTTTTAAACTGACATCAGGCTTCAGCACTGCACACATGCTAGTGCAGAAAAAGCTGCTGGACTCTAAACTGCCATACCCCAGGGTACTGGGGACTTCTAGGTAATTTCAATCCCATGCCCTATTATATATTAGGGGCCTATGGGGTTGGTCATGTCAATTACAGGGGTATCCCACCGTACCATAGTGTACCCTAGTGTATGTTGGGTGTTTTAACTGTATTCTAATGTGTTCCTTTCAGCTCAGCACTGGCCCTCGGCCTGGTTAGGCAGAGCCTAGGGTCAGTCAAAATCAGTTACCACCAGCATCAGTCAGCAAAAAGTTGGGGGGTGCCCAGGGCATAGGATGACTGTACAACACCCATGTTTAAAAAAAAATAGGATTGAAGGGTTTGGAATCTGCTGCCAAACTATGGTTTAATTTTAGGGTTTTGCTAGGAATTCCATATTATAACAAGACATCACGGATCTGGGACTTCCCAGGGACCCTCAAGTGTTTAAAGGGTTGCTTAGCAGGCCCATCGAGGAATGCCGGGATTATGATATGAGGGTCAGTTAATGGAGGGTGGCAGAGTATTGCCATTGGATGACTGATCAGTGTTCATGAAATGTAACATATCCAGATTTAAATATTACTATCTCTCTGCATGGCTCAAGACTGAAGACTGGACAAATTGTAAACCTAACATTATCTAAGTGAAGTTGCAAGACACCAAAATGAAAACGAAACAAGTGAATAAGCAGTACTTACATCTATTAAGTCAGCGGAGGGAAGCAAGGAACCAGCATGCCATGTGTTGGAACATTGCTTGCTTAAGGAGGATCTGCAGTGCCTTTGGCAAGTATCTTTTAACATACTATAGTCCACAGTAAATTCGTTTAATCTCATGAGAAACCACCATTTCACTTTCCACAGAATTGATCTCCTGCACATCTGTTTTCGGTAAGCCCGCATACATGTGCTCAATACTCGGCTGAGTACTCCGCTAGACCTAAAATAGAAATTACGGTTCACTCTCTTCCTTGTATTATGTTTTTTCTCTCACAGTGCACCGGTTGAGAACCACGGCTATTAATTTCGCCTACCTGCCTCATTACATATGCTGCCAGTGCCTATGTACGATCGCCATTACCCTCATGGTAGGTATACATCCACCTGCGCCCTCTCCTTTACTGGATTGTTTTAGCACTTAGAAGTTAGTTTGAACTATCTGTGATTAGGCATCTTTTAGGTAGCCTTTTGTAATTTTATCTTCCCGCTTTGTGTACCATCTTCCTTCTCAGTATTTCTTGCATCTATACCTCCGCCTATCCAGATAGAGAATATCTCTTTCCATTGAAGACTGTCTGCCTTACTTACAAACTACGTGTGACCTGTAGGTAATGATTCCTTTTTAATAACATCCATTCTTCGCCCCACCTATAATTTTAATGTTCTAATCTATATTCAACTTTATATTACGTTTGTAGGCTATATTTTTTAGATGCCCTACCCACTAACGAGATCCAGTGAGTCCTGATTTACCCCTTTTATATTTACAGCAAGACTGGTCAGGTACGCATATTCAGATTCACCATGCATTGCAGGCTAGCATGAGAGTAAACTATCTGAACTCGCTAACTATTTGATCACTCATGTACTGTGAAAAACATACAGAATACTTAATCCATTAGATAAACCCACTTGTTTCTCCAACTTCCTGTTTCCATCAGTTAGAATTTTGACTTTAGTTAATCAATGAGATATTACCCATACAAAGAATCTAATTAGAAACCCCCCTACATCCATTTTGAGGTTATATATCTAATGTTATTCTGATTAATTAAAAAGGTGCTCCCTTTCGCATTTAGTTTCAGTGCCGATAATCCTCCTCACATCATTGTACGCGTGGACACTCTATCTGAATAAGTCTGAGTATCTGCAAACTCGGTTCATTTCTGTGAGTTTTTAATTTTTGATCCCTTTTCCTCTTTAACTATATTTCTCAACACGGGTGACCACTTTATGGTTTGCTATGCCACATTAGATGACATGAATTACTTCAGTCTGAACACAATATGACCGCTTGGTGATGGCTTATACTATTAGACACGTGTTATATCCTTTTCGACGTGGCTCTTTATGGCAAACTTGAGTAAACCGATTTTACCCCTAAAACAATGGCTCAGTGCAATATTGTATATATATTATGTTCAGAACAAATAAATGAGTTAATAGCTATATATATATATCTTTTAATAGGAAATATCATTGTGGCCCTCCTGATGAAGGCACACTTGGTGCCGAAACGCGCGTTGAGAACTCCCATCACCCAGCCACATCATATCAGTTTTATGTCCTAACTGGTTGTTTTGAACATTTGTTGATGTTATGTATGTTTATGTCTAAATAATATATTTTTTAGATTAAGTCCCCACCCATCGTGACTTGTGGTGAATACATTGTGTCAGATGTACTATGCACTAATGTGTTTGAATATATATACCGTGTTTTGTATTATGTCTTTAATTTTAGATAAAACTTTAATAAAGAAAGCATTATATATGTTTTAAATAGTTGTCTCTCCATTGCAATGAGCTTGGGTTATCCCCCATTGAGTATTCTGTTTTGCCAAGATTAATGTATATTGAAACGTAGTAACTGCCTAGGAACTTTTTCTTCTCCTTGTAGTCTTACCCTGTCATAGGAGTTCCAGAAACTTAGCAGGGGTCCTTGATATTCTCATGATGGGTGGCAGAGTATTGCCATTGGATGACTGATCAGTGTTCATGAAATGTAACATATCCAGATTTAAATATTACTAACTCTCTGCATGGCTCAAGACTGAAGACTGGACAAATTGTAAACCTAACATTATCTAAGTGAAGTTGCAAGACACCAAAATGAAAAAGAAACAAGTGGCTAAGCAGTACTTACATCTATTAAGGCAGCGGAGGGAAGCAAGGAACCAGCATGTCATGTGTTGGAACATTGCTTGCTTAATGAGGATCTGCAGTGCCTTTGGCAAGTATCTTTTAGCATACTATATTCCACAGTAAATTCCAAGGAGGAGTCACGATACGAGCAGTGGCGCGAGGAGAGAGGAGAGAGGAGCAGAGGAGCAGAGCGGGGCGTTGCAGAGCAACGATCATTGTGGCGTGTTGTGGCTTGTTGCATGCGGCGAGCCTAACCCCACAAGCTGACCGTAAGACAAGAAGACAAGCACCCGCACCCGCACCCGCACCTGCAGTACCCCGTTTCTTTCAACAGCGCCAGCTCCAACGAACAACTACACCGAGCTATAACTACAAACCTGAGCAAAGCAGAGCAGAGTTGAACAGCTGAAGGACATCTCCGCCGCGGAGGTAGTGGCCGCGGTGAGAGGAGCTCGCCCTGCTCAGCCCGTTCAGCCTCAGGACCCAGAGGATCGATTCAACCTGGTCATACCAGAGCCTTGGCCGTGCCCGTACTGGGTGGCGGTCCCTGAGAAGGGGGGTCGTCCCGATTCCACCGAGGCGCCATTGCTCACAAGGCTCCCGCACAGTCAGCGAAGCAGCTTTCACTGTGGAAACGGCGGAACCCGCCGGCTCGCACTGACGCAGAGAAACACCGAAGCAGTGAGAGCAGCGGAGGCGGTGGCAGAGGAGGAGTAAGTGGGGGAAGCGGAGAGCCGAGGCTGCTTCTCTGAGGCTCTATCACAGAGGAATGGACTGCACCGCTGAAAGCAGGAGGAGTCAGGTCAGTGATTAGCATCCACAGGAAAGGGAAAAACAGCTACAACCCTTCGCTGTAATTGATTTCCACACGTACCAACACTGCCAACCCAAGATATACAGTGCCTGAGCCCGCAGCCGGTAGCACGCAGCGCGCCGCCCACAGAGAGCTGAGGCATTGGGTGGAACTTTAGCGGAAATAAGGACACAAGTAAATACCAGGGGGAAGCTTAGGGGAAAGGGGAAAGCCTAACCTCCAGGCGGTGAGGCGGCAAGGTGGAAAGGTGAAGCTAGAGGGGGAGCAGGCACCCCAATCCAACAATCCCCCGCCTTCGCACTCGTACCAACCCTGCATCATCCAGCATTGACCCTACATCATGAGATCGGGCAGAGTTAGAACAGAGCCAATCAAACACAAAAGACGCCAACAGCAACACAGAAATATGAGTGAAGGATCAAGTGATCCATTCGATGAAGAGCTAACAAACAGATGGGCTCGATACGAGTGTCAGTTCTCCCCCCAACAAGACTCAAAAGACATATCATGGCCTCAAAAATACCAAGATCACAGATTTCTTAATCCCTTCTACACCTTCCCCACTGTCTATACCTTCTTCATCTCCGGCATCTCCGATGCCCCTGACTCCTTCGTTGCGGCAAGCACAGACATTCAAGTCCACCATCAGTAACAAAAGAATGTCCCAGTCAGTTGGAATCACAACGATAGCCCCGCAGCCACAGAGTAACTCTTCAAAAGACATCAGCCATAGCACATGGCCAACCCCTAAAAAAATGGCTGACAAAGTAACAGTCATAGCGCAAATAAATAGAGAGGCACCAAACAACCCCAACGCCCCAAAGGAAAGGCACATAGAAACATCGGTTCCACCAGAGGAAAAAAAAAAAAACCTGTCAGCAAAGCCGGGCACAACAAACCAGGGTGCTTTTTGTTGCACCGCGGGGCCCGATCTAGGGGGCACCCCCTTAACATCCACAGGAACCGCTATTAGTGACTCGTGGGATAGGGGCTTTACAAGCACAGAACTTATAGAAAGGCCACAGGGAGTACTGTTGACTGGAAATGCCCTCACAAACTCGGAAAGTCGCAGGGCACAGGAAAGCCCAACAACATTTTTCAAGGAGTTATCTAAGAATGACAAAACATCAAAATCCCCAGCAGGTTCTGGATCACCGCTAGCACCCGACTGCTTTAGCGAGACCAGCTTAATAATTTGCAGTGAGCTCACAGCAAAATCACCAAAAAGTCCATTAGGAGACGCTCACTTCCATTATACTGTCATTTCACAAAACACAGCAATTTCATCAAAAGGACCAGAGTCCCAGTCCTTAGCATTCAAACAATTACCAACCCTGGGATCAGGTCCGGAAAGTGTTTTACAAGATTCCTTTCGGAATAAACCAGAGGATAAAGCTTGTTATAGTCCCCATACTAGTGGCAACCATTCAGATCTTTTTCCCCCAGATCAGGCTCCACTATGGTCTCCATTTATAGGCATCATGGAAACTATCTCGACAGCGTTACTTCAACACTCAGTAAAATTAGAGTTACAGATCGACCTTTTGCAACTCCTGGCTTCCCATGTAGCAGGAATAGACAGAAAAATAAATTAGTTTAACTCCCACATCGAACAGGTGCAGAAAGACCCGCACACAATGTTCCATGAACGCCAGTGCCTTGAAACAATGATCCATCTCGCAGCGCTGCCAAATATACTAACAGACATCCTGTCAGAGGTAAGAAAAAACACAAACAAGCTCTACACAACCGTTGAAGATCTAGGCGCAGGAAACGCCCTTAATCCCCCGACAAGCACCATCAGTAGGGACACCTCAACCAGCGAGGACTCAATTGAGGATCCAATGGGGGAAGCACCCAAGTTACCATCACAATCATCGGCGGGGACACTTCATCCAGGGAGGACATAATTGAGGACCCAACGGGAGAAAGCACCTCAGTTACCATCGCAAACACCGAGACAGTAACTCCCAAAAACACCCAAGCCCAATCAATCGGCACTGACGACCCAGTCAATCAAGGTAGCCAACACTCAGGGCCACAAACAAATGAGCAACCAAAACAAACTAACTCCTTAACAAAACGTGAACGAAAACGATTGAGGAAAGCTAGACTAAACAAGCAACAAGGAAAAAAAGGAACAGCACTGCTTAAAAGGCTCCAGCACCAAGAGACCACATTGGTCAGCAATATAAATAAAAACCAAATAACAGAACCAATAGGGAATGGAAAAAAGGGCAAAGAATCAATGACCAATGCACAGGAAGACCAAGGGGCAATTTCCTGTACCCTTCCCCACCGATTCCGCCACAGTTAACAACCCAAAATGAATTCCAAAGCACCTATAAAGTTTCCCATCCAGTGCAAGAAAAGACAAAAATGAAACTGGTGGTTGGTCTTCCCCCGCAAAAGTCCCAAACAGAACAAAAAACCATCACACATTATTTCACAAAGTCGGTCACGTCACAAAAAGAAAACCTGTGGGCCAAAGGGTCGCAGCAAAGTCTTCCAACTGAAGGATCAGAGCGACCAAGTCCCTCCCAACCAGGATTCGAGAATGAGCCAGTAGCTCAGACAAATATTCTATATCAGGGCCACCGAGCGAACAAGCTAAAAACCAACCAAATCAGGCAGGTGGGGCCAAAAGAAGAGTCACAGGCATCTTATCCAGCTAATGTACTTGCTCATGAACTTATCCCACATTACAGCTCCAGGGGGAAGCACGACATTCTTAACCGGAGCGCTATTTTAAAACTCATTAACTCAATTGAAACACTGAAACATCTGAAGACTATCCACATCGAAAGTATCGAATTTAAAATAATTCCAAACGCAAATGGAAGAGAGATGACAGTGGTAACATGGAATGATCCCCTGAAGGCCAAAGAATATTGGCGACATAGGGAAGAGTTCGCAAAATGGGGAATCGAGATAAGACCAGTCGAAATTGAAAGATACCTGGGCCCGTTATCCACGCCCTCAGATGCAAGTCCACAGTCCGACAGTGGAATACTCCGGGGTGCAGTTGGCCGTTCGGACAGTAGTAAGGGAGGATGGTCCAACCTACGGCTCATCCATCAAGGCGGGTCAGGAGTTACCAGCCAGGTGCGGAAAGTCTTACCTCCAACGACAAGCCCAGAGGACACCAAGAGGGATGAAGCATAAAAACCGAACCTGAAGGTATGCTCTTGGAATATAAATGGTCTGGGAGGCAAAACAAATGACTCTGAACTAATAGCATTCCTCAAACAATTTGATATTATACTATTCCAAGAGACTTGGTCATATTCATCGGACCACATAAATGGCTTTAAAGAAATTCAACAACATGCCATCAAAAGAGGCCCAACAGGCAGGGCAGCGGGAGGACTATCGATCTATCTGAACACCAGCATCCCATGGTCATTTGAGTCAGTTGAGTCAAGTCAAACATGGATCCAATGCTTCAAAATCACGCTCCTGACTGCCTCCAGTTCAGGACAACAGGATACCCAAGAGTGTCGGTCATTGGTCATATGCAATATCTATACACACCCGGCATCAAAGAACAAACTAGAGAAAATTCAGACCCTTAAAGCACTTCTCAAATCCTTGCAAGTCACTTACCCACAGGCTGGTTTGGTAGTTTCTGGTGACCTAAACATGTTTCTACTACAAAGAGACCCCGCCTATGATATCCAACTAACCAAGCTGCATGGGAAAACAATCCCCCCTACAATAACAAACCATCGAAAAAAAGACAAACATCGCCAGACGTGCGCCCAAATGTTAGCTGAAATCGGACTGATCACTCTGAATGGCGGATTCTCACAAGATCAGCCGGCATCCTCGACCAGAATTGCCAAAAAGGCCCAATCAATTCTGGATTACACTATGGTGGACTCTGAGGTATTCCAAATAGTAGTCACCTATAGAATAATCCACAAACTGGAGAGTGATCACAGTCTACAAGCAATAGAGCTCAGATTACAACACTCAAGGGCCCCAGCAACCAAAGACCTGACTGTAATCCCGACCCTTTATAATCTTAAGCGGTTAGCATGGAACGGAAAGAATGTAGGTTAAATCATGGCTCTTGTGAAATTTAGATCGGCAGAAGACAAGGAAAAAACCCATTAGCATAACAGGACAACTGGGGAAAAGTGACCGCAATCCTAACTGACAAATTTGGTCAACAAAGTCAGACCAACAAAAGAAAACCCTGTTACGCATACCAAGCGCACCTGGGCGCAATAGGGAGCAAAAAAAGGATTTTCAATCAGGAAATCAGAAAACTCAACGGGAAAGACATTATGACGGCATCAAGCGGCAAATCTATAACCTAAGGCAAAAATACAAAAAAGAAGTATGGACTGTAAAGAAAAAACACCAAACAGAAATCTGGCAACAATTACTAGAAGCCAGCAAATCCAACAACAACAGGAAACTTTGGGCAGAAATCAACAAAGTAGCCAATGGAGCAGCCCTTGCTTTTAATGCAAATATACTACAGGAAGACTGGATCCACCACCTAGAGCAAACTCAAACGACCAATGCGCATGTAAGGAATCAACACCATCTCATCCTCCCGCAGAATGAAAAGCAGGAAGAAGATCAAACCTTTGGTGCAAACTGGATTACGCAATGCCAAGTCCATATGGTCTTGAAAAAATTGAGGTCAAAAGGTGCGCCAGGCCCAAATGGCTTGCCCAATGGGCTCTTCAAACAAGATAAATCGTTTTGGGCAGAATACCTTACTCCATTGTACAGTCACGCATTTCAATCAGGAAGCATTCCCTCTTCATGGAGAGGGAGCATTTTGCACCCAATCACAGATCCAGCAAATTACAGACTGATTGCGCTTATTGACGTAGAGGCCAAGGCATATGCATCAAATCTCCTGACAGCACTGGAAGATTGGATTAGCTGTAACAACATCCTCCCAATCACCCAGACAGGTTTCAGGCCTGGAACCAACACGTCATGCAACCTGACAGCGCTGAACCTTCTTGTTGATAGAGCAAACGCCAAATCAACAAAACTGTACACCTGTTTTGTTGATCTAAAAGCGGTGTTCGACACAGTACCAAGGGAGATCCTATGGGAAAAGATGGCCAACTGGGGCACACCTCCGAAGTTGTTACGGGCCATTATAAATCTATACTCATCCACCTGGGTCAAGATAAAACTGGGCAATGGGGACAGAACAACATCAAAAATCCCCACTTACATCGGCCTCAAGCAGGGATGTGTATTGGCCCCCACCCTCTTCAACATCTTCACTGCGGATCTCGACAAGAGCACCTCAGGGATCCAAAGTGACCCACCAAATCTAGCCCAACACGAAATAAGAAGTATGCAGTATGCTGACGACATAGTCCTTTGCAGCCAGACCCCGCTGGGTCTTCAACGCGCTATAACAAGGTTGTACAAATATACCTGTACGCAAGGGCTGCAACTCAACTACAAACAAGCATTTACAATGCAATGGTTTCGCCTTTGGAAAAGTTAGAGCTATTGGCATTGCTCATGAAATTCCTTTTTTTTTTTTACTTATAAATAAATGGCATTGTCATTTACATTGCCAACAGCTCTGAGAGAGAAACATTGAACATAGGGGGGGGGGGTGGACATTTTATGGGGAACACACTGGGGACAGAAGAAAAGAGCTGATAAACCTATGCACTCCCACGGAGTACAATCCGAGACAAAAAAAAGTCATCGAATAAGAAGCAAATAAATGAGATTGACAAAAAACACAACCAATGGTAAGCAATGGACAGGTTGTAGGCACACAGTAGGCCTTTTGCAATCAGACAAGTTAAACTACGTGGGCTGGACCACAAAAAGTAATGTGTTCACACTGCGGCAAACGTTACGTTACGTTACATGAGGCAATAGAGACAATTGTGCGTGTATCAAGAGCAAACAAAATACAAGAGGTGACAAACGATACGTTACACGTGGAAAAAACGTGACCTGTGTGCATGTTACAAAAGTGTACAAAGTACAAGTAGAGGTATAAAACTGCAATAAAAGGTAGATACTCAAAAAAAAGACGTTACATGAGGCAACGGTGGCAATTGTGCATGTATCAGAGGCAAACACAATACAAGAGGTAGCAAAGGATACATTACTCGAGGAAAAGTGACGTGTGCATGTCACAAAAAGTGCACAATGCAAGTAGAAGTATAACACTGCACTAAATGGCAGGCACTCAGACTACAAGAACACACTGGGAAGGCACTCCTATAGTCATGGAGAACAGAATTTCCTATAATGGGAGGACTTCCTTCAGATAATACAGAGGGCGTGAATTAAATTAGGATACTGGCCTTTGCATCGTCCCTCGTGCACGGAAACAATCGTCGCCCAGGAGCACGCGTGCACTCGCATCATGAGGCAGAAAAGCGCTGTACAAGTGATGTAAAAGTTATTAATCATAGGCGTACCTGTGTGCGGGAGATGCGGGCTCCCCTTGCTGTCCCAGCCGAGAGGCCTCCTCCTGTCCCATACCGTGCGCCATGCTCGTGCCCATCAGTGCAATCCTCAGAGAGGGGCGGCTTCAGGGCGCTTTAGACCCTCGGTGCGCACTGGTAGCTCTGGGCATCTCTCGCTGCTCCCAGCGCTGCCCTCTCTGCCCGCATCTCTGCCCCTCCCCCTCCCACCAGGGACCGCCCCCAAACACGGCGAGCCCCTGCGCCGGTTCAGGGGCCAGGGGGGTCCCATTGACACCCCGGGAGCGCGCGCAGGCGGGAGGGGTCAGCCAGCGCACAGAGGCCGGGTCCGGGAGTCAAACATTCATTCAGCACCGCGAGGGTAATGGTGAAAAGTGCAGGAATGCACTGAAACCCCACCCCCACCCGATCACGGGGGCCACGCACGAGCACGTGACTGTGAGTTAGTGAATGAATGAAGAAGATGGCAGACTAAAGCTGCAGACATGGTCTTCTGTGCGCTACAAGGAGGGACGAGGGGCAGAGAGAGGAGAGGAATGTGACAAATGCAGTGTGGGGGGTGGGGGGGGGCAGAGGGACGTGACACCAGTGGGGAGGGAGTGTCACTAGAGGAAGGGAGAGGGTGCCCGCGTGGAGGAGAGGGCTGTGGTGGAAACAGGAGTGTCACGAGGGAGAGGGGTGTCACTTAGAGCGAGGAGAGGCGGGGGGTGTCACTGGGGGGAGCGAGTGACACATGTTACCAGGGGATTTTGTGGCACAAGGAACAAGAAGGGGCACCAACCACGTCTTACAGGACCTTACCCCGTTTAAATTAAAATAATCACGTTTCCAGTTTTTCTGTATGCTCTGTTACAAGTCATTGTATAAAAGTCCAACTGGTTAAATGGAAGCAAAGCTACAACTGGTACACAGAAACAGGGGTGTCCTAACGACATGAAGCAAACTAGAAACCGCAGCAAGCAGTCGTCAATCTAAACCAAATCGTGGGAGAAATATACGACTCCGTAATACTTAAAAAATGTATGCCGTTATTGTCAACATGCTCTCAAGTGACTGTGCAAGTTATTTGCAGCTGAAAAAAATTAGCTCTGCAGAGGGACCAACTCTTGGTAAGGGGCAGAGTGACCAAGGATAAATCAAGAGTAGTGAGTGCACTTTAGATCAGCAGAGCGGAGCATATGATCAAGTTTCAGACTGGGGGAAAAGCTACAGTACCCCCCACCACCCACATCCATCTCTCCCATCCTCCCTCTTGCATAGTAGGTTTGCTACGGAAACGTGTTAATGAGCCCCGAGAGGACACCCCCTGTTAAATGCCCGGCTTCGGTCACTACGCCGACAACGTATGCAGGGCGCAACGGTAAAGTCCAAACCCGTGACAAACAATTCTCGCGCTACTGTGCAATCAACTGACCCCATTCCCCTTACCTAGCGCCGATCCAAAAAGTCGCAGCAACAGAAAACAAGCACCTACGAGGACACAGGGGGCGGGAGAGGACACGGACGGCGGGAGGAGGGCGGGAGAGGACACGGAGGGCGGGAGAGGACACGAACGGCGGGAGGGGGGCGGGAGAGGACACGAACGGCGGGAGGGGGGCTGGAGAGGACACGAACGGCGGGAGGGGGGCGGGAGAGGACACGGACGGCGGGAGAGGGCGGGAGAGGACACGAACGGCGGGAGAGGACACGGACGGCGGGAGGGGGCGGGAGAGGACACGGACGGCGGGAAACGTGCACAGGACAGCGAGGGGGGGCGGAAAGGCACACGGAGGGGGCGGGAATGGACAGCGCATCTGAAATCACTTTCAGTGAAAGGGGAGGGAACGGAAAAAACGTAACTCCGCCCAGGGAAAAAATCTCAGGAACGCCCCCGAATCTGGTCCGGCCTTGACGGACAGATCCGGCACTCAATGGCTAGCCTCCATTTATGGAGCTAGCCAATGAGAGCCGGGGGACGTTCCCGAAGTCCTTATTGTCAACAAAGGATTTCACCTGCGCCGAAAAGCTGCGCAGAGCGCAGCCTTCGGCAGGCGAAACCCAAAAAACGTAAAGTGGTTTGCTTCGCGTCTCAGCCAGGGCACCAAACATTCAGATGGCACATCGCGGGAAACAACATAGAGCAATGTACCAACTATAAATATCTGGGAGTACTAGTTGATTCAAGATGGTCATTAAGAGAACACACCTTGTATAGAAAAGCCCAGGCGAACAAATTGCGGATCGCCCTAAACATTCTAAAAACAAAATTAAAATGTCCATCCAATGAATACTTGCTGAAAGCGATTGTTGCTAAATTTTTACCCTCCCTCACGTACGGTTCCGACCTATACAGAGGCAAAGACGCAAATTTCCTGAACCTCCAACAGTCAGCGCTGTTTAAATACCTTTACCAAATCCCGCAGTCTGTATCACAGGCGCAGGTACGCCTTGAATTCAGGATACTTAATCAGCATCAAGCCAGACAAGCCGCCATAATAAAAACGTGCTGGAAACTAAGAGCAGCACAAGAGGACACGCTGATGGGATACTGTTGGTCCGAAATTAACAATCAAACAAAAGGAAAAAAGGCATGGAAAAAAATACTGGAAGAAGCGTTGGGAAACCTTGATATGCAAGAGACGTGGAACACCGATCATACCTTCGTGGCCTTTAAAAAAGCAGCCAATTGTGCTTCAAAACACAAATCCTGGATTGCTGACAAAGCAACATTGGCCAAGAAAAAACATGGCTGGATGGTACTGGCCACGTATGAGAGATGCGTTCCGCAACCGTACTTAGTTAACTACGTAACACCATCCACGCAACAAATGCTATTACGACTGCGGCTGGGAACCTATACCACAAAAGATCAGATCCCGGCATGGCGGCAAACATGGCCAACATCATTGTGCAGACTTTGTGGTCTTTCTGAAGAAACCTTGATCCACGTCCTGTGCATCTGTCCTGCTCTGAGCAACTTGAGACGGTATTATCTCCTTCAAACATTTCGCCTTTACCAAATCAGATCATGTCGGCCGGCAGTCATGCTAGTACTGAACAGCCAACAGCTGCAGACAGCCTGCAGGGCCACCAGATTTTTTCAGAAAGTGAGCCTCCTATTGCTGAAAAACGAAAAAGAGGTGATCAACGGGACAAAACTCAAAGTATTGGTGAAACAAAAGACTTTGAAGTTAGATAATGAAATATAGACTTTTTGACTTTGAAATGGACACCAGTCTGCAGATGCATTCTTATTTATTTTATGGAATAAGCTCTTTGAAATTTTCTCTTTTTTTGTAAAGGTTTTAATTAACCATACACAATAAAAATGTTACTTTACTTTACAGTAAATTCCTTTCATCTCATGAGAAACCACCATTTCACTTTCCACAGAATTGATTGTATTCTCCTGAAGCTTGCAAAGATCAATGAAAATATGAACTCAATGTGCAAAAGGTGTGAAATTCAAGATGCAAATAATATCCATATGTTTGTCAGCTATCCGTATTTGATCAATTTGTGGCAACATGTGGGCATGACGATTTAAGAAATCTTGGTTCGGGCAGTTGAGGTAAGCCAAACGTTGATATTTTCTGGGATGCTGGGGAAATCGACCGAGTGGGGTTTGAATGATCATGAACTAGACAAATTACTGTTCTTTCTGATCTTCCTGGCATGGAGGGAGTATGTAGGAGGTGGTCCTAGTTGGGGCCACCTACATGGCTGAATTGATGGAGATATGTGATTTATGTTTATGAGGTTAGCAAAAAAATCTGAGAGCAATAAGTGTCACCCTCGCAGCCTCTCTATCTGGGACCCCCTTGAAAAAGTGCTTAAAGAAGATAATATCCAATGATTATACCTCCATTGCTGATGTTAGTGTAATGGTACCTTTGTTTCGTTCATACAGAGGGAACTGGCCCTTGACTAAAACAATATGCGAACATTAAGAGCTATAACAGCTTGGGTATATGCTCATCCAAGGTGATATGAGGACAAAAAAAAGAAAAGGATTTGGGAAGTGGACTCAGAGTCTGTCCAGGTTGAAAGGAAAAATACACGACTTCGCCCTATAACCTGCAGTCTTGACAATTGTCCGAACTTGCACAAACTCTTCATAGCTGAGTTTACATCTAAGATTACATTGTGTGGAATAAATGGCATATTGTGGGCCTTTAGCCAAATCCCATGTGGCACCCCAGCCATGGTGATTCCATGTTGTCTGCCCCCTAGCCTAAGCACCCTTGCCACGGGTTCAATGGCCAGCACAAATATAATCTGAAACAGCAGGCAGCCACGCGAGATCCCTCTACCTATCACATGCTGAGCTGAAGTGTATTACCTGTCTAGACCCTTTCAGTTAGACTGGTACAAAAGGGGGTGGTGATGGACGAAGCATCTGAATCAATCTAACACTCACACCCAGTCAAAAGATCTGGGTTTAATCCATCACCGTTCTTTAGCCCACTCTGCCACCCCAGTTCAGACATGGCTATCTGCAAATCAGTCTGACCCTGTGCCTCATGGGAACAGTCCAGCCCGAACTGCCAAGCCATGTCTTCCCTGGACCGGAAACAAGCTTCCGAGGACCCGTTTCTGGCATTCCAGCCGTCTTCAGCTCGGCTTGCTTGAATCCAGTGGCAAAGTGAGCAAGGGACTCACGTCTGAGCATACCCTGCCACACTTATGGTGGCCAAAAGCGGTACAAAAGGGGGTGGTGATGGACGGAGCATCTGAATCAATCAAACACTCACACCCAGTCAAAATATCTGGGTTTAATCCATCACCGTTCTTAGCCCACTCTGCCACCCCAGTTCAGACATGGCTATATGCAAATCAGTCTGACCCTGTGCCTCATGGGAACAGTCCAGCCCGAACTGCCAAGCCATGTCTTCCCTGGACCGGAAACAAGCTTCCGAGGACCGGTTTCTGGCATTCCAGCCGTCTTCAGCTCGGCTTGCTTGAATCCAGTGGCAAAGTGAGCAAGGGACTCACGTCTGAGCATACCCTGCCACACTAATGGTGGCCAAAAGTGGTACAAAAGGGGGTGGTGATGGACGGAGCATCTGAATCAACAAACACTCACACCCAGTCAAAAGATCTGGGTTTAATCCATCACCGTTCTTTAGCCCACTCTGCCACCCCAGTTCAGACATGGCTATATGCAAATCATTCTGACCCTGTGCCTCATGGGAACAGTCCAGCCTGAACTGCCAAGCCATGTCTTCCCTGGACCGGAAACAAGTTCCGAGGACCGGTTTCTGGCATTCCAGCCGTCTTCAGCCCAGCTTGCTTGAATCCAGGGGCAAAGTGAGCAAGGGACTCACGTCTGAGCTACCCTGCCACACTTATGGCGGCCAAAAGCGGTACAAAAGGGGGTGGTGATGGATGGAGCATCTGCATCAATCAAACACTCACACCCAGTCAAAAGATCTGGGTTTAATCCATCACCGTTCTTTAGCCCACTCTGCCACCCCAGTTCAGACATGGCTATATGCAAATCAGTCTGACCCTGTGCCTCATGGGAACAGTCCAACCCGAACTGCCAAGCCATGTCTCCCCTGGACCGGAAACAAGCTTCCGAGGACCGGTTTCTGGCATTCCAGCCGTCTTCAGCCCGGCTTGCTTGAATCCAGTGGCAAAGTGAGCAAGGGACTCACGTCTGAGCATACCCTGCCACACTTATGGCGGCCAAAAGCGGTACAAAATGGGGTGGTGATGGACGGAGCATCTGAATCAATCAAACACTGACACCCAGTCAAAAGATCTGGGTTTAATCCATCACCGTTCTTTAGCCCACTCTGCCACCCCAGTTCAGACATGGCTATCTGCAAATCAGTCTGACCCTGTGCCTCATGGGAACAGTCCAGCCCGAACTGCCAAGCCATGTCTTCCCTGGACCGGAAACAAGCTTCCGAGGACCCCTTTCTGGCATTCCAGCCGTCTTCAGCTCGGCTTGCTTGAATCCAGTGGCAAAGTGAGCAAGGGACTCACGTCTGAGCATACCCTGCCACACTTATGGTGGCCAAAAGCGGTACAAAAGGGGGTGGTGATGGACGGAGCATCTGAATCAATCAAACACTCACACCCAGTCAAAATATCTGGGTTTAATCCATCACCGTTCTTAGCCCACTCTGCCACCCCAGTTCAGACATGGCTATATGCAAATCAGTCTGACCCTGTGCCTCATGGGAACAGTCCAGCCCGAACTGCCAAGCCATGTCTTCCCTGGACCGGAAACAAGCTTCCGAGGCCCGGTTTCTGGCATTCCAGCCTTCTTCAGCCCGGCTTGCTTGAATCCAGGGGCAAAGTGAGCAAGGGACTCACGTCTGAGCATACCCTGCCACACTTATGGCGGCCAAAAGCGGTACAAAAGGGGGTGATGATGGACGGAGCATCTGAATCAATCAAACACTCACACTCAGTCAAAAGATCTGGGTTTAATCCATCACCGTTCTTTAGCCCACTCTGCCACCCCAGTTCAGACATGGCTATATGCAAATCAGTCTGACCCTGTGCCTCATGGGAACAGTCCAGCCCGAACTGCCAAGCTATGTCTTCCCTGGACCGGAAACAAACTTTCGAGGACCGGTTTCCAGCATTCCAGCCGTCTTCAGCCCGGCTTGCTTGCTTTTGTACCGCTTTTGGCCGCCATAAGTGTGGCAGGGTGTGCTCAGACGTGAGTCCCTTGCTCACTTTGCCACTGGATTCAAGCAAGCCGGGCTGAAGACTGCTGGAATGCCAGAAACCGGTCCTCGTAAGCTTGTTTCCGGTCCAGGGAAGGCATGGCTTGGCAGTTCGGGCTGGACTGTTCCCATGAGGCACAGGGTCAGACTGATTTGCATATAGCCATGTCTGAACTGGGGTGGCAGAGTGGGCTAAAGAACGGTGATGGATTAAACCCAGATCTTTTGACTGGGTGTGAGTGTTTGATTGATTCGGATGCTCAGTCCATCACCACCCCCTTTTGTACCGCTTTCAGTTAGACTAGCATACAAGAGGGACAACCACTTTCTGAACCTGAACAATGTAAGCATCGCAAGTAATTATTTCCAGCCCACTGCAATGAACGTTTTTTCCAACTTTGACGCCATCTTAGAAGAGATGGAGTGTTGTGCACTAAATAAACAAGCCCACAAATATTAAGGGAGGTGTTTCTGCAAAGTAAAAGGCCATTGTAATTTGTATTGATCATGGGGAGAAGTTGGACCTTGCCAAGTATCTGGTAATTGAAATTCAGCATCAAACCTGATCAGCATTGGCAATACAGGCTAAGGCCTCCTCTTCGTGATGCCTTTTTGAGGTTCTGACAGGTTTTGCCCCCCCCCCCCCCCCCAAATCTAAGTAGCTAGTGTAGGCAGCAACCATGGGACAGGTGTTTGTAAACACCGTGAGGTGCTGGTGCACTCTTTTTCATTCATGGCTCCCCTTTCAATGTCATATTTCTAAGCACATTATTGTGTGTGGGGTGGAGGAGAATGGAGTGTTGGTAAAGACACAGAAGTCACAAAAGAATGAACAGATTAATGAATGGGTGGCCCCTAGGATAGTCAGAAGTGCTTGTGAGCCTGATTCTGGATGGAATGACAGTAGACAGTTGCCAAACTGGCAGCGGGCCGAGGTGGTGGTGAATCGTTGGGCAGAGGTAGTGGTGAATCGTTTTGTAGTTGGGTTGTATCCTCAAATGAAAGACCATGGGTACCCACACTTAATTTATTTAAGGGAGGGATGAAGATGGAGAGGAGGATAAAAGATGAGAGAAGGCGGGGAAGATAGAGAAGCAAATGAGAAGAAACCGAGAGGGGCAAGGAAAACAAGATGGGTAGAGGAGACAGCGATGGAAGGAGGACACACGAGTAAGAAAGAGGATTGAAGAAGGAGGGAGCAGTGTGAAGGAGGGAAGAGGAGGAAGTTGGAAACATTATTGTTAGAGAAAGGGGGAGTGGGAGCTGAAGAAAAGATGAGAGAACAAAACGCAGATTAGAAACGGGAAAAGGATATGAGAAAGGGGCTACAGTGGTTCAAAAATGTAATATTCATATTTTTTTATTGGGGGACAGAACGCTTCCAAGCTCTCCTTGACGTTGTCATGCTTGCTTGCTTCATGCTTCACTCACTCGCTCCTCGCAGTATGGGGGGCCGGTATGGAAAAATGTGCGAGGGTTCCTGGTCCGGCTGTGATCCCCACCACAAGTGCAGTTCAAGACTGGCTGCACAGTGCGTACAAGCATGTTTTTTTTTTAGTTTTTGTGCTGTGCATCACACGGGTACACCAGGATGTCAGAAACAGGCCTGCTTCACTGCATAGGGGTCTGTTTGGTGTGCTGTCTGGGTATGTTTGTGTTCCACGTGTTGTCGTTCCTAAGAATGCTGGCATGCAGCCGTTTCATGAGGATGCCGCGAATGACATTAACGTTTAAAAACGAAGGTCATTTTTCTAAATAATTGACATTTAGGTGCCTAGGGAGCTCTGTTTTCAAATTGCTCTCATACAAACCAGCATTGGACATCTTCAAAGCACTGATACCTTTTCACTGACTTGTGCAGGAAATCCAGATTTACAAAAATAGTGTGTCTGCAGGAAGTTTAATTGTATGCATGACTGGCACATGTCAAGGTTCCTCGTATGCATCTATCCCCATTTTATTGTCCCATGGAGAGTATTAAAAATGCAGTGCTGTTAAATTTTCTGGGTGAGGTCAGGTGACGGCATATACAAGTTTTGATTTCTTTCCATTATTTTCATTTTTATTATGGTACTTTGCAGCCAGTATGTTGGTGATAGCTAAATGTATTTGTGACTTCAATTGTCCCGTACTCTTGGTACTGTTTCAGGGCAGTGCGTTCCCACCATCCCATGCAGTTGTACGTTGAGCCCACAGTAGTGATTTATAAACTCGGTGTTCTTTCCTAACATTCTTTAGCAAAATTAGCTTTAAAAGGTACCATTTGCTCTTTTGTTTTCTAAATTTTCTTGAGGGAGAACCCCTCCCAACCCACTTATGTCAGTTGGGCTCCCTCGTTTTGCTAATGCACAAAAGTCAAATTCAAAAGTCATATTCACCTTCAACTTGTATGCCTCCACTAGACTCCACTGCAGAGAGACACAAAGCTGGTAAGAAAAAATACAATTATATCAAACCTATATATACATAGGTAACACAAAATTCCACACAGTGCACACAAGGCACTGCTGTGTGAAATGTGAGGCACAAGATTGAATAAATACAAATATCCAAAGGTTCCTGAGCTGTCAGATATTTTCTTTTGTTGAGAAGAGAATAATTCCAAAAAAGGATACCCGCATACTCCCTTCCACCAGTCTCAGTACAGAATTTTTCACATTTCAGCCCAGTTACAGTAGAGCAAAGAGTCCGAACAGTATGAAGTGTCACTGAATGTTTCAGCCATGAAGTATTGCAATTTCTTTTGAAAAGCATGTTTGCCACAATAAAGGTAGCGCTGCTGCTGGAAGTATTCAACAGTCCATGTCTATGCCGCCAAACGTTTTTGGGAGATGTTTTACCTATACGTCATGACTGAGCCACAGTGTCACATGTCCGTAACCATCACAAGATTCCTTCACTACTGGAATATTTCCAGAAGAACTCAAATCACACATACGCCCTTTACTGAAGAAAACAAACTTGGACCCGCTGAACCCTGACAACTACAGACCCATTACAAATGGACCTTTCCTGGGCAAACTGATAGAAAGAGCAGCGTTCGCCCAGATGTCACAATTTATTGAAGAGAATGACATACTTTCAGACTTCCAAAAAGAATTCCATCCGGGAAGAGGCACTGAATCTGCCCTCCTTTCCGTCTGGGATGACCTGAAGAATACAGTTGACTGCAACGGGATTGCTGCGCTACTCCTCTTGGACCTCTCAGCTGCCTTTGACACGGTTGACCATGACACTCTGAAACAAAGACTCTATAAAGCCGGCATAGAGGGAACTGCTCTGGACTGGTTCGCGTCCTACCTTTGAAACAGAACTAATGTCATCCATACCCCACCTTTTTCATCCAAACCGTACTCCACAAAAGCAGGGGTCCCTCAAGGTTCTATCATCTCGCCCATGCTTTTCAACATCAACAAGAAGTCATTACCAGTACTGATCAATAAATTTCACCTCACGTGCTATAACTAAGCAGATGACACGCAAATACTCCTTCAACTGGAATGCCCCAAAGATATTGGAAAATCACCAATTTTTAGCTGTCTCAGAGCTGTGGATCAGTGAATCAGTGGATGACTTGGAGCCATCTCAAATTGAATGCTTCAAAAACGGAAATACTCACGTGTGGTGATTGGAAACATTACAAACCACTTGCCGCATGGCCTAATGAACTGGGATCACCGCCTATAGTATCAAAGGAAGTAAGAAACCTAGGAATGACCATGGACTCCAAGCTGTCGATGAATGCCCAAGTGGACAAACTAGTAAGATCAAGCTTAGTCAGTATAAAAACGCTGCGACGAATATTCCCTCATTTGGGATTTCTGCACAAGGTCCAAGCAACCATCTCCCTTGTTCTGTCGAAACTTGATTACACCAATAGCCTCTACCACAGATCACCTTTAACGACCATGAAAAGACTACAATGGATTCAGAACTCGGCTGCCAGACTACTCTTGCATATCAAACCTTGAGACCACATCTCCCCTGCCTTGAAAGCCCTGCATTGGTTACCGGTTGCCAGAAGATCCACGTTCAAGCCGCTTTGTATCACCCACAAAGCAATACATGGAATGGGACCACTCTTCATCAGGAATAAAATCACAAAACACATTCAACAGAGGAACCTCCGCTCTAAAGTAGCATCTCGCCTCAAAATCCCAAGATACAAGAAAAAAAACATGGATGGCACATCCTTCTCTGTTCAAGCAGCCAAACTATGGAACTCTTTACCCCCAACATAAGATCCACCAACAACCCCCTTATCTTCAGAAAACTACTCTGGAAGTGGCTCTTCCCCACATAAGCACCATACGCAAACAGAAATTTACAGCATATCCCTCTGTATATAAGCATTTTTTTCACTATGGATATGTACCTATCTTTGTGTATTGCTTTGTATAAACATGTAGAATAATTACGTTGTTGAGAGAAAAAAATATATGAATAAAAAATAAATAAAAATCATCTTTGGTCTACATGTACTTACTTCCATTGTGCATCTAAGTACCTTCCATTTACTTGGATCTGTGTGTCTGTTACTTTTCTCCTGAAAAAGCATATCTAATGCACTACCCTATTTCGCATCCTGTGCCTCTATCAATATCTTTAATCTACATATACTTACCTCCTTTATGTATCTATATACTTTCAATGTACTCATGGATCTATATATTTATCACTTTCTTCTAATTTAGCATTTCCAATGCACTACCCTCTTTCTCAGCCTATACTTCACTCAATATATCTTCTAGCCCACCCTTCTGACTCATCTCAAACTTCGTTCTACTACTGTTTCCAATGCACTATCCTATCTCTCATCCTATACATTTAGCAATATATCCTCTACATCCACTCTCTTGTTTATCCCAAACCCCATACCACTACTATGATCCCCAAAATAACCCTTTCTAGACTCTCTCCTACTCTACCCCTCCTTGCATCATCTGACACCTCTTTTACTATACAGATCCCGTAAAACAAACCTTTCTAAACTCTTACCTCTGACTCCTCCCCTCCAAAACTCATTTTTACTCATCCAAAAGCGTCCTCCCACTGCTAAGACCTAAAACAAATTTAAAAAAATACTTTAAAAAAAATCCTTCACTCTTTTATTCCCCCACTATCCTTTTCAATCAAAATTAACAGACTAACATGTTCACTTCTCGAATTCCATATTCAGCTATACTAATTCACCACTAATCCTGTATGGGTTCCAGAGTAGCGTGCTACTCGCCAATAAAGCGTCTCAACCCCCCAGGGTTACAAGCGCCATATAAATGGAAACCTTTTCCCTTTTCTACCCCTCCCCAACCCTTCTCAATCCAAATAACTGACTAACATATCCACCACCAAAATTACTTTCATGTTTCACCATACTAATTCAACACTAATACTGATGGGTTCCAGAGCTACTTGCGCTTCAAAACCCCATCAGGGGTAGCAAGCGCTATATAAATACAAACCTCTTTCCCTCTTCTATCCCGCCACCTGCACTTCTCTACCCAAAAAACTGAATAACATATCCACTACTCAAATGACTTCATATTTTACTATACTAATTTTCAACACTAATCCTTTATGGGTTCTTGAGTGGCATGCTACTCGCCAGATAAGCGCTTAAACACCCATCAGGGGTAACAACTGCTATATAAATGCAAACTTTTCTTCCCCTTTTATCCCTCGCCTATCCTTCTCACTCTAAATAACTGACTAATATCCACCACTGAAATTCCTTTCATATTTCACCATATTAATTCACCACTAATCCTTTATGGGCTTCCAGAGTAGCGTGCTTCAACACCCCATCAGGGGTATCAAGCGCTATATAAATACAAACCTTTTTTCCTCCTCTATCCTTCTGATATCATTCCAAATCCAAATAGCTGATTAACCTATTCACCACTTAAAATGTACTTGCATGTTCCACTATACTAATTCAACACTAATCCTCTATGGGTCCCAGAGAAGCGTGCTACTCGCCGACAAAGAGCTTTGACGCCTCGTCAGGGGTAGTAAGCGCTATATCAATGCTATTACAATACAATACAATGCAAGTATTGGAATTAACTTGCCTTCAAGATGGCCACCGTATTTCTCTGACACTTGGGAAAGGTTTATTTGGTTGCTAGTGAGGTACAGCCATTGAGTGCACAATTGATCTGGGAGTGGTCTGAAGTTGGGGTGAGCTACTGCTTCCCATTGTGCAACCACGTCAAGGATGACATCAGGTGCGAAACTGTATCTAGCAATTACTGTTTCCTTGGACGTGCCATAGATATTGATCCATTGCCATCTTCTCTCTCTTCTTCAAATAATTTATCTTCAATACGAGAAGCAAGGCAACAAAATATTCACTGACATGGTGAAGTTATTTTTGTTTGTGTCTTTTCTTTCTTATGCGGCCAGGTGGTGTGCAATTGGTTGATGATGTAATGAGTTTCAACTGTTTCGGTGTACACATGAGCCCTTTTCACACCGTTCAGCACTACAGTAGCAAGTATGTTGGAGGGGTTTGAAATTTCTGTGGAATATGTTTTATATAATCTGCAACTAAAATTATTGTTGTTTTTCTGTTAAAGAATGAAATTATTAAATTATATAATTTAATATAACATATTTGTTACATATCCAAAAATATTTTCCGATTCTTTTCCTATTGTCACTGTGTTGTTACTGTTCTTCCTTGCCTCCATTTATTTCTATGAGAGTGTGTTGCAGCACCAGTGATTGGCCATCATGGCGTACTCCAAAGTATGGCTGGAATGGATGTGAGCAAATTGTAGGAGTAGCACTGCTTTTAAAAAATGTAGGTGTAACTTTCATTAGTAGAAATGTTCTTATTCTCTTGTGGGTGTGTTGTAATATTTGCTTGCTCATCCCTATACCACTCCCTAAGTTTCCCTCCACTCCACCCATTTAGTAGTAAATATTCCCTATATTCCACCCATTCCACCTTGTCTCTTCCATACTTCCTAAAAAAGAAATATACCTTTGTGTGAAGATCCCTACCTTACCTTCTGATGTGGGAAAGGGAAGAGATAACATGAATGACTTATTGTAGACTTTACGGTGTCTATCTCAGAGGGCTGGTTGTCTTCATGACATGATGGGACTGATGTGATGAATAGAAACTAAGTAGTAATGGCGTCTGAGTGATGTCAAACTACTCAACAGTTGGCTTATCCTGCCTGACCTTAAGATAGCAACCTAAAAAGCGATGCTTCTGAGGAACTCCTCTCTAAGCTTCAGGACCAGGAACTATTTCTTATTTACAAAGTGCACTGTGTCAACAGGAATGTATGAATGACCCCTAAATGGGAAATTGTGGACCAATAAGGAAGGTACATGTGTTACACTGCAATTCTGGATTGTGTTGGTGTTAACACTCAAATGTTAAAATCTAATGAGAGAAACCTGCAATCACAGGCAAAACTATGAAATATCAGCAGAGCTACACAGATATTTAAATGTAAGAAATTGACTACTGACACCGAAAGAGCAGATTATGATACCGCAGACAAATATGTCTTGTGTCTCAGTGTCTGTACCGGTGATGAAATTAGCTGCTCTGAGAGATGAGGTCGTGCACTGAAGAAACGTATCTGAAAAATCATCCTGCGGCAGGCGAGTGCTGAGGCAAGGCAGAAGGAGCCCGTGACGAAAATTCAGAAATAAATACCCTACTCGCACACAGTCATTTGGAGCCTGATGCAGGCTTTTTCGATGGCCTGTTGATTAAAACGAAAGCCCCGAGTCAGGGTGTATAATTAATGAGCAAAACGGGTTGAGTTTACACTTTTTTAGTTCTTAAAGTATAGGATTTACCCGGAAGGATGGAAGGGATAAGAGGAATTAGGTGGCAGTACAATTATAAAGGCAAGTACCTGCTGCGGAACAGGATTTAAATGGGGGAGGGGGCAGGGGGGAGCATAAGTGAATGAAGGCAGTTCATTACTTGTGAACCTTGACAGCTCAGTAGCTAATTGACTGGGAAACTTCCCCGAAAGTGGGCGCGGCTGAAAACTAGGCCCAGCTCCGGCATTCTGTGTCAGGGAGGGTCAGGAATGAACCCATTATTCGCTATCAGTGTAATAACAAAAATGGAGCACCACGAGCTGGAGCAAGACTTTTACTGGCAGATAATGTAAGTAGAAAAACACTGTTAAATGTATGTTGTGCTCGCGTTTGTAAATGAGAGTATGTGTGAGAGAGACAGAGTGTGTATGTGTCAGCATGCATACCTGTATGTGTAAGCATGTTTGTGTCAGTGATAGTGGGTAAGAATCAGTGACAGGTGCTGAGTCAGAAGGAGTAAGATTGAGTCTCAATAATTGAGTATGGGTGAGAGAGACAGAGTGTGTATGTGTC
This sequence comes from Lissotriton helveticus, assembly GCF_964261635.1. Lineage (NCBI taxonomy): Eukaryota > Metazoa > Chordata > Amphibia > Caudata > Salamandridae > Lissotriton > Lissotriton helveticus. The sequence goes on from NC_136061.1 coordinate 1,001,242,774, forward strand.
AGCATGCTTATCTGTATGTGTAAGCATGTGTGTGTGTGAGTGATAGTGGGTAAGAGTCAGTGGCAGGTGCTGAGTGAGAATGAGTAAGATTGAGTCTCAGTAATTGAGTATGGGTGAGTCAGGTTAAGTGGTGATGAGTAAGAATAAAAGTGACCGCAAGTGAGTGAAAATGAATAAATGAGAATGAACTAGTAAGAATGTGTGTGGGAGACTTTTACAGAGTTAGAGTGTAAGTGTGGGTGAGAATGAGTGAGAGTAACAACGCGTACAGGTAATTGTTAGTATTTGGCAAAGTATGAGTGAGAGAGACAGAGTGAATGTGAGTGAATGAGTTTGAATGAAGGAGAGAGAATACGTGTGTCAGTGAGAGCATGTTAGTGATTGAGAACGAAGGAGGGAGTGAAGGTGTTGTTATGCTTGAGAGTCAGTCATTGGCCATAGCACGCTGAACGTCCTTGGCTTATAGAAGCACTCATGACAAAATATTGGTGCTGGTACGCTACAGGCAATTCTTAGTACGACAGGCACCAGTCACAAAACACTATCACTGCCATACTGGAGGTAATCTTTGGCACAATGGGCAAAATACTAGTATTGACATACTTGAGGTAGTCCTTGGCATATGGGCCTCCTGTAGAACTACTGCTGGCACAACTGAGGTAATTCATGTGATATGAGAGGTCAGCCATTGTTATATGAAAGCGAACAACCATAACAAAATGCTGGCCTTCACAGACAGTAGCTAATTGTTGGCATAAGGGTCACCCATGGCATATAGATGGCATTAGTGGCAACATTCTGGGGCAGGCATATTACATGTAATTTTGGCACCCATGGTTTATGAGTGCCATCCATGGCAAAATGCCGGCCCTGGCATATTTGAGGACATTTTGACATATGGGACACACAGGGCACATTTTGAAAAACAAATGGGTCAGAAATGAGGAGCACCAGGTTTCATTGGCTTGGCACAGCATAAAATGACTTCAGCATTTAAAGAGAGTCCATTCAGAGCCTGTGGCTTTTTAGTAAATGCATGTACAATTGTTCTTGAAATGCACAATATGACCCCATTATGTGACAGGGTGTTATGGAAGAACTCCATTCAGCCTTCCTAGAAGAAGTCTAGCTCATTCCTTTACTTGTTTGCTACAAATCAGGGCAAGTATTACTCTCCACCACGTTCAAAGATCATGTCAGCATAAAGGGGGTATCTAAAACAGACATTTGTCTGTGTTGTGTTATATTAATCATGCACTTATTATGCAACTTCAGCATTGTTAATAATTTGATGTCATCAGAGTTAAGGTTATATGACATCACTTTCTAGGAAGTCAGGGTCATATGTTGCACGATGTCATGTCTTATGATGGCATTAAGGTCAAAGGGTGTGTGATGTCCTCCTTCTACCCCAGGCATTTTGATGCATCTACACCCCTGAAAAAGGTGCACAAGAAGGAAGAAAGCGGAGTGAGTGAACTAGTCAGAAGGTTAATAACTCACCAACTACAGGCATTGCCAAGGGTAGACTGGAAGGTGGCACCAGTTTAAAGAACCCCTTTTAGCCAAAAAGTGAATGATCATCAACCCAGAAGTCAAGGATGGCTACCTTGAATTGGGAAATGGACCATTAAGGCAGGGCCGTCTCAACAAAATTATAGGCCCCCGGGCAAAGCCGTGCACTGGGCCTGCCTACACAAACACTCACATGAATAAAACAGAAAATTAGTGTTAAATTCTGGTCTGCATGGGGCCCCAATGCTCGTGGGGCTCCTTGGCAACTGCCCAGCGTGCCCATGCGTTAATATGGCACTGCATTAAGGAAACAGATGTCATAGAAAGTCAGATGAGATTCTGAATCAGACAGGACTCTGAAAATGTACAAGCAGGGAACGCAATAGGTGGACAATCTCCACTGCTGCCCTGGTCACTGCTTACACTGGCAATTTGGGACCCCTGTCATCCCATGATGAAGATGGAAAAGCAGGCTGCAATGGTCTGCCAACCTCTGTTACCCTAAAGTCTCCAGAACCCCCTTGTAAGCCCTGACACATTCAGATTTAGATTACACAGAAGCTGTAAGGCTTCTTTTCATTTCATTTTCCTTCGTATTCTTTGGATGGTCACTGCATTAGAGGCAGCCTTACTGCATTTCATACTTCAATCCTGAAGACCATCTTTTTGCAGGGATTAATCGAGCAGTCATACCCAGCCCGTCTGTAAATGCCAGCCTGCCTATCCTTCTATCTCTGCCCTTCCAAACACTCTACTATGCTATTTCTCATCATCATACAGATCTTCCTATTCCTCAAACAGCCATGTCAGGGGCGGTAATCCCTACAGCAAGGGACAACAAGAGACAAACATGTGTCAATAGATCATTAGTATGGAATCATGTCTGTGGTGTTCCACTTAATTTAGGTTGTGCACATCTCCTCCACCGCACACTTCCTCTCGCCGCACACAGGTGCTAGCTAACCCATGAGACGAGACACACTGACACACATATCTAACACTAGTCTATGGATCCTCAACCACTCAACCCCAATCAGGTGGCATATAGTGTTGATGTGCCCCACTGGTAGCTCAGGCTGCAGGGGCGTAGGAAGGGGGGTGCGGTGGGTGCGGGCCACCCCGGGTGTCATCACTGAGGAGGGTGACAAAAGGGCAAAAATATGTGTTTTAAACACAAATTTTTGGCATTTTGTCAAGCCGGGGGTGACAAGAAATTTTCCGCACTGGGTACCACCTGACCTTGCTACGCCACTGTCAGTCTGTCGTCCCTCTCCCAGGGCCCGACAACCTCAGCTAGGATGTCCAGAGTGAAATCCAGTTGCCTAACAGCTTTACTATCAATTGTCAACCCCCCACTACAGACATGCACACATACACACACCCATGGTGTGACATATAATTGAAATGTAATTAAAACTCAAACTCTCCCCCACAAAATGCATCCTGTATTGTGGCGTTTTACATCCTACTCTCTTTGGATGGGATCCTCCCTCAGCTCACACCCATCGCTCTCACGAGCAAACCAGCTACCAGTCAATGACAAAGTGTTACGTAAGCCTTCTATTTACATGTGTGCAAACAGACATCCTCATTCTAAGTAGGCATAATTTGGTACTTTACAATGCTACATTATGTAAAAAACACTTGGGATCTCACACATTGCCCTAGAGTATGGGCCCTTGAAGCACTCAGCTTAGACCTCACAACTTTTATGACTACATTATTTGCTCTGTAATGCCTCAGTATGTAACTGTTAGCAGTATTTCACAGATCTATTCAACAATGCCAGGACACATCCTTGTTTGTTAATGCTGGAATTCTTTTAGCAAATGGAGCATCACATCTGTCCCGAACAGCAATGAGCAAGCGCAAAATGTGATCTTGAAGTTTAAATAGTGAATTTTACAGCACTTTTTCACATACATTTACTAATAAGCTGTAGGCTCTAAAAGAACACTAATGAAATGTTTCAGTACTTTCATGGAATACAAAGTCTAACACTCCTTATTAGTATTGATCACCCTGAGATAATTCTGAAAAGGTCCCCTAGAAATATCTAAAAGTAGCACAGGTAAGTCAGAAAATGCAATTTAACATGTCCTTTCATTCACCACAGCAGTTAGCTACATATTCAAGCTGGAATTCACATGATACATACTGGAAAGTGTTCTGCATCCAAATCATTTGGTGGGAATTTTGACCCTGGTGGGCAGTCTGGTAGTCCACTAGGTCAGTAGAGGCCCTGGCTTTTACTCCTCTAGCAGAAGACCACCCACCATAGCTAAAGATCTCAGCCCGTTTGGATTCAATCTCAGTACATTCAGCGCATCCCCGGTCCAGCAATGTAAAATGCAGAGTGAGTGCCATGATTTTTCTCACCCACACAACACTGTCTTTTTTGTTTGTCCACAACTTGGAGGTTTACTTCTGAAAAACAAAAAAGTCAATAATCCTGAAATGCTGGGAGCCTTTTCCCTGCCCATGGGGGCCACTGTTTCTCCCCATGTCCAGACTTCCATGCCTCACATGCAATCTCCTGGCAGGGAAAATCAGTGATGGGGGCCCCACCCTAAATAAGTTGGGGCATTGGCCACTGTGACCAGGCGGTCTATGGAGAAGGGAACGCAAGATCAAAGGTGTCTAACAGCTGTGCCAGCTGAGGCTCTGCCATTGATAACCCAGTTCACTGACCTTTAAATGGGGAGCATGAACCGCTGGTTCAGCAGTGCAGGAGCAAATTTATGGCAGAGCTCTCACTACACTGAACTCTAAATTCCCTCTTGGAGTCATGCCTTAACAAATCAATAGTTTCTTCGCATCATTGGTGGCTCTGTGAAACCTTGCAGGCTTTGCCTTGTAGCAATAATCTTGCAGGCTTTGTGTTATAGCAATAATCTTGCATTCTTTGTTTGTAGCAATAATCTTCAGAGACCGTCTTGTCGGAAGACGATACTTAATCAAGAACAAGCCTGTGACGCCCATCAAGGCCAGGCACCTCTCCAGCAAATGAACTAACCAGATTCCAAAGTAAACACCAGTTGGAACCCTCTGACTACATTTGCATGCGTTTGCATTCCTCAGTATTTACATCAGCATCACAGATAACGTACTTCTAAATTTAGAGATACAACATATCTTCATTTTTACACATAAGAGAAAAACAGAGTTCACAAGTCACAGACGCCCACACAAAGACCCAGAACAAACGGAGGCACAATAAGGTCAAACACACACCTAAACATAACTCCAATTGAGAACACAATACAACTAACACTTAGGGCCTGATTCAGATGTTGGCAGGGTAACCGCGGTCCCGCCACGGTGGTGGGCCTGACTACTCCATCGAGTTGATGACGGACATCCAACTGTATTTGGATCTGTACACGATAGACAGAAGACCGCCGCAGTGGCGGTCTTCTGTGCTAGCTGAATGTACTCTGATGCCCAGTTGACGGTTGGATCCCGCCGACCAGATTTGGTGTTCCAGTTGAGCTGGTGGTGTCAGCGCTGCAGTGCGGCTATGGAGTGATGCTTTGGGCATGCAGAGACAGGTAAGTGATACATTTCTATACATGTCTGATGTGTATGTGTATGTATGTGTTTGTTGGTAATGTGTCCAGTCTAAATACTGCCTACCACACCCACACCATACACACACCATGCAATGTATAGGCACACACACCCCGAACACCTACCTGCCATTCTGTAAAAACAGGGTGCCTGACAGGTTGCGTCAGGACAGGGGAGACCAGGACCGTCGCTGTTAGGATGGAATTGCTGCAGGAACCTCATTTTCAGGTGAGTATTCACCCCTTTTCTTACCTTTTTGCTAACCCTAGCTTTGAGGGATTCCTGTTGGAATTCCTTCAAAAATGAGCCACATCCTAATCTTGATGGCAATAATCCTGGCTAGAATCCTGCTGTCGCCAGCAGCAGCCCCTCGAAGCGGCAGGACCAATTTGCTGGCAGAATCGGTGGGACCACTGCAGTCTTCCAGCCCTTGCCAGTCGGGATGTAAATCAGGCGGGTGGACCGCCAGGCAGGTGGGCAGGTCCCACCAACATCTGGCTTGCTTGCTCTTTGGAACACCTGAGTGAGACTTCAAAACATCAGGATACAATGTGAACATTCTTCAAAATAGGACTCTACACCCTTCAGGATAACAAAATACAACATAAACAGAGCGCAACACTCATTAGTCAAGTAAAGGGACATATTTGTTGCAGCAAGTTCCATATATCAAATAGCAATAATGCACATGTAAAATAAATACATCGAATGAATGTATATACACTCAAATAAATGCATAGAAAGATAACTTCATGTACACAAGAATGAGTAAGTAAACCTTGCAATACTTCACCGGCTGTCTGTGTTGCATCATCCTGCCAGCACGATTAGGGAACCCACTGACAGTCTCAGCAGGAGCTCTTCAGCCAGGCAAGGGCTTTAGGCAGTGCATCCACTCCTAAAGAGAGTTCCTGTCAAAGCGCCAAGAGGTCTCCGTCCCTATACTCTTACTAACACAGAGAGAGGCTTCTAGAAGCTCCCCTCGCTTCATCTGCACTGTAGCTGCTGGCTGCACTCTCTGCATTGCGGCCACTCAATGGAGCTAGGAATGATCCGGTGAGAGCTGAGGCAGAATTATTCACTTTCTCATCCTTAGCATTGTATGCAGCTCACACGTGTCTTTTCTAGCAGCTTATCCCTCCCGCTCTGTGGAGTAAAAAACATAAACTATTCAATGTGGGCACAAGTAACCTGGGAGCCTGCCTGCGTTTGCAGCTGAAAGGCAAGGTCAGACAGACATAAGATAAAACTAGGCTCACAAAATGTAATTAAAGCAACATGAAGTCAATTTTTTTAATTTTTTTTAAACAATTTTTGTTGGGTTTTATTCACACAACATATAGCAGCAATTACATGACCCACATTGTCTAAACCCCTAAAAGAAAAAAAAAACCCTTGGTAACAGTTACAGGGAAAGGGTCAGGATGAAAACTAGTGCAAGTCCATGAGTCCTAATAAAGTGACTCTCAGTGTATCCCCGATTAATAACCCAGTGCATTCCCCGAATACCTACCCTCCTTCGAAAGCAACATGAAGTCAATGATCAACACATATCACAACCTAGCAATATATAAATGCCTGTAGCATTACAACATCTAAATCAGGCCCTTGGTGACATTGATTGGACACAGACTAAATGTCTCAACTAACGTAGGCAGTGCCGGAATATCTGGTGAGCAACCCTTTGGACAACTAGTAACTGAAAATCCAATGTCGAAACAACATTCCAGCCGCTCATATGAACGCTGAGCAGCATCAAGTACCCTGACTGCAATTTCTATGGCATCTTTATTCAATCTGTTCACCCTCTCCAGTTGCCAAATTTCAAATTGTTTATTGCATAATTAATTAAAACCATTACAAAACTAGTCTAGAAACTGATAATAGATCTTCCTAGTAAAAGGATTTAAACTATATTTTCTTTGCAGTATCAATACTAACAAGCAATTCATTGTCTAATAAGTACTTTTAGGAAAGATACACACAAATAGAAATAAAAATATTTAAAAGAGCAATCAATATATCTACATTGACATTCAATAAAAAGATAAATGTAGTAGATAAGTGGTTATCTGAAAGTTCAAATTCAAATCATCATACTTTCTTTAGAGGAGAGAAACTCTTCTCTAACACTTCTGAGGTTTTTTTACAGTGTGGGGTATGAAAATTCCTCTCATTTTTCATTATTTCTATGAATACCGAATCCATATATTTTACCAGCCGACATATCAAGTGAGGTTCTAACCCTTGCAGACCGGCTGTCATTGGTTCAGCAACTGTACGGACATCAATTCTGTTAAAACATGGCCTCAGCGACCACTTGCATATATCTTTTAGGTACGGTCATGCGCAAATTACATGCCTGGGCAACTCAAGGTGATACCCACAACCTTTGAACATGAACATTCTGTTTGACTTTGCATCTTATTGAAAGATTGGCTGGATTTAGTGGAACTAAGTGAAACAGCAATCTCACATTTTTCAATCTGACTAATTGCTTCAGATTTGCAGTCAGATTGAAACTGAGGACACAGTAAGGAATTTGTTGGCACTCCGTCCATCATCTTGTTGTGTTTGCTATATTTGCTCTAAGTGGCCAAAGGTATGCCCAGACGTGGACCCCTTGCTCATTGTGCCACAGGATTAAAGCTAGTCTGGCTGAATAGAGGTGATACCCCGAAACCGGTCCCCGGATGAATGTTTTCGGTCCAGGGAGAACCTGGCTTGGCAGTTCGGTCTGGACTGTTCCCATGAGGAGCAGGGTCAAGACTGAATTGCATATGGCGTGGTCCAAACTAGGGTGGCATAGTGAACAAAAAACATGATGTGTTCAACTCAGATCTCTGTACAAGGAGTGAGTGGTTGAAAAGCTTCCGTACTCCTCCATCATCTTGTTGTGTTTGCTATGTTTGTCCAAAGTGGCCAAGGATATGCCCAGACGTGGGTCCCTTGTTGCTGTGCCACTGGATTCAAGCTAGCCTGGCTGATGAGGGTTGGTACTCCAAAAATTGTCTCAGGATGCTTGTTTGTGGTACAGGGGGACCAGGCCAGCAGTTGGGCTATATTGTTCCCATGAAGAGCAGGATCAAGATTGGTTTACATATGACTGGGTCCAAACTGGGGTGGCATAGTGAGCAAAAGAAAAAGCGAGTCCGCCCAGATCTTTTGACTGGGGGTGAGTGGTTGAAACGTTTCAGCACTTTTTCCATCATCTTAATGTGTTTGCTATTGCAAGAGTGGCTGGATTTCAGTGGAATTAAGTGAAACCGTAATCTCATATTTTTCAATCTGATTGCTTCAGATTTGCAGTCAAATAAAACTGATGACACAGAAAGACATATGTTGGCAATAGTAAAATTACCTTTTGATAAATTCTCCAATACTTCAATATTCTCTCCAAATAATAGTTCAGTTGTAGCATCCCTGGCTAATGACTTGAATCGGATGTAATCAATGTTATTGTCCCAGACTTTAGTAAGAGACATGTTTTTAAGAATTCTATCCAGAATATGAATGCCATTATGAATGTGTATATGCGGTAATTCACCTAGTTCATTCCAAACTTTTCAATGTGCCTGACAGTGTGATTTTTAGCCTTAGACAGTATTTTAAGAACTGAGACTTATAGTTGTAGTCAGATTAAGTATGCCGAATTCCAATCGAAGTTGTGCAACGGGTGTACACTTCGGAAAGACCAAACACAAACCTTATTGCTGCTGAAAATATTTTTTGATGGCATACGACAGCGAACCATGTCACTGATGGAATCATTTTTGCCATGAATAACTCCAAAATTCATGGACCCTTGGGACTGTTTAGGTTTCTATACAGTTTCCTTCGATGACATTGCAATTGACTCGCACGGTTGTGTATGGCTACAATCTGGGTTTTTCAACTTCAACATCAGTCTTACAACAATCCTAAGTATAGGTAGGAATCTGTTGTTGATATATTTGCTCCACCACACCTCCACAAATGTTTACATATTATTTTCTGAAGTGCACTATCTTTGCTTTCAAAAGGTTCAATTTCAAAGCATTTTCCTCATTATAAATCAGTAAATGGGTTACTGCCTGTTGTAAACCAACTGAAGTGTGGTCTAGCAGTATAGCATCAGATAAGAAAGAGGTAGCCTGTGCTTTTCAATTTTAGGTCTGAGAAACGGGGGAAGGCAAGACAAAACAAAACACATCATCCCATATGACCTATGAGCAATTCCAACTTCTCAACCAATTCCAATTGGGCTTCCGTCCCGGCCACAGCACTGAAACAGCCATCCCTCATCTAGTGGACGATGCTCTCACTTTGCTTGACCAGAATGAATCCTGCCTATTAATACTACTTGACCTCTCATCTGCATTCAATACTGTCAAACATGACAATCTACTTAATCTTTAGGAATGTAGGATTGGGCTATCTGGCACTGTACTAAAATGGTTTGCCTCTTTCCTCAACAACAGAACACATAGAGTCAAATCCAATCAAAGTCTATCCAACTCCAGTCCCTGCACTCTGGGTGTCCCTCAAGGTTCCTCGCTCTCCCCCATGCTCTTCAACCTTTTCATTGAACCACTTACGGTAATCCTCAAAGCATCCAACATCCAATGCCACATGTATGCGCATGATACCCAACTGTACATGAAAATTGCTTCCCCTAAAGATATCAAGTCACTCAACGATACCTTGTACAAAACCCTTAATTGGCTAACCTCCAGCCACCTCAAACTAAACGCCCTTAAAATGGAATCCCCCCTCAACTCTCCCACTAGGCAAACCCCCACTGCTGAGAAATATCTAAGAAACCTCACTGCTCTCAATTGCACAACACACATAATTGATTCCACGAAAGCATTGGGAATTTTGCTGGATAAGAACCTAAACATGCAAGAACACATCAGAGCCTCCACCAAAGGAGCGAACTTCTAACTTAGCATACTAAGAAAACTCAAATCATACCTTCCCCATGATGACTTTAAATCTGCGGTGCAAGCACTAGTCATCTCAAGACTAGAATACGGCAGTGCTGCGCTATGCGGACTTCCGAAACTCAGAATAGCCCACCTCAGAGCATCTCTGAATGCCGCGACTAGGCTCATCACGGGCTCCAAGAAAACAAACCACATCTCTCCGGACCTCAAATCGCTCAACTGGCTTCAATTTGAATCAAGAATCCAGCTACAAATTGCATGTATTACCCATAGAGCACTGCACTTCAACACTCCTCTTTACCTGACAAATAAGCTCGAAATTTCGGGTGAGACCCGGTCCTCTAAGAGCACCAGCACATTGCTGCTCAAGCCGAAGAAATTTAAGGAGATGAAAACCAAAATCGTACATTTTTTGGTATTGCCCCAAGAAACTGAAACTTCCTACCTGTGGAAACAAGACTGATCCCCTCAACATTTGCCTTCAAGAAAGAAGTGAAAGCACTACTGATGAACACTGCACTGATCTAGATGCTTTTCTCCTTTTGTCCCCTTCCTTGTTTAGACGACTAATTAGCTACCTGACTTTTGATACGGCCTCAGTGTCACCAGCTAACATGTCATTTTATACCTAATGTATTTTTCTCTACTTTTCTCTCACAGCTATCTACCTATGTCTTCCGCAACCCGTATGTAAAGCACTCTGATACCCGCTTGGGTCTTGTTCAGGCTATACAAAAAAAATGTATCTTCTACAACGACTGTAAGTGCACAGTGGACTAACCGAAAACAATTTCAGAAAATAGAATTTGTTACCCTAGCATTTTTTTTATTTTTTGCTCGTTTATTACATTGATGAATACATACTGCCAAACGTTCTAGTTTACATATCTGAAATGTTGTTTCTAGTTATTTTAACCTTATAATCTTTGATTTCTTATATATCAAAACTAATTTTTACAAAAAAGAAAAAGATTTTTGTTATGCATTTTCCATTAAAGCTTTTTACAATGTGAATATCAGCGAAATATTAGTATATGTGACTGTGTGCACCACCATATCACATCCAACTCACTCATTGATTCACAGAAAACACATCCTCGCATATGTATCACTCATTCCTATCCTAGTCACACCTCACATACAATGCAAATTACAATGGGAAAAGGTCTCCATTTTCTGCTGCAGTTGTAGCTATGCAAAATCCAACTGTGGGGAAATATATTTTACAAGTCCACCAGACAATTTAGATTTTTCACAGCCTGCTGGGCAGAAAATCAGGATTTTATTGAGGACACGGAGGCTAATATTATGCAAATCTTCTTTATTACCACAGCTCAGTAGCAAAAATTGAAGAACATAGAACTTCAATCAACATTCTGAATAGGTATAAAGTTCCTTAGAGACCATCTCTCATCCTTCTTTGTCCAACTGCGAAGAAAGATCATCGTGAAGAGGATAAACATGAGGATCAAAAACTGAAGATCCAAATTCCAAAACAAAGGTCCAGAAGAGAAGAATCGATTTTATTCTGAAAGAAAAAAGTAAATAACGTAAAATCATAAAATAGGGAGGGATTAAACTCAAGGGGAGGGATAATATTAGCCTCCGTGTCCTTAATAAAATCCAGATTTTCTGCCCAGCAGGCTATGAAAAGTCTACATTTTATGGCACGACATGGAGGCCATATTATGCAAGTTTAAAGTGCACTGAGAACATTATCAAACACGTATCACATTTAAAGTGCACTAAGAACATTATCAATCACATTAGGGATTGGACTGAAATAACAAGCTCTAAACATATTATCATTAGACCAATCTGCAGCCCTTAGGATATCTTGTAATCCCCCTCCTAAGCAAAAGGCCTTTGAGGCCGAAGCACCTCTGATGGAATGAGCACCAAAAATAGAAACATCAACACCACTTTCATGCATTACGTTCTTAACCCATCTGGCTAAGGTTGGGGAAGAGACTCCTTTATGAGGAGATCTATATGAAATTAACAATTGTGATTCATCCATTCTTAAATGTTTGGTTCTTCTCTCATATTCTTTCAAACACTTGACCACACAAAGTCTATCATTCCCAGGGAAAAAGGGATAAAAGATAGAGGAAGATAAAGTCTTCGTTCTTTTCTTGAGGTAAAAGCAAACCCCTTCGGGTTGGAAAGCCCTGTTAAAAATATCTAAAGCCCTAACGTCTGAAGTTCTTCTAAAAGATACCAGACAAAATAAGACAGTAATTTAAAAAGAAATGCGTTTAAGAGAAAGGGAAGATTTGTGGATAAAGTTCGAAGGACAAGGGTAACATCCCACAGGATGGTATATTTGGGACGAGGAGGGTTTAAAACCCTCATGCTTGTCATCATTTTTTTAGTTAGCAGGTTCTGGCCAACTGATATTCCGTTAATTAAGGAATGACGAGCCGAGATGGCGGATCTATAAACGTTAACAGTTCTGTAAGACAGACCTGAAGTGAAAAGATCCGAAAGGTAATTAATAACATTGACTAGATCAGTTGAAATGTGATCGTAACATCGTTGAATGCACCAGCGAACCCATTTGTTCCATGCCAGTCTATAAGCTTTCCTTGTGCCAGATCCCCACGATTCAGAAATGAGTCTGAAAGCATTTGACGAAAGCCCAGGGACTCTCCATTGTCTCCTGAAATCTTCCATGCCGTCAGAGTTAGAAGGCCCTGCTCTACAAGGGGATGCATGTGACCCTCTGGATCTAGAAGGATTTCCTTGAAGGAAAGAATCAAAATGGGAAAATCTATGCTCATTTCTAAAATGATCGGAAACCAAGCCTGAGACCTCTAAAGAGCAGTTATCACGACCATTCTCTGTTTGTAACGTCGAGCATGAAGGAGAAGGCGAGGGAGCATTGAGAATGGAGGGAAAGCATAAGGTGTTAGGCCTGTCCAGTCTTGAAGAAAGGCATCTACCTTCAGAGCTTGAGGGTCTGGTCTCCAACTGAAGAATTTTTTCAGTTGAGTGTTTAGACGGTCCGCAAACAGGTCTGTTTTGAATGGACCCCACTCCGATTGGATGGTTAGGAATACATCTCTGTTCAGTCTCCAATTGCTGGACTCCTTGAAATTCCTCGAATACCAGTCTGCTACCTCGTTCTTCAGTCCGGGAATGTGTTCCGCTACAACTGAAATACCTTTGCTCAAACAGTAGTTCCATAGGCCCTTCGCTAAGTCTGTCAGATCTTTGGAGTGAGGACCTCCCAGTTTGCTGACATAACGAACTGCGGACACATTGTCCATTCGTAAAGTTACACAGCATTTCATCGAATCTTGAGTGAAACAACGAATCGCAAATGAACCTGCTAGTAACTCTAAGCAGTTGATATGCAGTTCTTTTTCTTGCTGGGTCCAACAACGCCCTGTTGACGAGTTCCCACATCTCGCTCCCCAGCCTTCTAAACACGCATCTGATTCTATTATAAAGTCTGGCACTTCCCCGAATATGGCCCTGCCATTCCATGCCTCTAAATTCTTCAGCCACCAAAGGAGTTCGGTTCTCGACTCCTGGTCTAGTGAGATCAGTTGGGAGTAGGACCGATTGGACCTCAAGTATCTCTCTTTCAGTCTCTGAAGTGCCCGATAATGTAGCGGGCCCGGAAAAATCGCTTGAATCGTGGAGGAAAGAAGGCCCAGAATTTTGGCCAAAGATCTCAGAGGGAAAACCTCCATAGCAAGTGTTTTCCTGAGTTCCTTCCTCACTTTCCTCACTTTGTCGCTCGGAAGACGAAGTTCTGTCTTGACAGTGTCTACCAAGAAACCCAGAAATTGAGGCTGTTGAGATGGAATTATACATGACTTTTTCAAATTTATAACGAAGCCTAAATGTTGTAAGAGGTGTATCGTGAGATCCGTGTGAAGTAAAACAGTCTCTCTCGACTGGCCCATTATGAGGATAGCGTCGAGGTAAATGATCATTCTCACTCCCCTTTGTCTTAGCCAAGTGGCGACGGGTAGGAGTACTTTGGTGAAACACCAAGGGGCGGAAGATAGGCAGAAAGGGAGGCTGCAAAACTGGTACAAGCGGCCTTCTCATGTGAATTGAAGACATTTTTTGATGGGGTTTCCAGATTGGTATCGTCAGATAGGCGTCCTTCAGATCGAGTCTTGTCAAACAGCCCCCTTTTCTCAGGACGTCCCTTAGGAGGTGTATTCCGTCCATTTTGAAATGTTGGTAGACCACCCATTGGTTGAGTTCTTTCAGGTTTATCACCGGTCTTTGTTCTTTGTTTTTCTTTTCTACAAGGAATATATTGCTGAGGAAACCACATGAGAGCTCTCGATGATTGCGCCCTTTTTTAAGAGTTCTTGAACCTCCTCAGATACTAACGCCTTGTCCTTGGCAGAAAAAATGATTTCTCTGGGGGTTCTCGTCTGAAGAGGAGTGTCGATAAAATCTATTTGGTAACCCTTCACAGTATTGAGGACCCAAGGATCTTTGGCTACCAAGTTCCAGTTCCCAGCAAACTGGAGTAGCCTCCCTCCCACCTTTGGAGGGGTATCTGAAGGGTCTGGCAAGGTTCTTTCCTGAAGAGAAGGAACATTGTCTTCGCTCGCCTCGGAAGGCTCGACCACGAGTTCTCTTCCTCTGGGGATAGAATTGTCCGAAGTTGCTTGAGTTGTTGTTGAACCTGCCGCCTCCATGGGATATGAAGGGTCTTGAATTTGAGTTTCCACGGCCGGGGAAATGACCCCGCATTCTCCCGGCCCGTGTAAAAACATGATCTTGAAACACTCTCTTAATATCCTTTTGGGATTTTTGTATAGAGCTAAATGCCCCGACATATCTGGCCATATCTTTTATAAACTAAGCATGGGCGCAAAATCCGTTCCGCTCGCGGATTTTGCGGATTTTCGGCAAATTCGCAATCCGCGAATTCCTGTGAATTTGCTGAAAATCCGCAAATCCGCAAGCGGAACGGATCCGGGGGGCAAAAGTTCAAGCTTCAAGCTGGTAACTATTTTAGAATGGCGCCTGCAAGCTGCCAGCGCCATTCTAAAATAGTTACTAAGTTAGCTTCAACAGGAAGCACTAATAGAAGCAGGGGCTCGAGTTTAACTGAATTTGAGCACCTGCTTTATTTTATCTATTAGTGCTTCCTGATGAAGCTAACTTAGTAACTATTTTAGAATGGCGCTGGCTGCTTGCCGGCGCCATTCTAAAATAAAACAGGAGAGGGGCAGAGGGCAGAAGGGCACAACAACGAGTGTGGCAGAGGGCAGAAGGGCACAACAACAAGTGGGGCAGAGGGCAGAATGGCACAACAACGAGTGGGGCAGAGGGCAGAAGGGCACAACAACAAGTGGGGCAGAGGGCAGAATGGCACAACAACGAGTGGGGCAGAGGGCAGAAGGGCACAACAACCAGTGGGGCAGAGGGCAGAATGGCACAACAACGAGTGGGGCAGAGGGCAGAAGGGCACATCAACCAGTGGGGCAGAGGGCAGAATGGCACAACAACGAGTGGGGCAGAGGGCAGAAGGGCACAACAACCAGTGGGGCAGAGGGCAGAAGGGCACAACAACAAGTGGGGCAGAGTGCAGAATGGCACAACAACGAGTGGGGCAGAGGGCAGAAGGGCACAACAACGAGTGGGGCAGAGGGCAGAAGTGCACACCAACGAGTGGGGCAGAGGGCAGAATGGCACAACAACGAGTGGGGCAGAGGGCAGAAGGGCACAACAACCTGTGGGGCAGAGGGCAGAATGGCACAACAACGAGTGGGGCAGAGGGCAGAAGGGCACAACAACAAGTGGGGCAGAGTGCAGAATGGCACAACAACGAGTGGGGCAGAGAGCAGAAGTGCACAACAACGAGTGGGGCAGAGGGCAGAATGGCACAACAACCAGTGGGGCAGAGGGCTGAAGGGCACAACAACCAGTGGGGCAGAGGGCAGAATGGCACAACAACGAGTGGGGCAGAGGGCAGAAGGGCCCAACAACGAGTGGGGCAGAGGGCAGAAGGGCACAACAACCAGTGGGGCAGAGGGCAGAAGGGCACAAAAACGAGTGGGGCAGAGGGCAGAATGGCACAAAAACGAGTGGGGCAGAGGGCAGAAGGGCACAACAACGAGCGGTCTCGCACAAAAAAAACCCCGCGAACACGCAAAGCGCCCCGCGGACACGCAAATCACCCCGCGAACACGCAAAGCACCCCGCGAACACGCAAAAATAAAAAAATCCGCAAATTCGCACAAATTTGCAAATTTTGCGGATCGCGAATTCGCAAAATTCGGCCATGCTTATTATAAACTCCTCGCCAAAAAGGAAGCCTTGAGTATTCTGGCCACCATCGTTTTTTGCCAGTTCGATTAGTTTAGCATCGATCTTAAATTAGACCCCCTTCCTTCTTTCTATGGATAAGGCCGTATTGGCATTCCCAATAAGACATATGGTTCTTTGGACCCACTCTCTCAGTTCTTTTGGGTCGACTTGGTGGTCCTCCAGATATGACGATTCCGCCCTCTCAAATATTTTTGTTATGGGCCAATCGTGTCCAGTAGGAGGTCTTAACAGGACCTGAGGCCTTTATCTAATCCTTTTCTTTGATCTCGTGAAGTCTTAGATATAAAGGCTACCACTTTAGGGTCAAGTTCAGGTGTTGCGGCTATTTTATTAGGTAGGTAGGGTCTGGGGCATTCTGAGCGAAGCCTAGCCCTGACCTCCTGCGGGATTTCTCTTCGTAGCCAGTAGGAAAGATAGTCTCCCACATGTTGGGAAGGAGTCCACTCGGGGACAAAGGGTGTTTAATCAAGAGTGGGTCAAACATAAGATTTCCGAAGGGGTCCAGTAGACCCATATTTTTGTATCTAGGACCTTTGATGTCCCATCTGAGCTCCCCGTTCCCCTTGTCTGCGCCTCATCTTCGTCAGTGTTAAAATCAGAGGAGTAAGATAAATCTATTTCTAGGTCTGAACTATCATCAGTATCATTATTGATAGGGGGCTCTGGGCCTTCATCTTGCCCAAATGGGGTGCCCGAGGCACCATTCTTGTCACCGCCTCGAGGGCGAGAAGGGGCGGAGGTGGTCTTGGGTTTCTTAGAGTCTTTCCGTTCTTTTTCTCCAATTGCCCGTTTCTTGGGAGCCTTAACTGCTCCTGACTTTTTGGCGCTAGTAGAAGGGCGTGGGGATGTCAAGGCTTCAAGCCTCTTATTAATATTTTCATCAATAGAGTCAAGGACCTTCTCAAAGGCCTTATTAACCAATTTCTCTAGCTGTCCCTCAATATTAGGTATAGGGTCTGACATCTTTAATCTTACCTTGAATTGTGGAGTTAAAGTAATATTATCTCCACCTGTTTGGTTAAAATCTAATATTTATGTTAAAATTCTCAAAGGTGTTAAATTATTGTAAAAGGGGGTAAATCTGTTAATAACCGCCTAAAAAAAACGCTATAAATTGGTGAAGTCTGAGAGTAAGTGGATTCAACTGTCATTCCGATCGAGACAATAAATTTACCCCATCGTCCTAAAATGGACGATCAATGTAAACTTATGAGGAGTGCCCAATCTCCTAAAATGGCCGCCATGCACGCAAAATGCATGCGTCGGTCGTACCCGAGGGCAATTCCTCTAATCTGGCCCCTTCCGAGTGAAGCTATCGAGGGGCCGGAAAAATGAAAATAAATGTGCGACGCGCTCCTCGTCTAAATGAGGCATGAGGAAGCGTAAATGAAGTATAGAGAGGCTGTTCCGATTGCGGGTGAAAGGAGAGACATTACGAAGGCGTCAGGGAAGGTAGGAGCGTTCAAACGTGATGCTCGCGCAGGCATTCAAAGACAAACAAAAACCTAAACCGGTCCGAAATATAACCGGAGAGGGGCATTTCTGTGTTAAGGGTGTAAGAACCGATCAGCATAGAGAGGGAAGCATCATAAATGTACAGGTATACAATAGGGGTTAATAACTCAAAAGTCCGATTTTTACATATTAATAAATCGTTATTTACATCCCTCTGGGATCCTGCAGAGAAAGGTTCCCACACTAGTAATCTCCCATAGGAGGTAAAATAATACCATATAAACATATAGGTAGTAAATGGCAAAGTAAGTCAGAGTATATTGAAGAGGTACTTATCTTTCTGAGCAGCAGCAACAAAGAAGGATGAGAGATGGTCTCTAAGGAACTTTATACCTATTCAGAATGTTGATTGAAGTTCTATGTTCTTCAATTGTTGCTACTGAGCTGTGGTAATAAAGGAGATTTGCATAATATGGCCTCCGTGTCGTGCCATAAAATCTATCTTTATCTGAGAGTTTCAGTTGGTTTTATCTTGAAGGAAAAGATATTTAGTATTAGTACGTCCTTTGCCCAGGTGTCATGGAAACATATAATATTATATTAATTCACAAATTCCAGGAAGTGCATTTTTATTCACAACTTAAATATCCCAGCAATGTTCCAAGAAGACATTGACAGGAAATTACAACTACTTCTAATTTTCCAGTATTCTTTGCTTGCTATTTATTTGACATCTTTAGGGAATGTAGCCGCGGAAGCCAAGCCCAATCATCTTGAACTGTATTTTCCTTTTCATTTATTGGAGTACTCAGTTTGCACGTTCGTTCACCCCCCTTTTTTCGTATGATAGATAAATTACTGACATATTTGGGTAGTTGATTTGCATCCAATGTGCATCTAAGGAATGTAGCTTTTTGGTTGGTAACTGTGCGCAGTTTGGCTACTTAGATAATACTTTTTCTGCATAGCAGAGATGGGTATTTGCTTCATTGGTTTTGCTCCAATGCGATTCCCTATTCAGCAAATTGATCTTTTCGGGCCAACATCATATCATCATCGCTTTCTACGGGGCATACCACCTTTTTCTAGTGTGCTCTTTGAGTCAATTGTGTGAGTCATTTTAACCTCTTATATATTGCATAACTTCAATATCATGTGATGGATCTCCAATAATGCAAGAATTGCTGCATAGAGTCTCATAAGAGTCCCTCGATTTAAAATATTGTGGTGTTCTTCACTTTTGTACTGGGGACAAATATATATTTACAATGGCATATCCTGCTGACCTTTCTATTTTTCTCTTTGCAGGGATGTCTTGGGTAACTGTGTTTGTTCGGGTTTCATTAAAAAAAATATGTATTTGATTGTGTGCTGGTTGCCATTACTAACTAATTAGTGATTTCAGAGGCCTTCAGTGTATCCAAGGAACTGCTGTGTGGTCCATAGACTTGGATGTCAAAATGCTATTGATGCTTAGAAGTGGGATGCTCCTTGGTTTGTTCTTTACTTTTCCAGCTTTCTTTGCTTATTCACTTGTCCATTCCCCTGGGGATTGTACAAAGAAATACGCATATTTTTTATTCCACAAATACCCTTAAAGTTCTTTGTTTTCATTTAAGACTTCTGAGTACCATTGTTTGTTGTCAAAGAAGATGGGATACCTTTTCTACCAAGTATTTCTCTTAATGCGCTAATTGTAGAATGGGTGTTCAGACTCCTCATGCACACTGTCCACTTGGAACATTAATCTACAACTACTGATGGTTATCTCTCATGTTCAGGATTTAACAAGTAAGATCTAATAAAGTCAAGACAAATCTTGTCCCAAACTATTCCATTATTATTTATGATGCTCATCACTACCAGTCCCTAAACTGATCTTTAGTTGCTGCTTAGCATCCTTACACACCTGACATTCCAAAACCTATTTTTTCACTTGGTCATTCGGACTAAAGTAAACAAAAAGGGTGAAATGATTGAATATAATCTTAGCCACTGGTATTTACTGCTCTGATAGGAACAGTACAACCCTATCTGCCATGATAGATCCTCTCTGAAACAGAACACAAGCAATCCAAGATTGGCTTCGCCCTAGTTGGGGCTCTTCAGTCGGATGCAACTCGATTTCAGGGACACAGTGAGCATAGGATCATTATCTGCACACACCCCTCATACTATGGGCATCGCACTAAAGTGAAGAAAAAAAGTGATGTGCTGAATGCTTGAATTAATCTCAGTCACTGGTAATTTCCCAGACTGCATCCCAGTCCATCATTTTTTTGCCCACCATATTTCAGGTTACACCCAACAATATACAAATTGGTGTTGGTTCGGCTGCAATAGGAAACGTCTAGCCCAAATTTCCAAGCTACATCCTCTCTGAACCGGAACACAAGCAAACCAAGACAGGTATTGATCCTTCATACTAAGCCACCAAACGTTTCTTTGAGACGTTAAAGACTGGCCAAGGTGATTTTTATGGGCTAAGGCTATCAACCTCGACCTAACCCCTAGGAGAAGTACAACGTTTTCCCCTCTGATCATCACAAACTTATTTCATATTGACAGTTCATCCAAAACTTTGCAAACAGTCAAGCACACGCAGAGAGAGTGTTCTCCTTTCGAGATCCTCTCTGGATGAGGAAACCTATTGCTTGTAATGCCTTGGCATTATCCATTGCTAGAGCCCAATCTTCCTTAGAGATCGTATTTTCAAAGCCTTCCACAGCATCTCCATTAGCTAATGCTTATTGATTTTCCATCCAGAGGTATAGTCTGTGCTATACATATATGACTAAAACCTTGCAGCTAGCCTTGCAATTCTAGCTGAACAAGTTTTCGTTCCTCCATACAAACATCCTCAAGTAAACATTTGTGATCAGTTCTTAAAAGCAACTTGAGGTCCAGCCATTAAGTTCGGTAATAGTTGGGGAGGAGTCAATATGGCAGCATGAGTGGACGCATCTTCTTGTCACTCCGACAAATCGAAGGCTGTAGAACCCCCCCACCCCCCACCCGGGCCATCAGTGCAAAGCAGCGGTACTAGAGAGCTGGAGGAGAGGGGCGTGACCCCGGGAGGGGGGGAATAACAGGGTGGACTTTTTGGGTCCCTCCAGGCCCGGACAGCAGTGAGGGATGCCAAGCAGAGTGACCTGATGAGCAGCGGGCGGCTCCCAATGAGGCTGGGCTGAGGGTGCGGCGATGCCAGCTGACTGCATTCACTCCTGGGGCCTGCATAGCAGTTCCGCATAGCCGGCACTGAGGTGGATGTTCAGGGGGTGCCCCCTCCCAGATGGGTGGCCGTATGGGCTGCTCCAGGCCTGAGGACTGGACTGGGAAACCATGGGACATGAAGTGGGCGGCTCACGTCAGGGCTGATCCAGAGGCCGAGGAGCTGGGCACTGTGGTGCCGACCAGCTGAGGCTGATGTGGGGGACTGCAGCAAAATAACCACATTGCGCAAACGGACTGCTGGTGGAGGGAGTCCCCCATGATAGCACAGTCAGCGGGATTCTCTGGCCCCTGGGCCACCCTTTGTTTGGGCGTGCCAGGCAAAGCCTCGGGTGCCTGCATGGTCGGGTGCATGGAGCACATCTAGTGAATCTGCTCAGTGAGCTATCCGCATGCAACAATAATCTTTATTAGATGCATGGGGGGTGGTCGAGTGTGCTCAGTGGGAGTGCTTGTGTGGGCCCCCCCAGGGTACTCTATTCACTAGACGTGTGCCAGCCCTGGGGTGGGGGTGCGCTCCTTCTTTTGCCCCCTCTTCCTTCTCCACCTCCGGTGGCAGCAGAGACTCTGGGCTTGCCCCGTGCTCCATGGCATAATACAGGCGGCCCTCCCTGAGGTCTATCGTGGATTACACAGTGTGGAGTAACAGCCCCACACAGCCAAGGTCACTGTGGACACAATCACACTGAGGTGGTGAGCGTTGGGCAGTGGACTACAGCTGCTCGGAGGGGTGAAGTTGGAGCTACGGATGTCTCCCAAGCCGTAGAGTGGTCTGTGGGCTGTCTCAAAATAGCGACATATGATAGAAGACGGGCTTGCGAAGGTGGCGCAGAGCGTGGTGCTTGTATATGTGTTCCAGTCGGGATACATGGAGTCACCATCTATCCTTGAGTTTAAGCACAAAATCCTGGAGGGCAATCACAGAAAAGATCAACGAGGTGACCACCACAGTGGCACTGCTTTGCCAGCACGTGGACAAAATGAGGGGCCATGTTAAGGAGATGGGCACCAGGGCTGATGACACTGAGACCCTTGTGAGGTCTCACTCCCGTCAACTTGGGGATCAAGAACAGTGATTGCAGTGGCAGGAAAGCAAGCTGGCGGATCTCAAAGACAAGACAAGACAAGATGGAACAATGTACGCATTCTGGACCTGTTGGAGGGGACCAAGACCTTGCCTATGGAACAATACTTGGAGGGTTGGCTTCCCACCATTTTGCCGCACATTCAGGGTCCGAATGCTGTGCAGCTGGATAGTGCTCACAGGACACCGGGCAAGAAACCACCACCAGGGACGCCGCCATGGATGATCATGGTCAGGATGCTGAGATACAAGGACTTGTGCAGATTCTAGCTGTGGTCCGCCAGCAAGATACAGTGGAATACAATGGAAACAGAATATCCTTCTATCCAGATTTTGGTATTGCAGCCCAGAAGAAAAGAAAGACGTTTTTGGAAGTGAAGAAGAAACTGAGGGATTGTTGACGTGCTTATGCATTAGTGCCCCTGGCACACCTTCGGATCAATATACAGGGGAAGCTACACTTCATTGATCATGCGGAGGATGCTGTGCAGTTACTAATGGACATACTGATGGGGACACTTGCATTTTATGTTGAGGATGTTGCGTGTCTCCTGCGAGGTGGTGGTGCCGATGATGTGATGAAGTAGCCAGAGGTGGGGTGATAACCAGATTAAATGAGCATATTTCCAATGTCGACAGTAGTAAGAGAGGTTATCTTTGTGTATTTTGTTTTTACTGGTGTTCGTTTAACTTCCTGTGCGCAACTCCTAGGGGCAGTGGTCTCTGTGGTGACCCTTCCTGGGAGCCGCTGAAACCGCGTGATAGGTGGGGCATCAATAAGTGCATTATGTTGGGGGAAGGGGCAACACTGATTGTGTCTAGTGCAAAGGCCAGGTTGGGGTTGGCAACACAGGATGGGGGTGGGGGTTGGGACATGTTAGTTTGGGGTACAGCTCATGTGATCAGCGAACCTACTGTTCAACAGCACACATTAGTCCCTTGAACGCAGGGGTGTTCTCCAATGCAAGGATAGGGGTGATTGCATTGTCTTGGAATGTCAAGGGGATCAAGAGCCCACTAAAAAATGCCTGAGAATATGGTCCTTTGTTCGGAAACAACAGGCACATATAGTAAAGCTATAGGAATTGCACTTACTCCCTGTGGAACACAACAAAACTTCAAGCCAAGTGGGGGGGGGGGTATGTTATAGTATGCTTGCTTCACATCATCTGCATGCAGCGTTTTGCTCTGGGTTGATGCAAGGGTCCCCCTCAGAGTAGACATGACATTCAGGGACATGAATGGACGCTATGTGGGAGTGGTAGGTGTTATCAGTGAGAAACCCACAGTATTCCTCAACACTTATGCCCCGAACATAGACACTTCAGACTTCTTTAAAGTAACAGTATGTTCACGTCATATGTCCACTATGACCTCTTATGGATGGGTGACTGTAACTGCATTCTTGGCCAAATGCTGGACAGCTCGAGTAGGAAGGTCTTCCAGGTCTCTGCTGGAGGGTAGTGACACGCTAAAAGTGATGGAGCTCTGGAGGACCCAACATGGTCAGTCCGGAGGGTACTCTTTTGACTTGCCGTTGAATGGGACGTTTTCCAAGATGGATTATGCTTTTGTGCATCTTGAATAAGTGGCAGATTTTGAAGCGGTGCAATATTTGGACTGCACCTTGTTGGATAATGCCCTGTTAGCAGTAGACTTAGTAGGGTACGTCTATGTAGCGCCACTTCCGCAGTGGTGCTTTCAGACCCGAGCATGCTTGACCAGGCGTTCTGAGAGGATATTCAGTAGGCCATCTGGGAGTATTTAGCCGTTAATATGGGGTCGCTGACCTCGGCTGGAATGAGGGAGGCTTTTAAGCTGGCTTTAAGGGGCAAGTGTATGAGTGCGAATTACGGGGTGTGGATATTCCAGGGACCACGATTTCTAAGCTGGAACACCATATAGAAGAGATAGACAGACATGCCCCACACACTGCGGAGGTCTGGGACACACGTCAGCAGTTGGTGGAACACCTCACTGAAGTGAGGGACACGCTTAGGAAGCACAACTACAGAATGTACACTGAATTGCTGCACGAACAGGGGGACAAGTCAGGTCACTTGCTGGCAGGGTTGGCCAATAGGGAGAAGGGAAGCAACACTGTGATAGCCATCAAAGATATGAATGGGGGTGTCCTCATGGTGATATCCTAAAGAGGTTTGCAGAATTTCATTTAGATCTCTACGCATGGCAGGTGCAGGGAAATGAGATGGGCATTGCGAGGGTGCTGAATGAGGTGTGTCTACTGACGATTGATGCTGTATGAGAGCACTTTTAAATGTCCCAATAGATGAGAGTGATCTCAAATGGGTGCTTAAGCATATGAACGTGGGGAGGGCATCCGGACATGATGGGCTGGCGGTAGAATTGTATGAGACATACGCATACCTTTTTTGTGCCCAGTCTTTGACCATGCACAGAGAGGCCCCAGAGAATGGTACT
The DNA here is from genome assembly GCF_964261635.1 of Lissotriton helveticus. Taxonomy (NCBI): domain Eukaryota; kingdom Metazoa; phylum Chordata; class Amphibia; order Caudata; family Salamandridae; genus Lissotriton; species Lissotriton helveticus. The sequence continues at coordinate 1,001,267,311 of NC_136061.1, forward strand.
TTACCGGACTACCTATGAGAGGCATATGTGGTGGTATTACCTAAGCCAGGGAGGGATCCAATGGGTTGTGAGTCTTATCGATCACTGTCCATGATTAACATAGATGCAATAATCCTGGGGATGATACTGACCCACCGGTTAGCGAAGGCAGCAGCGGTGATCATACACACAGATGTAAATGTAAATGTAGGTGTACTTATATAGCGCAAACCTGTCACCCAAAGGGCATCCTGGCGCTTGCTTAGGGAACCCGTCCTGGTATTCCCCTGTGAGAAACCCCGGCAGGGTGTCCACAAGGTGAAAGCCAGGCATCCCGCCGCGAGGGGCCGTAGTGGAGATTAAGCAAGCTATTGCCCAGAGTTGCAGAGTGTGACCCCGTGATTCGAGTAGGCACCGGAGCGAGAATTGTCGAGTCCGTGGAATTTTTGATCCCGAGACCCGCCGAGGCGGGGAATCGAACCCTGGTCCACGGTCGATCTCAGCTTCCGGGTCTGCCGCCTCTAACCACTGAGTCACGCTTCTCCACAGATAAGGCTGGGTTTGTGGGGGGGTCGTACGACCTCTAGTAATATATGCAAGGTATTTCTCATCCTGCAGCAGGATGTGGATGGAGGCGAACAGTGCACCATGCTAGTTTGGATGCACACAAGGCATTTGATACAGTGGACTGGCTCTTCATGCGCTGTGCGCTGCAGCACTATGATCTGGGGCATATTACTTGAAATGGGTAGGGCTTGTGTAGACGGGCAGTAAAGCGAGACTGAAAGTGGGGCATAGACTGTCAGACAGCTAGGCAGTGGAAAGAGGCACGTGGCAAGGCTTTCCCCTGTCCCTTTTGATATTTGCCTTGGTGATTGAGTCATTGGCACAGATGCATGGGGACAATGGTATACTAGTAAGAGTAAGGCACAGGATTACTTCTCTCTATGCCAGAGGTCTTCAAACTGTGGGGCGCAACCCCCAGGGGGGCCCTGGAGTCCTTTGAAGGGGGTCACGCATTTCCAGGCCTCACTTTCCACTGCCTGGAATCTACAACATGTCAAAAGGAAAAAGATAACAGTCCAGGACACTTCCATGCTTCAGCCTAAGTTATTTGAGCATCCTGGGCTGTGAAGGGAAACGGCCGGGCAGACAGGTAAAACAATCCTTCGTGCCAGGGTGTCTGCTTGCCTGAATGAAATACAAATGTGCAAGTTAGTCTGCAAATTTAGAGGGTGCTTGGGAGTGCTTCTTGGCATTAATTGCTTGAATCTCTCCAAGCACTGTGATGGCAAAGATTTTGTTTTTTTTAGTGGTAGTAGGAAGAGTTAACAATTGGGTTGTGAAGTGCGTGCCTTTAATAAGAATTTGATTTACACAACGCTTAGCACCTCTGAGGAGGTGTTGAAGGGACAGGTATGCCCCAAAAAATGCATTATTTATGGTCTGGTATTAATAAAATCTACATTTTGGAAGTTCTATTTTATGGTAAAACTATTTGCAGATTTTGAAGCAGTCTATCTTATAATGTGTGTAATGCAATGCAAGTATAAAACAATGACCGACACATTCTCAGTGCTATCTGTCACAGGCTGTGACCGCGTAGCACTAAAAATACACAAGTCACTATTCTCCACTGCACCAGACACATTTAATTCTGTGGTTACAAACAGACCTCAGCAGTGCATTAACTAATAGAGGTTTCCTAATGTAATACAGTGCATTTCTCAGTGAGTAAAAACTTAAAAAATGTATTTTTCATTTAAGCTACCCATTATTTTATATGTAGCTACCTGATGGTGAAAGACCTTAAAAACAAACAAAATATTTTGGGTCTGATCTATGAGAGGTTTTTGCCGCCAGAGTGTCACTTTTTTTTAACCTCGGCGGCGCAAGCGTCTCAATCATATCTGTGAGATGACGCAAAGTCAACTTGCGTGGCTTTGCATCGCCTCATAGATATGGAGTAAGACAAAGCAGTGCAAATCGCTGCACTGTCTTACTCTGTCTAGTAGGCGTTCTATGGGCATTGCGGTGGGTGTTCTCACGCAACCCCCATGGATTTTGATGCAGTCCCAGATTTACAAAACCTTGTAAACCTGGGGCAGCACCAAAACCTTATGCCTCCCCACAGCAGGCGTAACGAGGAGAAATGTTTTCATTTCTCTTCGTTTTTTCCTCTTTACATGTGTGCTGCATTATGCAGCTCACATAAAAAGAGGAAACCCCTCTCTGGATTGTTTTTGTGCAGGAAGCTGCAAAAAAACAATCCTGCCTACATTGGCGCTAGGCAGCAAATTGTGCGCCAACACAGTGGGAAAGGACAGAAATGCACCGTATTTCATAAATATGGTGCCTTCTTGCCCTTTCACATTGGTGTGGGACAGAGCAGCAGGAAGACTTGCGGCGCTGCCCTACACCAAGTCCTCATAAATGAAGCCCTTTGTTTTTAGCCACACCTTTGACCACGCCCCCACGTTCACTGACCTTTGGTTTGATAAATACTGTTTAATATTATTTCCCCACTGTAAAATGATTTGCTATGGGAATTTGTGGCTTATATGGTCGTCGATAATGTTGAAAATGATGAGGAGGACCAGGGGCCATATGTATCAAGCTAATTAGCATTCGCAAAGGCCGAAATTCTGCGAATTTCGGCCTTTGCGAATGCTAATTAGATAAATGGTATGTATCAAACATGTTTGATGCAAAATAAGGAATTGCAAAATTTGCTATTACTTATTTTGCGATTGCACTTAAGGAATCGCAAATTTTGTGATTCCTTAAATGCAATGTATCAAACAAAAAATATTCAAAAATTGCCAATTAAGGATTTGCAAATTACCACCAACATCTAGTTGGTGGTAAGTTGCGAATTCTTTTCAAAAAGCTTTTTTACAAAAAAACAAAGGTGCCATATGACACCCATACATGCCCTTAGGGCATGTATGTGCGCCATATCCCCCCAAAAGTCTTTTTCAGGGGTGCAGCAGGGTGTTCTTGAGACACCCCTGCACCCTTGAAAAAATTCCTAATTTGCGATTAGCAAATTGCTAATCACAAATTGCACTTTCATTCCTAGGGGCCTCCTGGCCCATGGAAATGAATGGGTAATTTGGGATTAGCAATTTGCTAATCGCAAATTCGGAATGCTAAGGAATCGCTATTGAAAAGCGATTTTGTACATACATACCGTTTTACGAATTCCAAATAGCGATTCCTTAAAATTCGCTATTTGGAATTCGCTAAACGGAAGTATGATACATATGGCCCTAAGTTCTAGAAATTGTTGTCCACAGGGGGTCCTTACGCCCAAAAATGTTTCACAGGGGGGTCTCTGCATCAAAAAGGTTGAGGACCTCTGCTCAATACCGATGACGTGTGTGACACTCAGAAACCCAGAGGACACTTGGAGGGCAGTGAAACACACTGTGCAGGAGGTAGGGGGCCACTCAGGCTTCCGACTGACTGCTGATAAGTCAGCCCTGTACCCTGTTGTGGCAGAGGACCTCCTCAACACCAGACTGCAGTCAACTCCGGTCAAGTACTTAGATATATACCTCATCTTCAATATGGATGAGGTGTATGGGCGAATGCGGGTGCCCTCCTGATGGGTCTAAAGTGTAGTGTCTGTAAATGGTTAAGGTTTACAATGTGCCTAATGGGATGCATAATAATCAGTAAAATGATAATGCTGCATAGAAGTGCTTTACATCCTGCAGCATATGCTGATGCACATACTGGAGGCATGCTTTCGTAGGCTGGATACCTTGCTTCAACAGTTATACTGGGGCACTGGTAGGTCCAGGATCAGCTTAGATGTATTGAAGCTCCAATGGGATGCAGGTGGGCTATAGGCACCGTATCCCAGGGTGTATCACTGGGCCTCCCAGATGCAGTATGCTCTTCCTTGGTTCGAGGAGGAGAGCAGAGACTCCTTGGTTTAGCTCCTGAGGCCCCTCCTGCACCACCCACACCGCTGCTGGCAATTCGCTTTGCAGCCTGAAAGAAAAGGGGTACCCTACTGCTGCAGATCCAGACGATCATAGAGGTTTGGGAACGCTGCTACATTTACATGCAGCAGCGGGTCCCGTAGAATACGGGTTTATGCCCAAGGTGCTCTTATTCTTAAGAAATAGGAAGGGGAGTTCGAATGTCATTGCAGGATTTGGTTGAGGATGGCAGACTGATTGGGTATGCGGCCTTATGTCTTGAACCACACTCTGCCGGACCTGGCTGGCAGTGTGAAAATTGTATTGCAACTCTATCCACTGCTGCTTCCATGGATGACTGCCCACATGGCTCCACTCAAAACACAATGGGAACGTGAATAGGGGAACATTATAGGCAACTGCAGCTATGTTAAAGGTGATGCTAGGTTGAAATTGATCCACTACAAGTGTATTCACAGAGATTATGTAACGCAGCAATGGCGACACAAAATAGATTCTACAAAATTGGTGACATGCTGAAATGCAAGTCAACAGTGGACACATACATGCATATGTTGTGGGAGTGCCCGGGGATACCGGAATTTTGGAAGGAGGTGGTCACTACTCAGCATGACCTTCCTTGGCTGCCGCTGCGATACATGGTACAGTTGTGCATCTTCCATAGCCATTACTTGATCAGGTGCTCTGGACTTTATTTATTCTCCAAATCACATTGATGTATCCAATCCAGAATTGGTGGACAACTCTTGACAGCATACACCTTATCAGGACTTATCAGTCCTTGAAAGTGCATATGGACCTCACTACATCCATGTGTGAGCCTTGATAACCTTTGGGATTAATATCCTTTTGAGTTTTAATATCTGGCCATGTGATCTTAAATAGACTCATTGGCATTGCTGTATATAATTAGACAGGGTCAACTATCAAAATAACGCCTTGGCCTCTTATCTGGAACAGTGGAAATGGTCTGTTTTCTCCCCCATTGTAGGAAGGTGGAAATCTGACTATATGGTTACCCCCACTTCTTGCCTGATGTTTTGCTGGTTTTCGACTTAGGTGGACTGGGACCCTGCTATTCAGGGCCCCAGTCTATCTGCTTTTTCTATAAAATGGACTCCATGTACTTTAGGTACATACCAGATTGGTTACTGGGTCACCCTTGTGAGTCCCTGTGTATGGTACCTTAGGTACCCAGGGCATATGTGCATCCTAGGCCTACCACGGGCTGCAGCATGTATTGTGCCACCTCTGGTTAGCCTTCCAAACTGACACCACAGGTCTGTACTTACAGCCTGGGTAAGGTGGTGTAATCACCCCTTACTTAGATATAGTATATCTATACCTACCTTATATATAGACACATAGTAACCTATAAGTCACTCCTATGGCAAGCCTTGACAATCCTGGAGGCAGAGTGTTTGGTTTTGTGTGAGAGGGTGCCCTAGCATGAGCTGAGCCCCTCTGCAGCTTTCAGAACCATCGCCTTAGTCTGTTCTATGATATAGCCATACCATATACTCTTAAGTGCATTATAATCCTCGCGGTTAATGCTAACTCTGGTTTGGTATCAAAACATGTTGTGTAAGGTGTCGAACACTTTGGAATACTACCCCCCCGCCCCCGCCAGTACTGGCAGCAGAGGTAGCATTCCACCATCCTAGAGGGAGAAGACATGTAGTTACTGGTAAACCCAGTTAAAGTTAAACAGAGCCCCAGCATGTATGTTGCTGCCACAGACACGAGTCTGCCCTCCTGTTGCTGGACGCAACTCCAGCGGGGGAGGTCTGGACAGTAGGTTTACTGTCCAGGGAGGTGCCAGCACCTCCCCAGACAGGCTTTAGTGTATTGGGGCAGGGTGGGTTGCATTCAGTGAATGCTTTTCAGACACTGCCTGGGGCATACAAGGTGCTCCATGGATTTCCCAGTTCAAACCGGTTGCTGGGGCACTCAGCCGCAGCTCTGGTGTGAAACTGGACAAAGGGGAAAGGGTGTAACCACCCCCTACCCAGGTCCACCCATAGGAAGGACCTTAGAGTTAGTCCAACCCCTAAACTTGCTATAAGTATAGAACCCCAGTCCTTAGGACTTTAGATTACCCTGGACGAAACTCTGATACATAAATCCTGGACCTTCAACATTCCATTTTGACTGGAAGATGGAGGAAATCTCCCTTGTGGTCAAGGAGTGACCACCCTGTCCAAACAGGCACCATCAGCATCTTTTCCAGTCTGCATTTTTGAGGCTCTCGCCGGATCCTGAAGAATCTGTGACACAGGACACAGACTTCCAGACATCTCTGATGCTGACCTGCGCTCCCAGCAAAGCTGAGACCTGTGGCAGACACGAGAGACGTGGGACCAGAACTCCTGGACATCCTGCATTTTTGCTACTGCACCTACTTCCCAAAGAATCCCGAAGTTGTGCATTAGGGTATTCAAAGCCCCTGCCCTAGCACCTTTTGCACCAAAGCTCAGAGGCCCACACTCACGAGTGTTCCGTGGGCCCGCTTTGTGCATTTCAGCTCAACGCGTCTTCGCGGTTCCTAGTCCATTGGCTAGTGAGCCCCCACGAAGACCAATCTTCATTTTCTTTGGCTTTCCTGGTTGCTCCCACTCCTCTCCAAAGAAATAGTTCCTCAGACCTTGCTGGTCTGCACCGAAGCCCATCTCAACATCTTGGGTGGATTGCGTTTGCCAAGGCTTGTTGTATCCAATCCGGATACCGACACTGCAGTCAACTAGATCCTTTATGGAACAGCTCGAGTCCAGCTCCTGGTTGTCATCGACACCTCCTGGTCCTCGTGGCTGAAGAGACAAGCTTCACCTTTTAACCTGAAATCACCCAACATCGACTGGTATCTTCCTATCGCCATCCTGATCACTGGCTAGTGACCCGGACTCTGTCTCCTCTGCTTTCAGGTTCTTCACATCTCCAATCCACCCTTGGGTCCACCCGGACACTTTTCCTCTGGTCGCCTGCAGCACTTCTTCGCAGCTTCCATTGGAATCGACGACGAAACCCGACACCAAAAGACACCTATGCACCCGGCTTCCCTGGGTGAGATAACACGAGTACTCCAGTGTCCTGTGGTTCTGGACTCTCGAAGTGTCCTAGTCTAAACGGGTTCCATCATAGTTCACCTAGAAGTGCTCTTAAATTTTAAATTTGTAACTTGTTCGTACTCCATAGAAAGTCAATGGTAACCCACGGCTGTGTTTAGACACTGCACTTGTCTCCCGTGGGTCTCTTACATCTTAACCTTTGGTGGTTGTAGGCAGCCCCAGCGATTCCACAGGCCCTAGGCCTGCTTTCTAACTCTCACGTGGTTCTTATACCACTATTTTAGTATATGGTTTGTGAGGCTCCTAGGGCATAACATATACTGTGCAACTGTGTTTTGAATAAATACATATATATTTGATATATACCTTGTGTGGTGTGCTTTCATTTGATCATTCAAGAGATTATAATTGGTAAAACAACTTGCTTAACTCATCCCCAAGTCTTAGCCTGAAGGCTGCTCTCCACAGCTACCACTAGAATAGCTTTCTATAAGGTTGACTTTATAACCTACCATCAATAAGGGTCGTTTGGACTGGTGCAAGGTGCCCACTAGAATAGTGGACATCATATACCCATGATGGTCTTCGGGTCCTTCTATCCTTAGTACTCTTTGATTACCATCTTCAATGCTTGCCTTGACTACAGAAATGTGATTTTAGTGGTGAACAACCTTTACAACAAAACTATTACAACGCACTACCATTACAACGCGGTCATTATAACGCAAACCGTTACAACGCATTGCGCTGGCGGGCGCTCTAGGATAGGGAATAAGTTTAATTTACTATCCAACACCTTCCCTAGTGTCCACGGGGACTGGAGTTGGAATAGTAAATTAAACTATTCACTATCCAGCACCCCAAAGCGCTATGCGTTGTAATGGATTGCGATGTAAAAACCGCGTTGTAAAGGCAGGCGTTGTAATAGCCTGCGTTGTAACGTCATACATCCGATTTTAGTTTCCACTTTTGAACATTCTGGCAGTGTCCTCTTTTGCCACAGTTCCAATACTCTATCTCAACAGTAAAACAATTTTTTGAGTCTCCAGAATGAAAAATGCTTCCACATCTATGACAAGGTTTAACACCAGTTCTTGTAAGGGCATTACCACTAATGTCTGGTTTGCTGTTATAGCTCCTGCTGGGAGTTGCCATGTTTATTTTTCCAACCGCATTCACTTTGTCTAGTGTTTGCCTGTTTCGGTGACTTCGATGGTTTTCCTGATGTCTGTTTTTTGCATGCCTTTCGTATACTTCTCCGATTCCTCTACCACTTTTGCAATTGCGAGGGCCTCTGTTAGTGATGTAGCAGCCCAAAGGCATTCTTGCATCTTTCTGCTTTCACATTGCACTGTGATCTGATCTTTGATTAGTTCATCTGTGATAGTACCAAATTAACATTTAACAGCAAGTTCCCTTAAACTGGCTAAAAATGTTTCTGTAGGTGTTTAAGGTTGTGTGTAAAATGTATGTTGATACATCGTAGCTTTGATGAATTTTGTACATCATGTTTCAAGATGCAGTCTAGCTTCTTTCGAAATCGCTTGTATCCATTACAGGAGGCAATTAAGTATGTGCTGACCTTTCTTGAAAACAGTACAATAATGAGTTTTTCGTACAGCTGGAAAACCTAAACCATCAACAGATTCTACATAATTTTCAAACATTTCAATCCAGTCTTTCCCTTATATGAGAGGGGACCTGGTTGTACCAGAAAGTTAGGTGACGTGTTTATTGCTTGTGATATATGCATGTTTAGTGTAGCGTGGCAGTATTAATTGTAAAAATATCAAATTGTTTGTAGATGGGTTACTTTATACAATATATACAATATTAAAATAGGTGACAATAATGTTTTTCTCCAACAGATGGCGTACTGTCCTGCAGAGAAGAAAATACATGATTCACCCCTCTTATATAATGTGCATGTGTCGGTGGCATTGTGGTGCGTTGCTCGGTTTGGCAGGCAGTAGGTGATCAGATGTCCAGGACCAGGATGGAACTCCTCACGCAGTAAGTGGGTGAGCGAAGTAGGCGAAAGAATACGGAGGCTGTCCCTGTATATTTCTCGTCGATCGGCACCACCATTCAATCGGTGCAGCGTAAATGATTGCGTGATGACGGAAAGCAGTGCTGCGTGGCGTACGTTCACACGGCCAATCAGGAGCTTTGCCCAAGGCAGCTTCCTCTCAGTTAAATTCTATGTCAGGACCGGAAGGCTCCGATTATGCTTTCTCATTTCTTTATTAGAAATGCTCAGCAGCCAATTAGAAAACAGTTAGGAAAAAATGAACCACAATACCCATGAGTACTTGGGTTTCACATGACAGATCATAGAGTAACCAGTATAAAACGTCCCATAGAGAATACCACATCCTCTTTCTTCCCATCTCGCTGCTCCCGTTTCCTGCAAAAGTCATCGAGAAGACCGTCAACAAGCAGCTGGCTGCCTTCCTCGAGACGAACGGATCCCTCGACCTCTCGCAATCTGGCTTCCGGGCCAACCACAGCACCAAGACCGCCCTGATCGCAGCCACCGATGACATCCGAGCCCTGCTCGACAACGGAGAAACAGCGGCCCTCATCCTCCTAGACCTCTCCGCGGCCTTCGACACTGTCTGCCACCGTACCCTAGTGCGGCGCCTCAGCAACGTCGGAATCCAGGAGAAGGCACTGAAATGGATCATCTCGTTCCTCGCCGGAAGGACACAGAGAGTCCGCCTCCCCCGTTCAGATCAGAAGCCACCGAAGTCATCTGCGGCGTTCCTCAAGGCTCCTCGCTCAGCCCAACCCTCTTCAACGTCTACATGAGCCCCCTCGCAGCCATCGCACGCCAACACAACCTCAACATCATCTCCTACGCCGACGACACCCAGCTGATCCTCTCCCTCACCAACGACCCCGCCACCGCCAGAGCCAACCTACACGAAGGGATGACAGACGTAGCCAAGTGGATGATGAACAGCCGCCTGAAACTGAATTCGGACAATACGGAAGTCCTCATCCTGGGATCTTCACCCTCCGCCTGGGATGACTCCTGGTGGCCCCCCGCCCTGGGCAGCTCACCCAAACCAACAGACCACGCACGCAACCTGGGCTTCATCCTGGACTCCTCCCTCTCCATGACCAGACAAGTCAACGCCGTCTCCTCGTCGTGCTTCAACATCCTGCGCATGCTACGTAAGATCTTCCGGTGGTTCCCCACCGAGACCAGGAAGACGGTCACCCAGGCCCTCGTCACCAGCGGCCTGGACTACGGCAACTCCCTCTACGCCGGAACCACCGCCAAACTCCAGAAGAGACTCCAGCGGATTTAGAACGCCTCAGCACGACTCATCCTGGACATCCCCCGACGCAGCCACATCTCCGGACACCTGAGAGATCTGCACTGGCTCCCGGTCAACAAGAGAATCACCTTCCGTCTCCTCACCCACGCACACAAAGCCCTACACAACCAAGTCCCAGGATACCTCAACAGCCGCCTCAACTTCTACGCTCCCACACGCCAGCTTCGATCGACCGGACACGCCCTCGCCTCCGTCCCCCGCATCCGAAGAGCCTCCACAGGAGGAAGGTCCTTCTCCTACCTGGCCGCCAAGACTTGGAACTCCCTCCCGACCCACCTCCGCCTGACCCAGGACCACCTTGCCATCAGGAAGCAGCTCAAGACCTGGCTGTTCGAGCAGTAGCGGACCCCCCCTCCCCTAGCGCCTTGAGACCCTCCGGGTGAGTAGTGCGCTATATAAATGCCTTGATTGATTGATTGATTGATTGTTGCTCCGCAGCCAGTTAAGTGCATTTCTCTCTTTAATGGTTTACATGGTGTTTTGATTACCTTACTGTGCTTTGTGCGCTTTCTGCTGTTTCGATTTGACTCGCGCTTGCTTCACTCATTGCTTCTGTGTCCTTGGTCGCTTGTGGGAGGCTTCGTTTGCCACTTTTGCGCTTCGTTCTTCGTCGGCAATTTTTTTCTCTTGCCTTCTGGTTCTAGGGAGCGTGTGTTCACCTTCCCGGTGCACAGTCAAAATATCGACTACAAAATATCGACTGGACACATTATCGAGTTTTAAATATCGAATGGACAAAATATTGACTGGACAGAATATAGACATCAAAAATATCGTTTTTAAGGTAAGTAATGTAATATCGAAGTATATAATATAGGTTAATAAAATTATCGAATTTTTGATAATATTGAATTTTTTATAGTGTTTTTTATGTTATTATATGTGTTAAAAGTGTGTATTTATGTTATAAATAATTTTAATTAATGACATTTTAATTTTTTTATTTTTGCGTAATTTAATTCTGTAGCGGGTTGTGGGTTTATAGGGGAATAGGGTGGGAAGTAATTTAATTATAATTAATTAAATATGTACATTTATTTATTGTTATTCATTTTTAATTATTTGTTAATTAATTTATATTTGGTAATTAATTAACTTTTAATTGGCAATTAATTTTAATTAATTGATTAATTGCTAATTATGTTAATTTTACTAATTTATTTTCTGTAGCGGGTTGTGGGTTTATAGGGGAATAGGGTGGGAAGTAATTTAATTATAATTATTTAAATATGTAAAGTTATTTATTGTTATTCATTTTTAATTATTTGTTAATTAATTTATATTTGGTAATTAATTAACTTTTAATTGGCAATTAATTTTTATTAATTGATTAATTGCTAATTATGTTAATTTTACTAATTTATTTTCTGTAGTGGGTTGTGGGTTTATAGGAGATTTGGGTGGCAAGTAATTTATTTATAATTAATTAAATATGCTAGCATATTTATTGGTATTATTTTAGAATTAATTGTTAATTAATTTTTTATGGGTAATTAATTACATTAGAATTGCTAATTATTTTTATTTAATTGATTAATTGCTAATTATGTTAATTTAATAATTTATTTTCTGTAGTGGGTTGTGGGTTTATAGGGGAATAGGATGGGAAGTAATTTATTTATAATTAATTAAATAAAACAATTTTTTTTAATTGTATTTAATTTGTATTTATTGTAAATTAATTTTTAAATGTTAAATTATTAATTGTTAATTTGTAATTAATTTGTATTAATAGTTCAATAATTGTAATAATTAAATTTAATTTGTAATTTTAATTGATTAATTATCATATTATATAAAATTCGTAATTACTTTCAATTAAATTTTGATAGATATTAATTTATATTTATTGAAATAATATATGAAGTATTTAATTTCCCTACTGTTGCACTCTCTGGGGTGGGAATAGTAATTTTTACCTCTACGCTATCCAACGCTTTCCCTACTGTTGCACTCACTGGAGTGGGAATAGTAATTTTTACCTCTACGCTATCCAACGCTTTCTCTACTGTTGCACTCTTTGGAGTGGGAATAGTAATTTAAACCCCTACGCTCTCCAACGCTTTCCTCACTGTTGCACCCACTGGAATGGGAATAGTAATTTTTACTGCTACGCTATCCAACGCTTTCTCTACTGTTGCACTCTTTGGAGTTTGAATAGTAATTTTTACCCCTACGCTATCCACCGCTTTCCCTACTGTTACACCTACTGGAGTGGGAATAGTAATTTTTACCCCTACGCTATCCAACGCTTTTCCTACTGTTGCACTCACTGGAGTGGGAATAGTAATTTTTACCTCTACGCTATCCAACGCTTTCTCTACTGTTGCACTCTTTGGGGTGGGAATAGTAATTTTTATCCCTACGCTATCCAACGATTTCCCTACTGTTGCACCTACTGGAGTGGGAATAGTCATTTTTACCTCTACGCTATCCAACACTTTCCCTACTGTTGCACTCTTTGGAGTGGGAATAGTAATTTTAACCCCTCCGCTATCCAACGATTTCCCTACTGTTGCACCCACTGGAGTGGGAATAGTAATTTTTACCTCTACGCTATCCAACGCTTTCCCTACTGTTGCACTCCTTGGAGTGGGAATAGTAATTTAAACCACTACGCTATCCAACGCTTTCCCTACTGTTGCACTCTTTGGAGTGGGAATAGTAATTTTTACCCCTCCGCTATCCAACGCTTTTCCTACTGTTGCACTCTTTGGAGTGGGAATAGTAATTTTTACCCCTACGCTATCCAACACTTTCCCTACTGTTGCACTCACTGGAGTGGGAATAGTAATTTTAACCCCTACGCTATCCAACGCTTTCCCTACTATTGCACCCACTGGAGTGGGAATAGTAATTTTTACCTCTACGCTATCCAACGCTTTCCCTACAGTTGCACTCTGTGGAGTGGGAATATTATTTTTTACACTTATGCTATTGCACGGTAATAATATTGGATATTATTTAATTATATTATGTTAATATATATATATGTTTTAACAAATATGATTGTATATTTTTTTGTAACTTTCATTAATTATTTCATTATTATAAGTTAATTTAAGTATTTTTAAGTATATTTTAGTAATTAATTTTTAATTTTAATTTAATTTAACACTGTTTTTAATAAAGTCGATATTTTTTAAAACTATATTTTTGTAAACGATATTTTGTACTCGATATTTTTGTACTTACCTGTTTGTAGATACAAACTCGATATTTTGTCTGTCGATATTTTTTCCTCGATATTTTCTAGTCGATATTCTGTCAGTTGATATTATTTCAGTGATCCCACCTTCCCTGGTAGGGCGCTTTGTGCCCGCGCCTCTGTTTTATTGTGGAGCAGGAGACTGGGGCTTGGAGGCTCGTACAAGGTACGCGAGAGCTCCTCTGACTTTGTTGGTAGGCGGCCGTTACCGCGCATGCGCGGCTGCCATTTTGATTGTTTATCTCTGTTCTTTCACGGAGTTTTCAACAGCTGAATTGTGTCTTTAGACTGCTCATACCCACTGCCTGCTACTTTTGGCCCCAAATTACGCCCAATTGCCAAATATTGCTTTGGGTGCATAATTGTCATAGGCTCTGCCTAGAGTGACATTTATTGGCAAGCCCTCCCTCCACTATTTATTTATTTACACATTGAACAGGTTTACGTGTCTTCTGTTGGCTTGCTTTGGGGTTTGGTCACTCCCCCTGCAATGTGCCTTTGGCATTTTCATATTTTCATCTCCTCTGTGGGCAATTGTTGGTTACACTTGGTGTAATTATGGAAGACTACTATGAAGATGAGGAGTATTATTATGATGACGATGACGCCTCTGGCTCTATGGAGCAAGACTTAGTTGAGGCTTTGGACCAAGGGGTTCAACATTCCGTGAATAAGGCGCTTGTTCGCGCAATTGCTCCCTTGAAGCGTCATCTTTCTTCCTATGCATAGCAACAGGGTTGGTTACCGTCCTCTTCAGGTCATGCTTCTACGTCTAAGTCCCCCAATAATCCGCATACATCTGATTTTCAGAAGTTGGCGAAGGCTTTATCTCGTGACCGGTCTGCTAGTACATCCTCCAAGGTGGCCTCTAAGTCACATGTTCAGCAGACGGATACGGATAAGACTCATTCCACTTCATCTTCGGATCAGGATGGTCCTCCACCTTCAAAGAAAGCTCGTAAGGAGCATTATGTTGACGCCCCTACGCATCCTGAGCTCCTCACGTTTGAACCATCTGACATCGATCATCCAAACTCTTCCTCTTGGCTTCCATCCCCTGCCATGGCCGAATATGTTCAGGCTCATATTCGGCAACCATTTGAGAAGGATGTCAAAGCCCGTCTCCGTTCAGAGTGTCCACGTCCTGACTTGGCTGATAAGTTGGCCGACACTCCGGAAGTTGACCCCGCTATGGTGACATACCTTAAAAAGTATGCTAGTGATCCAAAAAAGGGCATTGATAGGGGGTGGCGTTCCTGCCAGGATAAATTGTTAGACCTTTTGGGTCCTCTTACAAAGATATTGGATCTGGGCTTTCGAGCCAAAGAATCGCCCTCTTTAGTGGACCCTGATGACTTAATTGAATGGTCGCAGAGAGCAATTTGCCAATTGGGGAATGCCAATTGCACGATGTCCTGCGAGCGTCAGCGCTCCATTTTACTAAAATTACATCCCAGCTGGCGGAACTAGCCTCGTCAGAATCCGGCCCGTTGGCCCAAGGTTTATTGTTTGGCCAACCTTTCCTCAAATAGTTGACAAAGTTTGTTGCGACTTTTAGTGGGCTGGATAAGGCTCAAGCATCCTTGCGGAGGGCCTTTCGCCCGGTTTTCGCAAGGGCCGGACGATACAGGGGACGATCATTCGGCCGTGGGTCCAACCAGAATTCCCAACGTGGATTTCAGTCCCAACGTGGAGGAGGCCGGGACTCCGGCTATAACAACAGAAACAGGTTCTATCCCTCACGTAAAGGCAGACGTCAATATAAAAAAGGACGCTACGGCGGGACCCAAGGATGACATCAGGATTCCAATGCTTCAGGTGAGGTTGATCCAGCCTTCGGAGGTGGTATTGGGGGGCAGGATTCAGTATTTTCTATCAAATTGGCATCTGATCTCAAACGATGCATGGGTGTTGGAGACTGTTTAGGTTTACAGGATAGCGTTCTACCATTCCCAACATCAATCTCACCCTCCTACCTCTCTAGTTTTTCCCCTTCAAGAACAAGAGTTAATTTCAGCGGAGATCGCCTCTCTTCTTCACAAATCGGCCATCACTCAAACTTCACGACATCCTCAGGGTTTCGCAAGCACAGTTTTTCAGGTGCATAAAAAAGGGGGCGGGTCCCGGTTAGTGCTCAATCTCAAAGATTTCAACGAAGGGGTGGTTTATCGCCACTTCAAAATGGAAGGCATCCATCTCTTCAGAGACCTTCTTCGGGAAGGGGACTGGATGGTCCGTCTCGATCTGAAGGATTCCCATTTACGGTCCTCACCGTCGGTTCCTGCAATTCCAATAGCAGGGGAATTGGTTTGAGTACAAAGTTCTCCCGTTCGGCCTCTTGTCGGCACCTTGGTGCTTCACGAAGCTTCTGAGGCCCGTTGTCGAATCCTTGCGAGCCCGGGGTGTTCGTCTGATCATCTATCTGGACGATATTCTGATCATGGCGGATTGCCCTCAGAAGTTGATGACGCACTTGGAGTGGTCCATCAGTCTATTACAATCTCTGGGTTTTCTGGTCAATCCTCAGAAATCGATCTTTCTTCCTTCTCAGTCAATGGAATTTATGGGTTTCAAAGTCGATTCCCTCTCTTGTCAACTCCTCTTGCCCAATCAGAAAATGTGTTCGATCAAGAGGGAGTTGGATTTAGTTTTGTCCAAACAGAGTGTGTCGTTAAGGTCTATAGCTTGGATTGTCGGTCTGTTAGCTTCCTCAATTCAGGCAATTTTCCCGGTCCCCCTTTATTACCGGGCGCTTCAACGTTTGAAGATACGTCATTTCCAGAAAGGCCTTCGCTATTCAGATCTGGTCCCTCTTTCCGAGGAAGCGAGGTGGGAGATGATATGGTGGTTGGAGCACATGGACGCCTGAAACGAACGAGCCCTGTTTGGAGCATCCCCGGAGGTGGTGATAGAGTCAGATGCCAGTCTGTGGGGCTGGGGATCCCGTTGCGGTCAATTGTCGACGGGAGGTCAATGGTCTCAGGAGGAGTTGTCTGTCCATATAAATTGCCTGGAACTGCTAGTAGGATCCTTTGCAATCCGTTGTTTATCTCCACGCCAGACCAATTGTTGCATACTCCTCCGCATGGACAGTGTTTCAACGGTTCGGTATGTCAACAAGTTGGGCGGGACGAAGTCCAGGATTTTGGCGGAAATCGCCAAGGATTTTTGGCACTTTTGTCTTCGGAGGAAGATCACAGTTATTGCAGAGTATATTCCCAGTCGCAACAATCTGATTGCGGACTGGAACTCGCGACATCTTCGGGACTTCAGTGACTGGAGGTTACATCCTCGAATGTTCCGCTCTCTTTCCCGTGTTTGGGGCCGGTGTCAGATTGACCTGTTTGCTTCTTGCCTCAACACTCAGCTTCCCCTGTTTTTCAACTGGAGACCGGACCCAGAAGCCCTGGCCACGGATGCATTTCTGCAGACCTACCTATCGATCCTGTGCTACGCCTTTCCCCCGTTCATGATGATCCCCAGGGTACTGACTCGCACAAAGCATTATCAGTCGGAGCTGATGCTGATCACTCCTCTGTGGAGGGCTCAAGCTTGGTTCCCAGTTCTCCTGGAAATGAGTTGTGCAGTGCCGCTCCTTCTTCCCCAGCGCTGGAATCTCTTGCTGGACCCTCTCGGCACTCCACATCCCCTGATCGAGTCAGGTCATCTTCTCCTAGTTGCATGGCGAATTTCGGTGAACGCTGGCACGTCCCAGGCCTTTTGCGAGACGCTGTCAGATTTATCAGCGAAGCTTGGTCACCCAACACTCACAAACGTTATGCAGGGGCTTAGAAACGATGGTGTGGTTGGTGTGCTCAACGGGAGGTGGATCCCGCTTCAGCAGATGTCTCTCTGATTGTTAATTTTCTGGCTTCCATCGCCTTGTTTGGTCTTGCTTGTCGAACGATTAATAACTTCCGTTCAGCTATTTCAGCAGGTCATATCAATATTGATGGCAAGCCTGCGGGTGAACATCCTTTGATTTCTAAATTGCTTAAAGGTATTCGTCTAGTGAAACCACCTTGTCCAAAATATGTTGCCCTATGGGATGTTTCCATTGTTTTGTGGTTCTTGGAAGCCTGGCCTTCCAATTCTTCTTTAACCCGCAAACAGCTTTCAGCAAACTGACTATGCTTTTGTGTCTTGTTTCATGCAAACGTGTGTCCGATGTTCGTGCACTGGACCTGGCAGGTCGCAGTTTCACGCCTGAGGGTGTTACTTTTGCTATTTCCAGATGCACAAAATGTAATACGTCTTCTGTTACCTATCCTTCTTTTCCCAATAATCCCAAACTTTGCGTAGTTCAATGTGTTAAGGATTATGAGGTGAGTACTGCTCCTTTTCGTCAGGATATGCAAGGTCAATTGTTAATTGCTTTACAGAAGCCTTTTCGTCCTGTCACCCCAGCTACGTTGGCCCGCTGATTGGTCATCTGATTCTGTGTTTAAAACCTTTTACTATAAACCAATTGCACATATTGCTTCTGTTGTGGTGGATCATCTTTGAACAAGCATAATCGGAGCCTCCGGTACTGACATAGAATTCAAAATTTGAGAACATATGTGACAAGAATTTTCAATTCTATTAAGGACACGGAGGCGAGGATGATCCCACCCATCTTTCTGCATTTGCACTGTGTTACCTTGTTATTGAGTATTGCTAATTGCATATGGTCTTTTATGTATTACTGCTCCTTGTTTACCCCCCCCCCTGTTTTCTTACCTTTTTACATGCAAGGATTGTGTATTACGGCTCTATATCTCTGTTCAGTGTCTGATCCTAAGTAGAGACTGCTGTCCAGCCCGGTTCATCCTGCCTGATGATTATCTTCTGTTTCCAGTTGTCCACGGCTTCAAGTGTCCAGACCTTTCAAGGGATTTCTGTTCCGCTGGTTTATTCCTTACTGTTTTCGTCGCCAAAGAAAGAGGATGTGGTATTCTCTATGGGACGTTTTATACTGGTTACTCTATGATCTGTCATGTGATACCCAAGTACTCATGGGTATTGTGGTTCATTTTTTTATTAACTGTTTTCTAATTGGCTGCTGAGCATTTCTAATAAAGAAATGAGAAAGCATAATCCTCGCCTCCGTGTCCTTAATAGAATTGAAAATTCTTGTCACGTATGTTCGCAAATTTTGAATTGCACGCTGTAAAATTATTGAGTAATTGAAGAGGTGAGAGTCACATATCACCTCAGTGGGTGGCGGACATTAAGTTTGACAATCAAAATGGATACTGAAGAGAAAAGCGAATTGGTTGATGACATAACCTTTACTTTTGAATCGTGAGTCCTTTATTTTGTCAGCGTGGTTGTCCTTGCCTGGTGACGCTGGGCAAACCATCGTCAAATATTGTAGCATCAAACCTCTGAAACAATCTTGTTTGAAGAAGATGTTTAATCGGGATCGCCGCAGTGACTCACATCAAGGCCAGGCACCAATCCAGCAACTGAACTAGCAGGTTCCAAAGTAAACACCAGTTGGAATCCTCTGACCTAGATGGAATTCCACAATATTTACATAAGCACCTCCGATAACATTCTTCGCAAATTTAAAGAAACAAGCCACACCAATTGTCTTTTTACTATAAAGACTCTATGTATTGATTACATGTGTGAGTTAAAACGTCGACTGAATGCTGTTCTCGACTGATTACCAATCATTCTTTGAACATTCAGCAGCCTATCCCACTTGGACCACTGCACCACTAAATCTAATGACCAGCCTAATCTCACCATGTTTCAAGCTTGGATCAGATTGCATTTTTTTTCTTGCCTTGTTAATTCTTCCCCAGCCCCGCACCTCACTTTAACACCTGATTTATTTTATATTTTCACTTAAGACAAACCGATGTAAGAATAAAAGCATTTTTCCAGTTTGTATTTTAACTGTGATAAATAATTGATTAAGTGTTGTTACGTTTTTCATGCTGCTAGGATACAGACTGTTTATGAACTCTGACCTGTGCTCCCTGCTCCTTCGTCAGATACCATGAGATGGTTATATACCAATAATTTTAAAGAGTGAATGGTTCCTGTTATTTCGTCATAATTTTGATTTGCTTTCACATACAGTATGAATATGTTAAATATAACAATGTATTACCTTTGCACCAACGTAGCAATATCTGAAAGCCTGCTGTTGTGCAACGTCTGTGTATCATTCTCATTCTTGTTGCCTCCTGTAAAGGATTCATTTTCTTGCTGTAGCCAGATGTCCGGTGATGGAGGAAGCTGAGACAGTTCACAGGGTTATATAGTGAAGCAATGTAAAACGCCCCTGATTTTGATTGCTTCAGGAGGACTCTCTGGATTTCTGATGGACATTCCGATTGTCAGGTGGTTGCCTTACCTACGAATTCCTAAAATTGCCTGAAGAAGGGTGTATTCATGATTGCTGAACTAAGGAGAGTTGTGTGGGTATTACATGGTGTACATTTCTACCAAGCATGTAGAAATATAAATGCAAGATCCTAATATTGGCTTCTGCTAATGTTTTTCTTATATTTAATGTAATTGTCATTCGTATTGTATAGTCTAGGTAAACACAAAGAGGATATAACATAAGTGTTAATTAAAGATAGTGTTATATAAAACAGAAATATGTTTGTCTTTGACTTTTCTGTGAGAAGTGGGGATTCCACATATCTAAATTTGCTCGGGTGAGTCTCTGGTAGATCTGAGGCAGTCTTTGTACTGGTCCATACGTGTGAACAGTGGCCAGAGGAAAGTTAGCGAGAGCCCTGTCAATTATCCTGCTCAGAAAATCCACAAGCTACATACAAGGCACTCGGGGTCCCAAAAATTTTTTGACTTATGACAGATCATTCCAGTGAACCGGAATTTGACTGTGGACCAAGAGACCTCAAGTTCAAATTCAAGGTGAACCCTCTGTACATCGTTAAGCTCTATCCGTAATTTGTTAGGGTTCAGACCCCTTCGCAATCATTCACCTGAAGCATCACTCTACATTTGGACCTGCTATCGCAAGGTGCGGGGGTGGCGTCAAAGGGGTCAGGGCCAGCACTTGGTATTTTCTAGCATGCAAACAGCATTCAAACTCATATTCTCTGACAAAATCTATCCAATAAGGAGGAGCTATACATAACTCATTGAGGAAACCTCGCTGGGACCATATTTTAGTTAGATACTCTTTAGAAAATGATCTCTTGAGCAACTCTTGTACTCCTCAGGATCTTCCCAAGGCTTGGGGTGGGAGAATGCCCTAATAGGTTAAGTTATGTGAAATGGATTTGTAGAGCGCGACTTATTACACGGCAGCACTCTCAAAGAAGACACCAATGGGTTGTTAAGTTAGCCCTCTTTCACCTAATCAACAACTAACTCTAATGTCATTTATTTATTTATTTATTTATTAAAGTTTTGTATAGCGCTAGCTGGACCCGAAGGTATCAGAGCGCTTCACAACATGTACAAAAAGGCATTAGAGATGCAGTGAGGAAGGAGAACAGAGCAGGGAGCACATGGGTGAAGAGAAAGACTTTACAATATAAACAGGAGCGCAAAAACAGGATAGAGTCAAAAGCGAGACATCCGGCTCTTGGACCGCAGCGAAAATGGACTTTAAAAGTCAGACGTGGAGATCTTACTACAATCCAGAGCGCTCAAGGAAGAGGGCTTTGAGTAACATCTTGAATTTCGGAAAGGAGGCGGTCGTTCTGATATGTGGGGGGATGGCGTTCCAGATCTTGGGAGCATTGCCCGCAAAGGATTTGCTGGATGTTTTGTGTTTCTGGGATTTCAGAGGAATGAGTAGGAGCGTGTTGGAGCTTCTGAGGTTCCTAGATTGACCGGCTTTTTTGAGCTTGTTGGCCAGATATTCAGGTTTTCCTGTGTGCAGGGCTTTGTGAGTGAGGCAAGCTGTGCGGAAACTGGCTCGTTGGACAATAGGGAGCCACTTCAGGTCCTTAAGAGCCGGGGAGATGTGTTCGTATTTCCTGGTTCCTGTGACCATTCTTGCTGCGGCGTTGAGGGTAGAGGTCAGAGGACCCAGGTGAGATTTGGCTGAACCAGTCAGCGTAGCGATGCCATAGTCAATTCTGGAGAGTACCAGAGCCTGAGTGGCCTGTTTCAGGTCTTTCGAGGGGAGGAAGGGTTTCAGTTTGTAGAGGAGTTTCAGGTTCAGGAAAGCACTTTTGGCAGTTTTTGAGATGTGTTCTTTCATGTCCAGTTTAGGGTCCAGGGTGATCCCTAGGGATTTTACGGAGTTAGTAGGAACAAGTGGAACATTCAGGGCGTTTAAGGCTTTGAGCCATTCTAGGATTTGGGGGTTTTCATCTGTGTTCGAGATGAGGAGCACTTCGGTTTTTCCTTCATTGAGTTTTAGGTTGTTGGATGCGAGCCAATGTTGGACTTCAATGAGTGTGCAGTTCAGTCTGTGGATGTCTGCGATCGAAGTGGTTTCCAGGTAGAGTTGTGTGTCATCCGCGTAGAGGTGGAAGGGGATGTTGGACTTCCTTAGAATTGCCGTGAGGGGCTCCATGTATATGTTGAAGAGTTGAGGTGAGAGTACGGACCCTTGAGGTACACCTCTAGTGATGGGGAGAGGGTCCGATTCGCAGCTTTTGATTTTGATTCTTTGAGTGCGGTTGAAGAGAAAGGAGGAGAACCATTTCAGGACCGTCTTTTCCATGCCTGCTCTCTCCTGGAGGACATTGAGTAACAGGGCATGATCCACTGTGTCAAATGCTGCCGAAAGGTCTAAGAGGATGAGAAGGCTACATTGGTTGGAGTCGAGCGACATGTGAAGATCGTCCAGGACATTTAGGATTGCGGTTTCTGTGCTGCA
This sequence comes from Lissotriton helveticus, assembly GCF_964261635.1. Lineage (NCBI taxonomy): Eukaryota > Metazoa > Chordata > Amphibia > Caudata > Salamandridae > Lissotriton > Lissotriton helveticus. Next base: position 1,001,289,672 of record NC_136061.1, read on the forward strand.
GCCTTTTCTAAACCCTCACTGACCTGCTCTCTGTGCCATAAACGAGGAACTGCTTATCTGCCCAAATCTTGACCCGCACTCCCTGGAGCTGAGGTCGGCTGGTGGGAGCGTTACTGCAATCGGCAGTTCACCATCTCGCTCTCAGCGCGACCCGCCCAGGTAGCAGTGCATTGGCTGTGTCAACGAACAGCCCACCGGGGGACTGCGAGGCCCAGAAACCACCGCTCCTTGAAGCCGGCGCCTCTTCCCCCGGCGGCCACGCCCACTGATTGGATCCCTGCCTTATAACTTTTCGCGACACCCGCTGCGCGGGTGCCGCTCACTGACCTGCTCTCTGTGCCATAAACGAGGAACTGCTTATCTGCCCAAATCTTGACCCGCACTCCCTGGAGCTGAGGTCGGCTGGTGGGAGCGTTACTGCAATCGGCAGTTCACCATCTCGCTCTCAGCGCGACCCGCCCAGGTAGCAGTGCATTGGCTGTGTCAACGAACAGCCCACCGGGGGACTGCGAGGCCCAGAAACCACCGCTCCTTGAAGCCGGCGCCTCTTCCCCCGGCGGCCACGCCCACTGATTGGATCCCTGCCTTATAACTTTTCGCGACACCCGCTGCGCGGGTGCCGCTCACTGACCTGCTCTCTGTGCCATAAACGAGGAACTGCTTATCTGCCCAAATCTTGACCCGCACTCCCTGGAGCTGAGGTCGGCTGGTGGGAGCGTTACTGCAATCGGCAGTTCACCATCTCGCTCTCAGCGCGACCCGCCCAGGTAGCAGTGCATTGGCTGTGTCAACGAACAGCCCACCGGGGGACTGCGAGGCCCAGAAACCACCGCTCCTTGAAGCCGGCGCCTCTTCCCCCGGCGGCCACGCCCACTGATTGGATCCCTGCCTTATAACTTTTCGCGACACCCGCTGCGCGGGTGCCGCTCACTGACCTGCTCTCTGTGCCATAAACGAGGAACTGCTTATCTGCCCAAATCTTGACCCGCACTCCCTGGAGCTGAGGTCGGCTGGTGGGAGCGTTACTGCAATCGGCAGTTCACCATCTCGCTCTCAGCGCGACCCGCCCAGGTAGCAGTGCATTGGCTGTGTCAACGAACAGCCCACCGGGGGACTGCGAGGCCCAGAAACCACCGCTCCTTGAAGCCGGCGCCTCTTCCCCCGGCGGCCACGCCCACTGATTGGATCCCTGCCTTATAACTTTTCGCGACACCCGCTGCGCGGGTGCCGCTCACTGACCTGCTCTCTGTGCCATAAACGAGGAACTGCTTATCTGCCCAAATCTTGACCCGCACTCCCTGGAGCTGAGGTCGGCTGGTGGGAGCGTTACTGCAATCGGCAGTTCACCATCTCGCTCTCAGCGCGACCCGCCCAGGTAGCAGTGCATTGGCTGTGTCAACGAACAGCCCACCGGGGGACTGCGAGGCCCAGAAACCACCGCTCCTTGAAGCCGGCGCCTCTTCCCCCGGCGGCCACGCCCACTGATTGGATCCCTGCCTTATAACTTTTCGCGACACCCGCTGCGCGGGTGCCGCTCACTGACCTGCTCTCTGTGCCATAAACGAGGAACTGCTTATCTGCCCAAATCTTGACCCGCACTCCCTGGAGCTGAGGTCGGCTGGTGGGAGCGTTACTGCAATCGGCAGTTCACCATCTCGCTCTCAGCGCGACCCGCCCAGGTAGCAGTGCATTGGCTGTGTCAACGAACAGCCCACCGGGGGACTGCGAGGCCCAGAAACCACCGCTCCTTGAAGCCGGCGCCTCTTCCCCCGGCGGCCACGCCCACTGATTGGATCCCTGCCTTATAACTTTTCGCGACACCCGCTGCGCGGGTGCTGCTCACTGACCTGCTCTCTGTGCCATAAACGAGGAACTGCTTATCTGCCCAAATCTTGACCCGCACTCCCTGGAGCTGAGGTCGGCTGGTGGGAGCGTTACTGCAATCGGCAGTTCACCATCTCGCTCTCAGCGCGACCCGCCCAGGTAGCAGTGCATTGGCTGTGTCAACGAACAGCCCACCGGGGGACTGCGAGGCCCAGAAACCACCGCTCCTTGAAGCCGGCGCCTCTTCCCCCGGCGGCCACGCCCACTGATTGGATCCCTGCCTTATAACTTTTCGCGACACCCGCTGCGCGGGTGCCGCTCACTGACCTGCTCTCTGTGCCATAAACGAGGAACTGCTTATCTGCCCAAATCTTGACCCGCACTCCCTGGAGCTGAGGTCGGCTGGTGGGAGCGTTACTGCAATCGGCAGTTCACCATCTCGCTCTCAGCGCGACCCGCCCAGGTAGCAGTGCATTGGCTGTGTCAACGAACAGCCCACCGGGGGACTGCGAGGCCCAGAAACCACCGCTCCTTGAAGCCGGCGCCTCTTCCCCCGGCGGCCACGCCCACTGATTGGATCCCTGCCTTATAACTTTTCGCGACACCCGCTGCGCGGGTGCTGCTCACTGACCTGCTCTCTGTGCCATAAACGAGGAACTGCTTATCTGCCCAAATCTTGACCCGCACTCCCTGGAGCTGAGGTCGGCTGGTGGGAGCGTTACTGCAATCGGCAGTTCACCATCTCGCTCTCAGCGCGACCCGCCCAGGTAGCAGTGCATTGGCTGTGTCAACGAACAGCCCACCGGGGGACTGCGAGGCCCAGAAACCACCGCTCCTTGAAGCCGGCGCCTCTTCCCCCGGCGGCCACGCCCACTGATTGGATCCCTGCCTTATAACTTTTCGCGACACCCGCTGCGCGGGTGCCGCTCACTGACCTGCTCTCTGTGCCATAAACGAGGAACTGCTTATCTGCCCAAATCTTGACCCGCACTCCCTGGAGCTGAGGTCGGCTGGTGGGAGCGTTACTGCAATCGGCAGTTCACCATCTCGCTCTCAGCGCGACCCGCCCAGGTAGCAGTGCATTGGCTGTGTCAACGAACAGCCCACCGGGGGACTGCGAGGCCCAGAAACCACCGCTCCTTGAAGCCGGCGCCTCTTCCCCCGGCGGCCACGCCCACTGATTGGATCCCTGCCTTATAACTTTTCGCGACACCCGCTGCGCGGGTGCCGCTCACTGACCTGCTCTCTGTGCCATAAACGAGGAACTGCTTATCTGCCCAAATCTTGACCCGCACTCCCTGGAGCTGAGGTCGGCTGGTGGGAGCGTTACTGCAATCGGCAGTTCACCATCTCGCTCTCAGCGCGACCCGCCCAGGTAGCAGTGCATTGGCTGTGTCAACGAACAGCCCACCGGGGGACTGCGAGGCCCAGAAACCACCGCTCCTTGAAGCCGGCGCCTCTTCCCCCGGCGGCCACGCCCACTGATTGGATCCCTGCCTTATAACTTTTCGCGACACCCGCTGCGCGGGTGCCGCTCACTGACCTGCTCTCTGTGCCATAAACGAGGAACTGCTTATCTGCCCAAATCTTGACCCGCACTCCCTGGAGCTGAGGTCGGCTGGTGGGAGCGTTACTGCAATCGGCAGTTCACCATCTCGCTCTCAGCGCGACCCGCCCAGGTAGCAGTGCATTGGCTGTGTCAACGAACAGCCCACCGGGGGACTGCGAGGCCCAGAAACCACCGCTCCTTGAAGCCGGCGCCTCTTCCCCCGGCGGCCACTCCCACTGATTGGATCCCTGCCTTATAACTTTTCGCGACACCCGCTGCGCGGGTGCCGCTCACTGACCTGCTCTCTGTGCCATAAACGAGGAACTGCTTATCTGCCCAAATCTTGACCCGCACTCCCTGGAGCTGAGGTCGGCTGGTGGGAGCGTTACTGCAATCGGCAGTTCACCATCTCGCTCTCAGCGCGACCCGCCCAGGTAGCAGTGCATTGGCTGTGTCAACGAACAGCCCACCGGGGGACTGCGAGGCCCAGAAACCACCGCTCCTTGAAGCCGGCGCCTCTTCCCCCGGCGGCCACGCCCACTGATTGGATCCCTGCCTTATAACTTTTCGCGACACCCGCTGCGCGGGTGCCGCTCACTGACCTGCTCTCTGTGCCATAAACGAGGAACTGCTTATCTGCCCAAATCTTGACCCGCACTCCCTGGAGCTGAGGTCGGCTGGTGGGAGCGTTACTGCAATCGGCAGTACACCATCTCGCTCTCAGCGCGACCCGCCCAGGTAGCAGTGCATTGGCTGTGTCAACGAACAGCCCACCGGGGGACTGCGAGGCCCAGAAACCACCGCTCCTTGAAGCCGGCGCCTCTTCCCCCGGCGGCCACGCCCACTGATTGGATCCCTGCCTTATAACTTTTCGCGACACCCGCTGCGCGGGTGCCGCTCACTGACCTGCTCTCTGTGCCATAAACGAGGAACTGCTTATCTGCCCAAATCTTGACCCGCACTCCCTGGAGCTGAGGTCGGCTGGTGGGAGCGTTACTGCAATCGGCAGTTCACCATCTCGCTCTCAGCGCGACCCGCCCAGGTAGCAGTGCATTGGCTGTGTCAACGAACAGCCCACCGGGGGACTGCGAGGCCCAGAAACCACCGCTCCTTGAAGCCGGCGCCTCTTCCCCCGGCGGCCACGCCCACTGATTGGATCCCTGCCTTATAACTTTTCGCGACACCCGCTGCGCGGGTGCCGCTCACTGACCTGCTCTCTGTGCCATAAACGAGGAACTGCTTATCTGCCCAAATCTTGACCCGCACTCCCTGGAGCTGAGGTCGGCTGGTGGGAGCGTTACTGCAATCGGCAGTTCACCATCTCGCTCTCAGCGCGACCCGCCCAGGTAGCAGTGCATTGGCTGTGTCAACGAACAGCCCACCGGGGGACTGCGAGGCCCAGAAACCACCGCTCCTTGAAGCCGGCGCCTCTTCCCCCGGCGGCCACGCCCCCCTTCCGTCCTCCATATCTAGCCAGTCCCTAACGCGCCGCGGGTCGCGCCGCGGGTCGCAGCCCGGGGCGAAGACCCGGGCAAAGACTGGGCCGTTTTAGGCCGTTAGAGGCTGGTAGAGACTGGACTGGGCCATCCCCCTTGACCCCAATATTAATCTTCGATCCACTGTTATTAATAGTAATATTCCTATGACTTGCCTTATCCCCACAACCTAAATCGAATAGCAATGGTTCTTACGAGAGGGAATAAATCTAAAGCTAAAGTCCCCAGTGCTGCAGGTAAACTGCTTGGTCCCATGGATGACTTCCTAGCAAAGGCAAACACGCTCATAGACGAAAGCATAACACTCATTGAGGAAAGGGTCTCTCTAGATCTGGCATTCGCTAAAAGATCCTCATTAGGATCTCTGGCGGAAGCCAGATCTCCAAGGCGAGGAGCCCCAAACGCTGAGTTGGTTCCAACTAGAGAGAGACGCAGTCTACCAAATACAGTAGATCTGTCGGTATCTCAGCTAGCGGACTCCCAACTCAGCTTCGACCTAGAAAAAACCCCCGAACTGCTTCCAACAACTCCTCCAGAAATCTCTTCGTCAGAAAAAAGATTAGAAAGGGGTAGGAGGGAGGGAGCAATTAGTAAGAAAAGGGTACTAAGAAACTCACCTACCCCAGAAAACCTGGTAATAACATCAAGTATTCCACAAATCCAGGATGATAGTCCGACACATGTCGAGATCCTAGCGTCAGTCCATCAGGTAGAGAAGGACCCATCCTCCCTGATAGTTTTGGACCCTTACGCCACAAAACAAACCCCAGTGGATCTGAACGCTGTTGAGGCTCAGGAACTAACACTCTCCAGCATAGCTAATGTAGTAAAACATGCGCTACAACCTCTAGAACATCGGTTAGCAACCCTAGAACTACAAATTTCCAAGCTTCTAAAAAATAATCAGTCATTTCTACCATCATGTCCCCAAAATCCATCACAAAACAATAGCAAAAAACCAATAAGCTCCAATGCATCAATCACCAATTCACCTTTACCCAATCCACAACATAAGACCCTCAGGATAACTACTTCAAATATGTTGACTAATAATAATACCTCAAACTCAACCAAAACAACTAAAACTGTAGTAGCTCAAAGCTCTACTAGCAACCTACAGCAGACCACCGTTTTGATTTCCCCAGCTGTGCCTGTGACAACTGTGCCTGCTATTACTGCCGCCACTCCAAAGGTACCGAGCAGTATAGCCAACCAAACCTCAGGGAAAACCACGCATAATGCAACAACAAAAACCATACCCCCCCCGCCTGCACCACCAAAAACACCTGCGGGCAGGCCCAAGAGAAACACTGCGGGGAATCCTGGTCCACCAAGATTCTCAGCAGATTTCCCTCCAGAGGCCTCACCCTATGTGGCAGTCATGGCTGGAGTGCCAGAACTAATAGATCTTACCCCAGAACCGGTCTGGTCCCTGAAAAATAAAGTTCAGCACTGGCTCCAGACCAACCGCCCAATTCCATCCTCCTGGCGCGGTAGAATCAGATCCGTAGCCAGGGTACCATGGGTGGGCAATACCCGAAAAACCATTCCCGGTGACTGCATTACAATCACTTTCGAGGACTCTCGAACAGCGGATTATGTCTGTGCCTGGGAAGACATCACACCAAATGGAGGAATCAAGATCAAGTCCCTCCCCTTTTTCTATCCCTTCAGGCAAATAGACACCTATATACAGGAGCAAGAGCCCCCTTGGTCCGTCCCATTTCCCAGGCAGGTTGACTTTCCAAATTCTACTTATAATGGCCCCCATAACCAATACGACCCAGACTACTCCTGGCACCCAGTGAGACAGCGCCGCCAGGGAGGAAGGTGGGACGATAGAAGACCTTATACACATTGGCCCCCACATAGAGATCAAACACGATGGGACCCATGGCAAAACATCCCACTAAGTAATAGGTTCAGCGGCCTTGAAATGGTCGACTGACCACTAATAGAAATTCCTCCCATTGATATCGAATTATCTCCCCCTTTGCAGCCCAATTTCACCGTCTCGCCTACTAGTAGCAATAACACAATAATTTCAGAAGCAGAATTTATCGATGACCCTTCATTTCTCATAGCTTCTTATTGGAACATCGCGGGCCTCCGAAATAAAATCGAGGATGGCTCTGCGCAGAAGTTTTTAGCCCCATGTCAAATAATTTGTCTCCAGGAGACATGGTCCGTAGAAGAACTCCATCTACAAGGTTATAAAACTTATAATGTTCCAGCCCTACCTAGTACAATGGGCAGACCAAAAGGTGGGTTAGCCATCTATATCTCAAATTCCTTATCTCTTAATAAACTGGCCACACTTTCTCAGGACACTAACCATCAAATCTTATCACTCACTTTTCCTAACAAAGACACTATTATCCTGACTAACATATATAATAATCTATCGGAAGAAAACTTTATAATTCTTCTTACTACCATAACCGATAAACTAAAACAAGTACTCCATCAGAGCCCTGCAAATAAAGCAACCCATTTAATGTGGGGAGGCGATTTCAATCTTCATCCTTGCGCAGCCCCCAATTTACTGTGTTGTGGAATCGTGGACGACTTTAATGTTCCACTAGCACACCTCGCACACTCTAAACTGGGAAATATAATTAACATCGCCCTATCAGATCTGGATCTCCAGATTGCAAATCATGTAAAAGCAGATCCAAACGAATTCATACCGACCTATGTGGGTAGAGGACATAGGACAACAGTAGACTTCATATTTCTCTCCCAAACCCTAATGTCGACATTTAAAGATTTTGAAGTCATTGTTACCCCCCTTAGCGATCACGCAGCTTTAAGACTAACCATGCCCATGCCTGCCAACCTTTCACGTAAATCAGAGATGGCGACCACTCTCAGGCAGAACAAGATAGAGGTCGGTAAACGTAATGGACTAACAATCAGATGGGCTAAAATTAACCCATCTGACATAATGAAAAAATTAGTAACGCAGTCCTACTCAAACATAATGAAATGCCTGGATCTCACAACTAGCCACAAAGAAGTCTTGAGAAATTTTAATCTAATATTAGAAGCTATAAAAGATCTGCTTACTACAAAACCTAAAATAAACCGCCCCTCAAAACCAAAGTGGTTTAATCATAACTGCACAGCGGCCCTATCAAAGCTGAAAACCGCTCTCAAAAATAATCCACGTGATGCGGCTCAGATCCACTTGCTCAGGCGCCAATATACAAGGGAAAGAAAGCTGCGAACTGCACAATTAAAGCAAAAGCTATGGGATGATCTTCACCATGGTGCAGTCTCACAAAACAGTGAGCTTTTCTGGCGCACGGTTAGAACCCCATACCTCACAGATAGAGAGACCCCAAAAATAGAAGTCGCTATCGACGAAAACACCTGGGTCTCCCACTTTGAGGAAATTTTTAAGAATACCCATCCAACAGAATCCCCCCTCCCCAAGGTAAATTACCCAATCCTGGTCCCTTTTGATATCTCAGACCTTTTAGACGCTCTGCAGAGTAGTAAAACAGGCAAGGCGCCAGGACCCGATGGGGTCCCGGTGGACCTTTTTAAAAGTAATCAAGATCTCTGGGCCCCCATTTTAACTAGAGTATGTACAGCAGCAGCAAGTGAGGGAATCCTAACATCCTGGACAAAATCAATAATGGTCCCCATTTTTAAAAAGGGGGACCGACAAGATGCAAAATGCTACCGGCCCATTTCACTGCTGGATTCTCTCGGGAAAGTGGTGGGGAGAGTGATTCTCGAGCGCCTCCAGCAGTGGACTGAGGACCGGGGCATAATTTCGGATATCCAATTCGGTTTCCGGGAAGGTTTTGGTACCCTAGAGCAGGTCCTTAACCTTACCCTAATAATGGGGAAATATACACAGGCCATCCCTACTAAGATATATATGGTCTTTGTCGACCTCTCCGCAGCTTTCGACTGCGTCTCGCACAGAAAGCTGTGGAGGGTCTTGGCTGAATTGGGAGTAGATCCACCCCTTTTAGATTTTCTCAAAGAGCTTTACACTGGGGCCACAGCCAGAGTACGCTTCGGCGTCAATGGTGAGCTGACGTCCCCGTTTAGCGTAGGGCGTGGGGTCAGGCAGGGATGCGTCCTGGCCCCCTTCCTCTTCTCACTCTATACCAACGGCTTGGAGGAGGAGATGTTGAGGGGGGCCCAGGACCTCCCACGCATAAATCGCCGCCTGATCCCAGCCCTGCTCTACGCGGATGACGCTGTCATCTTAGCGCGAACACCCAAAGAACTTCAGAACGCAGTGAACAGATACACGTCCTTTATGGGCAACTTAGATCTAAAAGTGAACGTAAAAAAAACGTTCGTAATGACTGTTGGCAGACACAAAAAAAGAACTTATCCAATAATCCTCAACAACCAAAAACTTGAACCTACCTCACACTATCCCTACTTGGGGGTTATGATAGATGACCAACTCGGCTGGAAGCAAGCAGTGAGCACAAGGGCACTTTTATTTAGGAGATCAATTGCAGCATTAATAACTTTCTCCCAGAAATTAGGCAAGAGGCCTCCAGTAGAGCTCCTTAAGATTTACCACGCCAAATGTCAGGCAATAGCAACATATGGTGCAGGAGTCTGGGGGTATACTGATGTGAGCCCTATTCAGAGGGCGGAAAACACCTTTTTAAGATTCTTGTTAGCCACCCCCAAAGGCACCTCAATTTACGCAATGCACCTAGAATTAGCCATACCATATCTAGAGGATTTAATTAAAATCGAACCTCTGATGCTGTGGCGCCGCATTTGGAAATCAACCAAAAACGCTCTGACTCAAGCCATCATCACTGATTCAATGAATATGGACAATTCTGTAAAAATAAAGTGGCTCCTATATGTTAGGAACTTTTTTACTGATTTAGGCCTTGAGAACTACTATTCAGACCCGACATCTATAACGGACATCCCAAAAAAAGTTCTTAAACGACAAGCATTATGCCATTTGGAGTCGTTAAGACTCGCTTCCAACTCGACAAAAACGGCAGTGATCCATTCAAATATGATCCAAGTAGCCTTTGTCATTCATCCGTACTTAGAACTTCAAATGCCAACATACGAGAGAATGCTCATTACAAGATTCAGGCTAAATATATTCTTTAGGATGGTCACTTTTCCGTCACAAAACTGCTGGGAGGCCATACTCCCGCCTTGTCCGTGTGACGGTATATCACAGCAGTCAAATTTGCACGTGATCTTGCTTTGTAAATACCACCAAGCCCACAGAAAGATCTGGCTTTTACCGATTTTAAAATCTTGGGGATTGCGACAATGCAGACCTGCTCTTTTAAGACTGCAAATGTTGGAAACACCAAATGTCTGTTATTTTATTAGTAGTTTCTTAAAGTGTATCATGAAACACAGAATGAATCTTTAAAAATCTTGTCAGTGTGAGAATAAGCGGTACTTTGCACATTTTTGATCAACTTTTCTGCTTTTAATAATGAAATGAATTTTTTCAGAAATATATGTAACAAGTGTATTTTTACTGTGTTTGCTATTTTGTGTACTTTTATGGTTTTTCCACTGTGAACAAGCCGAATAAAGATTTTATATAAACCCTGATTGGTGTGGGTCGAGAAGATTCGTGCTTTCTAGGTGCTGGGAAAGCGGAGACAGCACGCATTTTTCCAGAATTTTCGATAAGAGTGGAAGGTTCGAAACTGGTCTGAAGTTATTCATGTCCTTGTGGTCCAAGCCGGGTTTTTTTAGGAGTGGAGTGACTTGACCTATTTTCAGGCAGTCAGGGATGGAGCCCTCGCTCAAAGAGCTGTTGATGATCTTGGCCCAAGTTGGGGCTAGAGTGAGCTTCAGGTCTTTTGTTATTCTCGGGGGAAGCTGATCAAGGGAGTGAGATGAGGGATTGGTGGTGGCTATGAGATTGCTTATCACTTCAGCCTGGATAAGCCGGAAGGAGGACCAGCGAATGGCTGAGGTTGCTGGCCTGATGAGGGTAGTTCCGGAGGGAATGGCTGAGGGCATAGCACAGAGTGAGCGATCGATTTTAGCAATTTTTTCATTGAAAAAGATGGCAAATTCGTCACATAGAGATTTGGAAGCTACCCTGTTGTCTATCACAGGAATGGATGTTTGGTTCCTGATGATGTTGAAGAGTTCTTTAGGGTGGTTTTTAGCATTGTCCAGTGCGGAGCAGAAGAAGGACGACTTTTTTTTCTTGATATGGTTGTAGTAGCTTTTACGAGTTGCCTTGAGTTGGTCCCTGTTGAGGGAGGTGGGGTTGGTCCTCCAGGATCTTTCCATGGATCTTAGGTGTCTTCTTTCATCGTTGATGTCTGTGGAGAACCAGGATCTGGAGGGGATGTTTCTTGTTTTTTTTAGTTTCCGCGGTGCCAGCTGGTCTAGGACGAGCTCCAGGTTGGCGTGGTACCGCGAGGTGAGTTCCGTGGTGGAGAGGAGTTCCGTCGAGTTTGAGAGGAGTGAGCTAAGTCCCTCTTCTAGCTTATCGGGCGGAATTCTTGAAAAGTTTCTGACCCACTTGGGGGAGGTTTGAGTAGGTGGGAGGGACAGAACCGAGTGATTGATATGGAAGAGAATGGCGTGATGATCCGACCAGTCCACCGGGATGATGTGGTCGATCGAGATTGTCGTTTTATCCGCGATGATTGCATCAAGGATTGCTCCTCTATGGTGGGTTTCCTCTGTGCAGTGCTGGGTTAAATCGTAGTCATGTAGAAGGGAGGTGAGAGATTGGATGAGTGGGTTTTTAGTTACATTCCATCTTATGTTGAGGTCGCCAAGAATTATTCTGAAGTCGCTATCCAGAGCGGTTTGTGTGATCAGGTCCGTTAGCTGAGCGCCAAATTCGGAGGAGTTGCCCGGAGGATGGTAGAGGAGAAGGCATTGAAGTGGACAGTGGTTCGGCGAATTGAGGCTGACCGAAAGGCATTCAAAGAGTTGTAGATGACGGAGGGAGATTCAGTGATGGAGAGGTCATTTTTGTGGATAATAGCTTTTCCGCCCCCTTTGTGTACGGGCCTGTCTTTGTGGATAATAGCGAATCTGTGTGGCACTAGCGTGTCCATGATGGGAGGGGATAGCGTGTTAAGCCATGTTTCAGTGATGAAGGCGACATCCAGGTCATGGGAGAGAATGGTTTCGGCAATTTCTGTAGCATGTTTGACGGCGGAGCGGCAGTTGATGAGCATACAGTTAATCGGACGGTCCACATTCGATTTTGGATTGCCAGAAGTAGCTCTGGGTAAGGAGGAGAGATAGGATGGTGGTCTGTGAGCTTTTCGGGGGGGCGGGTCTCTTCCTACTCCCGTGATGACTTGAATCGGGACGAAGGGTGAATGGGATTGGGGTTGAGCTTGGGCTGGCTGGGAAGGAGGGGATTTGTGGGAGGCGGCGAGGGAGCTCACTTCTTGTGGCGAAAGGGAGGGAATTCTTCTAGGGCTGTCAACTCGTGGCTCAGTCCTGGGTTTGGTGGGAGGAGGTTGGGAGCCTAGGGGGGGCCTGGACCCAACTGGAGGTCGAGAGACAATCCTAATTGGAGGTTGTTGGAGGAGGGGTGGTGCGATGGAATGGGCGGGTGGCTGGAGTTTCTCTAGGGAGGATAGGGTTTCCTTCAGGCCAAAAATCAGGGTAGCGATCTGGGCTTCTAGAAGGGCGTTGCGTTAGTGTGGGTGCTGGGGGATGGGGGGGAGGGTGGGTGAAGCTGGACCTCAGGAGAGAGGGGCAGTGGGGCAAGACTTTGCTGAGGGGGATAGTGGGGGTTGGGAGGACCGGTTCCGTGTTAGAGTTAGATTGTGGGATGACTAGAGAGGGAGAGAGGCTATGGGGCAGGTAATTATACAGGAGGGAAGTCGGGGTGGGAGGATCTGAGACGACTTTAGGGATCGGGATGGCGGGGGATAAGGAGGGAAGAGGGATGAGTTCCTCTAGGGGGTGGAGGTTGTCTTCACTAAGGGGGGCGGGGAAAGCTAGAGGAGTGTGGGTTTGCGTTGGGGGCTGTGGCTCCGTGATGATGGGTGGTCTGGGAACTCTATGGGTGGGATACTGAGAGCCTGGTGTGCTCTGGGAGACGTGGACTAGAGGGAAGGGAGTCGGATGGGTAGGTAATGGTGGACGGGTTCTGGGAGTTTGGGTGAAAGGGGGTGCAGGGGGTGGGGGGTAGAGGGGGGTGGGGCTGGGGGGGTGAATGACAGGAGACATGATTAAGCGCGGGGTAAGGGGAAGTTGAGGTGGTGGAGGTACGCTCTTCGGGTTAGGCGTATGCCGGGAGTCATTAGGGTTAGTGGAGCGCGCCTGTTGGGGGTGGAGATCCGTGGACGTTTTAAGAGCGGGGAAGAGGGAGTCGAAGAACTCTAGGTTCTCGTCTTTCGCCTGAATTAGAATGGAGCCATTCACAAAGATGGTGATGGAGATGTCTCCGGTTAGTGACTGATGGTTCAGGGGTGAGATGGTTAGTTTCCGGCTGTGATCTGTGAAGGTGGTTTTGGAGACTGGGAGGAGAGAGTTAAAGGTGGAGACCCATACGTCTGGCCTGGTGGTGTGGAAAATTAAGTCCGTTTTTCTCGGCCCTTTCGCTGAACAGTGGTAGGTATCCACTATTAGTGTTTCGGGGTGTTGCCTAATTAGATTTTGTTTAAAGCGTTTTTTAGCTTTGAAGGAGAGATTGCGAGGGAAAGTAATGGTGTAGGTGTTCCGGCCAAGCAGGGACAAGTTGTTAGGTGACGGGCAGGGAAGCGTGTTTAAATGCATGGATGGCGACATCGTAAGAGAACTGGGGGCGAGTGGGGCCGATTCGGTGACAGAGGTGACCGGCCTAGACAGCGGTGGGAGGGCTTAGTTGAAGAACAGAGGCGCGGAGTTCAGCCTGTGGTCGTCGTCATGTTGGTCACCATGGGGCCAGGCAGCCCTAGGCAGGGGCAGAAATAACTGGAGCTTGCCTGGGGTGCAGGGGATGGTGCCCCTGAGGATCGGTGTTAGACTCTTCTGGTTGTGGCGTCGGGCTAGCGCAGCAGGGGCCCAAATGGAGTAGTTAGACTTAAAGAGTTAAAGATAGGAGACTCCATGTTCTCCTAAACACGTTAAAGCAATGTCCGAGTTGGCGGCCATGTTGGGGTCAGGCAGCCATAGGCACGGGGGAGAGAACTGGGGTTTGCTTGTAAGACAGAGAGTGTCATAGACAGACAAGCACTCCAAATAGGCATCTAATCCATCCAGCCAACCAGGAAACTAAATTTCTAAATGCCCATTTAGACACAGTCTGGCTACCTTTAACTCTTCATACTGGAAACTAATATACTTTATAGCAAGTAGGATAATTTGATAATTTTGGCATGCGACATGGAAGCGGCTGTGATTAAATAAGGCATATTTTGCATTTCTTTCTGTGGGTTGTTCTTACTCACCCTTTGTTCCTTTCTTGTTCTCCCCGCATCCCTTCATTCTCCTTTTGTTTTTGTGATAGCGATTTTCTCTGTGTCCAATGGAAGGATCTTTGAAAGTCGTGTTGAGGTTCTACAAAAAAAAAAGAGGTTCTTTTTTGTCCTTATGTGAACATTTTCTGCACTTTGTTTGTGTACATACTTTCTTTTACATTTCATCTGTACAGCGTATCACATGCATTCTTTCTTTACTTGTTTAGTGAGTTTATAGCGCTAAGGAGCGCATTTGAGTAGTATTGGATATTTTTAAGGGAAGCAAACCGGGTACAAGGTTGGGCCGGGTGCGTTATTCATAAAGCATATGTATGCCGATTGGGAATGGCTGGTAATGCCGTTATAGACTGCTCTGTGTCCTTTTTAGGTCTCGGCTAGCGTAGACTGTGCACATGCGCAGTCTCGCTGGCGAGATTTAATGACTCTGAGTAGCGAGGTTAAGCCCCGCCCCTCTTCTCCATTGGCTGGCCTCCTAAACGGCGGCCAGCCTTTGGAGAAGAGGTCTCAGTGACGTCATTCTCTTGCTTTAAGCCCCGTCTTTGGGGGCGTGTTTTTTAGTTTCTTTCTACCCTCTTCTCCATTGGCTGGAATGGTAAACAACAGTCAAAAACACGCCGGTTGTTTACATTCCAACCAATGGAGAAGAGGGGAGAAAGAAAAACATGCCCCCCAGTCTGCAAAGGACGGGGCTTAGCGACAAATGGCGAGTGCATGGAGCGCTTGTTTTTTTCTTCTGGGTAATCGGTTTTTGCATTCTATGCCCGGCGCTTCTCCTGCCTAATTATGAACTTTCTACGTCGCCGGCTCTCAGACAGCAGCTTCATCGCTAACCTGCCCAATGGATACATGACTGACCTGCAGCGCCCGGAGCCCCAGCAACTGCCCCCCGCCGCCGCGTCTGCCGCTGCCGCTCCCGCTCCAGCCCAGCAGCCTCCTCCCGCCACACCCTCGCCGGCCCCGGAGAGGCGACGGTCCACCCAGACCGCCTCGGTTGGCAGCAGCTTCTTCTCCTCCGTCTCCAACGCCGTGAAGCAGACGCGGCTTCCGCCTCGGCAGGGCTGGTGGAGCAGACCTCGGTGGCCACAGGACAAGCCAAGAAGCTCAAACAGCTGCTGGTCATTGACGAGCAGCACGTTGACTGGTAAGTGGTGCATGGCATGCAAGTGGCCGGCGCGGGCATCATGACTCCGTCCAGTGCTCGCCCAGCTCGTTGACCGTAGATACAACATCCCCACGGGGTGCGAGAGAAAGCAGGCCTGTTCAACAGACGGGCGGTCTGTGACACCCTTATGCGTTCACAGGCACATACAACTGTAAAGAAAACTCCTGTCGTGTGGGCGCAGCCTGTAGCGCCTGACCACCTGCCGAAGCTTCCGGTGGTGCACACCTGTGAGCAGACACCTGCAGGCAGCCACACCCGTGTGAGAGACTGCACTGCGGTGTATATGGCTGAACCCTGAGCACCAGCGCGCATGTGGGCAAGTACCCAAGTCATAAGCATCCTCTCTGGCAGAAGACACACTGCTGAGTCCCTAGCCCGCCCCCTTCCACTCACAAGCATGCATTCGAGATTATTAGCTCCCTGGAGAAACAGTGTGAGGCAAACCCTAGACACCGCCCAGCAGACCCGGCAGCAAGAAGGCCCCGTGGTTCACCGACGAACTCAAGAGCTCCAAGAAGAACTGCCGAGCCCTCGAGAAAGCCTGGAGAAGGGAGCCAACACCGGACAACATGACCACCCTCAAGCTTGCCACCCGGAAGCATCACCAACTGATCCGCGACACCAAGAAAACCGCATTCAAGGACCGGCTGGATAACAACGCACACAACAGCAAGGAACTCTTCAACATCGTGAAAGAGCTCTCCAACCCCAACGCCGGAAACAACGACATCACCCCATCGCAAGAACTCTGCAACTCCCTCGCCTCCTACTTCCACAACAAGATCGCGGACATACACAACAGCTTCAACACCCAGCCGACGAACGCCACGTCCAACTCGACCGAACCACCGCCCCCCACCACCACCCTCCGCGCCTGGACTCCGATCTGCACCGAAGAAACCGTCCGCATGATGAACTCCATCCACTCCGGATCTCCGACCGACCCCTGCCCTCACCACGTCTTCAACAAGGCCGACGCCGTCATCGCACCCCACCTGCGTGACATCATCAACACCTCCTTCACCACCGCCACCTTCCCTGAGAGCTGGAAGCATGCCGAACTCAGCGCTCTACTCAAGAAACCAACAGCGGACCCCACCGAGCTCAAGAATTACCGCCCCATCTCGCTGCTCCCGTTCCCAGCCAAAGTCATCGAGAAGACCGTCAACAAGCAGCTGGCCGCCTTCCTCGAGACGAACGGATCTCTCGACCCCTCACAGTCTGGCGTCCGAGCCAACCACAGCACCGAGACCGCCCTCATCGCTGCCACCGATGACATCCGAACCCTGATGGACAACGGAGAAACAGCGGCCCTCATCCTACTAGACCTCTCCGCGGCCTTCGACACCGTCTGCCACCGCACCCTAGTGCATCGCCTCAGCAACGTCGGAATCCAGGAGAAGGCGCTGGAATGGATCATCTCCTTCCTCGACGGAAGAACACAGAGAGTCCGTCTACCACCGTACAAGTCAGAGGCCACCGAAGTCATCTGCGGCGTCCCTCAAGGATCCTCGCTGAGCCCAACCCTCTTCAACGTCTACATGAGCCCCCTCGCGGCCATCGCACGCCAACACAACCTCAACATCATCTCCTACGCCGACGATACCCAGCTGATCCTCTCCCTGACCAACAACCCCGCCGCCGCCAGAGCCAACCTTCACGAAGGAATGAAAGAGGTAGCCGAGTGGATGTCGACCAGCCGCCTGAAGCTGAACTCGGACAAGACGGAAGTCCTCATCCTGGGATCCTCGCCCTCCACCTGGGACGACTCCTGGTGGCCCCCCGCCCTGGGCACCGCACCCAAACCGACAGACCACGCACGCAACCTGGGCTTCATCCTGGACTCCTCCCTCTCCATGACCAAGCAAGTCAACGCCGTCTCCTCGTCATGCTTCAACACCCTGCGCATGCTACGGAAGATCTTCCGGTGGATCCCCACCGAGACCAGGAAGACTGTTACCCAGGCACTCGTCACCAGCCGACTGGACTACGGCAACGCCCTCTACGCCGGAACCACCGCCAAGCTCCAGAAGAGACTCCAACGGATCCAGAACGCCTCAGCCAGACTCATCCTCGACATCCCACGGCACAGCCACATCTCCGGACACCTAAGAGACCTGCACTGGCTCCCGGTCAACAAGAGAATCACCTTCCGTCTCCTTACCCACGCACACAAAGCTCTTCACGATCAAGGCCCGAGCTACCTCAACAACCGCATCAACTTCTACGCTCCCAAACGACACCTCCGATCAGCCAGTCACGCCCTCGCCGCCGTCCCCCGCATCCGAAGAACGACAACAGGAGGAAGGTCCTTCTCCTACCTGGCCGCCAAGACCTGGAACTCCCTCCCGACCCACCTGCGCCTGACCCAAGACCACCTCGCCTTCAGGAAGAAGCTCAAGACCTGGCTGTTCGGGCAGTAGCAGCACCCCCCCCCCCCCTAGCGCCTTGAGACCCTCCGGGTAAGTAGAGTGCTCTATAAATGCCTATGATTGATTGATTGACACCTCCGGTAAACCTGCTCCTCCCCATCCATTAGCACCAGGTGACACGCAAGACTGTTTAGAACTTTAGATGCTGACCTTACCTAGAAAAAATAACTACGAAGTTGCTGAAGATGCGTAGGCAAGCATAGTAATTAAAAAACCGAGGCCATTCGAAACAAACGCTAGCTTTCACGGCCCCTGGTATGCAAAGGAAATAATGATTGTTGGAAACCCTAAACTTTCCCCGAAGAGCACAACTGTTCAAACTGTGAGCGCCTGAAGCAGGGAGGACTGAAGGGACCCTTCTCTCAAAAAAGTGTGAGGTTGGAAACCGCATGCGTGGTTGTGAGAAACAAAACTATTTTCACTTATGCAGGTGCGGGACTAACATAAGTTAACTACTTGTCTGGAAGGCTGCCAGAAGCTTGAGCAGCTGCAGGTGTGTGTCCATAGCTCTGTGCACCTCGTGCCGCCCACATGAGTGTATAGTTGCAGGAAACCCTGGCATTATGCACAACTTCTGCAGATGAGCGCGTGTAAGAACTCTCCTCACCCACAGGTGTACCTGACTATAAGAATAGCTAGTTCCACGTGCCCAATCTCCTAAAACCGATCCGAAACATTACCATCATTTCAGTGATCCCAGTGTGCTTGCATGCTATGTGTTCGACTCTGCACAGCCCCAGTAGTATTTTAGAGACAACTGCCTATCTAGAAACCATCCGCACAGACCCCAGTGCTGTAAGGTTCTCCAGCATACGCAGGCACATTCGACCTTTGAGCCCTTGTCAACCTCAGGAACGCTCGTGCCCGGAACAACTCGTTTAAGATATCTCAGTGTGCTTTACCACACATGGACCCCCCCCTCGAGCTTTCCTGTGATGTCATCAGCACAGCAGGTTTTTAGGCCTGGATTTTCCTTTACAAATCACGTGTAGCTTGTACATTAGACCAATGTGTGCTATATACATGAATTTAAACTACAACTCCCAGAATGCACTTATTTTTATTACTGTCTAAGATTGGAAATATGGCGTCCTATCAACATGGATGGAATTGACATTCTTACTTGCACACCCTGCATTTTCATACTTTGTCAGTGGGTGGGGTGGCTCTGTGTGTGTGTGTGGCTCTGTGTGTGTGTGGCTCTCTGTGTGTGTGTGTGGCTCTCTGTGTTTGTGTGTGTGGCTCTGTGTGTGTGTGTGGCTCTGTGTGTGTGTGTGTGTGTGTGTGTGGCTCTGTGTGTGTGTGTGTGGCTCTGTGTGTGTGTGTGTGTGGCTCTGTGTGTGTGTGTGGCACTGTGTGTGCAATAGGTCTCACATTTGCAAGAGATTAAGCTATTGACATTGTAAATGACAATGCCATTTATTTATCTGTTTTCAAAACCAACACATAAATAAAAATGTTGTCATTAACAATGCCAAAAGCTCTAACTTTTGCAAAGGTGAGACCGTTGTATTGTAAATGCTTGTTAGATTGGTAATTTGGGGAATCAGAAATGTGAACTCAGTTTTTGCATGTAATTACCATACTATGGCCTGAGTGCATAATAAACTGTATAATGCTGTAAAAATGGTAGGTCTGGAATTCATTACCAGTAGTCATTCTACAATACTGTAAACATGTCTGTAAATGTTGTAGAATAACCTGGGGAAACATTGTTTCCACTAGTTATTACCACAAATCCCCTACAGCAGCAACAAGCTTCTGGAGATGTTGTTGACATGTCTGGATTACAAGGGAAACTGCTTTAGGATTACCACGTCACACCTCTCTGTAACTTGCAGAACTTTTTGTAATGCCCCAGAAAGAGGAACATTACTAGTTAACCGTAAACTGACCATTTTCCTTCTTCAAGAGTTTCCAAGTGATGCTCCTGCTTTTATCCAGCAGAAATGCTACCAAAGACATTGCTGATAATGCAAGGAGCTGCAAAGTATTACTATTAAGTTATGTCCCAATTTTAGCGCGATGTTTCTGCGCCATACCACCATACGTGGTCAGATAGCATCTCTTCCAAAATCAAAGTTGGAGTTCCCATCTGAATTTATTCAGAAATACTCCAGCAAACCTATGCTTGCTTGGCCCATCCTCCCCAGCCTCACCTCAAATCTCCCATAGATGAGCTTCTGACAGGCACCAAATTGGAAGGCACTGGCTTTTAAGTAACTGCCTTTATCTCAGATGTACAGTAGAGAGCCTTCCTTCATTTATATGCACCTACTCATGTTTCGTTTGTTTCAGGATACCAGGCCCTCCTCAACCCTAATGAAGTGTGTTGATCAATGGGAAGGGGAGGAAGGATAAAGACATTTACAGACAAGATTATCACGGGTGGTGGCGGCTCTCTACAGAACTGATTAAAACGTTTGCAGCCCATTAACCAGGTCGGAAGGAGGCTGCTTCATGAACTTGATGCAAACAGTTTCCTGTGCCCTTCTGATTGTTGCGGACCTGGGTGTGGATATAGTTTCCCTATGCCAAAGGCCAGACCTGTTGAGATAATGAGGCGTATAAATGGTCTGCTTTGTCACTGTCAGATATATACGCCTCCTTGTACGTAAGCATTGTGTAAAATTGACTTGAATACGCGAAAAAGAAAAATCCCCAAAAATCGCGACAATATCTGTGGAAAAATCTTAAAAGGTAGAAGGTTGAGTTTCTTCCCACCTTCCCTAGCCAATGCTTCAGTGTCGCAGATTTAACTGCAGCTAAATGTTTGATTCAAGGGTCATGTCAAGTTGTCAGTCATCTATTCTGTAGGTTGTGCCAGAATGTGGAACATGCCTAAGTACGTAGAAGCAGTAAAAGTAAACAACAGACATTAAATATAAAATATTCTCCAAATGTAAACTGTATAGAAAGGTGTGCAGATTAAAATCTCCACCCCCCACTTCTCTCATCCATGCCCACCCCTTCTGCTGCTGTATAAACTAAGGGTGGGTGGTAAACTCCGCTCCTCTGATGGAGTTTGCAGAGTTTTTCTTGCACGCGGTTCACCTACATTAAGTTGGCGAGCATGAGTGTCAGAGTCCAGAGGGAGAGAAGAAAGGAATTACACCACTTCATCTACACAGTAAAATATAAGAATCCCACAGAACACTAACACACCATAACTTTAACTAGCTGGATCGCAAGTTGGCAAGAGAGAAACCTTAAGATAGACGCCTGTGAGGCTTCTAGAGTCTAAAAAACCCTTGGACTGTTAGAGCACTTGCTTGGAATGAAGTACGCATGCTAACTCATAGGCGGTGCACTTCACTGAGGAGTTCTAAAAGGCACCAGGTTCTACTGAAGAAATCTGTACCTTGACCTAGTTAGTCGGAGTAGTGGCGTTGCATCTAAAAGGTTATTTTAGTAGCATTTCGGGCACTCATAATTGAAACTCTCAGGTGAGTCCCTCAAGGGCGGGGCTAACAGAATGAATGTATTGTTTCTGTTCAACCTCTGTGGAATAGCATCTCGTCAGTGCCAAAGGGAAAAGACATGAAGAAAGCATTTATCTTCAGAGTCTCAGTACTCCTCCAAACACCAGCAGAAAGGAAGCTTCTTTATTACGTGTATGTCTAAAGTAATTAGTGTGTCGGGTAGATGCCCGTCTCTGTAGAGACTAGAATTAACACTTGAGGTTTGGAAGCATATCAGAGTGAAGGCTCCCTGTTAAATTATAGAAGCCATATATTTAATGATGGAGAAGTCCTAGTCAAAAACAAAGAAGATAACACAGAAAGACAAGCAGCTGGAGCTGCTGACAACAATTAACATTCTGAAGCACCACAGGATCTTGTAAGTATTCCTGTAGAAGAAAGAAAGACAAATTGAAAAGCATTGTACTTGTGTAAAAACTGTATTACTACAGCATTGCAACAATAACAGAAGAGGCACAAAAGCCATTACTAATGGGTTATGTAGGTTTATTATATAGGGGTTTAGTATATAGGGGCCTATTTCGATCTCAGTCTGCCTTAGGCCGAAGGCTTTCCAACCGAGATCATTAGTTTCAATTTTGACCCGCTGATTACAATACAGCCGGTCAGAATTGAAACTGGCCGGTCATGCCGGCTGGATAGCTATGGGCTCAAGGGGCCAGTTGGAAGCTGGTCCGTAATCCATATGGACAGCATTTTGCGCCATCAGGTATACGATGCACAGTTTCCAACAGGCTTTCTATGCCGGGCTTTCTGACATGGAAAGCCCATCGGAAAGTGTGTTTGGAGGCCCCTAGCAGGGCTCTCTTCTGTTTGTGGCCTCCGGTTGAGGGCTCCCTGTAACTTGTGGCAGGCACCTTGTGGTGCGTGGAACGGGGTGCAGGGATGAACACAATCTCCCATTTATCTATGGGAGCTTGAGTTACGGCCGTAAAACAAGTATGCGACCGTATGGTGTGGTTGCATCATAATTAGGCTGTCGGGACTGCTGTCCAGAAGTCGGTCGCTCCCCATGCAGGCCAGGCATTGCTAATGTGCAGGGCATAATGTGAGATAATCGCTCATAGCCATTTTGTGAAGGGCACATGTGTGGACGTCGATGTGAGGGTCATACTGTTCAGTGCCCAAAAGCATTTTCTTTCTTGAGCTTAAATGAGACATCCTAGGAAGGTGAGTTTGCGTAGTACATCACGTACATTTGGCCAAACATTCTTTGGGAATGAAAGACCAAGAATTTCTTAGGCATTTACCATAGTATGTGCCCCCGGAACAGGAGCAAGCAATGAATGTCAGGAGGTTGTAGCCAGGTGAGGACAAATATGTATTTAAAGCACTAGATTTGGTGGTGCTCAAACATACGTGTAAGCTACCAAGACCATTGGTATGTAGGTTGCTTCCCTGGGAGCACTGACAGCAAAGGAGGAATCTGAGCGATTTAACAGTCAGTTCATTAGGGACCAATTAGTAACTAGGCAATTAGCCAGTGCTAACTTGTTGAAATCCTACCTTAGATGAGGAAGTTGAAATTACTATCAATGTCGAAAGCACAAGGGAATCAAGCAAGACTTAGACAAAACCAATGAAGAGAACGTGTTTGTGACAGAGGGGAAAAACACTAAGTCAGGAGAGGAGCAACCAGCACTCATGTTGCATCAGATGTCAGTTAAAGTATCACTTAGCAACTCAAAAGGTGTGCCCTGCCACTAAAAAATATTGTAACAAACGTGGAGCACTTGTCCATTTCAACAAGAGCTCAGCGCTATCACAAAGAAAATTAGAGCTAATGTTCTAAGATGTGATATAGTGAGTGAGTGTGTAAAAAAATGCTTTTACTAGGACCCCAGTGCCAGAGCACCTGACCGCTTGTGAGCAGAGGGAATGGGCTCTCTTCTGGGCATCGTCTTAACCATAATCGGCCCCTATATATAATTAATACACACTAACACACATATTATGTTTAGTTGAAATGTGCAACGGCAAAACTAAAATCCCAAAAATGATACACAATGATGAAGGAACGACCTTAAAAAGCGCGCAGGTGCGCCTTCCCTCCTTGACTAGCCCATGCTTCTGATGTGCAGTTGTAGCTTGAGGTCAGGATTAGATTGAGCGCGGGCCTGTGAAACTGTCGGTGATGCATTCTAAAGGGTGTGTCAGAAGGCAGGACAGGTCTAAGCACATGGAAGCAGAAACGCACAAACGGGCTGACAAAGACTATTTAAAGGTGTGTGGTTACCTCTCATGTTACCGTATAGAAATACAAAGTTAAACAAAAGACATGTTTTTTTAATGAAAGTAAACCTTGTCAAACCTGCTGCCATTTTGGTAAGAAACTGACTAACGTTCTACATATGGTTATATTTATTTTAAATCAATTTTCGTGACAAGCTCGGTTTTAAAAAAAATACCTTTAACATAATCATTATTTAAAAAAAGGTAGACGTGGACAAAAGTTAAAAACATCTGTGTCAATAAAGAGTGAAATAGTAGACTGCTCCATTATATTATCAGTGATAAAACAGTAATATCTTATTTCATATTGCGTGTCATGCACAGCTTCTACTGCTTCTAGGTGGTGCCTTAATAAAGCATGAAAATCTTGTCCAATGCAGGGCACGCAATTTAATCAATGTATGGGCTTCTTAGGGATGAATGATTAAGTTAGCCCTTCTGAGAGTCGACCTTCGGATTTTCAGATTTGGTACAGATCTATGCATTTGACCCTCGACTTTGCTGACCTATTTAAAAGCTCTTGGAGAGTTTTGTACTAAAAGTAGACAAGATAAATATTCTTAGACAAGTTTGAAAAGGTCAAATTTAAGTCATTGGGCTCAGCAAGGAAGCAACCAGCACACTTCAAGCTGTTAGAAATATAAAAGAGGCATTGTTGATCAAACTCTTTCAGAGAAGATTACATGAGAAAAAGCAAGCCCAGTCTTCTCTACAGTATTAAGAAAACCTTGTTAGGGGATGGGCTTCACCTTACCCAATTGCAAATGGAAAGATGCCAGTCAATTAGGAATATAGAAAAGAGGGCCAGGGAGTAAAACAGTCTTTCTCTCTTGGTTTTTTCTGCTTGAGGCATGCTGACATAAGAACAATACCTTTAAGATTGTCTTATCGGGATGTGCCGGAGTGTTCAAAAATGAGAATCATAGTGGTGTATGTAGCACTGGTTCCCGATCAGGTTTGGAAGTGGGATCATTTTGCTCCCTACTTTTTGGAAGGTGGGTGTAAAATGATTTCCTGTGAAGTTAATTAATTATTTATTTATGATGGCAGCATTTTCTCTGTGGTTAAAAAAAAGAATATATTTTTTATTTGAAGTCATGGGTATAACAATAACAAACATTTTAGACTGGACAATGCTGCGCAGTAACCAACCACCTTAGTGGTCTGTGATGATAAGAAGCACCATGAAGGGACCTGTAGAGCCGCTCAAAGCTGCAAACTTACTGAACAACTTAAATTGTGAGTCTATCTCTAATAACCCGTCATCCACCGCCCTGCTATGCTCTGCAACCCATAACACGAAAAGCACATCTCAGTGCCCATCACACACAACATGGAAACACTTCTTAAATTGGATCAAAAACAAAGATAACACCCTTCCAACCACACACTCTACACGGGTTATCACGCTGGTCACCTAAGTAAGCACTTCAGCTCTTTACATAGGAACAGTAAGCGTTCTATAAGTGGTACAATACAATACACTTTGCTATAATCCATACTTTCTTTATAAAGTTCACTGGGATGAAAAGATGTATTTTGCACTTTGATGCTCTTAGGATGAGGCAGCGACAACAGGACTGCATCTTCTTATCACCTGCTGCTGATCTGCATATATCACCAGGATCCTGTAGGTAGCAGCGATGGATTCTCTGTGTATATGTTGCTTTCAATTTTTGTTTCAATTGGGACTATTTGTCAGACTACGATGAAGAAAACAGATCAGTGCCCCCCCCCCATGCTCTTTCCCACCCCCGCCAGTGCAGCTGGCACAAATACAACTGATGCACAGGAAATGCAGAAGCTCTCAAGCAAAGGCAGGTAGAAAGAGCATAATCCTTACTGATGTAATCTATTGGCTACCCTCCAATTGAGCATAAAGCCCTACCTAGAGCGTTGTATGTGATCCTTTAAAGTGTAACTGCTGCTGATGAGGCACAACAATTTCTCTACAATGCACTTTAGTGTCCTAACTGCTTATGTAACTAGAAGAACAGATATTCTAGACTCCGTACCGGGTGTGCTCCTAGAGCAGTTAGAAATATGATTCACTAGATCCACTGCAAGAGTGGTCATGCAGACTGACGGCACTCTGGATCTCGAGTCGCAGCGACGGGAACATGAGGAAGCTAGGGCAGTTTTGGAGGCGGTCACCTCCACTGCTTCCTCCTGCACAGAGTCAGATCTGATGGATAGCCAAGCGCCGCAGGGCAGGCACACCACTACGACATAATCGTGGTGGCCATGTAGAGACCTCCTGGCGGAGATGTTGGGCCATGTGGGAGAGGGTGCATGATGATCTCCTGGTGGTCACGAGAAGACCCGATGAGATGGGTGATTTTCGGAGCAGGTACTGTGCACACCCAGTGGATTCTGACACCTGATCTTGGTGCTGGGGCCTCACCTCCAATCAGCGGGCACCCTGCGAATGTCCAGATTGTGCTACGCTTCATAATGTGGGGCATGGCGGAACCTTAAGGCAGTGTCGGCAGTGGGACTGATCGCATGCACACCTGGGTGACCCCCCACCTATTTCTTGTCTTCTTCAAATTCCCTCTCTCACCCTGTACACTTTGCTTCTCTTCCCCGTGGTGCGGGGAACAGCATTGAACTAAAGAGGTTTTCTACTGTCGGAGGTGCTATGGGACACAGGGACCATAATGTTAGTGGGGCTGAGACACTTGTCACAGAGCTGGAACCCTCCTCTCCTGTTCTGTCTCTTGTTCTCTCCACTTATCTTCACTCTAATTTCTCTTATTTTCCCTCTCCCCCTTTCCTAAGGAGTTGTTGTCCAAATCTACACTTAGGGCAGTAAGGTACATATGGTATACAGGAGTGGACCGACGAACGGACCCCTCACTGGGCTTTCGCCGCTCATTCTCACCCCAGAGTTATAACTTAAGTTCCATGCCCAACACTGACCTCAGACACACACTGAAGTTCTATTGGGGCTATTAGTTTGGGAGGGTGGATATATTATAATGTGTGGGAAGACATGAGTTGAGTTCAGAGGTGTTAATGGGGGAGGAGGGATGGGTTTTGTTCAAGGGGTATAGTTATAGTTAGTACAGTGGCAAATTGTGTGCCTGAATCAGGGAGGGGGTCAGGGGGTGGTGCGGCCGAGGTTGATGATTGTAGCCTGTGTGACACTTTATCATGGCTGAGTCAGTACGTATACTCACATGGAATGTGCATGTGTTACATTCTTTTGTAAAACAATATAGGACCCACACTTATCTTAGGTGAACGGGAGTACATATTGTGCTCCTTCAGGTGACACACCTCCTGGATGCTGAAGCCCAGAAGCTACATAAAAAGTGGAGAGGACAATTATATCCCTCCATTCAGTCCTCATATACCAGAGGTGTGTCTATATGGGTGGCCCGGAGGTCCCATTTCAGTTGCGGGGACAGGTAGCTGACGTGGCTGGCAGATACGTGCTTCTACATGGAGTATTGGGTGGACGGGAGCTGTGATTGCTTAATGTGTATGCCCCTAATGCTGATGAAGAGGGGTTCTTCAGGGCTTTGAAAATTGAATGACTCCCCTATGTTGGAATGCCTATTATTTGGGTGGGTGATTTCAATTGTATTTTAGATGAGGGACTGGACTGTCACCTGCCCTGGATGGGCACAAAGCCTTGGATAGTGGCGGAACTGTAGGAAACCATGGCTAAACTGCAACTGGTTGACATATGAAGGGAGCACCACCCCTCGAGCACAGAATTCTCTTGGTACTCCCTCACTCATGGGACCCAAAGTCATATGGACCTCTTTCTCCTAACCAACGAAGGTGTCCTTAATGTCGTAAAAGTCGGCTATCAGGTGGGATTTCTCTTCGACAACGCCCCTCTACTACTGGAGTGGGGAGTGCCATGACATAGACCCCACATCAAGTAAAAAACACAAAAGGGGTGCTATTGGTCTCAGTGGACTAGAAAGTGTCTGCTTTCTTCTGAGCAGTGTGTGTATAGACTGACAGATAGTGAGAGGCGATGAGAAAACACCCATCAGCCCACCCATTGGCGGAACTTCATCATCTGGGATTGTGAAAGTACGAACTGGTATCCACTAGATAACTCACTGTTGTTTGTGAGTAATTTCTAGTACCGGATCCACCAGTGATGAAAGAAAATCAAAAGAATATAAAGAGCTGTGGGCAGGAATGTTGCAGTGCTCAACGGGTATGTGCTAGTGAAAAGTGGTGTGTTAAAATTGACTACCATGGTGCCTAAGTATAACTTTTATTCTGGCGGTCACCATGATGACAAAGTTAAAATACAGAGTGTGGATAGAATTTCAGCAAATACTGCTATCCTGGTGGTAAGTTAACTGGTCGACATGTTTCAGCCGGGAGTGGCTTTCTTCAGGACCTAAGATAACGACACTACTGCAACTATTACTGAAAAAAGTTAAGTGAGGACTACATACCATGCATGGATGACCTACCAACTGGCATGTTAGTGAGTGGTGGCTCCGCAGGTCATGGATATCAAGTCACCTCTCCCAAATTCTGCTTGGGAGTGGCCTCACCTAGCCTGGCGCTCGCTCAGGTAATGAGGCCCCGCTATGTCCGTCGGTACCTCCAAGCTCAACTGTCCGTCGGTACCTCCAAGCTCAACTGAGCTCAGTTGAGCTTGGAGGTACCAACGGACAGAGCGGGGCCTCATTACCTGAGCGAGCGCCAGGCTAGGTGAGGCCACTCCCAAGCAGAATTTAGGAGAGGTGACTTGATATCCATTACCTGCGGAGCCACCACTCACTAACATGCCAGTTGGTAGGTCATCCATGCATGGTATGTAGTCCTCACTTAACTTTTTTCAGTAATAGTTGCAGTATTGTCGTTATCTTAGGTCCTGAAGAAAGCCACTCCCGGCTGAAACATGTCGACCAGTTAACTTACCACCAGGATAGCAGTATTTGCTGAAATTCTATCCACACTCTGTATTTTAACTTTGTCAACATGGTGACCGCCAGAATAAAAGTTATACTTAGACACCATGGTAGTCAATTTTAACACACCACTTTTCACTAGCACATACCCGTTGAGCACTGCAACATTCCTGCCCACAGCTCTTTATATTCTTTTGATTTTCTTTCATCACTGGTGGATCCGGTACTAGAAATTACTCACAAACAACAGTGAGTTATCTAGTGGATACCAGTTCGTACTTTCACAATCCCAGATGATGAAGTTCCGCCAATGGGTGGGTTGATGAGTGTTTTCTCATCTCCTCTCACTATCTGTCAGTCTATACACACACTGCTCAGAAGAAAGCAGACACTTTCTAGTCCACTGAGACCAATAACACCCCTTTTGTGTTTTTTACTAGTTAGATTTGGGGATAGGGTGCATTTTGGTTGGTAAACTTGTTTCCCCTTTAGACCCTTCTTTATCCTTGTGTTTTAGTTTTAATAGACCCCACATCCCCTTTTGGAGACTATGGCCTGAGGTGTTGAGAGAGCCAGAATACCACATAGAGGCACTGCAAGGCTTCTTTGCCACAAACTGGAACACCGCCCTGATGCGGGGTGTGGAGTGTGGGAGATCCGGATTTTCTGTTATCTAGGTATGCAAACATCACATGATCCCACCTACAGTACGATTTGAATATGGGTAGGGTGCTGGAAGCCCTTACAGTCTCTGTTCAGATGATGCTGATTCTGCTTGGCTGTCGGAGGCGAAGTAGGGCTGGAGGACTGAGCGATCCTCCCCTTCACCCTGGACTCCCCTGCTCTCTCCACCACCAGTGAGTCCTCTTAAGAGTATGGATGGTTCACTTCTGCACAGCACTCCTACCATGACACCTGAGTGGGTGAGTCTGCCTGATGTTGGTCTGCGCCTCTTGTTTCTTGCCCTGCAACCGGCTACCCCTCCCTCTCCTCTCATCACAGTTTTTATTGACAATCATACTGTTGTCGAGATGACATGTGTACATGTAACTGCACTGTTGATTTGTATATTGTATTGACAAAAACATGAATACAAAGATTTAAAAACAAAAAAGGAAGTATGATTCACCCCTAATGAGTTTTTTTTGTATGGTTCTGACTAACAAGCTAAGTATTAGGAGGTAATGGTAGTAAAGTCTGCACAATCTAAGGCAATGGTTCTGCGCTCCAGGAGACTCAACTTTAAAAATGGACACTTTTCTCAAACAGATAAACAGACCCCTCCAAGAAGGGCAGATCTTGAGAGTCCTGCAAAAGTGTGTTACAAAAATGTTTAGAGTTACACTGATTGTACTAGATTGGAAAAGGTAATACAATGCAGCATCCTATTCTGAATCAATCAAAACAGTTTTCTTTTATAAAGGAAGTACTGCTCTGCCACATGGTCTTGGCAAAGCCTATGGATCTGGCATTCGGCACCACCCTTTTGGCACTTCTTGTTTTTTTATGTCATGGTTTTTGCAAACCTTAATTGTTCAACAACCTAAACAAAAACATTGGCTAAAGGGAAAAATGTTTTCTAGGTCTTAAAAAAACAGATATTACTGTAGTACTGCCTGGCACTGAAGGGAGCTACTTTGTGTGTTTATGTGCTCCATGTGAAGGGGCAGCATGTCATAACCCATAGTGAAGTCAGCCAATAGCTGAAGTCGGCTGACACATTGCCCCATGATGTATGTTGGAGTGGGTGGAAGAAACATGTGAATGATAGAACCACAGATTAATGGATGAGGTCTGGCTGAAAAACTCTATAGATAACTATGTTATACACATACTTTTAGTAAAATCAAATGGTCTTGGCGAACACAGACTTAAAAAAGCCAACTGGTCTGGGTTTGCCTCTGGGAAAGAAGGTGAGAAAGAAAGAATTGAAGGAAAGAAATAATTAAATAAAGAAATAAAAAAGAGGGACGAATGCAAGAAAAATGGGGGCCCAAGGCAAGAAAAAAGAGGGACCTAGTCAAGAAAAGAGAGGGACCAATGCAAGGAAAAATATGGTAAGAAAGAAAACAAGAAAAAACGAAAGAAGAAGAAAAGAAAGACAGTAACAATGAAAGAAAGAAAGAAAGAAAGAAAAAAAAAGTCAGTAACCACAAGCTGCAGGTCATAGTTTGCTTTACGATAAGAACAAAACCACTGGGTCTGGGCTCCCACCGGCATTGCTTGCCACCAATATACAATGAACGAAAGAAGTGCAAATGCCGCTAATTTAAAGATCGGACTTTTATTTTAGTCTAAACACACGGATAGGACACTGTGTTTAATGAATTTAATTCTGCTTTTTAATTTTTGCTTTTAATTTTTCAATTGCGTTTATATGAGTGAATAGATTTTTTACAAGTGTTATACAAATTTTAAAACCTGGTAAGTACAACAAATATAATATACATTTTCTAACAAGGAATCTTTCTTATTTACAAAACAATATTTTCCAATAATCACTCAAACCTCATTCATCCTTCAATCAAACCACTACAAACAACAAAAACAACAAAACATGAATAATTCAATGATTGCTGGAATTGTAATATTCACAACAAAAGAAAAGCCAATGTTTTTTAACCACTAAGCAGTTTTTTCCTTTTCGCGTAATTTATTAATTAATTTGTCATCTTTTGGCTTATGAAAATTGTCTACGCGTTTCGAACTACCATTGTTTTGGTGTTCTCCTCAGGACCATATCTGTAATGGAAAAGCAGATATTATTTAAGTAAGGGGTTCACTGTCACTACACTGCCTGTCCCCAATACTACCAGTTTCCTCACCTACCTCGCACTCCTCAAAGAACGCTTCGTCTACAAATAAAATGCAAAAAAGACCAATCAGGAAGGAATTATACTTGTGCCACAAACACTCACAACTATTCACCATTGTACATTCAACTTAACACATTCACTTACTTTAAGTGTTGATTGATATGAACGACTCAGCCTGGCTCATCACCGTCTAAAATAAAAGAGGAGTGATAACATGCCACGATCATTGTCACCGTTTGGTTTGTTTTCCAAGCTTTGAGGGGTTGAAAGCGTAGCGCTTACCTAATCGAGTGAGTCAGGCGCTTTGTATTTTGTTAATTTTTCGCCGTTTTGACGTTCTGTAAAAGAAGCCAAAAACCCTGTAAGTGACCTGGCGTTTCTATTTGAACCGCTCGGTGCAAGAATCAGAAATTATGCATTGAGTTTCTTACTTGTGAGAAAACGGCTGCCGAGTTTATTTTCTCCACCTCTGTCCCAAGTTTGCTGTCACTTCCGGGTCTGCTTAGGATCATGGGGAGTGTAGTTTCAATCGTCGCGTTATTTATTGTTAGTTGAGACTTTTTCTTTTTGCAACTTTATTGTTATCTCCAGCGGAGCAGTCTCAATCTGTTGCGATGAAAGTGTTTTATTCCAACCCATGTTTATGCTGTGGGGCATTTCATCGTGTGTTTTAAAGCACATTTTTGCTCCAAGTGGTTTTCATGCTCAGACGGCTTTTCTGATAGTATATTTTCTGATTATGCTAATTGTGTAGGTGGTCTTAATCCTTTCCAATGAGAGAGCTTTTAGACTGTGAGACAGTTGATCGTGCATTATGGAGCGTTTTGAAGCACTTCTTTGCTCGGTGGTTTGATTCTATGGCTGATTGTGTACAAAGTTTGTGAATGTCCGTGGCTTTCATTTCTTCAATTTTTTCCAGTCATGGTGCATCATTGTACCTTATCGTATAGACATTTCTTTACAGTTTGAAAATTTCGGATAGTTCATTCAACCCTGTAAATGCTGTGTTGAACTTAACGATAAGCATTGCCTCTCTCTTCGTCAATTTGGCATCCAGGTCTCCTCCTCTTACATCATTTTCTACTTTGGAGATCACTGTCCAAGTAATCTCGTTTTCTTGGTGGTTTTTCTCTTTCCAATGATTTACTAAGGGGGCATTCACCACATTGTTTTTTATTCGTGATTTGTGCTGTTGGATCCTCACCCTT
Source organism: Lissotriton helveticus (assembly GCF_964261635.1). Taxonomy (NCBI): domain Eukaryota; kingdom Metazoa; phylum Chordata; class Amphibia; order Caudata; family Salamandridae; genus Lissotriton; species Lissotriton helveticus. Next base: position 1,001,322,187 of record NC_136061.1, read on the forward strand.
ATTTCTTGATTGGTTTTACCAATGTATAAAAGATTACATGGACATAGGATTCCATAAACCACATAGCGAGTTTTACAATTGGAAAACACATCATGTTTCCAATTGATTTTATTGTACCAGAAGACTTTTCCTTCCTTTGTAGACTCACAACATGAACAATTGCCACATTTATGATGGCCTTGAATTGGAGGTAAACGTAACATTGTACGTAAGTCCACATTTTTTGTTTGTGGTAATGCCGCTCTTACTAGATGGTTGGAGACACTGTGGGTTTTTTTAAATGCAAAAAGCAGATCTTCTCTAAACGATTGATCCAAATTTTTCAACAAATGCCAATTCTGTTTGACTACTTTTTTCAGCATATTAGAATTGGGACAGAAGGTCGATACAAACACCATTCTTTCTGTTATCCTTTTGGGTCTTCTCTCTAGCAAACATTCTCTGGGTGTCCACCATGCTCTTTTTTGTGACTTCCTAAGCAATTTTTTGCGGTAGTTTGCTTTACATCATTTTTGTAAAAACCTGCTACTTGCAGGTTTAAAATGTTCTTCCAGCAGGTATGAAACACTCATGAGATGTGGAGGCATTAACATAATGGCGAGGCTCAGGGGATCGCAGAAGGAGGTGCTTCCTCCAGGGGAGAACAAGATGGGGATAATTCGGTAACCATGATGCTTATGCATAGTATTGAATTTCTTCACGTAATCATGTAACTGACATGGACCGGAAGGGTCTGGGGGGCAGGGAGGGAGATTAGGGAGTTATTTCAATGTGATGCTTTTTTAGGTTGAGCCTAGCGTTGCGGCGTGCATGCCTGCTCGCCTTGCGAGGCATGCTGTAGTAGGGTATGCTGTGGAAGTGCTGTGGAAGCCTCGCCCACTCTCCACCCATATTTATCATTGGCTGGTGTCATTGTCCTTGGTAAATGCTGGCTTCCGATTCAATGTGAGGTTTCCTAGTCCCTCCTTCTTACCGCCCCGTCTCCTTTTGTGACCGCCCATAACAACTGGACCTTTTACTTGCGGTGTTACACGGTCAGTTTTATGTAGTCGGTGAGCACTATTTTCTTTCAGGCGCACACTGCTCAGCAGTGGTGCAGCTTCCCCCATCGGTGGCCGGCTGCGGTGCGTGTTGCTCCTTGGCTGGAGCTTTGCTCACTGTTCCAGCTGCACACGCTGCGAAGAGGAGAGGCGCGTTTACTTTAAATCAAGACCCACTCCATGGAGCAGACCATTTTACTGCTTGTTTTTTACATTTGCCTGTCTCTGATCATTTCCCTGCCACAAAACCTTCATTGCAGCTGCCTTATTCGGTGCCTGCTGTGCTGCTCTTAATCTCCCCATGCCCTTGCCCACACCACATTACTGCTCCCACAACAGTGCATGTCCGCTTTTTACTCCCGGGGATTTCAACGATAATCCCATGCTTGTTTTGTATTTTAATCTGCCTCCCATGTATGCATCACCAAGCATGCTGTGGGGCACAGGCCTTAGCAGACCGCGTTCATCAATAGAACTCGATTTCCATGAATGAAAGAGCATTGCGCCTGTTATCGAGCCTGTGATCCTATGACCTCAGATGTAGTTCTGTCGATACCAGGTATTCTTCTCGCTTGTTATTCACTGCTGTCGTGCTTGGAGCTCAGAAATACAAGCTTCCAGACAGAGTTTATATTGCGCCTGCGCACTGAATGGGGAAGCTAACACCCTTTCCTGTTCACCTCTGTATCTCGCAGACCCACCCATGACTGTACTTAGAAGCCTGCTGCCTAATGGCGACAAGAGTGTACTGTGGGAAAACAACTCTGACTGTCTTAACCGGTGTTGAGTTCTACCAGCCTCAAACATGTGAGTGGCCAGTGCAAGTAGGGACTGGAGAGTGGTAGACGGCTAAGACCGCTTCACTGCTGCCGAAACCTGAGCCTTTCTAGGAGTTCCCAAGTGTACAGACCCTGGACGTAACCTCTCACTCCTTACTTAAGAGAGAAACTTTATTGTTGTGTTCCTTAAAAAAAATTAAAATCCCAAACTTGTCATCTTCTTTTCAACTTCTCTAGTTACTGAAATAGGTGCCATCCCGGTATAAATCTCTTGCTTACTTCTTCACAATTTCTTAGACTGTCTGGATTGTTTCCGCAGTTGGCATGTACGTGTAATGTCAAGTGTAACATAGCCATCTGATCACTCTGCACTGTCTATGGCCTTGTACCCCATCCGTACTGGCACTTTGTTGGCTTTCTCTGAATATCTTTATAGCCGGAAGTCTGTATCGGGTGACAGTGGCACTGCCCTGACAGGGAGTTGACACTCCACCCACCGCTTGTCTTCTCCAGCTGGGGGCAGCTTTGGTGTTGCTCGCTCTATGTTTTTTAACCGATGTAGTGCCTGACCATACAGGACTATAGAACTCTTTAAAATGTAAAGATGGTTAATTTTACTAGAAGAAAATTGAGGGATTTTGCCAAATTGCATTTCATATAGCCCCCAATGAAACTTTTGTGTAACACTTTGTTGCTTTTCGACAGGTTCCTATTTGCAGCCGTTGTTTGTTATAGTGGTTTATTAAATGCCTCATAATGATGCAGACGTTTCAACTCGTGGTCTACATCAATCTTCTGTGAATGACGCTTGTACCATAATTTCACACTTAAAGCTAATAATCAGCAGTAAAGTTACACTCTTATAGATGCTCCGATTCAGTGTGTCTTGTAAACAAGCAATTATTTTTTTTGCACTTCTGTGGCTGGGATCAATTGAAATTGCAAAATCACCGGAGACGGTCCACTTAAAGAGTGACTAATTCTGGAAATGGTGTCAAAGCATCACAGAGGTTGTTTAAAAGAACCCTCACACACCAACCTGGTTGGTGTCATGCTTCATCATTGGGTTCCCAGTTGGGTAGCCGAATGCTACCCAACTGTGCTGCGATACTTGATTACAGTGGAGCGTTGTTTTTTTTATGTGTAATGAAGAAGTGAAAGTGGTGGATATTAAAAATACCTATGGGAAACTCATTAAATGATACTTTATTCCCAGTGGCCCATGGTATGCTTAACAAAATGCAGTGGATATTCTAAAAGATCGGTAAATTTTGCGTCTGGATTATCCTTAGGTCAGGTCTGACCTGACCTAAGGATAATCCAGATGCAAAATGTACCGATCTTTTAGATTATCCACTGCATTTTTTAAGCATACCATGGGCCACTGGGAATAAAGTATCATATAGTGAGTTTCCCATAGGTATTTTTAATATCCACCACTTTCACTACTTCATCACACATATAAAAAAAAATCTTTTTAAAAACCAACTTCACTGTAATCAGGTGTTGCAGCACAGTTGGGTAGCATTCGGCTACCCAACTGGGAACCCAATGATGAAGCATGGCACCAACCAGGTTGGTGTGTGAGGGTTCTTTTAAACAACCTCTGTGATGCTTTGACACCATTTCAAGATTTAGTCACTCTTTAAGTGGACCGTCTCCGTTGATTTTGTGATTACTACATTGGGACAAGGACGGCCCGTCCAGAAATTGTCCTACCTCTCTTGATTGTTTTTGGAAATAAATTGAAATTGCACACATTTAACATTTACTTAGAGTTCTAAACCACACAATTAACTTTAACGTGTCAATTGGGTTCAATAATGTCTGATTGTAAAAGTATGTTTTGTGTACCAGTGTTGTGCACATGTTGTGCCATAATCTGCCACGAACAGAAGCATCCAATAACTATTTCCATGGCAAGAATAGCCATCTAAACTAATTTTGCGTCTTCAGAAACCCACTTTATTTTCAGTGATCAAAAGATTATTAGCCTTACATTCAATAAGTTGTTCAACGTAACTAGAAATAAATTCAGTTATCTTTAAATCCCTGATTGTACATTTGTGGAACTCTTTCTGAGCGTCAGCATTATTACTGTGCTAAGTGGTGTGTTCGGAAGCTTACCGTATACTTGTGACCAGATCACGAGCCTCCTTTTTGATCACTTTATGAAACATGTAGATATTTTCACAGATGCTCTCTCGCTTCATTTTCTGTCTTACAACAGCATATGGCAGATGCGGTCTCGGCACTACTACACTGCACACGTCATGTTACTCCTCTACTGCAGGGCACTTCCACAGCTTTCTCTGTTCAAATCATCTTCCCATTACTCCTACGCAACCACCAGGTGGAGCTGGCTAGAGTCCATGTCAGTACTACTACGATATGAGCTACACACGCTGGGAGACCACATTCTGGTATGCATGCTCTGATGTTACAGGGATTTATGGTGTAGAAAAACAATCACACATTCCACCACGTGCAGTGTCCTATTGCAGCATGGCCCATGCCACCATGAACCTCTGCAGCCCTTTGCTACTCTCTGGTCTTTTTGTTTTAGGTGTAGCTTGAGACAGGTGTGCACACTCTGAGTGAATTATGTTTAAAAATCTAGCCCACGTCTAGGTCTCATTCCAATTGTTCCTCTGAAGGTTGTAACTGAGGTGGTCATGGGTACTTACTTGGCTGTACTAGTATTTAAAGAGTATCACCACCAGGCGAGCAAATAAGTGCTGCACATTAACGGGTGGCTCGTTAGGAAATCACACAAAATGGTGTCCATCAAGTGGGGTTTTATTATTTTCAACCTATACAGTTGCGCTACATTTCCCATATTTCATGTTACATTACAAGAGGGAGATTACAAACGTGATCATTACCGTGCTTGCACAAAGGCAGCTTCTACTTGGAAACAGGAAGTGGACCATAGATATTTTTGTTAATGTTCAGCTCAGTGTTCGTGCTTGCCTACTCAACAATGTAACTCAGCATCACGTTATTTCACTAAAACCAGATTATATCTTTAAATCAGATCAGATTTCTTCATTTATGGTATAAATTTTAATGGATGTATGACGTTACAACGCATACTTTTACTCCGCAGACCATTACAACGCGACTTTTACTCCGCATACCGTTACAACGCATAGCGCCTTGGGGCGCTGGATAGTGGTAAGTATAATTTACTATTCTAACTCCAGTCCCCGTGGACCCTAGGGAAGGTGTTGGATAGTAAATTATACTTATTACCTATCCTAGAGCGCCCCCCAGCGCAATGCGTTGTAATGGTATGCGGAGTAATGGTCGCGTTGTAATGGTAGTGCGGAGTAAAAAATGCGTTGTAACAGGTGTATACCGATTAAGGAATATATGGGTGCCCTGACTACATCTTTAGATGACTTTGCGATGTTAAATAGTGCCTATTGATATCAGCTGGCATTTTATTATAAATTCAGGATTTCCCTTATCGTTTTTAATGCACATATATACTTCAAAGGCAAAAAATCCGTAAGCAACAACTGAAGTTTGTGATAAGACAAAACCAGTGCACACAGATGCCACAGACAATCTCACTTTAAAGAGCTAAATCATTGTTTTCATTGAAATAAAAAATGAAAGAAATAATTGTGCAGGGCTCATGTTCCAATGGGATCCCTTAGAAATCATTTTTAACTGGGCAAATCCAAATCTCACCAGGTTGCTAATCTAATGTTAGGTGCAAACATCCTAGGCAAGTGCTTCCTTAAGGCAACTGTAGACAAAAATCCTGAACATATACCAGATGACACCAAACAGCCTAAAATAATAGGGCAGTAGAGCACCAGAATGGCAAGATGGAATTTTGCTTAGGCCAATTAAAATCGGTATACACCTGTTACAACGCATTTTTTACTCCGCACTACCATTACAACGCGACCATTACTCCGCATACCATTACAACGCATTGCGCTGGGGGGCGCTCTAGGATAGGTAATAAGTATAATTTACTATCCAACACCTTCCCTAGGGTCCACGGGGACTGGAGTTAGAATAGTAAATTATACTTACCACTATCCAGCGCCCCAAGGCGCTATGCGTTGTAACGGTATGCGGAGTAAAAGTCGCGTTGTAATGGTCTGCGGAGTAAAAGTATGCGTTGTAACGTCATACATCCTCCTTAATCTGAATGCATGACCCACTGTTTGGTAACTGTATAGTTGTATAGCTTTTCTATCCCTGGCAGTACAGCACTCTGGATAATATACTGCATCGCTCAACACGTATAAGGTACCAAAGGCCACTGCACCTCAAACCAAAACACATAGGTAAAAGAAATTGTCATTTACAATGCCAATAACTCTCACAAATGCGAGACCTATTGCATTGCTAATGCTTGTTGTAATAGGACATGAAGGATTATGTGGGTCAGGACGCTGTTACTATGTGACGCCAAATGTAAGCAAGGCTCGTATACCCTGATGTAATATTTGCATTCTCAAATGTCAATAAAGAAATTAATTTTAAAATATATATTTACAACGTAATGAAGAGCAGTTCTATGCACATTTCTACAAAGTAGGGGCATGGGTCACCCAATGGTAAACACCACGGCATAGACGTACTTGGCACTGCACTACCTCTTGTCCCCCTGATTCACAGTGTTTTATCAGGGTTTACATTATTACATAAGACACATTTCTTTTTTTGATCTAAATTTAGAAAATCGGTGCTTTCGTGTCTACTTGAGGGCCACATTGGTTCTACTGAATCGGGAAAGACGTCTGCACGCTAAGGGGCAATGCACCGGACAACCAGACACTTTTCCTGTGAATGTGAGGAGTTAGGAAGTGCTGTGTCACTTTTTGCATCTCCACAACTCTAAAATGATTCTCGGATACTGTACATATATACCCGAATAAGCTGCTGTTTTGCTTTTTCAGTTGACCACTTCGCACACTGCTGAAATAATATCTCCTTCCAACACAATCATATACATTTTACTAGCAAAACATATATTTATGGATGGGTGACTAAATGTCCCTGTTATAAGGGACTCTCAACGGTGGGAAAGGATGTCAGGGAGGAAAGTTCTCTCAAAGTGTAAAGTCAGTAGGCAGATCAAATGTGGGGTATTAAAAAGGACAAAAACTTCACCATGAATGCTTGAGCTGCTCAGAAAGACAACAGAACAGACTTAGAATCCCATGTACAGTGACCTGTCCGGGACATGCCACAATAGTCTTGAAAATAAGGGCTGAGTCAGAAGAACATGGCTGGAAATGGTGATGGAACTTAACCTCGGCAGGATGTAATTCCTGATTTTGGAGGTGCTAAAAGATAATGATTGATTCAGTGTGCAGAATTTTTTGAAGACCAGAGTTTCCAGTCTAAGTGACTACGTGCATGTTGCAGTCCACAGAATCCACGTGAAATAATGAGTATGTGCGCCAGATACTTTAGTGCTCCTCCTTGGACAGCCTTCTTAATAACACAAGGGAACTTGAATTGGTATCAGACCCCCACAGGAAGACGGCTGCACCTGATCATACTTGGAGTGATATGGTCATATTTTTGGGACTTTGAGAGTGGCTGAGCTGAAGCACTAGGTGGATTCTTGATATGCCAATTGGTAGACCGATTCCATTGTTGAGTCTTGAGAGGACTAGTGATTGCATCATAGTTTTGCCATCTTCCTTTGGATTGATGGGCTTGGGTTCCTGCAGAGTCTGATTTGGTTTTGGGCTCCTCTTGCAAAGGCATTGGTTTAATGCACAGATTCAGGTCGAAACTCAGTAATTTTGAGGTTTCAACAACGGCTGCTTTACAGACGATAATCTTTGCGCGGTCCAGCCATGATTGTACAAGACTGCTGCGGTGTTGAGAGCAAAGTAGTAGGAACATAATTTTAATGGGGTTCAATTTAAAGGTGGTGTCGTCACCTAGACAGGAGATCCCTTAGCATTGTTGCAGGAACTGTTATGGAATTATGTAGATAGAGCCAAATATTTGTATGTACGCATGTAGTGTACATGCATGTTGTATTTGTGTAGTACAAACGTAGCCAAAAGACAGAAGCGAGCTGTACAGCATCAAAGATAAGGATACAGACAATAAGTAATTGGATATGAAGCGGGGTTCTGAGAGTGGACGTGAATTGTGACTTTGTTGTTAGGTTGCTAATTCCATTCATGATCACCTTTACCACTAGAGGAAGAGTGGTTTAGTTCAGGGCTTCCATCTCGCACTGCAATCACTGGTTCTGGCATCACATGACTGATGCTTCGCTATGCTTTAGCCCTCCCTTTCCACCTAAAGCGGACAGGAAAAGAGTGGGAACCTCTGAAAGTACCTGTAGCTCCTATCACAGTGTTCATGGTTCCCGTGACTAGGGGTAACAAGAGGAGTGCGAAGGACTCAATCAGAGGTGGGGGCAATTTAAGGTGAAATAGTGTCCCTTAGCGTTTTTGTTGAGTAGAACAGTGTGTTTTCAGCATTTAGGTAGAAAGATATATTTTATTAATCAGGAGAGTGGCCAGGGGTACCATATATAAGCTGCATAGCTTAAGAGAGAGATGGAGCCGCGCGGGACTGCTTATTGGAGCTGAATGGGGCTCGAGGTAGCATTTCCCAATTTTATTTGCTGTGAACAGATTGTTAGGTATTATTCAAACCATTACAGAACTGTGCCCCTATTCAGGGCGTAACACAGGCCCCTGCAGCCCCCGCGGTGGAGGAGGGCCCTCACCCTCCAGGGGGCCCCGTCAGCAACGCACTTCTGCTGGGGAGCTCTAGATTGAGTCCGGAGGGGGCCCCTTTACTTAACCTGCAGAGGGCCCCCCTCAAGGTCCGTTATGCCACTGCCCCTATTCCTATCCATCCCTTCAAGTTTCTCAGCAAGGACGCATGGTTCACCATGTCAAATGCAGCCGACAGGTCCGGGAGAATGAGTAGACAAGATTCGCCTCTGTCTCAAATGTGTAGTGCATCATCAAGTATATGAAGAATTGGTGGTTCAGTGCTTAAAACAGTTCTTCATGGCTGACCCTTTATTTCTGCTTTAGCCTTCCTGTTTCCTCCTCAAGAGGCTATCGGGAAAGGGAAGGGGTTGAAGGGGAGAGCGGAGGAGCGGAGGAGGGAAAGAAAAAAGGGAGAGGGAAAGGGAAAAGGAAAGAGCAACACTGAATGTAACAGCAGCTACTGACACAGTTTTCATGAACTTTGCAACCAGGGATAACGAATAGTAGTTGGGTATCAGATGGCAAGCATCAGATGACAGCTAGTAGCCCCGCTTTCCCCTAATTAACATCGATGATACTGATGCTGCATTTACAACCATTCTCAAACCAAAAAATATTCTAATCTATAATCTCACTCAACTGCAATCTCTCTATTTTTTAATGAATGTGGAGTGAAACTCTTGCAAACGTAGGAACAACAGTTTCTAGGGTGTAGGATTTAGGGTGTACCAATTATTATGGTTCTCAAAAGACAGGGAGGTCTCCTTTTAAATCCAATCTCGGACAAGGAGTAGTGAACAGAAGAAATATAGGGGAGTCCCTATCTTGCCGTAGAGTTGGAGAAAGAACGTCTACTGAATAGTAGGGAAGGTACTCACAGTCCTTATGTACAAACCATAACCACATGTATAACAAATCACAGAAATGGATAAAACAAGATAAAAAAGCAATTCCAAATAGTATATAGAAAAATTGTACAATTTATTCAAAGAATAATACAATAATAAAACAATTTTTTAAAAATCATTTTAAAAAAACAATTTTTAGTGCCATTGAGAATAGTTAAAAATGTGTCAATCCACATATAGAACGTTAAAAATAATTGTTACAAAGTTGTCGATGCAGCGTTTCGGTTTATGATAGGACCTTCATCAGGACAAGGTTCTTGTAATATCTGTATCGTGTGAATGGTTCCAAGTCACCACCACATGGATTAGTCATAAGCTCAACATCTTCCTCTGAATTACAACACTATTTCCTTCATGAATAGTATACGCATCTTCTTAATTAGGAATGTTCTTTATGAGTCAAGGGAGCCACCGATTTTGTGTGAATGATTAAAAATAATCCCCCTAATGTGGGAAACAGGCTAAAAGATACAGCGCATGGCTGGATGCAATGATACATGTGCCATTTGTCAATCGCTTTAATTAATTAGCGTGACCTTCATCAAGTTCTCCACGAGCTGAGTTTTTGATTTATCGTGCTCTTATCACGTTTGGTCGGCCTCCCTGCTCCACTTGCGTCTCTTCGTATTTGCAAATACGAAGGAAGATGTTGAGCTTATGACTGATCCATGTGGTGGTGACTTGGAAGCATTCACACGATACAGATATTACAAGAACCTTGTCCCTCCCCTATATTCCAATTATTATGGTGCCGTAAAGTTTCTATTGGAGGTTTTGTTTTATCGTATAAGCACATAGCACTTTATTATGTACTTTGATTAATTCATATTGCTGTATTGTAAATGGGCTGTGAATGACGATTTATTATATTATGTCCTAATTTTGTTTTTAATAAGAGCTTAGTTTTAATCATATTCCATTTTCTCTCCAAATATACAGTGACGAAGTTTTGAAATTGTAAACAATTATGCAATTTATTTCTTACTGCTATTATAGTGAATTCCCCTTCTTGCACAAACACTGATGCACTTTGACTGATTCACTTTATTGTGATTGTCAATTGACTGCAAATGGTTATTTATAACGAGATGTTTTATTTTATTGTCTGTTTGTAAGTGTGAAATCATATGGTGTACTTTTATGATCCTCAGTGATCGAAATAAACTCCTTTGATTGATTGACAGAACTTGATCTTTGTCCTTATGCGCAGGTGCATTTAAATAGTCTTACCTTCAGTTGGAAGCCATGAAAATATCATCCATAAAAAAATGTACACCATGAATTTCACTAAATGTGCGAGGCATGATTTTCTAAAAAGCACTACGATGGGAACTACACTGCTCAAAGATAGACAGATGACAGATCAATTGATGTGAAATAAACTAGCATCATCCACTAATCTAACCATCTCTCTAGTTTTGTGAAGGGAATTTATGTAATCTAACACATTCTTATTCAGTCACCTCAGGTCCCCATACAGTCAAACTGCTCCTGTCAGCTTCTATAACACTGCCACAGGAGCAACCCACTTAGTGTCTTCTACTTCCTCTAAAATACTTTCTTTATATACCGTCGAAGTTCCTCCATAAAAGCCTCTCTCCAACTCAGTGCAATGTTTCCCACTTTTAGTGCCACTGATATTACACCTTTCTTGAGTATGATTTTATATGCAAATCCCTTGACCATCTCTGTTTCTCACACAACACTATACACAATCATTGCCACACTGTAACACATTAGGCATACTGTTTGAATCAAATTTGATACACCACCTCTTGAGATGTGAACACTCAACAACCTCATCACCATTCTCAGTACAATAATAACTTTCCAGCATTCTCCTCTGTCGTACACCAGTCTGGTTTAAAAATGTCACAAACCCCTGTTTATTCTGAATGTTGTATGGCATCCATGTTTAATTCCAATTTACTAGTTACTAATTCCTTATAACAGCATTCTGAATTGAAATGTAACTTTGACCTACTGCCATCTTCATTATCTCTTCAGCTCCACTCACCTTAACCACATCCCCTGGAATGTCATTATCCCCTTCTTCCACTCTGAATACAATTCCTTCTACTTGCACCTTACTCACTCCGCAGTTTTCAACTTTTCATTCTTTATGCACTTCTTGCAATGTCTAGCCATGTGCCCCCCTTGCCCTCACACCTGGTATATCATTTTAATGGTAGCACATCCATCGTTTGTAGCAAATGTTTCTCTAGCAGATTCTGGATTGCCCTACAGCCCATGGGCTCACACATTTACTATCTCTGTCCTTAATGTGATACCACACCACATCTTTCTTTTTCAATACTTGCACAAAACCGTTTTTGTTGTTTTACCACCCTCTAGTTCTTTCAGACAGCACAGTATTTCTTTTTCTACTCCCTACACTTCGACCACTTCCCCTTGAAGCTAGAAATACTTATGCCGAAATGTAAAAGTAGAGATAGGGCTCTACAGGTCAATGTGGACTACCCGAAACGATTAACAACCTGCATATCAGATGAACAGATGGAAAAGCTTAAGCAAATTCAAAGGTCAAATCCAACTGAAGGTATTCATCCTAATGCAGGAATCCCATGGTTTGAATTAACCATGGGTAAGCTGGCAAATTCCCTCAAGAAGGAATTCAAGCCAAAAAAGTCAGGATTGGGTAGCTATGTTGATAACAAAAATAGGAAACCCTGGTTTGACGAAGAATGCAGGGTAGCTAAGGCACTGATAAGACAGAAGGAGAGAAGAGTAAGGGCCACGTTCAAAGTGGATCTATACCAAACACTTCAGAAATCAAGGGTAAAGTATAAAACATTAATTCGGAATAAAAAAAGAAGGTATGAAGAGAAATGTTGGGCAAAAATGTTGGAGGTGATTGAAACCAAGGATGCAAGAGGTTTCTGGAAATTAGTTCAAGAGAGTGTGGGCGGGAAATCTGGTTCCATGGCCTGTATGGTCCCCGAAGATGATTGGGTTGGCTATCTGGAAGAAATCTATGGAAGATGGCCGACACAATCAATACCAAGAACCTCAGCTTGGTCGCGGGTGAGGGACGATATAAAGGACTACTTTACCCCAAGATATATAACGGAGATTATAGCTAGCTTGAAACTTACCCGCGCTGCAGGACCAGACAACCTCCCGGCAGTGATAATTAAAACAAGTCCAGAATGGTGGGCAGAGTTTTTTGCTAAGATGTTTCTGGTAATCCTGGACACAGGAATTATTCCAGAAAGTTGGAAGGGCGCAATTATAAGGCCTATTCATAAAAAGGGCAGCCATAAATTACCAAAAAACTATAGGCTGATAAATCTCCTGGATATTGGGGAAAAAGTCTTTGCAAAAATAATATTAAGCTTATTAAAAGATTGGGCAGAGGAAAACCAAATCATTCCCCCGGAACAGGGTGGGTTTAAATCCGGCCATTCTACAATCGATCACTGCTTTGCCCTCTGGGCCATAGCACGGAAGTCAATGGAAACTCGGGGTAGGTTATTCTGTTGTTTTGTTGACTTCCGTGCAGCTTTCGATTTAGTGGACCGGGAGCTGCTATGGGAGGCTTTAATTAGTCAGGGAATTCCTAATGATATACTGCGGCTGCTACAAATGCTCCATACTAAAAATTGGGCACAGATAATTTTGGACTTGGATGGTAGTCTAACAGGGAAAATAGAAATTGGAAATGGCCTGCGTCAGGGATGCGTATTAGCTCCCCTGTTGTTCTCCCTGTTCCTAGCTGACCTACCATTAATGTTGGGAAATACAACTGGGGCAAGCCCGAAACAAAATGGCAAGCAGATAGCATGTTTACTCTATGCTGATGATCTGGTGATTATGGACCAGACCGAGGTTGGCTTGCAAAGGAAACTAAATGTATTTAACGACTACTGTTTAAGGAAAAAACTTGTGATAAATATGGACAAGACTAAAACATTGAGCTTTGGCCGGAGGAAAACTGAGTTCTCATGGTGGATCGGGTCACAAAAAGTGGAATCAGTAACAGAGTATAGATATCTGGGGGTATGGTTCGAGCAGAACCTGAAATGGAATACCCACTTAGAGGCAGCTAAATTAAGAACCTCTGCCTCGATTAGCGGTCTGATATTGTTTAACAAAACCTATGGTGCTATGACCGACAATCCAGTGCTAAAAGCTTATGCTGCTATTGTACCCCCACAATTTCTGTATGGTGCTGAACTGCTGTTCCTAAGTGGTAAGGAAAACTGGGATGTGGAAGAAGGTAAAAACCTAAAAAAGTTATTTATGCTCCCCCGGTCAGCAATGGTTCAGGCAGTAAGATTGGAACTAGGCCTGACTTCATGGGGTACGCAAGTTGGTATGGCTCTCTTGCGATTTTGGCAACAACTAGAAATAGGCGCAATTACTAAAATTTCACAATGGTGCAAAAATGAAATTCAGGATAGTGAACTAAAGTGGGCAAGAGAGATCAGGGGGAAAATAACAAAATTATGTAAGAAGATGAGCGTTAATATAGGCCCTACTGTCTCCGTGGCTAATATTGATAAAAAGTTACTCAGGTCAGCGGGGAAAGAACTTTCGCATGCACAGGACAAAAACTATCTCGCTAGTAAAACTTCGATCTGTTTTATGATTGACGCATGGAATAATGATAAATGTTTCCCCTACACTGATAAGTTACCGGACCGCAAATTACGGAATGAGGTTCGGAGGGTAAGAATTGGGGTAAACCCTTGTTACATGAACAATTCTGTAAAGCGGGCTATGATCAATGAGGAGGGAATCTGCTTTTGCTCCATGGGGTCCAAATGTGATATGCTACACATCTTATTTGATTGCTTGAAATTTTTGGACTTGCGTATTACATTTTTAAAACCAATTTTTATGAAATATGGTATTAAAACTAGGACCCAGGCTGTGACACTGATGACAGAAATGGCCCACTTAGATATTGCTGTGGCGATGGGGAAATATATGCAAAAAGTGAAGGCAGTTTTATATCTTTTTAACGAGTTTTAATAAATAGTAATTTTTAGATCAGATAATTGTAGGTTTTTAGATTAAATATGTTTAGGAGGTTTTATGTGGGTTAATGAAATGCTTTGTTTTATTTGATTGAATGAACCTTTTATCGACATGTATTGTTTGTGGACCAATGGTCCGAATAAACGTAAAATAAACTTGACTACTCCCTACACTTCACCTAAAGCTGGATAATCTGTTAACCACAGCTCCACTGTGGCTTTCCTGCAATTTAAAATGAATTGGTCATGCAATATTTTTCCACTATAGCTCCAAATTCTCATGTTTTGGTCAGTTTATGCATCACATTTATCCCATCTCTCCTTCCCTCTGCATTTTACTTTCAGTATAATGTGGGTACAGTACAACACTCACCTTTGGTATATTGCAAACATCTGGTAACTTAAAACGAATTAATGTCATTCTCATGAACCCTTTGGTAAAAATTCAAGTATTTGTTGCCTTTTCTGGCCCATGCAATGCATGAGTAGTGCTTTTCTCTACCTCTAGTCCCCTCATATTACTCATGCGTATGACATTAAAATGTATAAAACAACAATATCTCAATTGGATTCACTTGAGCAACAGATATATTTGCATGTACAGGACATTACAAAGGATCTGGACATAAAGGAAAGAGAGACTCTGAATTTTAGTTTTTGGAAGTGCATATAGCATCATATATTTAAGGAAATTTTTTTGTAAAACAGTCAAAAACAGTTAGAAGAACATGACTGGAGGCGTATAATGCGGTGGCAACCCAAGGGGGCTTTGTGCACTATGTGATAGTGAGACAAACAGTGACGGCGCGAGTGACATATGGGTGAAAACAGCGAAGGACGCAAAATGACAAAATGAAAAAACAATATATACAAAATTGTTGGTTCCTCCTTGGTGAATAAGTGATTGCTATTAGTTTGGGGACCAAAGAAGGTAATGCGCCATGAGTTGTGCTGTAATGCGGGTCGATGGCGTTTCGATCCTATTGATTTAGGATCTTCATCAGGACCGGGTTGCCGATTGACGAGAGTGCTGTAAGGAAATGAAGGGATAGGTAAGCGGTCGGAGGGGGTATTTATAGCCCAAGGTTATTTTCAACCCGGGTTACAGAACATTTACAAAATGTTGACAGTCAGGAAATGTCCTAAGTCGATGACATATACTTAATGGATGATGACCTTTCTACGCACTTGACAAGAGGAGATCGCATTGTTTTGTGATTCGCTCACATGGGCTTCAGATTCAGCTTCGAAAAATCAAAGATTGGCCACCTCAATGTCCTGCTTTGGTGATAAGAGCTTTCAAGTAAAGGCCAAAGCCTTGCAGCACCTTTCTTAAAGAAATGTGTGTTCTTAAACCCACCAAACACATGAAAAAGACTTCAATCCATATTAGGTTGCCTCAATTTTGACAGAACTTACACAGTACACATTGAACAACTGAACACACAGATTTTACGTTCAGTACAATCTGACATGACAGCTTTACACATTCGTGTAAACACAACAAACCTGGTGATCCGAATAATCGTGGGAATCAGGGTACACCTACGTTACATTCAATGAAGGTGACACTGTACCTATTGCATATAAATCACATTTATTCCCCAATGAAGAGATGTGTTTTGCACCAACAGAAAAGATCCTGATGATGGTACAGACTGCTGTGGTGAGAGAGAGAGCATTGGCTCAGGGGAAACAACTCATTGTGGTGACTCCAGTTCTGGCCTTAGAGGCTGTGACAAAGGCCAGAGTTCCTAATGCCAAGGCTCTACATCCTAGATGGTTACAATTGGCCAACTCACTCACCACAAGAGATGTAAATTACATTTTTGACTCTACACTAGAAACACTAGCATGCCTATAATATGAACATGAATATCCTTTGCCTAATGAAGTCATACCTCTTGATCAGTATGATTACATCATCTGCACTGATGGTTCTGCCCAGCCTGCTGTCAGGACAAAGCACCAATACTTGGCAGCGTGCGCTGCCGTGAAGGGTCACATGCAGGATGTTATGTTATGTTAATTGAATTCGTAAAGCACCTAGCTGCCCCAGCAACTGGTGTTCCAGCGCTGAAACCAGAAATAACATTACGGGGTGGAAAAAAGTGAGAGGCACCTGCTAGACCGGGAACAGCTAGGTTTTTATGGCCCTTCTGAAAGCTACATGATTCTGGATACTTCTGATGGTTGCAGGTAAGGAGTTCAATCAATCAATCAATCAGAGCATTTATATAGCGCACTACTCACCCAGAGGGTCTCAAGGCGCTAGGGGAGGGGGGTCCGCTACTGCTCGAACAGCCAGCTCTTGAGTTGCTTCCTGAAGGCGAGGTGGTCCTGGGTCAGGCGGAGGTGGGTCGGGAGGGAGTTCCATGTCTTGGCGGCGAGGTAGGAGAAGGACCGTCCCCCTGTGGTGGCTCTTCGGATGCGGGGGACGGCAGCGAGGGCGTGGCCGGTCGATCGGAGCTGGCGTTTGGGAGCGTAGAAGTTGAGGCGACTGTTGAGGTACCCTGGGCCTTGGTTGTGTAGGGCTTTGTGTGCGTGGGTGAGGAGACGGAAGGTGATTCTCTTGTTGACCGGGAGCCAGTGCAGGTATCTCAGGTGTCCGGAGATGTGGCTGCGACGGGGGATGTCCAGGATGAGTCGTGCTGAGGCGTTCTGGATCCGCTGGAGTCTCTTCTGGAGTTTGGCGGTGGTTCCGGCGTAGAGGGAGTTGCCGTAGTCCAGGCGGCTAGTGACGAGGGCCTGGGTGACCGTCTTCCTGGTCTCGGTGGGGATCCACTGGAAGATCTTACGTAGCATGCGCAGGATGTTGAAGCACGACGAGGAGACGGCATTGACTTGTCTGGTCCTGGAGAGGGAGGAGTCCAGGATGAATCCCAGGTTGCGTGTGTGGTCTGTTGGTTTGGGTGCGCTGCCTAGGGCGGGGGGCCACCAGGAGTCATCCCAGGCGGAGGGAGAGGATCCCAGGATGAGGACTTCCGTCTTGTCCGAGTTCAGTTTCAGGCGGCTGTTCTTCATCCATTCAGCTACCTCTTTCATCCCTTCGTGAAGGTTGGCTCTGGCGGTGGCGGGGTCGTTGGTGAGGGAGAGGATCAGCTGGGTGTCATCGGCGTAGGAGATGATGTTGAGGCTGTGCTGGCGTGCGATGGCTGCGAGGGGGCTCATGTAGACGTTGAAGAGGGTTGGGCTGAGCGAGGAGCCTTGGGGAACGCCGCAGATGACTTCGGTGGCTTCAGATCTGAACGGGGGGAGGCGGACTCTCTGTGTCCTTCCGGCGAGGAAGGAGGTGATCCACTCCAGTGCCTTCCCCTGGATTCCGACGTTGCTGAGACGCTGTACTAGTGTACGGTGGCAGACAGTGTCGAAGGCCGCGGAGAGGTCTAGGAGGATGAGGGCTGCTGTTTCTCCGTTGTCAAGCAGTGCTCGGATGTCATCGGTGGCTGCGATCAGGGCGGTCTCGGTGCTGTGGTTGGCCCGGAATCCAGACTGTGAGAGGTTGAGGGATCCGTTCGTCTCGAGGAAGGCGGCCAGCTGCTTGTTGACGGTCTTCTCGATGACTTTTGCAGGGAACGGGAGGAGCGAGATGGGGCGGTAGTTCTTGAGGTCGGTGGGGTCGGCTGATGGCTTCTTGAGAAGAGCGCTGAGTTCGGCGTGCTTCCAGCTCTCCGAGAAGGTAGCGGTGTCAAAGGAGGTGTTGATGACGTCCCGCAGGTGGGGTGCTATGACAGCGTCGGCCTTGTTGAAGACGTGGTGGGGGCAGGGGTCGGTCGGAGATCCGGAGTGGATGGAGTTCATCGTGCGGACGGTGTCTTCGGTGCTGATCGGGGTCCAGGCGCGGAGGGTGGTGGTGGGGGGTGGTGGTTCGGATGTGGCGTGCGTCAGTTGAGTGCTGAAGCTGTTGTGTATGTCCGCGATCTTGTTGTGGAAGTAGGAGGCGAGGGAGTTGCAGAGGTCTTGCGAAGGGGTGATGTCGTTGTTTCCGGCGTTGGGGTTGGAGAGCTCTTTAACGATGTTGAAGAGGTCCTTGCTGTTGTGTGCGTTGTAGTCCAGTCGTTCCTTAAAAGCAGTTTTCTTGGTGGCGCGGATGAGTTGGTGGTGTTTTCGGGTGGCGAGCTTGAGGGCAGTCATGTTGTCCGGTGTTGGGTCTCTGCGCCAGGTTATCTCGAGGGCTCGGCAGTTCTTCTTGGAGCTCTTGAGTTCGTTGGTGAACCATGGGGCTTTCTTGCTGACGGGTCTGCTGGGCGGGGTCCTCAGGGGGGCGAGGTCGTCTGAGCAGTCGCTGATCCACTGCGTGAGGTTGTTGGCCGCTTGGCTGGGGTTCGTTGCGCTGGTGGGTGGGTTCTTGCTCAGGGAAGTCGCGAGCTGGTCGGCTGAGATCCTGTTCCAGTTTCTGCGTGTAACCTGTTGCTGGTGGTGGTGGATCGTGGTCCTTCTGAAGCTGAAGTGGACGCAGCTGTGGTCCATCCAGTGGATTCCGGTGGCGTGGCTGAAGGTGATATCCTTGTTGGATGAGAAGACGGGGTCGAGTGTCTGTCCGGCGTAGTGGGTGGGGGTGGTCACCAGCTGCTTGAGTCCCAGGTTGGCGAGGTTGTCCAGCAGGGTGGTGGTGTTGCGGTCGTTGTTGTTCTCAAGGTGGAAGTTGAGGTCCCCGAGGAGGATGTAGTCAGCGGAGAGGAGGGCATGTGGGCTGATGAAGTCGGCGATGTCCTCGCTGAATTGTGTGCGTGGTCCCGGGGGTCTGTAGATGAGGGTGCCTCTGAGGGTGGTCTTGGGGTTGATGTGGACCTGGAAGTGCAGGTGCTCGGCGGGTGCGAGGGAGTCGTCGGTGTTGGTCGTGATGCGGATCGTGTTCTTGTGGATGATGGCGGTGCCTCCTCCGGTCTGGTTGATACGGTCCCTACGGATGATCTTGTAGCCGTCTGGATGGCGATGGCGATGTCGGGCGCTGAAGAGGCGTTCATCCAGGTTTCCGTGAGGAAGGCGACGTCTGGTGAAGTTGTGTTGAGCAGGTTCCAGAGCTCGACGGCGTGTCTGTGGACGGAGCGGGTGTTGAGCAGGATGCATTTCAGGTGGCTGCTGCTGTTGCTCGTCTTGGTCTTGGTCGGTGCTGGAGAGGTGCAGGTCCGGATGCAGGTGAACTTGCAGGAGTGGCAGCAGAAGGGTCCGTGGGTGCGTCTCGGGATGGCTCGGTAGCAGCCCGGGAATCTACCGGCGTTGAGTGCGTAGAGTTTGGTGGCGTCGTAGGTCCGGCGGGTGGGCTGGTTTCTGCGGGGGCCAGGGGTCCTGGCGCTGGGCGCGGGCCAGGCGCGGACGGGCGCAGACGGGCTTACCTTTGGCGCACCAGGAGTTCCAGAGGACTGATGCCTGTGCTTTCAAAGACCGTCACCCCGTCCTAGCTCTTTGTACTCGAGGGACGCATGCTAGATGCAACTCCATTGCAAGCAGAGTATAAGGTGTAAGGTGAGAGCAGATCTGATAGACTATGGGACGCTTGGTGGATACAATTATTGTGGGCAATGCATAGTGTCTTGAAATGAATTATCTTGTCCACTGGCAGCCAGTGTAATTTGAGGAGGAGATTTGATACTGAGCAAAACTTAGGGAGTGCAAAGAGAGTGCGTGCTGCCGCATTTCATACCCTCTGAAAATGCTGTATGCCAGATTTGTTTGCACCTAGATGCAAGGAATTGCAGCGGTCTAATCTGTTCAGGATCGTGGCTTGCATTATGAACTGCATGTGTGTGGGTCAAATAACCCTAACAAAGGCTTGAGTCCACGTATAAGCCCAAAACAAGCCCCTGCCACCGCTTTAGTTTGGGCGTCGAAAGTCAATGCCCATACACCGAGGTTTTTTACTGCCTCCTTAGGTGAGGGCGCTGACCCCATTACGTCAGCCCCCCACTGGTCTGTCCATAGATGCGTGTCTTTTCCCAACAACAAGATGTCAATCTTGCTGGCATTGACCTAGACAGTTGGCTGACATCCATTCTGCTACAGCCAGCATATCATCCTGGAATTTAATTCATTTGTGGTTAGATTTGTTGGAGAAGGAAGTAACCAGCTGAGTGTCATCAGCATAAGATACTAATGACAGTCCTCTGCTTTTCGCCACCACTGCAAGAGCTTGGATGTAGATATTAAAGAGTGTGGGACTCTATGTCGATCCCTGTGGAACACCCTGATGAACCATGAACTCCCGAGAACAGTATGGGGGTGCTGTAACCTGAACTGATCTGCTATCTAAAAATGATGCGATCCAGGCAAATACAGTGCCACCAACCCCTATTTCCTGTAAACGTCGTAGCAGGATATCAGGAGCTACCGTGTCGAACGCGGCACTGAGGTCGAGAAGAATTATGGCTGCGGAGTTTCCCTCATCAAACGAGCTCCGTAGATGTTCCATAACCACCGATAAGGCTGATTCGGTGCTATGGAGTGATGTAAAACCATTCTGAGAGGAGTCCAATATCTCATTAGACTCTATAAATTTCGTCAGGGTGGAATTGACATACGATTCAGTTGCTTTAGCCAGTAATGGAAGACGAGAGATGGGGCGGTAATTTACTGGTTTGGAAAATTCCAGAGAGGATGGAGAATTGCATCCTTGGAAACCTACATACAGTCACTCGGTGACTGCACAGCACAGATGGCTGAACACATAGCTCTAATTCTGGCTCTTGAGAATACGGATCCCAAATTCCCCACACTCATAATGTGTGATTCGTATGATTGTGTTCAGTCTCATAATGAGTTCTTACACTATTGGAGTCAGAATGGATTGTGAGATTCCAATGGGTGCACAATAAAGCACAAGATGCTTTGGGGACTAGTGGCTAAGCTGAAAGCATGTTGCCACGGACTCATGTGATTCACACCTTGAGTCATCAGCATGTAGGAGTACACATTGCAGGGAATTCCATGGTTGACGAAGCCGCAAAAGCAGCAGTGCAAACTACTGCTGTCACTGCAATAACTTGTTCCAGTATGAGAATAGGTCAAGACATTATGGTGGCTGTCAACGCTGAATGTGACAGCACTCACCTGCCAAAAGGCTTCCCAACAAAATACTCCTACCAGTCAAGTGTGCAAAACATTCCATTTGCAAAGATTGCCGGAGTGGGGGATTGAGTAATACCTAAATTCAGATCGCAGGTTAGGTCTAATAATAGCAGCAAATGAGGGCCTAACATCTGCACATGCAGAGGTAGCAGCTACAATTTCATTATTGCAGCAATGCTATTGGTGGCCTGGCTTATATATGCAGACCAAGGACTTTATCCTTAAATGAGACATCTGCCAGTAGATGAAGGGTTCCACTGTAACACACCCACCACAGACACTTCTATTGATTTTCAACAAGCCACTGGCTTGTGTTTATCTGGACCACTGTGGCCCTTTGCAATCAGATGGGGCTCATAAATACATATTGGTAGCAGTGGATTCCCGCTCTCGATTCCTATGGGTTTGGCCACATTGATCGGTTGACACCCACACTGTTATAAAAGATCTGCGAGTCTTTATTGGTACATACATAGTTGGCATGTTTCATTCGGACCAGGATCTGGCGTCTGCCTCTAAGTCTCACAATGACACCATGGAAAAATTGGGTGTGACTGTCTGGTATTCTTTCCCCTATCATCCAGAGGGAAATGCGGTATTGGAGAGGAATAAACTGGAGTTAAAACAGTCTTTAGGAGCTAGGGTATTAGGCTTGGTTGCAAGTTGGGTCCATCACCTATATTTTTGGCAGAGTTTTATATAGCGCGAACTTGACCCAAATCGGGTATCAGAGTGCTTTACATAGCACCAGTTACGTTACATGAAGACACACATTCAGTTTGGTTAGGCACGGGGAGATTGAGTGATTTGCACAGAATCACAGGATGTTTAGCGTCATTGCCGAGACTCGAACCCAATTCCCCAGATTCGAGGTCGACCGCCCTAGCTGTTAGGACAACTCCTCTCCCCGATATGGTATCCAGAGAGCCCTAAACAATGTACCTAAAAATTCCCTGGGTGGTCAGACTCCCTATGAGATCCTGTTTGGTGTTTAGATGTGGGTACCTGATCTCGACAGTCCCAGCACAATGGCGGCAAAAGCGCTATTGACATTAATGAACGTTTGGCTGTTTTACAGGAACTGAACAGCTTCCAGAATGCACAGACCAATGTCTATTAAAACACACCACCACTGGAGAGCTGAAGAAAGTATCTGCAGCTCCTGCTTGGATACCCAATAATGGTGAACTAGTTCCGGAGAAGATCGTGGACAAAAAAGAATTTGGGCTTGTACCTGTCATGGCAGTTGAAGGTACAAGAACTGTACTTTTACCGCCCCTTACTAGTTGCAAAAATAATTGTGTTGATAGATCTCATCAAATTGCATTATGTGGCCAGTCCTACACAGTAGGCCACGTGGCCTCCTGAGTAGTTACTTGTCTCCTCTCACTAGCACAGAGGAAGTTCCATGGGAAGCTTTGATCAGTGATGAGACTTCTACTCCCCTGCTGGTCATAGCTAGCAAAGAAGTGTCTCTTCTATCTGCTACATCAATCACTGCAATAAAAGCAACTTGCACAGAAACATAGATTTCAATTCGGAAACTTGACACAGATGGTGTCTACATCAATGTACCACAAGTATGAGTCGACTCCAAGTTTAACACAGCCTCCAGAGCTGCTAAAATTAAATTGAACAGCCTCCGGCTACTTTATTAACGTTGATGACTTCTCTTCGGATTCATCTGAACCACCTCTCTCTCTCTCTGAAGTATATTGCATGCATTCTCCTTTTGTCTGAAGAAGACAAACTTTGTTCCTCCATGGCTATACCTTTGGATTACAACTTTATTATTTTTCCTCCTCCTTCGGATTGGTTTTGTGACTGTCTT
This sequence comes from Lissotriton helveticus, assembly GCF_964261635.1. Lineage (NCBI taxonomy): Eukaryota > Metazoa > Chordata > Amphibia > Caudata > Salamandridae > Lissotriton > Lissotriton helveticus. The sequence goes on from NC_136061.1 coordinate 1,001,345,535, forward strand.
TTTCTTGCTTGTAAATGGACACTATCTCTTAGAACGCTTTGCTGTACAATTGGTGAACTTGGTCTTAACACCCTATTTTTCATTCCACAAAGTGTTAAGAGATCTTTCCCTGGTGAACATTTCGGCTGTTCTAGTTTAGGGTGGATGTATCTCGCATTTCTTTAATGACTTTATCACCTCTAGTACTGTCTCTGATGATTGGGGCATTGATACAGTGCATGAAATGCTAGAAGATCTATAGTGTTCTTCTGTTTTTAACTCTGAGGATATGTACGATGCACGACTAATTATGATGAAATTTTCTGTTATCAACATTATGGTCACCATTTCTTGCATGAAGCAAGTACTCCACATGCAGTATTTATTTACACACAATGAGAACACTGACCTACATCACCATAGGGTAGCTCACAAACATTTGCATAGAAGTTTCCATATTTTTCTGGTCACAATCCAGCTGATCCAGGGTATTATTTTTATACGCTCATACCATCACCAGCAAAGAAGAATATGATCACTGATACCAATCTGATTTATTCTGCATCAATTTGGGGGACAACAAATTGGCTGGTTCAGGGAAAGTAGACTTTATTGAGAGCATGCCTTATACCACATCAACTGATTTTCCTGAACAAAACTAATCAGCAAACATCATGTCTTGGCCTGGCTAAAATAAAAGATTTAAACACACCAAGCATTCACACATTTGCACAGTTTGCAAACTGGCAAAAGTCCACAAATTACACAGAGGACTCACTAGACAGTATGCTTCGCAATGGATAATACAATTCATTGGGCACCAATTGGGAGGGATGGTTAGTGTTGCCGTTAGACACTAATGGATGTCAGGCACATTTTCTAGGTAAAAGAAAAGGGTTTAAGATCAACAGGTCCGTCCTAAGTTATGCACAGACAATACACTTGGGGTGGTAACAACAGTGTGGAGAAGTTGTGCCTGTATTGGCTAAAAAACCTCAACTTTGTCCCATGTGAAACAACACTTTTCCCTTCTTTCTGATGACATTAGACTATAGGACTTTTTACTAGGTCCTCGAAAACCATGTCAAAAGCGCTACTTGTATGCAATATACAATGAAGTATGGAGGATTTCCTAGCTGGAGACTGCTGAGAGATTGCATGAAATTGACAGGGCTAATTTAGAAAGGGCTGAAGCAGCAGTCAATAACGGCATGCCCACCTTGTCCACTAAGATTTACTCTCTAGACATCATACAGAGTGATATGTCTTCTTTACAACATGGGCAGTCACAGCTTAGATCAATGATGTTACTGAGCTAGACTCTTCAGACACTTTGTGCTGGTGGGGTAACATGGTAACACCTGAAAGCCACTACCTTGTTTTTTCCATACATTCTCACAAAACAGCAAACCATCATGGCAGGAAAAGAAGCAACATACACTATGTTGCACATTGAGAAGTTGGAGAAATTACCATGCACTACTGCTGAAACACCTTCTGCGGATTGGATAATCCACTGGTTTATTTCTCTGCCAATTTTGACATTTCACTGCAAATTCTGTTTGCAAAACCATCAAGGAGGCAGATATGAGATGTTAGGAGAAGGATATGTACACAAGTCATGGATCTTACCTTTTATATAAACCGCTGTAGAAATAGGGAGACTGAAGTTTTTATTAGCGGGGCAGACTGCAAGAGTACTTTACGGCATTGCGTAGTGTCAAGCAAAGTTTTGCTTAATGGCACCTGCAATGTGCCCATGGCAAATTTATCCTGATCTGAAGGGTTCTCCAGCTGCTGTGAACAGTCCGACTTTCCAATTGCTCTCGAATGGGAGTTATTTGATGCTGAACGATCAAGGTTGCTGTGGCAGGAGACCAGGAATCGCCTATCTGGTGGCGGTTTCTGCGATTGTGACTTGTTATATCCAAGTCCTACTTCCACCTGCCCACACAGTTAGGGAGGTGATGCTCTGGCAGTCGAATAAAGCTTTCGAATGTGCACTTTGATGCTTTGAGCAGTTTGAGAGAGACATTTGATCTTCAAGTTGCAAGGTCCTCTTCTGAGATACAGTTGCTACTCCACACTCATTTCCCACTACATTTTGGGGAATTTGTGCACTGCATTATTAACATGTCTTGTACAGTGGATGTAGTGCACTTTTTCAAGACACTTGGCTATGGGTTGGTTAGTACCTTCCATACAGTTTTCGGAGTTATCCATCATTCATACACTTCATACTTGGAAGTGTTTTTGGAGGCCTTGCTCTGATCCTGTCCCTGATTGTGGGGACTGTGCTTTCTATTTTTTTCTGCTCAACAATGGATGTTCATCTCAAGGCCACATGGAACTGGCACTTCTACATGTGTTCCTGTGTCGTGAACGCATGATACAGTGTTTTGGTGCATCCTTGCTTCAGGAATTAAATGAATAACTGTTTTTTGTCCTTTCAGCCTGTGTGGCTACACAGCGTGCAGCCAGTATTCCTCTGTCTTCTGTGCACTTTCAAGTGTGCCCTGGAAATATGCCTAGGAATGCAACTGGTTCTGTCTCTGGACATTGACTTACAGGTTAGCCTTTTAAAGGCCCACTTTGTACTGTTGTCCCTTACACCTGCTGTTGCCTCTGAACACAATGTTTTGTCTACCTCTCAGAACACATAAATAATTTGGCAGTTTCGAGTCGTGGAACTTTTTTAATTTGGCTTTGCTTTTAACGCAAAATTGCTTTTTGAAATTTGTTTTAATACAGCTTTTATATTCTTAATGTTTTTTAAGTGGCTTTCACTATGCTCTTTTGCTATTAGGGTTTTTTGAATACTTATTGGTCCTTATATTTTAGCATTTGTCTGGGGATAACTTTTATTGACTCACGTCCAAGTAGTGCATGCAACATGGTCAAAAAGGTCCGGTTAAAAATACCACTATTTACATGCTCTCCTTTCTTAAGTTGCCTTTTCGTTTTACCACAGTGACTTTTGACATACACTTGTGTGCGTGACCATGCTGGATAACATTCTCTGCAACTGCATTGCTTACATTTTCACATTTTAGGCACACTGTCATGACATCTTGAACATTCAGTACAAGGGATAAAGTTCACTGTGCAAATGTACTTGTTTGTTATTGTCTGGTAGGCAACAAAGTTATCAAACTAGAATAAAAACAATTGAGGCCTGACTGAGGTATCAACATGGCCACATGGTGCTGTTTATTATGTATATGCAGAACCACTTCCTTGTTTAGATCAGAGGAGCACTCAGCTGACACTGTGAGGTCACTGTGTGCCAGAATTCCAGCTCAACTGATTCCTGTTTACTGACACGAGGGATGTCTGTCTCTACACCAAAATGGACATCCTGATGACACTTGCCTACAGGTGATGGGGAAGTTAGACCACCCTGCAGGGATTTGTCATATCACCCACCCTAGGCAAGTTTAGGTTAGGGAGCACTAGTTAGGAGTACACTATACACAGTACTCATATACCAGCATATATTCACTGTCTTAGGCCAATGGTGACATTTTCAATCATTTTCACTATTCTTGTAATGCTAATTATGCTATTCTGTTTCTTTTTAATAATTATTGCAGTGCACATATTTTACTTAAGAATCACAATGCTTCAATAAGTATTGATACAAAAGGGGGTGGTGATGGACGGAGCATCTGAACCAATCAAACACTCACACCCAGTCAAAAGATCTGGGTTTGATCCATCACCGTTCTTTTGCCCACTCTGCCACCCCAGTTCAGACATGGCTATATGCAAATCAGTCTGACCCTGTGCCTCATGGGAACAGTCCAGCCCGAACTGCCAAGCCATGCCTTCCCTGGACCGGAAACAAGCTTCCGAGGACCGGTTTCAGACGTGAGTCCCTTGCTCACTTGGCCACTGGATTCAATATAGCCTGGCTGATGAGGATTATGAATCCAAAACCGGCCCCAGGATGCTTGTTTCCGGTCCAGGGAAGACATGGCTTGGCAGTTCGGGCTGGACTGTTCCCATGAGGCACAGGGTCAGACTGATTTGCATATAGCCATGTCTGAACTGGGGTGGCCGAGTGAGCTAAAGAATGGTGATGGATTAAACCCAGATCAGTTGACTGGGGGTGAGTGTTTGATTTGCTCAAACGCTCCGTCCATCATCCCCTTTTGTATCGCTTTGTTCGCCCTAAGTGTGGCAGGGTATGCTCAGATGTGAGTCCCTTGCTCACTTGGCCACTGGATTCAAGATAGCCTGGCTGATGAGGATTATGAATCCGAAACCGGTCCCAGGATGCTTGTTTCCGGTCCAGGGAAGACATGGCTTGGCAGTTCGGGCTGGACTGTTCCCATGAAGCACAGGGTCAGACTGATTTGCATATAGCCATGTCTGAACTGGGGTGGCCGAGTGAGCTAAAGAATGGTGATGGATTAAACCCAGATCAGTTGACTGGGAGTGAGTGTTTGATTTGCTCAAACGCTCCGTCCATCATCCCCTTTTGTATCGCTCAATAAGTATTGAAGCAGCAGGTTGTGCATGTCTTGTGTATTTGAGTATGCATGAGAGTCCAAACTAAAAGGTTCTAGATCTGTTACCACAATTTCCTTGGGGAGTCCAGGTTGTCATGTTCTTAGATTGTATAATCTATCTGTTACCTGCTCAGGTTAGGGGTACAGATAGTGCACTGTGAGCTAGCAGGACTTCAGGCCGACATATCTTGAGGTTGTGCACAGAATCAGTCTTTCACAATCCTGATGTTTATGTTGTCCAACAAACGCACAGTTTTTACTAGTAAGTATAAAGCTGTATGACACCTTCACCCATAATGGCATTCTAGGGTGCCCGCTATGCTGTCCCTTCCCACTATCTGAGGCAATCTTCTCCCCAAGCATTACACTAACCAAGTCAAGTCAGATACTTTATTCGACAAATCAATGCCATATAAGTGAACATATAGGAGGAAACGTTTCATCGAAAAAAAAGACATTACTTTACAAATAACAATTAAAATTTAAGGTGTTGTAAACCAAAATATTAAGTTAAAATTATTGGAGGGTTTCATATAAAGTGCATAGTGGCAAATTCATATTACTATATACAATAAGAGGACAAGTTAAAATTCCTGGCTGGTGCAGATGATAACATATAAAATATCGGCTACTAACTAATGGAATACAACATTTTGCATTCGCATTATCATAAACAATTGGACAAATATTAATATTTAAGAAGTTGATTTTTTTACTAACAGTATAGTAGACAGTGCAATTTAAAATTACAAAATAGAACAGAGGGTATCCAGTGATGTGCAAAATGCTGTGGTATAAAGTGCAACGTGCTAAATTTACAGTTTAAATAACAGTAAACATAAAAAAAATTATGTTTACATAAAAAAAGATGATTTGATAATAATAGTTAAAATAACAGCTTTTTTCTACATCTGATAGCTCCTGATAACAAAAACGTGCAACCTCAAGTCAAACCATCGGCGAAGATAGCATTTGGAGGTATAGCAAAGCGGGCCTAACTTGGAAAAAATGACAGTCTTTGAGAAGGAGAAGTATAACTCTTTTACGCAGCTGAACATAAAAATCACAGAAAAACATAAAATGTAAGGTATTTTGTTCTGAAGAATCGTCACAAGGACAGGTTTGCGAGTACCTTGTTTTGCAAAACCTTGTGGAACAGCTAAAAACCAAGGGATCAAATGTAATCAAAATCTTGTGAACAAAAAATGATGAAAAACGTTATTTACAATAAGTAAATATGGTTGAACTTGATTATACAAAGGTAATGTGATATATCTTCTAACCGTTGGTGTTATTAGCTCCTTTTCCTCCCTGAGGCCTTGTTGCTTCTCCAAAAACTGTGATTTAATGGCTCTAATTTTAGATGTGCTCATCGGTTTCGGCCCCTAGCCATTTAGTCAGGTCCATTATATACTTCAACCATGGGATATCCAAGGCTCTATCCAAAGCTATACCATCCATGATTACCAATTGATTTAATTTTGTGCTATGGCTAGCCCAGACTCTGAGCCAATGTAGCAAAGGGGCTATCGCTATCTCATCCTCGATATACCCCACCCCAACCTCTTCATGTAAAATAAACGCCGGGATGGTGGACGGTACCGCCAATAATTTACATAAAAACGTATCTTTGGCTCTTTGAATCTCTTTACTATCCTTATAGCCCGAAATATCACAACCATAGGACGCCATGGGGATACACTTTTCTTTATAAATTTTCAACAGGGCGGATAAAGGTTTAGTTCCTAGTTTCTTTGCAAAATTCAGGGTAGCCCCTGTTGCTCTGGTCAAGGTATTCCTTTTTTGTATAATTTGTGCTCCCCACAGTCATCAAAGAGTACTGCCAAATATGGAAATGTTGGGACTTTTGTTAATTCAACCCCCTTGCAATAAAATTTGAACTTCGGGGGTTTTCGGGAGCCAATAGATATTATATGTGACTTCTTAAAATTTATTGATAGGTCTAAAGAGTCCATAAAAACTATAAAACCATGTAATAATTTTTGGAGCCCCACTACTGTTCGTGCAAGTAAAACCGTATCATCTACATATAACAATGCAGGTATTTTCTTGTCACCAATCCTAGGGATGTCTATACAGCTAGTTGTTAAAAAAAAACAGCTTGTTTATATACAGAGTAAAAAGGAGGGGGGCTAATATACATCCCTGATGTATCCCCCTCTTTACATCCCAAGGGCTTGTCAAGCCACCATTTTTAATATATCTAACTGCGGCTGTGTTTTTTCATGAATCTTAATTAAAACAAGGCCCATATCTCTTAAAACTAGCCATAGTTTGGACCTATTTACACAATCAAACGCTTGTGTCAGATCCATAAAAGCCAAATGTAGTACTCCCTTTTTGGCAATCATATACTTTCCTATGACTAAATGTAAATTAAGGCATTGGTCCAGAGTCCCTTTTCCCACCCTAAAACCATATTGTAGATCGGAAATAATTTTAAAGGGTCTAACCAAGTCATCAGACACTCTAAAATGACTTTGCCTATAACAGCAGAGTCTAAAAGAGAGATTGGCCTATAACTTTTAGGGACGTCTCGTACACCTTTTTACAAAATAGGGACGATGACTGCCTTTCCCCAGGATGACGGGAGACTTCGTGAACACGCCGCATTAAAAACATGTGCTAAAATTCTCGACCAAACACTAGCGTCAGCCTTAAACAGGTCTGCTGGTACCCCATCGGGCCCGAAGCCTTTAACCCTGCTGTAGATAAAATTGCGTTATAAACTTCCTCTATGCTAAAAATAAGCCCTGCACTAAAATGCTCAACCTTCACAGGCTCTGTAATTTCTTCTATACTGACATTATTAAAAATGGCTAAAGTGCGAAACCCATTGGTCATCTGGAATTAAACACTCTTTATTTAAATTTTTGGAATCAGAGAGAAAGGAGATATTGACTACTGACCAGAAATTTGCACTATCTTTCAATACACATGCTTCGCTCAGGGCTTCCCACGCCTGCTCTTTTAACGGATTCTTTCTGTTTTGGATAGCCAATTTATAAGCCATCCTTTTAGCTCTAATTTCTATTATATCTCTAGGGATACGTTTGATGGCCTGTAAAAGCTCCCTTTGAGTTTTAGAACAAGAGCTATCAAACCATCTTTTGGCCTTTGAACAACTGACCTTTCTCACAACAGTAAGGTCTGTAGAAATTTGTTTTGTTAATATTTCAAAGGCTTCTAGAATGGTATAATCACACGTGGTTGAATACCCGAGGCACAGGAAGAGTACAGGTTTTCAAGGAAGCTATCTGTGGTAATCCTTTCTCATTTTAAGTGAGATTGTAAGTATAAGGGGATTATGGTCACTGTAACATGACCAAGAAACTGTTAAGTCCACAATATTTGAGGCTAGTGATGCAGTCAAAAAAATATAGTCAATGGTACTAGATCTTCCATTCCCTGTATAAGTTGGTACAGGCTCCACGCTATTTTTTTGACAAGGACATAGTAAATTATGAGTTGAAAGGGTATTTTCCAAAAAAGTACCAGCTCGTGTATGTTCAAAATGATTTAGCATAGAGGAAAACTCCCCTTGGTCCAGTTCGATAATACAGTTTAAAGTGCACGAATGAATATTAAAATCCCCTAAAATAATTAAATCATAATGTGAAGATTTACCCTCCTCATAGTTTTCCAGAAACTCCGCTAGGATTAACAAGTGTTCCAGCTCGTGATCTCTAGAGAAGGAATTACAAAAATGTACTACTAGCAAAGTAGCACGATTTTTAAATGAGAGTTCTACCGCTAGCAAGTGGTGAGATTTGCATTCAATCATTCGGAATTTACAGGAGAGTTTTAATGAAAACATTAAAAGTAAACCACCTCGTGCTCTACCCATATTGGATGGAATAGCATATTTACAAAAAGATTTAAAATCATCTAAATAGAAACAGTCGTTTACCTCCCACGTTTGCTGAAAGGCAATGATATGATGATCTGCCCTAAAAATTTCCCAATTTAAAAGGCCTCTTTTTGACCTTAGGCCTGCTATATTCCACGACTAAATTTTCTCATGGACGTTCAAAGATGAGGGTGTTACAATGTGACCATCCACAGGCTCAATAAGAGATAATCCGGGGGTAGAAAAATTTGGAGGACAGTGGTTAATCACAGTGTTATCAAATAATGCCGGCGAAACCAGTCAATCTTGTTAGTCCAGCTCCGATAGGGGAGAAAACCTATTATGTGTTTTAGTAATGAATGGGGCTATAATTTTATGCTCACCCCCTGGTGTCTGCCCACCAGTGTGGGGCGGTGCCCGCTTGGGGCACTTGGCATTCCCCTTGTAGTGCCCCAACTGTTGACACTCATATTCCTATGGAGTGACTTTCATGAAGACGTACTATCAGGGAACCATTGTGTCTTCTGTTCAGGTGGAGGTTGGGAGTCCTAACCCTTAGAGCTAGTTTGGGGACCTTTAAAGAACTCCTGTTTTAATATTTGTCTCACCCCTCCTTTATTTGGTGGGGACCCTGCCCACTCTTGTGATGAGTTCCCCTAGATACCTTCTTATGGGTCCTGGTGCTGATCCACAGGCTCTGCTGCAAGTGCTGCTTAGGTGGGTGACACAATCGATGTTGCAGGCCCGCTAGTAGCATTTATCTTACAGGCCCTGGGCAGAGGTTGTGCCATCTTACTAGTGACTTACAAGTAAGTTAAATATGCCAATTGGGCATAAGTCAATCTTACCATGTTTTAAGGAGAGAGCAGAAGCACTTTAGCACTGGTTAGCAGTGCTAAAGTGTGCAGAGACCTAAGGCCAGCAAAAGCGAAGTCAGCAAAACAGGAGTTCTGAAGGCAAAAAAGTTATGAGGAAATCCACCCCAAAGATGCCTGGTCTAACAATCTCCCTCTAAGCCATTAGGGACACTGTTGCCAATATTAGACTTTTGTGAGAAAGCCTACTGCATTCTGGGTGTTGTATTCTTGTTTTGTTTCCACTGAACTAATTAGACTAACTCATCTGGATTAAACGACTTGGAGGTGAAATGTTCAGGACTGGAGACAGAGTCTGTAATGACCTGGTGTGATGTGCTCAAACTAAGGATACAACACAGGAGTATCAAGGACTGTGACAGATGTATCAAAGAGCAAACCAAGGATTGACAGCTGTACACCTAAAATCTGAGTACATGTTTCCATTAGTCAAAATCCATTATTGAATTCATACAGTGGCAGTGTGCTGCTGATTGGGAGTGGTCTTATCTATACAGAGGGAAGTAATCTGCATTCAGTCAGTCAGTCAGGATTCTTTATTCGATGATTAAAAATCACCATAAAAGTACAAACATTCAATATGTGTTTCCCCCCCAATATTTCCGTTATCTTTAAAAAAAGAAACAATTTAATTTACATGAATCCCAATATAAATACAAATACAAACAAGTCACACAATATAACTGACCTTTAAAACCTATCTCTAATATCTCACAGTTCCCCCCCCCTCTAGTTGCTCTTAGGCGTACCGCTACTTTGATAAAATTAATAATACAACACAATGTAAGGGGATTAGTTGCTTGCTGTAGAAAAAACAAAGCTTCTTGAGCATTTTTTATGTTAGCACGTTTTAAAATGTCAACCAAGAATCTACGCCTAGGTTCAGAATAAAAAGAACATAACAATACAAAATGAAGGGAATCCTGCGGAGACCTATTGTCGCAGCCGCAGGTTCCCTTCTGCTCAATTGTAGACGAATACCCTAATGGTGTTGCCAATAAATAAGGTAAAAGATTGAGCCTAAAACGGGTCATTAAAAACCTGTCCTGAGCATTATATATCAAGTATAAGTAGGGTTCCATTCCTTCTGTAATCTTTACGAGGTTATAGGCACACACTGTAGTTTTGGTCCTTTCTTGCTCTATCCTCTGTATGGCCCTATGGGCCAAAAACGCTTTTTTTACAATCGTTTTATGCTGTGTAGTAATTACTACTGGGTCAGAGAATAGATTTCCAAGGCCCAAGGTTTCCAGTGCCGTCTTGACATAACTGAGCCACGGGATTTGCATCCATTTATCTCTACCCAGGCAACCATTCATAATTTCCCTACTTAACGATGGCTCAGGGTTTACCCAGATGTTTAGCCAAGCTAAAATAGGCCTAACCTTCATCAGATCTTCAAGATGAGGTATCCCTAACTCCCTGTGTGTAATTGATGCAGCTAGGCTCTGTGGGGCTTTCAAGACAGAGCGTAAATATTTATTCTCTTCCCGCTGCAATTGGGAAATGTTCACAAAGCCCCACACCTCTGCCCCATAAATAACCTTGGAGCAACACATGGAGTTATACAGGTTCAAAACCTGTTCAGGGCACCATCTTCACAACCTTCGGCCATATCCTGCAATTGCCCCATTGGTGACATTCATCTTCCTACAACGTTCCTCCACCAGACAGTTACATTTTAGTGCACCATCAAATAGTAAGCCCAGATACGAGAATGATTTAACTTTCTCTATCTTGTGGCTCCCTATCGTGAAGGTACATTTTTTGCAGGGTTTGTTGCCGACAACTAAAACATAGGATTTACTCAGGTTAACAGACAGGCCTAGTGAACCCATAACATTTACAAAACCATCAATTAAAATCTGTAGACTCCTTGGTGTGCGCCCGAGGAGGACCGCGTCATCTGCGTAAAGTAACACAGGAACATGACACGACCCTACTCGTGGGCAATCAGTTCTCAGCTGTAAAAGTTGCTGCTCCAAGTTATTTATGTAAAGGGAAAACAGAAATGGCGCCAGAATGCAACCTTGGAGTACCCCACTTTTGCAAGGGAAGGAATCAGTACATCCACCCTCCATGTTATACCTAACCTGCGCTGAGGTACTGCTGTGCAAGTCTCTTAGGATATTAATGAGGCCAATCTCTATCCCCATTCTAACCATCATATTCCAGAGCTTATCCCTATTTACATGGTCAAAAGCAGCTGCCAGATCCATGAACCCATATACATTGATTCATTGCTGGCCTTCGTATATTTGGCTGCCAACATGTACAAGTTCAAGCATTGGTCGCTTGTAGACCGGCCCATCCTGAAGCCGTACTGGGTATCTGAGATTGTATTATTTGCCTCTGTCCATTCCAACAGCCGATTTAATATCCCCCTCCCTAGTATTTTGGCAGATACATCAATCAGGGAGATCGGGCGATAACATTGGGGGTCATCCCTGCTACCCTTTTTAAAAATAGGGACAATGATAGCCGCTGACCAGGAGGGCGGCAAGCCCCAGCAGATTGCTGTATTTATAACTCTTGTCATTAAAGGGGCCCAAAAATCCACAGAACTTAAGAACAAATCAGGCGGGATAGCGTCTGGCCCAGGGGCTTTGTTTTTAGACAAGCCCTCAATCCCAACCTTGATCTCCTTCAATGAAAAAACTACTGGCTGTCCCTAGGCATCATTCCCATATTCATTGGAGGTTCCCCTTTCATGGTTATATATACCCCTATAGTGGGTAATCCACATGTCAGGCGTGATGTTTGTTCCTATTTCAGGTGCCTTATCATCCTGGAAAGTGGGTCTATTAATAATCCTCCAAAATTCTGTCATGTCCCCCTTTTCCCCAGCCTCCCTTAAATCTGCCCATCCTTCTGCTTGAAGGGCCAGTTTCCTCCTATTCAGCTCTCTCTTATATTTTTTCCTACAGAGTGCGACTCGAGAAACATCCCTTGGCTTCGTTTTAATACTAGTTTTAAGCTCCCTCAAGGCATTAGAGCAGTCCCGGTCAAACCACCGCGGCTGACTAGAACTTCTTTTTGCCGGGGCGCTAGTCCTTAACAGGCCATCTACTAAACCAGCAATATGTTCGAATGCTGTTAGTAGCTGCTTCCCTTCTGTTGTTATATTTAAACATTTCTCAAAAGCTGCTTTCCCCTTTTCCATCAGTGATCTATAGAACAGGTCTCCATTAATTTTGGACCACCTGAGGCGTCTACCTTGATCAGTGACACTTTCAATTATCGAATCAGGCCTTTTCCCTCTGGGGCGTGCCCGATAAAGTACATCTAGTACCAGGGGGTTGTGGTCACTGAACGGGTTCCAATCAATCCCAACTCTACATATTCTATTTTTAAAAACCCTTGAGACAATGATGTAGTCGATGTATGAGGAACATCCCCTACCCTTGAAAGTTGGTGGCAAGGTACCATCCTGCGGTATGTGTGCCATGTCCATGGTATGGACCAGGTCTTGGTTGTGCAAAGATTTTGTTAGTGCGTGACCTTCCGCTGTATGCTCAAAATGAGCCCCGGTATCCTCCGGGCAGCGTGACCAGCCCTCATCTAGTGGGAAAAGAGCCGGACAGAGATGACAGTTGAGGTCCCCCATGACCAAAATATTTTGTCCCAAGCTCCCCATTTCACCAACAGAATCCTGGCACAATCTGCACTCCAGTTCTCTAATCAGTGCATTACAACCTCCACCTGTTCCATTGTTATAAACGTTAAACATGGTCAGTTTGAATCCTTTACCGTTAAACCGTACCTCTTGAATGTTTTGAGAGTTACAGTTTACTGTCGACCATGTGCCAAGGAGGTTCAGGTCTACATATAACGATAGCCCTCCCATGGCCCTACCTGAACTGGATTTCTTTGCAGGAACAAAGAAACACTTATACCCTTGGATGTGTAGGGAAGCATTGTCAACTGCCCAGGTTTCTTGTAAGCAAATTCTATTAAATTTGCTTATGTACCGGCGCCATTCAAGGTTGTTAAATTTAGCTGCCAGACCAGCTATGTTCCAGCACACTATTCTGACTGTCATTTTTAAGCCTTCGGTAGAATAGCTAAGTGTAATTACTAACATAATAATAGTGTAAATTCAATGGACTAACTGGCATCTAATTATCACTGTACATTATTCTTACATAGACATTACTCAAAATACGACGATCAGTTACACAAGCTTTGTTTATGTACAGTTTAGACATCCATTGCATGTTCTTCATTACCTGCTTGCACACATATTAATCAATCAATCATGAACCACACTTTGGTCCGAATTTGGTGCATTGCTCAAATTGTAATCTGACTCTTACCAATGCCATAATTCTGCATTTACACAATCTGATGCCTGTTTTAGTCCCTTGTAATTCTTCACACAAAGGCTTTAAATGTTCCTAGTGTAACACATGGTTGTTAATTAGACACAAAATTGAATTTGCAGAGTTCTTAGTAACACATTAGTTAGACATAATGTTTGTCACTGAAATCTAGGCAGATAATACATCCAGTCCTGACTTGGTTCAGGCAATCCTAGCTGGCTACACAATTGTCAATGTAGATAGAGTAAGTAAGAGAGGACGAGAGCTGGCTATTGTTGCACGTGACAATCATGCCGTACGATGCTCTCCGGCTTGTAAGTAGTTTGACTTGTGAATCTCTTTTCTTTCCAATAGAACTTACTGAGCATTCCACCTTTAGAGGTTCACTGATATACTGTCAACCCGGTCCAAGAGCATCATTTGCATCAAGTATAAGCCCACTACTAGTATCTAGTGTTAAATCAATAAATTTCTCGATGCTGGAGAATTTCAATTTCCATCTTGAGAAAGTCAAGGATAATGACACTGCCTTCTTGATTGACTCAATGACCAGTCTGGTCGGTCAAATTTCCCACTCACCAAGCAGGACATACATTGGATGGCATTTTCTCCAATAATCTATGTCTTCAGGTACTGGACTCACTAACACTTTTGTGGTCGGATCATAAAGCTGTAATGTTTAATATTAATCAACCTCATTCTTCACCCAGCAGTGGCATGAATCCCCACAGTATAAAGGGCAGGGCCTGGCAGAAGGTCAGCTCATCAGTCCTACATTCTTCTTTATCATGTACCTTGTTTGAAATTAAGTCATGTCCCATGTCAGATCTTGACTAAACTATACAGAGCTATTGCGCCTGGCGAGGCAGGGCAATTGACAATCTAGCACCAGAAAACGTTTTTGTTATTTGCAGGAACACCACCTTGGAACCTTTGAATTTGAGGGCCCAGAACCAACTGTGCAGAAAGAAGGAGCAAATTTTGAGACCAAACTATGATCCTCAAGAAAAAGAGATTTATAAGCAATCAATCACAGAGTATAAAAGGATGATACTAGAAGAAAAAACAAAATATTTATCAGCAAGATACCACAATCTAATAATTCAGCTAAATAACTTGTTTAATACTGTGAGAAGCTTAGCAGAAATGCATGTGCCTAACAGTAACAGTTGCAGCCAAGAGTTTTGTAATACATTAGCTAAATTTCTTCAGTCAAAAGTAAAAGACGTTTATGTCCCCTTTGTAACTAATAATCAATCATCTGCCATTGTGTCAAAAGTCAAGGAAAGGCAACACACCCCTACTGTTTTTGACAAATTATCCATGCATAGTACAAAGCAGGCCACTAAACTAATCATAACCACCAAAACCAGATCTCCATTAGATCCTTGCCCTCCAAAAATTTACACACACACTACAATTTTTAACAAAATAAAAAACATTGGCTACTTCCTTCTTGATTTGAAGAAGGCTTCCATTCTTTCTTTAATAAAAAAACTGTCTTGATCCACAAAATCCCAGTAGCTACTGGAGAAAGCTTCTGAATACGAAACTCATGTCATTCAGTGACACTACCGGCTTGCTGGACTCCATTCAATATGGTTTCAGAAATGCAGATAGTACAGAGACACTATTGGTAGCAGCTTCGGAGAAGCTGAGGTCAATCCTAGATGGAGTCAGCAAGGACCCACTGACACTATTGGATCTCTCTGCGGCCTTTGATATGGTCAATCATACCATTCTGATTGACCAGCTTACTGATTTAGGGATAAGCAGACTTGGCCATAGCCTGATAAAATCCTTTCTATCAGAGAGAGTGCAGCACATTGCATTAGGATAGTTAATTTCCGATCAGTTCTGCCTGCCATGTGGGGTGCCTCAGGGCTCCTCGCTGAGCCCTACTGTGTTCAATCTTTAAGTCACCCCACTGGATAGGATGATAAAATCATTCGGTTCTTGGTGGTGTCTTACGCCGATGATACTTTAATAGTGTTTTTGATATCTAGCAATCCCGAAGACAAAATGCCTCAAGATTCAACTCTTGTATGTCTCAAAAAGGTAGCTGTGTGAAGTTAAATTATTTAAAGCTTAACTCAGGGAAGTCACCCCACTGGATAGGATGATAAAATCATTTGGGTTCTTGGTGGTGTCTTACGCCGATGATACTTTAATAGTGTTTTTGATATCTAGCAATCCCGAAGACAAAATGCCTCAAGATTCAACTCTTGTATGTCTCAAAAAGGTAGCTGTGTGAAGTTAAATTATTTAAAGCTTAACTCAGGGAAAACAGAGATCCTTTTCCTGGGCAAAGAACTTCATTCTGGTCACCAAGCTGGTATCCTCAGGAAATAGGGGCACTTCCCTCCCTAGTCCGGGAAGTGAAGAACCTGGGGATTGTCTTTGACAATAAACTCAACTTTGAAGATCAGGTTAATGCCCTTGATTCATCAGTACTCTTCACTTTAAACATAATCAGGAAAGTTTTCCCCTTCATACCCGCAGACTTTCAGATAATTGTGGTTATCTCTATTGCCCTATCCAGACTGGTTTATGGGAAGGCACTATTCATGAACATCTAGAAAAGATTTCTTCATAAACTTCCGATGCTACAGAATGCATTGGGCCGATTCCCTTTGTCTGGAATCTCAAAATATCAGTCTGTGTTTCAAGCCCTGATTAAGCTACACTGGCTTCCAGTGACAAAAAGGATAGAGTTTTAGGCTCTAAACATAGCCTTTAAGGCCTTGCACAACATCGGCCCGTGCTATCTCCAGGACAGCTTAATTTGGTTTGTTCCATCCAGAAAACGTAGATCCTCAGAAGCCAAGTGTTAAGTGGTTCCAAGGGCCAAACGAGCATCTTGGGGTGGCAGAAGCTTTCTGTTGAGGTCAGCAAAGCTATGGACCTCTCTACCTGTGGCCCTAAAGAACTGCACAGATCTCCCGTCCTTCATGAAATCTCTTAATACCTGGCTCTTAAATAATTGAGTAGCATTGTTTTAAAGTTCCCATCTATGTCAGCAGCAGCATCAAGATGCCCCCGGGCATTCGAGCACTATCTAAAATTAAAATCAAATCAATCAAGAGAGGGAAAAATACTCTGGATCTCTTCCTATTTTCAGGAGATTTGTGAGGTGACACAAGAGCGAAATCTGATAGCCCTTTCAACAGAAACTGGAAACAGTCATGGAAAAGTTTCTTACAGCGGCTGCAGAGGACAGAGAAAACTTTCACAAAGCTTTAACTATCCGCACACAACCCCTTGTTACGGCCATAGGAAAACTGGGTCAACAGAGGGGTCACATCACCCTACCATCAATGGTACTTGAAAAGTGTATGGGGGTAACACACTGATATGTTCTTTAACAATTTTGAAAACATGACCCAAGCTGCAGCCTGGCACACAGACTGATCGGGCCAATATCTAGGACCTTTACTTACGGAGACTTACAAATGGCGTACCAGGCCGTTAATCTCCAGGGAACCATCCTCTATGCTGACATAAAGAGAAGTGTTCTTGAAAGACTAGGGTGGACGGCAAGACTTATCGAGTATGCTTGCGACAGTTTAAGGAGGGGGTACAGGAGACCCCCAGGGCTCTCTACTAAAGGGTGCAGGATATGATGGATAGATGGCTCAAACCAATGATGATTTCAAAAAGGGGGTGGTGATGGACAGAGTATCTGAGTTAATCAGAACACTCCTACCCAGTCAACAGATCAGGGCTTGATCCATCACCGTTTTTTAGCTCACTGCACCATCCCAGTTCAGAACCTGGCTATATGCAAATTAGTCTGTCCCTGGCCCAGTGCATCATGGGAACAGGGCAGACCAAACTACCAAGCCAATTCTTCACTGGAAAGGAAACAAGCTTCCGGGGACCGGTTTCTGGCATTACAGCCGTCTTCGGCCCGGCTTGCTTGAATCCTGATGGTGCAATGAGCAAGGGACTCACATCTGAGCATACCCTTCCACACTCATGGTGGCCAAAATAATTTCAAAAAGGGGGTGGTGATGGACAGAGTATCTGAGTTAATCAGAACACTCCTACCCAGTCAACAGATCAGGGCTTGACCCATCACCGTTTTTTAGCTCACTGCACCATCCCAGTTCAGAACCTGGCTATATGCAAATTAGTCTGTCCCTGGCCCAGTGCATCATGTGAACAGGGCAGACCAAACTACCAAGCCAATTCTTCACTGGAAAGGAAACAAGCTTCCAGAGACCGGTTTCTGGCATTACAGCCGTCTTCGGCCCGGCTTGCTTGAATCCTGATGGTGCAATGAGCAAGGGACTCACATCTGAGCATACCCTCCCACACTCATGGTGGCCAAAATAATTTCAAAAAGGGGGTGGTGATGGACAGAGTATCTGAGTTAATCAGAACACTCCTACCCAGTCAACAGATCAGGGCTTGATCCATCACCGTTTTTTAGCTCACTGCACCATCCCAGTTCAGAACCTGGCTATATGCAAATTAGTCTGTCCCTGGCCCAGTGCATCATGGGAACAGGGCAGACCAAACTACCAAGCCAATTCTTCACTGGAAAGGAAACAAGCTTCCGGGGACCGGTTTCTGGCATTGCAGCCGTCTTCGGCCCGGCTTGCTTGAATCCTGATGGTGCAATGAGCAAGGGACTCACATCTGAGCATACCCTTCCACACTCATGGTGGCCAAAATAATTTAGCCGAAGACGGCTGTAATGCCAGAAACCGGTCCCCGGAAGCTTGTTTCCTTTCCAGTGAAGAATTGGCTTGGTAGTTTGGTCTGCCCTGTTCCCATGATGCACTGGGCCAGGGACAGACTAATTTGCATATAGCCAGGTTCTGAACTGGGATGGTGCAGTGAGCTAAAAAACGGTGATGAATCAAGCCCTGATCTGTTGACTGGGTAGGAGTGTTCTGATTAACTCAGATACTCTGTCCATCACCACCCCCTTTTTGTAATTATTTTGACCACCATGAGTGTGGAAGGGTATGCTCAGACATGAGTCCCTTGCTCATTGCACCATCAGGATTCAAGCAAGCCGGGCCGAAGACGGCTGTAATGCCAGAAACCGGTCCCCGGAAGCTTGTTTCCTTTCCAGTGAAGAATTGGCTTGGTAGTTTGGTCTGCCCTGTTCCCATGATGCACTGGGCCAGGGACAGACTAATTTGCATATAGCCAGGTTCTGAACTGGGATGGTGCAGTGAGCTAAAAAACGGTGATGGATCAAGCCCTGATCTGTTGACTGGGTAGGAGTGTTCTGATTAACTCAGATACTCTGTCCATCACCACCCCCTTTTTGTAATTATTTTGACCACCATGAGTGTGGAAGGGTATGCTCAGACATGAGTCCCTTGCTCATTGCACCATCAGGATTCAAGCAAGCCGGGCCGAAGACGGCTGTAATGCCAGAAACCGGTCCCCGGAAGCTTGTTTCCTTTCCAGTGAAGAATTGGCTTGGTAGTTTGGTCTGCCCTGTTCCCATGATGCACTGGGCCAGGGACAGACTAATTTGCATATAGCCAGGTTCTGAACTGGGATGGTGCAGTGAGCTAAAAAACGGTGATGGATCAAGCCCTGATCTGTTGACTGGGTAGGAGTGTTCTGATTAACTCAGATACTCTGTCCATCACCACCCCCTTTTTGTAATTATTTTGACCACCATGAGTGTGGAAGGGTATGCTCAGACATGAGTCCCTTGCTCATTGCACCATCAGGATTCAAGCAAGCTGGGCCGAAGACGGCTGTAATGCCAGAAACCGGTCCCCGGAAGCTTGTTTCCTTTCCAGTGAAGAATTGGCTTGGTAGTTTGGTCTGCCCTGTTCCCATGATGCACTGGGCCAGGGACAGACTAATTTGCATATAGCCAGGTTCTGAACTGGGATGGTGCAGTGAGCTAAAAAACGGTGATGGATCAAGCCCTGATCTGTTGACTGGGTAGAAGTGTTCTGATTAACTCAGATACTCTGTCCATCACCACCCCCTTTTTGTAATTATTTTGACCACCATGAGTGTGGAAGGGTATGCTCAGACATGAGTCCCTTGCTCATTGCACCATCAGGATTCAAGCAAGCCGGGCCGAAGACGGCTGTAATGCCAGAAACCGGTCCCCGGAAGCTTGTTTCCTTTCCAGTGAAGAATTGGCTTGGTAGTTTGGTCTGCCCTGTTCCCATGATGCACTGGGCCAGGGACAGACTAATTTGCATATAGCCAGGTTCTGAACTGGGATGGTGCAGTGAGCTAAAAAACGGTGATGGATCAAGCCCTGATCTGTTGACTGGGTAGGAGTGTTCTGATTAACTCAGATACTCTGTCCATCACCACCCCCTTTTTGTAATTATTTTGACCACCATGAGTGTGGAAGGGTATGCTCAGACATGAGTCCCTTGCTCATTGCACCATCAGGATTCAAGCAAAAAGGTGACTGCTACTCTCCAGAGCTCCGTGGAGCACTGCGAAATACTGGCGGATTTCTTTGTGGAGAAGGTGAACGCTATCTATCGGGCTTTTCCATCGGCCAGTCCACCCGCAGACACACCTCTTAAACCCTTGACTACTGAGGAATTGCACTCTTTTCCGACTTTAACAACTGAAAGCCTTGGCAAATTGGCTTGCCAAGTGAGGTCGGGGTCCCCAGCAGATCCGCTCTGCCCGGCTGTGTTCAAAGATCTGGCGGTGCATGACATCTCACCGCTATGCTCTTTGATAAACACGTCGCTTACATCCGGCGTAGTTCCACTCAAGTGGAAACGGGCCGTGGTGCGGCCCATTCTCAAGAAACCAAGCCTGGATGGTAGTAAGCCCGAAAATTATCGGCCAATTTCACTGCTGCCATGGCCCGCCAAGGTGACTGAGGCGCATGTCAACGCGGTCCTCTCAGAACATCTTCACCAAGCCGATATCCTCGATACGACGCAGAATGGGTTTCGAGCGGGCCACAGCACGGAGACGGCTCTGCTGTATATGGTAGAGCATTTGCGCTCCGTGCTTGATGCGGGTCAAACGGCGGCGCTGGTGCTATTAGATCTGAGCGCCGCCTTTGACACCGTATCACACCCCATCCTTCTGCGTCGATTAGAGGAGGCCGGTGTCACTGGTACCGCTCTCCAATGGTTCCGGTCTTTCTTAGCTAATCGGACCTTTAGCGTAACCGTCCCTCCATACCAGTCCAAATCCCATCTGCTGGATCTGGGGGTCCCCCAAGGGTCCTCGCTGAGTCCTACGTTGTTTAATCTATACGTAAGGCCGCTAGCTGAGGTTGTTCGTCAATGGGGTATGACTATGGTGTCATACGCCGATGACACCTAGCTAGCGGTCACGATCAGCGGGGATGCCGACGTGGATGCACCCAGATTCCAACAAGGACTGCGGGCGGTCGCTGGCTAGATGACGTCCAACTGTCTCCAGCTGAACGCTAGTAAGACCGAGGTCATGATTCTTGGGAAACAACCGGAACTTTGGGGAGGGAGATGGTGGCCAGGGGATCTGGGTCCTACACCTCTCCCAGTCTCCGAGCTTAAAAACCTCGGAGTATGGCTGGATCCCTCTCTTACGTTTGTATGTCATACTAAACGTACGGCGGCCTGCTGTTTTGGCATTCTACGGGGACTACGTCCGGTGCTTAAGTTTTTTGATGCCGCCACCCGGCAACTCGTGATCCAAGCCACTGTCATCTCCAGGCTGGATTACGCAAGCTCTTTATTCGCTGGGCTAAACCAAGCAGAAATTGGCCGTCTCCAACGGATTCAGAATGCCGCCGCGAGAGCGGTGGTAGGACTACCTAGATCATGTCCGACCTCTAGTACCCTGCGATCGCTGCATTGGCTCCCGGTGGCTCAGCGGATTCAGTTTAAGGTCCTCTGTGTCGCCTACAAAATACTCAAGGGATCTCCTGCCGTGATTTTGTCTAAACTCCTGGCCCACTACACCCCTGCGCGAGCATTAAGATCTGCTGACTTGGAACTAGCGGTTGTCCCTCGCTTTAAGCGCAGCAGAGCTGGTGGACGTTCTTTCCAAGTCCGCGCTGCTATGCTGTGGAACTCTCTTCCCCCGGCGATTCGCGCCCTTAGGGACTTGCTCTCATTCCGTCGAGCGGTGAAAACTTTCCTGTTCCCTTAGCCTCATTCCACTGTGTTTTATTTCGTTGTGTTGTGCTGCTACCTTGTCGCGGCGCCAGGACGCTCCTTCGCTGGAGCAGCTGTGCGCCTAATAAAAGCACATAACATAACATAACATAACAAGCCGGGCCGAAGACGGCTGTAATGCCAGAAACCGGTCCCCGGAAGCTTGTTTCCTTTCCAGTGAAGAATTGGCTTGGTAGTTTGGTCTGCCCTGTTCCCATGATGCACTGGGCCAGGGACAGACTAATTTGCATATAGCCAGGTTCTGAACTGAGATGGTGCAGTGAGCTAAAAAACGGTGATGGATCAAGCCCTGATCTGTTGACTGGGTAGGAGTGTTCTGATTAACTCAGATACTCTGTCCATCACCACCCCCTTTTTGTAATTATTTTGACCACCATGAGTGTGGAAGGGTATGCTCAGACATGAGTCCCTTGCTCATTGCACCATCAGGATTCAAGCAAGCCGGGCCGAAGACGGCTGTAATGCCAGAAACCGGTCCCCGGAAGCTTGTTTCCTTTCCAGTGAAGAATTGGCTTGGTAGTTTGGTCTGCCCTGTTCCCATGATGCACTGGGCCAGGGACAGACTAATTTGCATATAGCCAGGTTCTGAACTGGGATGGTGCAGTGAGCTAAAAACGGTGATGGATCAAGCCCTGATCTGTTGACTGGGTAGGAGTGTTCTGATTAACTCAGATACTCTGTCCATCACCACCCCCTTTTTGTAATTATTTTGACCACCATGAGTGTGGAAGGGTATGCTCAGACATGAGTCCCTTGCTCATTGCACCATCAGGATTCAAGCAAGCCGGGCCGAAGACGGCTGTAATGCCAGAAACCGGTCCCCGGAAGCTTGTTTCCTTTCCAGTGAAGAATTGGCTTGGTAGTTTGGTCTGCCCTGTTCCCATGATGCACTGGGCCAGGGACAGACTAATTTGCATATAGCCAGGTTCTGAACTGGGATGGTGCAGTGAGCTAAAAAACGGTGATGGATCAAGCCCTGATCTGTTGACTGGGTAGGAGTGTTCTGATTAACTCAGATACTCTGTCCATCACCACCCCCTTTTTGTAATTATTTTGACCACCATGAGTGTGGAAGGGTATGCTCAGACATGAGTCCCTTGCTCATTGCACCATCAGGATTCAAGCAAGCCGGGCCGAAGACGGCTGTAATGCCAGAAACCGGTCCCCGGAAGCTTGTTTCCTTTCCAGTGAAGAATTGGCTTGGTAGTTTGGTCTGCCCTGTTCCCATGATGCACTGGGCCAGGGACAGACTAATTTGCATATAGCCAGGTTCTGAACTGGGATGGTGCAGTGAGCTAAAAAACGGTGATGGATCAAGCCCTGATCTGTTGACTGGGTAGGAGTGTTCTGATTAACTCAGATACTCTGTCCATCACCACCCCCTTTTTGTAATTATTTTAACCACCATGAGTGTGGAAGGGTACGCTCAGACATGAGTCCCTTGCTCATTGCACCATCAGGATTCAAGCAAGCCGGGCCGAAGACGGCTGTAATGCCAGAAACCGGTCCCCGGAAGCTTGTTTCCTTTCCAGTGAAGAATTGGCTTGGTAGTTTGGTCTGCCCTGTTCCCATGATGCACTGGGCCAGGGACAGACTAATTTGCATATAGCCAGGTTCTGAACTGGGATGGTGCAGTGAGCTAAAAAACGGTGATGGATCAAGCCCTGATCTGTTGACTGGGTAGGAGTGTTCTGATTAACTCAGATACTCTGTCCATCACCACCCCCTTTTTGTAATTATTTTGACCACCATGAGTGTGGAAGGGTATGCTCAGACATGAGTACCTTGCTCATTGCACCATCAGGATTCAAGCAAGCCGGGCCGAAGACGGCTGTAATGCCAGAAACCGGTCCCCGGAAGCTTGTTTCCTTTCCAGTGAAGAATTGGCTTGGTAGTTTGGTCTGCCCTGTTCCCATGATGCACTGGGCCAGGGACAGACTAATTTGCATATAGCCAGGTTCTGAACTGGGATGGTGCAGTGAGCTAAAAAACGGTGATGGATCAAGCCCTGATCTGTTGACTGGGTAGGAGTGTTCTGATTAACTCAGATACTCTGTCCATCACCACCCCCTTTTTGTAATTATTCAAACCAATGATGGCCACCCAGGATGAAATCCTCGGGAAAATCTATCTGGAACAATACTTAGCATCTTGACATCCTCGCATACAGAAATGGGTACGACAAGACATCCAGGTGACACTAGAAAGCGCTGTTGATATTGCCAGCACCCATAACCCAGCACAAGACCTTCAGAAGGAAGGAGAGGAAGGGGGCTAGCAAGCCTTTGGCCTGGGCCCAGTGGGACCACACAAACCCATAATGACTAGGAAATTGTAGGTTGTAACTTTGATGCCTGGACATGCTGCCCGACCCCTATATACCGGTCCACAGTGTTTTCATTTTGGGGTATGGATCATATTGCCTGTCATTGTCCCCAGAAGGTAGAATCTATGGATGTTAGCATGGAAAGATCCCTGTGCTATGCCTCTCCTGGAAACCGCCCTACCTATCACTGTCTAATGAAAATGAATGGAGAACCTATCTCAGCATTATTGGATACTGTATGTCACCAAAGTGTCATACGGCCCCAACTGAATCCCGTGGAAGCAGCCAACCCTACCAGAATGGTGAACATACAGTGTGTTCATGGAGACAAGAAATTATACCCCATGACTGAATTCCACATCAAACACAAAGAGGACCCCATAGTACCCCTGCCGGCGGGTCTCATTCCTCAGCTGTTGGAACCCCTTATTGTGAGTGCAGACAGACCTTTCGCGATTTGCAATAAAATCACGACATCAGCACTTTTGTAAAAAGCAGCTCTTTTTACAAAACTGCCCACAAAGCTGAAGGAATGTGGACCCTCCATTGCATTGGTCCAGTGGCTCTAGCCACTGGGCCAACAGAAGCAGGGCCCTCACAGTAGGCAGGCGAGGTGGTGTTTATTTACTTCTTACCTGCACTACTATTGATTCCTTTGTCCCTGGCGACAGCGACTGTGATCCCGCCCTCACCTTGGAGACTTGGACTTGGAAACTGAGACCAGGAGACACCAGGTAGGTTATGCCTGTCCCTGACTCATGTGTACCCAAGGGCCTTTCTTTATTTTGCTTATATGTTTTGAGCCCGTGGCACCCGGGGCACACAGCAGGCCATGGGTGGCATTATTTTTTACTGTTAGGGCCCGCCGCCCATGGGGCATGCAGAGGGTTTAAGGTTGCTTTTTTGAGGGCCCGCCGTGCGTCACTGAGTGCAGATGGCAGAGGGAGGAATTTCAATTCTTTAATTTGGGCCTCACACACAGGGCGCGCGGAGGGCCATGGTGGCATTATTTCTTTTAATGTTTTGGGCTCACCATGTTCCCCGTATGCGGCGGTTCCAGGGAGGCAGTTCATTTTGTTTAATTCGGGCCTGTCACATATGATGCACACGGCAGGCCCTGGGTGTCATTTTTTCCGCGTGTAATGTTTTGGTCCCGTCACGTGCCCCGTGTGCGGTGGGTGAAATGTTTGTTTTGGGCCCAACGCACATGGGGCACATGGCAGTCCTAGGGAGGCATTATATTTGTTTAAAATGTTTATTTTGGGCTAACCGCACACAGGGCATGTGGTGGGCCCAGGGGGAGCATTATTTGTTTAAAATGTTTGTTTTAGGCCCAACGCGCCCAGGGCATGTGGTGGCCCCAGGGGTGGGGATGCATTATTTTTTAAGAATGTTTGGTATGGGCCCGCTGCACATGGGGCTCACGGCGGGCCCAGAAGGGCATGTGGTTGGGCTCTGATTTTTAAGGGTGGCGTGGTGGGGCAAGTGGCAGTTTTGTAGGGTAGGGTTGCATGAAAAGAGGTAGCCTAGTCTGCTCTAACTCTTTTTGGTTCTTTTGTAGAGTCTCAGAGGAAAGAATCTGCTGGTTCAAGAACCATTGGGCGGTCTGGCAACTACAATATATACTTGCTACTGCCAGCACAGGTAGGTTTTGGGTTCTGCACACTTCTGGGGAGATAAATAATGCATATGCTAAAGCGTAGAAACTTGAGATCTCCATTCATATTTCTGAAGTCCTACTTGCAATGGGTGGGTGGAAAGTGGGTGGCGCCACACAGTTGCATCATGTTTTTTCACAGGAGTAGCCCAACGTCAGCTCATGGTTTTGCAGTAAATTCGGTGTATTCTTGTGCGGTTTTTCCCATTGGTATTTATATATTTATTTATTTATGCTTTACAAATTAATACAGTCTTTGGGGCTTTTGGGTACATGTGATTTATAGCCTTTGGCCAAAAAGCATCCTATAAACAATTGTTTTTGTTATTGCTTTGTTTTGGAGGTTAGGGGGCTTGGATTTTGAGCCCATGCATTCATGCTCCATCCTTTTTTGCATCTTGAGTTTGGATGCGGCCACTGCATTCTTGTTTAAACTGCATTTCTTTTTTCTCATGTTTTTCATTCCCTGGAGCCACATGCGTTGCATTACAGCTAGGTTTTAAGGTCTATTTTTGAGGTTTGTTGGAATGGTTTGGAGCAACTTTTGGCTTTTCCGTACACACCCTTTAGGCATTGTTTCTTTTTTCTTCCCCCTGAGTCCAAAAGCTGTGCTTTTGGGATGTATGTCGTTAGCACGCATGCTTTTACAACGCATGCCTTTACCACGCAACTTTTACAACGCAAGTCGTTACAACGACTTGCGTTGGGGGGCGCTGGATAGTGAATAGTTTAATTTACTATTCCAACTCCAGTCCCCGTGGATAGTAGGGACGGTGTTGGATAGTAAATTAAACTATTCCCTATCCTAGAGCGCCCCCCAGCGCAAGTCGTTGTAAACGTTGCGTGGTAAAGGTAGTTTGTTGTAAAAGTTGCGTTGTAAACGCTGTTCACCGTGCTTTTGTGCTACCTATATTCAAAGCATGCTTGTAAAAATTTGTTTGGAACAGTTTTATGTTTCCCTTTCTTTACAGGTGGCTCATCCTGCCCTTTTTTTTGGTCTTTTTTTGCGCCATTAATGCAATCTCATTTGAACATTTTTTAACTTTTTCCATTGTGGTTCCGTTGTCTTTGTCATGTTATTTTTTAGTTGCAGGTACTTTAACGCAGGCTTTTTTTTTTATAATTTTTTTATGTTGGCTCAACCCACTTCTATCCCCAACAGTTTGCCTGGAGGGACCTAACAAGTGTGCTGTCGCACTGTAAAGGTGTGCAACTTTGCTTAAAAAAATGTCATGTTTTCCTTTCTTTGCAACTGACCATGCTGACACAGTGTGTGCTCTACTTCATTTGAGGACTGATGTTTTCCCAGTGTGGTTTTGTTTCAACAAGTGTTACTTTTTACCCCTTGATTTGCACATGCTTGAGTTTAGAGCTTCCCTACATTCCCTAAACTTTCTATTCAACAATTTCTATGCCTTTTTTCCCTTTGAAATGCATCACGTAACAGCCAATATATTTTCACGCCAGCCCAGTGACTGCACCACACCCTCACAAAGGTGACTCAGACGTGACTAAAGGAACCAACAAGTGTGCCATCTCACTATAAAGGGCTTCTGCCTTTCTGCATGTATTTACACTCTATGTATGCAACTCTGCTTCAAAAGGTTTCATGCTTTCCTTTCTTGGCAACTGACCATGCTGCCTTAACACTGTTTGCTCAGCTCCATTTGGGGAGTGTCATTTTCAAGTGTGGTTTTTGTTTCAACAAGTTTTCAATTAATTGCCATTAATCAGTGCTTCAGAGTTAAGTACATTTTCTAATCACGGCTTTCCTACATTTTCTTAACTTTCCGTTCAACAATTGTGATGCCTGTTTTTTCCCCTTTGGAACGCATTAAATAACACCAAAATATTTGCAGGTGAGTTACGTGACTGTGCCACAACCCACAAAGATCTTTTGGATTCCAAGGGAGCAACGAGCCACTGCACCAAAGGCAGGATGGAGATGTTTATGTAGCCTGTGAAGGTTGTGAATAACTGATCACATCTACCTACCCGGATAACAGCAGCAGATCAGGCCAGAGAGTACAGTGACGTGATGCATGCTGATGGTGGAGTGCTGTTTTGCGGTGTGTGCAATGTGGCGGTTGACAATATCCAGAAACACTCAGTGGATCTGCATGTGTGGTCCCAAAAACACTTGAAGTGTTGTGCAGATACTCTAGACCCTTACTCTTCACTTAAACATGCCCGTCAGATGACTGTGAACTCACTCTTCACAAAGAGTACAGCTGCCAGTGCCTTAAACCAGGAACTAATATGTAAGCAGGTCAATGTCTGCACAGCAATGAACATTTCGCTGAACGAAACTGACCACCCTGTGTTGCGCAAGTTTCTCTGAGTATGGAATGGTGGAGAGATACCTAAAAGTCATAAAATTCAAGAAAATTATCTCCTTGAGAGATATGAAGAAGCCAAAAACTATCTGAAAGAACAATTGCAAAATCAGAAGATCAGTGTTATATTTGATGACACACCTGATGTCGAACGGCAATGTGTGTTGAATGTTTTATTTGCAGATGTCTCTTCACATGGTGGCCATCAAATCCACACCCACCTAGCAGATTCAATGTTCCTCTCACAATGCAACCATGGGACTGTAGTGCAAGCAGTTGTGAGGGTGCTCACAGAGTACAACATATCCTTTCAGAACGTTATTTTCTTTATTAAACCTTTATTTATAACTTTTCAAGGTGTTGACAGCAATTCAAGGGTAAAACGTCATGTGTTCCATGCAAGGCAATAAAGAAACAGATCATGGCATGACACATCAATACTCAATCAAACAATTATCATTCCATAGGATCGAGACAACAAGGCATGTACATATATATCAGGGCATTCACAGACAAGCACATCGAAGGCCAGAACCACGGGGACTGGGTATGGCACCATCCACGAGGGTAGCATGTCACAGTAATTTAGACTTAGCCGTATCAGGAAATAAACAATCGACATACAGAAATCAATAACATTACTGCAGTAGTAGTACAAATAACCGGCATCTTGCTCTCCCAACACATTTAAGTCACCAGAACGTTATTTTCTTTAACACAGACAATGCGGCATACATTCTCCATGCATACAACTCTGTGTTGAAAAAATCTTTATACAAACTCCATACATATCACATGCTTGGCACACATCATGAACCTTGTTGGAGGGTCGTTTAGGAAACCTTTTGTGGAGCTAAATACTTTTCTCTGTACTTCTCGCAAATCTTTTACATGGCCAGTGGGAGAAATCAAAGGTACCTGCAACACCTTGCTTAGAACCATGGGATGAAACATCGGATGGACCTGACCCAGGCAGTAACCAGTAGAATTCTTGGTTTGCTGCTGTCCAGTACCACTGCAAGCACTTTGATGCCTCTGCTGGGTTTGTCGAGTCTGAGATACAACTCAGTAAGTCTCCCCCAGAGGCACTTGAAAATCTGCAAAGTATTCTGAACAGTGACCAAAAGACTGTATTAAAGTTCAGTTGGACATTGTGGCAGAAAAATGCCAAAACATTTTAAATCTGATGGACTTATTCCAGAGTCAAACACCAGTGACAATGAAGGAGTATGAGGACCTCCACATGAACCTCACAAACAATTCAGTCCTCACTCTAGATTCACTGCAACCATTTCTAGAGCCCACTGCAGTGCCTAAATTAAATCTGGCACAGAAGAAATTAACAATCCAGCTTAATGAAGCATTTGCAAATTCCCTTAAAAGGTGGGCAGATACATGGGGAGGCCCAACCTGGCATTGGATTCTTGAAACAAGTATGCCTTTTCAGACCTGCACGACTCAGTATCCTACCCAAGGACAAGAGTGCACATTCAGACATCCCTGGTTTGAGCAAAGTTCCTGATCAGGAACTTCACACCTAATTTGAACATGTAGGCCCAGAAGCAGTACAGGCATCAGTTTCAGGGGTGATCAACACTGACCTCTTTTGGCGTTGGATGGCTGACTATATTTCAGTCCTTTCACAGCTTGCAGCTTTGTACAAGGCCAGTGTGACCAGTTCTGCAGATGCTGAAAAGAGACACAGCATTTACAAAATGATTTTGTCAGCCAGACGCCAGTCTCTCTCAGAACAATCCATCCGGGCATTATTGATTTTGCTTTATTACCTGCAGCATAGTACTGGGCTAGATTTGGACTGCTCAGAAGAATAGCACATACATGGCCAAGATTAAAACTTAAGGAGACAAGCATACAAGTTCCATGGGCATTATTCATTAGCAGGTTTATGTCATATATGTAGCCCCTGACCCAAAATAAATTGTCTAAATTGTAAATTAACAAAATATACATAGGCTTTCCCATTGGAAAGAATTACAATCGTATTCTCCAAAATGTTTATACTAATTCATAAGTAACGATGGCAAAGTGCTCAGGCTGAAAGTAATGTGAACATAAATACTACATGATATATACAGTAGATAAACCTAGCAGCATAAAAACTGTACACAGTGCTTTGGTGTAAACGTTCATGTTGTAAAATACCTCATAGAAATAAGATCTCTGTGTGATGTGTCAAAAAATAGCAAATAAAGTGCCGCAAAAATGCCAGAAAATGCCTATATTTGTGCAGCTAAATTTCCAAATTTGTGCCGCAAACTCTGCTAATCCATGCCGCAATATCCTGTGGGTCTGTACAGATTATCCTAGCCTAGAATACCTAGTCAAGGAGACACGGAAATATAGAGACTCCTGGTGGGATAATGCACCGTGTTCTTAAATCGAAGGTTGTGAATGGCCCACACCAAAAGAACGGAAAAGTTGTGGAGAAGTGTGGCTCAATGGTTAGAGCGGCAGACCCTGATGCAGAGGTCTAGCCCGGGACCAGGATTCAATTCCCCGCCTCGGCGGGTCTTGGGCTCAAAATTCCACGGACCTGATAATTCTCGCCTCGGTGCCTATTCCAATCATGGAGTCCCACTCTGCAACTCTGGGCAATAGCTTGCTTAATCTCCACAACAGCCCCCACAACGCTAAGGATGCCTGGCCTCCACCTTGGGGGTGCCCAGGAGTGGACACCTCACAGGGAAAGCCAGGATGGGTTCCACAACGGTATTCGTACAAGCGCCTTGAGACCCTTGCGGGAGAGTAGTGCGCTATACAAGTATCAATTTACAATTTAAAGCAGAATAGGATAGAGAGACGGGCAATGCATACCGCTTTGCCATTACATATGAAAGACTTTGTTTGGAGTTCCGACTGCAATATTTTGTGCTGCCCAAAGAGAGGAGCCCTTATTCTGGAAGGCATTGAGCACGTCTACCGAGAATGAGAACCCTCAGATAGTAGATCCCCAAATCTTTACCAAAGGGAAGGGGTTTGTATAGGAAGAGGAGCAGACCCAACCACAACAGCTACTGATACCCACACCCTTTAGAGACAAGGTGTTGTTTCTGCCCCACAGCCATTTATTAGGAGGAAACTTTAATTCCGAATAACAGAAAGAACCATATGGGATAGATTCTACTGGCCAGGCATCTACAGTCAAGTGAAGAAATACCATAGAGATAGCCCGGTTTATCAAAAACATAGTCGCTATCGCCCTTTGAGGGGTCCTATGATTCTCCTCCACGCAATCGACAAACCATTCTCTAAGATAGGAATAGACAGAATTGGACCCCTACTGCTCTCATGCAATGGGTGTCGCAATGTCCTCGTAATGGTTGGACTAACCCACCCAGTACACCAAAGCGGTGGCCCTGCGGCAGCCCAACAACGACACAGACAACAAAAGCTATGAAAGAATTTTTCACCAGGTTGAGTTTCTCTAAGGAACCAGTGACTGATCAAGGGACTCTATTCGTCTCCCAATTAATGAAACAAGTCTGTTGTCAGCTGGGCATTAAACAAATATGTACAGCTACAGAAATCCCCAGACCGATGACCTCGTAGAGAGGTATAATGCCACCCTAAAGAATACCATAGAATAACTGCTGGACCTGGAGGCCCAGAAGTGGGCTCAAATGCTACTCCTAGCCCTATCTGCTATCAGGTGCAAGGTCCAGAATAGCACCGGGTTCTCTCCCTTTGAGTTGCTCTTTGGCCGACAGCCTGCACCTTATTACACATGGCTCAGGAGGAGTGAGAGCAGGAGAAGGACAACATAAAACCTCTCCTGGAGTCTGTCTCTAATCTTAAAACGCATTTAAACTAGATAGGGAAAATAGTGAGACCCAAACTAGAACAAGTCCAATGAGTACAGAACACCTAATATGATAAAAAAGCAAAATGAAGGGCTTTGTCTGTAGGAGAGCTAGTCTTCTTGATGATGCCATCTTCAGACCATAAACGTCTATGTCAACGGCAAGGTCCACACATGGTGATGGAAAAAATAACCCTTGTTGCCTATCGTGTTGAAATAAACGCTGAAAGGAAAGAGTCACAGATCTATCACATAAATCTACTTAAGAAATGGGAGGGACCCCTCCCAGTCCTGTTTGAAGACTCAGGTGAAAAGAACACGTTGCTCATCCTGTGTATTGATCCGGAACTCCGGGAAACCCTAAAACAGGGACTAAAAGAAATCTGAAAACACTCCATGGGGTATTTTCCTTTCTCCTAGGAAACACCACCATCATACACCACTCAACAACACTAAACCAGGGAAGAAGGTACGCTTAAGGCCATAGAAAATTCCTGAGGCCCATAGAGGGATATTTGAAAAGGAGGTGCAAACCATGCTACAAATCGGGGTTACTGAGTCCTCTGTTAGTGAGTGAAACTCGCCTAAACCAGATGGGTCTGTCCGCTTTTGTATAGATTTTCGGCAGGTAAACAAAATTTCTAAGCTCAATACATACTTCTTTCCCCGTATAGACGGGATGATAGAGAGGTTGGGAGAAGCCATATACATCAGCACATTGGACCTATTCAGAGGGTATTGGTAGGTTCCCCTTAGACCCCAAGATGAAGAGAAAATTGCCTTTTCTACCCCAGGGGGCTTGTACCAATTCACTGTGTTGCCCTTTGGGCTTCATAGAGCGCCAGCTACTTTCCAGAGAATGATTAATGCTGTCCTAAGACCCCATAATAACTACGCTGTCACGTATATCGATGGCATTGTCATCTACAGTTCATCATGGGTGGCTCATCTAAGACATATACAGGCAGTCCTACATGCATTTGGAGCAGTTGGACTAAAGGTAAACCCACCCAAGAGCCATCTTGCAGCTAAACAGGTGAAATACTTTGGTTAGCTTCTAAGAGAAGGCCACATACAATGCCAATTCAAGAAGATTGCAGTCATTTCTCAAATACCCTTCCCAAAAACTAAAAGAGATCTCTGTGCCTACCTTGGCTTAATTGGCTGCTATAAAAGGTTCATCCCTTGTTTCTTGCAAATGGTGGCACCCTTCACCAACCTCTTGAAAAAGTCAAGGAAAGCAGAACAAGGTCTAAAACAACTGTCCCAACCTGTATTGGAGGCCTTTTGGATACAGCAAAACTCTTTCACATCAGAACCAGTGTTCAGAGCCCTGCTTTTTCACCACCCTTTAGCCTCCAAACAGATGCCTTTGGCATGGGCCTTGGGGCGGTTCTGCTACAAACCGATGATGCCGAAAAAGAACAACCTAAAATGTACCTCAGCAGAAAGCTCTTTCCAGGAGAAAAGAACTATGCACTAGTTGAGAAGGAAGCCCTGGCCATCAAATGGGCAATCATATCCTTCTGATATTTCCTGGCGGGACACAAATTCTCGCTTTATACAGATCATGCCCCCTCAAATGGATGTCCCGGAACAAAGGGAACAACGATTGCATTCTGTGATGGTTCTTGGCTCTGCAACTTTTCCAGTTCCACACCTACCATCGAAAGGGGACAGAGCAAACTAATGCTGATTACCTTTCACAATATCCACAGGTCTTGTTTCTTCCTAGTAGGAAAGTATGGGAGGAGAGATGTGGAGCCCCCCTTACTCCTACCACTTACCTGTGGAGTACACTAGGGCCAGGTCTTTCATCATCCCAAATCGCCAATGGACCTGGAGGGAGAAAGAAGAAATGGACTGTAAGGGACAACATAAAAAATAAAAAAAACACTGAGGAAGGACTGTTTTATTCTTTCACAGGGGACCACTCCAAAACGTTGACAGCAGCAACGAAAAGGCACACAGCAGGAGAAAATCAAGGGGAGTCGACTGAGCGAGGAGAAGGCCAGTGGAGTGTCTCGAGGAAGCGCCAGACAGCAAGAAGCCTTGGAGAGGAGAAAAGGAGAATCAGGAGCCAGGATGAGCCACGCCAACACCCTTGAAGAGCCTCCACAGACGTGGTCTGAGGAGTGGTGGTCGCCAGCGGAGAATGCAAATTCACTGGGTAGAACTCAGAAGATTTGTGGCACCGTGGTGAGTGATTAAGGATGGGGTGAGTTGAAAGCGCTAAGAGTTAAAAAAAGGTACTAGTATTGGCTGATGGGAGTGTGATATGCCGGGAAGGTGGGAGTAGCTTTTTTTTTTATGTGATGCCTTTTTGTTCACTTGGTTACACCTTCCTAATTGAAATCACGGGGTGTGTGGCATAGTGACTACTTCATATTGTTTTCCTTTTCTTTACAAAGTGTAGCGAGCACTGCCCACTTCTGGTTGAAGCACGCACAAGGGGAGAGAGGGAAAATCACTTAAGATCTCTTTCTATTTTTAGGAGATTTGTGAGGTGACAAGAGGGCGAAATCTGTTAGCCCTCTCCTTTCACTGTCTGTCTAGATATCTCCATAACCACTGACCCATAGACAACCAGGATGACTCTACCTTCACGTGTGTTGGTGTAAGGTTGATACAACATACTGGAGGCCAAAAGTACTTACTGCGCTTTTCTTTCCTTGAT
Source organism: Lissotriton helveticus (assembly GCF_964261635.1). Taxonomy (NCBI): domain Eukaryota; kingdom Metazoa; phylum Chordata; class Amphibia; order Caudata; family Salamandridae; genus Lissotriton; species Lissotriton helveticus. The sequence goes on from NC_136061.1 coordinate 1,001,380,041, forward strand.
GTTACTGGCTACTGATAGGACCTACAGAGAAGAACAGAGAAACTACATCAATAACAATGGTTCTTATCACCTACCTAGAAGATCTGTGTGACATTACCCATACCTGTTACTTTAGCACTGTTCTAAACAAATAAAACAACAAGATTATAAATCAACACCGCCTCCGTGTCCATATATCCGCCCAGCCCTCCGTCAAAGTGTACATAATAAAAAGTTGGCAATGGAACATTAATTACTTTTTTGTTGCTGTATGGCTCATGTTCTAAATAGCTAGATAACCAAAGAATTTACTTTCGAGAAGTGGTCTAATTTCCTCAAGTTTCAAGGGGGCGTATCATCAGCCATAATTTGTGAATAAAAAAGAAATGCAGTCTGTCAATGTAGATAATAAAGTATGCATTACTTATTTAAATAGTTTTGCCATGTCTGAAGTGAGTACTTATTTGTGAGCCTAATCACAGCCAATGCAGAAGCAAACAGAGGTATTATATAAAATGAGGGCACTATGAATGTAAAATGTGGTGATTAGGTGCATCAAGTGGGGCATCTCCAAGAGTAAAAAGAGACCTACTCTGAATATGAAGGTGTGTCAGTTGGGGGCAGGGCTGAAGCTCTAGGGAAGGATTTTTCATAGACCTCTACAAGCTGCCATTCTTAAATGACATAGGAAAGGATATGATTGGACAGAGGTGGCTATCTTTCAGCCCCACTTAAAAATTGTGCACAAGTGAGAGGCAGTGAGGACTGTTCCTGGGAGTGATGACACTGAAGAAATGCCCAGCTGGAAAGATGGCTTACTTGACTCTATTGAAAGGATTTACTGAAGAACTGCCACCCTGGGACAGGCAAGGCTACTCCAGGGCCATTGTCGCTTCCCGCCCTATGTCCCTGAGGGACAGTGGAGAGATGGACCTGCTTGTGGAGATCCTGGATCCTGGGGACCCTGGAGGGTTTGGCTGGAATGTCTGGGGTTTGGTCCTCCATATAGGTGACCCAATTAGGAGGATGATGCCACTGGTTCCATTGATGACACAAAGGTGCCCTGTAAAATGGCCAAATCCATGGGGCCCCAGGAGTGCAGCAAGGAGAGCACTCTGCTGCTGCGGAAGCCCCGGGGAAGGCACATGCCAGAAGCTGAAACAGAGGACAGGTCCAGCAGCTGGAGCAGAAAAAAAAGCTCCAGGAAAAAAAGACAAATGTATAAAAGGCATGAAGAAAATTCTTCTGGTGACTAAAGCTGTCCATCAGGAGCAAAACAACACCAAAATGACAGTCGACCCAATGGTGGTCAAAGAAATGGGCTTTTGAATCTAAATGGATTTTGTAAAAAAACCCATGGAAGGGCCAGGTTCCCAAGGGTCGGTGAAGTCTCCCTATTGAATTTTTGTGGGAATGGGGTGTGCGTGAGGCCCGCTCCGTAAGCAAGTCTTGAACAAAGGGACCCCCATCTGCAAAGGCCTGAAGCAAGCAACACTGTCCTGGGGTCCCCATCTTCCCAGGACAGGTGTGTCTCTCCCGCTCCCTGTGCCCGAGTCTAGGTGTAGTGGGGAGCACAACGCTGACATCGCTCCGCTCATGGTGAGTGTGAATGGGAGAAGGAAAAGAATGGCAGCTGTTTGCCAGCAGGTAATAGGGGAAGGGGCTTTCTGTGCTGCCCCCACACCCAACATAAAGCATTTGCAATGCAATCGGTCTCGCCTTTGGGATCTTATATGTATTTAGCTATGCAGCACATTAGCCCAGGTGCTGAAACATCTATTGTTCTTTAACATGGAGGGAAAGTAAGCACCAAACTGTGTGACAGACTAGGTATGGGAACACATGGAGAGAAATATTGCATTTCAGCTGGAAATGGTACAGTCCAAAGCTCTGTTTTCAATATAAAATCAGGGCATTCGGTGGTCATATGACAGAAAATACAAGATCTGAAAAAAATATTATTGTCTACAGGTGCTCGTGGAAGACAATTTCTATAGACTGGAATCTAGAGAATTCTAAAGTGATTCCGGTATTTTACTGACCTCTGCTGGTCGTTTTCTATCAAGAAAGTTAAATAGAGGCATTTGCCAGAACAGTAAAAAAAATAAAGTCCCTCAGCAGAAAGCAATTCTGGTATTTTACTGACCTGTACTGGTCATTTTTTATCAAGGCAGTTAAATAGAGGCAGTTGAACTGAAACAAAAGTCCCTAAGTGGAAACACATAAGTACACATATAAGTATATACTAAAGTATATACAAGAGGTTTCGACCTAAAAAGGGAAAAGGGGCCCAAAGCTGCATTGTTGAAAATGGGAAATATGGCGCAAGGTTATATTTATTAAAAGGAAACAAAGCCTTGGGCTTAGTGGCACCCCTGCAAGGGGTCAAAATGCATACATTTGTCTCCTATGGTTCCCAGGAAGGGCAGGGGCACCACCAACAATTTCAAAAGTGTTTTGGGGGTTGCCAGGAGTTCAGCAGCCCTCACCTGAGCCACCCCTAAATGGTTATATATTGCACCTTAAGTCTCCCAGGGGATTATGTCCATGCCCCCTGGTAGATGTTTCACAAGGACTCCGGAGTGCAGGAATCCCTGTATGTTTGTCCTAAAGCTGCACTGGCAGCATATTTAAAGTAGAAAATAATTTTATTGAAAGTATAATGCTTTTTGGCAGTATTTTGTTTTATTAATTGTTATTGAAAGATGATACCATCCACATTGATTTCAATAGCAAAAACGAACAAACAAGCACACATTGATCAATTTAGTTGAAAGTTCAACTCGTCTTGAGTCTGTTCGGTAAAGAGTCAAATCCAATCTGATGTTGTTTTTTCAAATCTTTATTCGGAGAAAGTCACGGATGTCAGATCATCAACAAACACTGCAGTCGAAACGTGCTTCACGAACTTTCAACTACATTGATCAATGTGTGCTTGTTTTTGCTATGTTATAACAGACCCTGTTGGGCCTGTTGGATAGGTACCCATGGCGACTGGGCACTAAGCATGATAGCACCATTCTATAAAAATTATTGTTTCTGAATTGTTCCATTTTGTTAAATTTATACTTATACCTGGTACTAGTAATAGATGTAGCAGTCATTCGTGACCTAGTCACCACTTTTGTTCCCACATTGATTTCAATTATGTTGTATTTGTTAGAAATGATATATTTCTGCTTTTTATATATGTGATGACCCTGACAAAGTCAGTAGACCTGCCTTTTTTATGGCGACACTCCCTTATGTTATGTCTAGTATAGGTGGGAGGATTGTGATTTTAGTGTACAGGGTTTGCTAGGGTGTGAACTGTTCCGAGGGTGTCACCAAAGGTATTGCCATTTACATACATATTTGTAAATTAAGGAGGAGCATTTAGTATTGTGTGCATAACATATGTTTCCTTTTTATAAGAAAAAGGCACTGACTGGGAAATAATTTGTTGAGTGTTGTTGTGTACCAGAAAACTGGGGTTACTAGCCCACAACCCCTCCCCTGAGTAGGTCTAGGACTGTTCTGCTCCACTATCCTGAGACAGTCAAGTGCTACAATGGGGTACGTGGTTCCCAGTAAAGGGAAGTTTGATGATTTATTACTTGAGAAGGACTCACATCCTTCGCAACTAATTACTCACATTCTTACAGTAATTGTGTTCAGTCTTCTTAGTCAGTTGGATTATACACAGTCTGAGATTGGGTAAATTCTGAGGAGCCTAATCTAACCAGCAGTTTGGGATGGGTGATTGGAAGTCTAAACTTTCAAGAAGGTTACAATTGGTAAGAATGAAATGTACACCAGCAGGCTTACTGTCATGATTATTTCTAGGCATCATGTGCCAGACAAGATAGTCTAGATATATTTAGGTGGCATCAAAGACACAGTACATGTTTAAATTGTCTATGGATCTTCATTTTTACCAATATTGAAGATAGATTGCTAAATATAAGGAGAAGGGAGAAACAGTTTTCGCCCACAGGGGATACTGGAAATACAATACAAATTCGGCTCTCTAGAGAGGGTTTCCACTCGAAGAGGTGTGTTGTATGAAAAAAGGAGTAGGTCATTTTTGAGGCAGCCCTCTGATCGCCTTGGTATTGGTCTAAAATAAGGTCTCACATAGACAGGAACAAGTGTGCTGAAACTGTAAGATGTATCAAACTATTCATGTGTAAATGCTGTGTGATATGGATCTGTGAACTGATATGTAAGATGATCTGGCTGAAACCACAATGTCATGATCCTGGCAAGAAGCAACACTAGTCATACTGCGGTGACACATTACCCGTAAACTACTGGGCAGACAAATCAACCCTTCATCATCAAGATTACAATACATTTTGATTGGTGAAGTCATATCTCAATATATGTCAGAAGGACCATTAGAGAGTTATCACCCCCTATGACATCAAATACATGTATCAATGTGAATATGCAAAACAAATTACACCAGTCATTCTTCGCAATCATGATGATTCCCAAGTAAACCCAACTTTTTAACAACCACATGTACATCTATTACAACCCTCATATCTCTTACATTGGATTCCTCTGACCTCGAGACATTCTTTCATGTCTTCCACTCCAGACATGTTGAAGATGGTCATAATTGTTTCTTCTCACAGCTTGAAGTAAAGCTGAGGTGGAGATATACCACCAGTTTCCATTCTTTAATGCCTGTGCTTGAGTATAAAAAAAGTGATGGATGGATTGCTTGAATTAATCTTAGCCACTGGCAATTACTCGGGCCGCATCCCAGTCCATCATTATTTTACACACCATGTCACCTCTCTTTGGACCCAGCCATATGCAAATCAGTCTTGACCCTGCCCAAATGGGCACAGTCCAGCCTGAACTGCAAGGCCAGGTCCCCTGAACCAAAATACAAGCAATCTAGAACCTAGGGCAAAACCGATCCTGGGTTGCTTCTAATCCAGTTTATGGAGAGTCTGGGAGTACCTCGAATTTCAAAGTTTGGAACCTGTTTTTAATGTTCTCAACATGATGTGGATATGTTGATTCAGTAGTGAGTGTGCCCATTATCTCCTTCCAAAGGCATGTTTTTGTTTGTTTTCAGTAGCACCTTCAGCATGAAATTGCACATTATATGCCCATGGTGTCTTACCACCTCCTTGGCAAGGACCTCCAGCTCATGATCCATACATTTGTTATTCCCTTCCCTACCTGGATTCATGATGGAAGAGTCTGCTAGGTTTCTGCTTGCGATGACTAAGTGACATCAGAAAATAAACGTGTGGCCAATGAGTCATTGGTTACATCCCCTACAGGAACTCTTGTGCTGGTTCCTCTTAAATAAGGACTCCGACTTTGTTCATTTGTTTTATGCTTTTATTGCTTGTACTTTTTACTTCTTTGCGATTATTTCCATCACAATTTTCTTTCATATGTTCTTCAAATGTTTGTTTAAACACAATTCCTTTTTAGACACATTTTTTTTCTCTTAATGAGCTCCAATGCATTTCGGGCATTAACTGCCCTTCCTCAGGGAGCGAAGGCTGTTGAGGATATAAATGTAACCATAATCACAACCCACAATATATATATATATACATATATCAAACAATGTTGTCACTTGATGGGGTTCAAACCATGCGGGGATCTTATTTATATGCCCGTGCTCATAAGTGTGGGTGCAGAGTAATGTGCGGTATTTTTAACCCGTACCGTTATAAATGTGGTTTGCAAGCAACGCACTTACGTGTCAGCCGAAAGTTGTCAAGATTCCGAATGCTGCACAAAAAAATATATGCGTATCAGTATACTAATCGTACTGACTTGTAACATAAAAGTGCGTAAAAGTGCATCGCGGTGCTTAGCTAGTGTTACTAACCTTAGATTCCGTTTACATTTCGCTCGAAAAGGGTGATCTCGGGTTTGTTAGACGGGTCAAGCCGTCTCCTGGCGTTTAAACCCTGGTGTTGCCGGCAACCATAAACTTACTTCCGTGTCTCTGGGACACGGGAATGGAAAGTGAAAACATACTCGCTGTACTTAGGGAGTTAAAAAGAAAGACTAGCGCGTCTGACCGTGAGTTTGGATTGAATTAAATTAAATATGCTTCATTGATTCACGACTACGTGATAAAAATAAATATGTTAGAAAATGGTAATGAAACCACGGAAAAAACGGAAAAGTGACCCGAAAATAAATGAATATCAGGATCCCAAAGTGATCGGCTGGAATGGTTACTGAATCCTTTCAGACTGGTGTGTGTGTGATAATGGTTGTACCCCAGTATTTAATATATGGTCTGTGTATAATCCCCAATAGCATTTTACGTTATGTTAACACAATCATACACCGTTTTGAACCAAGGTGTGGGCAGTGTCGCCCACTTGAAAAGTATGGATTGTAGATGAATTGTTATATACAAGATTTACAGGTAACAAGAAAGTTCAATACGCTAATTGAGTCCATTCGGTTTCAAGGATCCCAATTTTTGGATCCAATGGTTTTCCCTTTGTAGTTGGAATTGATTGTTGTCTCTTCCTTCTTTCTTTTCTATGGTTTCAAGCACAAGAAATTTCAATTGAGAAATGTTGTGATGGGCTTCCATAAAGTGACATGCAACCACAGATTTGCTATTTTTTGTGCGGATGTTGGATTTGTGCTCTACGATACGTGTCTTTAGTTTTCTTTCAGTTTTACCAATGTACACCTTTACGCAGGGGCATTACAACAGATAAATGACGTTAGAGGTGTCACAGGTTGCTGTGACCCTCAGTTTGATATTATGCCCCCTCATGGGGTGGGTTATCACGTTACCGATGATGACATTATTGCAATTACTGCAATTGAAGCAAGGCTGTGTTCCTCTGTATTGTATTGAATCAGATCTTTTTTGTTTAAGCATTTCACCCAAATTCTTTCCCCTTGTGTAAGCGAACAGTGGGGTTGATGCAAAGATATTATTGAAATCGGGTTCCAGGTTTAGCATTGGCCAATGTTTGACAATAGTTTTTTTAAACCGTGTGCTAGAGGTGGAGAATTTGGATACTGCTACAATTCTCTGTTTGTCTGCTCTGACTTTTGGGGTGAGCAGCTCTCCTCTTGTTTTTGTTTGTATGTGTTTCTCAGATTCCTTTATTGTAGACTCTGGATATCCTCTATCCTTGAAGCGTTCCCCCATTTCTTTTATTCTTAATGCCGCTTTTTGAGGATCCGAGGTGATTCGCTTCACTCTAGCCATTTGGGAAACGGAAAGTGGTCTTTCAATGATGTTTGGTGAAAACTTGAATGGTGTAACATATTGTTTCGATCCGTTGGTTTCCGTTATATATCTGTCACAAAAAGCCATCCGGTGTTAATTTGACCTCCACGTCTAGAAACGTCACTCTTTGTCTGGAGGTTTCCCATGTCAGTTGAATTCCTTCGTCCTGTGTATTCAAAGTGGATAATGCCCCTTGTAGCTGTTGTTCTGTGCCTTTCCACACAATGAAAATGTCATCTATAAAGCGTACTAACATTTTGATGTTTTCTTGCCATATTTCATTTGAGAAGATGTGTTGTTCTTCATATTGTCCCATGAAGATATTTGCATATGCCGGCGCGGCACAGTTGCCCATTGATGTGCCCACAAGTTGTTGGTACCACCTGTCGCCATATCTGAAGTAACTTCTGTATAGGGTGAACAAAGTAAGATCCATGAGAAAAGTTTGTAAAGGCTGATTCAGTTCTGAATTGACCAATGCTTGTTCTATCGCCTCTATTCCTGAGGCATGAGGAATAGATGTATACAATGCCTTTACGTCTGCTGTGCACAAAATTAATTCTTCATTTTCTTCCTTAGTTGTAGTTTGAAGTTTGTTTAAGAAATCTGTTGTATCTTTGATGTGTGTTCGCATTTTCGTGACCATGGATTGCAAGTATTTGTCCAGAAACTGACCTATTGGTTCATGTAAACTGTCACAGGTTGATACTATTGGTCTCATTGGTGGATCCATTAGGTTTTTATGTATTTTTGGAATCATGTGTAGACATGGGCTCTTGGGATTCTGTTTGATCAAAAAACTTTTAGTTCTATCATTAATTATGCCATTATCCACTGCCCTCTCAACAATGCTCCTCAATTCTTTCATGAATTCACTGGTGGGGTTGCCCTCCAATCCCATATAGGTATCCTTGTCAGAGAGGTGTTCCATTATCTTCCTTTCATACATGGAAGTATTCATAATGATTAGTGCGCCACCTTTGTCTGCTTTGACACACATGATTTTCTCATTGTTAGCCAATCTCTTTAGAATGCCCATGTCTTTTTGTGTTATGTTTTTCCTGTGTTTTCTGTTGTGTTTTATTTTGTTCAGATCTTGTTTAAACATTTTTTCAAATAAGTCTAAAGTCGTGTGGCTGATTGGTGCCTAGAATGTGCTGTGCGGTCTTAATCCCATCAATTGGTCAGGCTGGTCATCTGTTTTTTCAGGTAGAATATTATCAAAGAAATGTCTGAGCCTAATTTTTCTCATCAATTTGAAGAAGCTTACTTCAAGTTCTAGTGTGTCTGTGTCGGTGGTAGGAACAAACAAAGTTCCTTTTTGTAATAATTTTCTTTCTTCCGTGGTTAAGTTGTGATCTGATATGTTAATCACTAATTGTTCTTGACCTCTGTCTTCTTCTTCTCCTTGTCCTTTTTGGGTGCTGTCGTGCTCCTGGTGTTGGGATGCTCTTTTTCTTTTGTTTTTTCCCCTCCTGGTGTCAGGAACTGGTGCATTGCCACTGTGGTAGATGGTAAAAGAAGGATCAAGACCCGGTTTGGGTTAAAACCTAATCGGGGAAACATTTGGTATCCTGTATTAGAGAAATCCCTACTCACCCAAGATGGCCGCCGCGGTGGCCGTTAAGCTTTCAGTAGTGTCAGTCTAGGTAATGAGGCACTCGCGCAGAATAGCAACTGCGCACTTCAACTAAATAGTTTGAGGAGACACAGCTCGTTTCCGCTGCTCCGCGTCACTAATCCAAGACGGGAGTCGGCAAATAGTTTAGGGTTAAGTATTTGTACTTTCTCTGTTAGGTCCAGTATAGACCTTCTAAGTGAGGAGTTAGACTTGGTCGAGAACGGTCTCTTTCAGAATAAATAAGAGACGAATTTGAACTTGACAATAATTCCACAGTAAGTCAGAGCAGTTTAGAGTTCGAGTGAGATACTTTTCTTCCGCCGCATTGTCGCTGACTAAGGATTCATCGAACAGCGTCAGGAAGATTCCTGTGAGCCTAGGAGAATTTCGGAACTGCGTCACTGGAGAGAGTTCTTCGGAGGATTCCGGAATTGAAAAGACAGACAAGTAAAACTGGCCATTGTGCTTCCCTACCTTCCTTGCAATTGCGCTTTCCCTATTTCTTTCCTTTTCCCTTTATCCTACCTTGCACCTTTTTGCGCGCTACGGAAGGATTCCTTTTGGCATGAGGCTCTTGCATAGCACTGCTGAGATTTACTTTGAGGAACACTATTACAGCATCTGCACGTAGATATTCAGGTATAAGAGGGAGAGCTGTAGAATCTAGGAGAGAGCCTGAATGAGTTATTTGAATATTTAGTTATGTAAGTCTTCTATTCTACAGATAAGAAACTACCTGCAGTAATCTAATAAAATACAGAAGAGAAGCTAATACCTAAAGAGCTACTGCTAGGACAAGCTTTAATTCTTTCATAGAGTCAGTAGAGTAAGGTGGGTTGTTTCTTATGTTTTCCTTCCATCTGTGTATTAGGCACCCCCTGAAGAATAGACTGCAGAAAATCTTCCTTAGAAGCCCAGCAGCCAAAGAGGGTGTCAGCAGTGTCAAGGTGTCTCTTCTTTTATCCACTTCCCCTTTTCCCTTCTTCTGGTGACACTGCTAAATTAGCGGTGGCACTGGAGGGTGGGAGATTGGGATAAGCATCATACTGCCTCTGCGGAGAGTTGGAGACTTCTGACACCTGGGTCTTCGGCTTGAAGAGGGCCTTCCTCTAAAAAAGCACTTGTTGTTGCTGTAGTTGCTTGTCTTTCCTCAGTTCTAGGTGTTGCTCGGGATGTGCCTGCTTGTTGGGGTCTTCCTTGTTGGGGTCTGTTGGAACTGTCACTTCCTGATGATGAGGTATCTGTGTGCTGCGTGTACGGACGGTTCCTCCTTCTTTGGGCGTACACTTCTGCCCAAGTGTACACCTCCCCAAGTTTGTAATCTTAGGTGTCCCTTTTAAATTTCCTAATTTTTCTTTCATTTATTTCTCTGAAATGTTTGGCTATTTGACCGTAAATCTCTTCCAGTGTCTTAGACCATTCTTCCGTTGTCATCACGCCGGTTAACTCAGTCGATACCTCAGCTATTTCTTTTGTTAGTTCTTCCAAGATACCAGAGAGTTCCTCGATAATTAATAAAATAAAATCCAGGGAGCACTTATTCAAGATCGCGTACCACTTTAAGCATTTTTGGTTTGGATTTAGTAGGGGCAGCAGTTTTAAACAAAATAACTTTAAAGCAATTAATAAAAAAAAACATATATGCAATCTCGCGAGAAAGAGATCTGAAAATATGCAGAGGGAATGGCAGATTGGACTCTTTAGCGGAGAGCTCACTTATTAAAAATCCTCAGCCGTATGTTCTTTGGAACCTGAAACATGGAGTACGTAGAGTGATTCTACTCCTCAGATTGAATTTGCTGCCGTTGAGGATAGTAACAGGAGCTTGGGAGGGTATCCCCAAAAATGAAAGACTCTGTGATTTATGCAATGGTGGTATCCAAGATTTTAATCATGTTTTGTTTGTGTGCCCTGTACTTAGTTCAATACGTAGAAAATTTCTAAGGCATGGTTTTTTACAATATAATATTTCAACAGCAGAACAGGCACGCAACTTTCTTCTGCACCCTTCGTCAGAACATATATGTTTTAAGATTTTCTGCTTTTTTAAAGAATTTTTAAATGTATATTAGAAGTCATAAGTAGGGCATCTATGCACTAGCACTTTATCTTAATGCACTTGCACCTTCAGTAGCACCTTACAAAATCATCTGTTGTTAACACTGTTTTCTGTCCTCGACACAAGAAATGTTTTAATTGTAACTGTATATTGGATGAACCATACATAATTTCCTAACTATATGCTGCTAAAATGTAATTTTATACTAGATTAGATTGTTTTATTAAATTAGGGAGTTAGCCAATAGTGTCCCTTTCCGATAATGATTAGAAGAATTCAGTCCTCTTGAGTGACGTATTCCATGATTAACAGAGATTAGTCCGTTTAGGGAGAAGGTAATTTTAGGAAAATTGTTTTAAAAAAAAAAAAAAATTTAAGTATTTATTTGTAACTAATGTTAAGGATTTATTGGAAAATTTATTATGTACTGTGTGTAATGTAGGATAATTGCAGGGTGTAATCTTTTGGGCTTTTAATACTGTTTTTTATGAATTAATGCTTTATTGTAATGTTATGTGGAAGTCTTCGGAATTCCAAATCATAATAAACTGAACTGAACTGAACTGTGGTTGCATGTCACTTTATGGAAGCCCATCACAACATTTCTCAATTGAAATTTCTTGTGCTCGAAACCATAGAAAAGATAGAAGGAAGACACAACAATCAATTCCTACTACAAAGGGAAAACCATTGGATCCAAAAATTGGGATCCCTGAAACCGAATGGACTCAATGAGCGTATTGAACTTTCTTGTTACCTGTAAATCTTGTATATAGCAATTCATCTACAATCCATACTTTTCAAGTGGGCGACACTGCCCACACCTTGTTTCAAAACGGTATATGATTGTGTTAACATAACGTAAAATGCTATTGGGGATTATACACAGACCATATATTAAATACTGGGGTACAACCATTATCACACACACACCAGTCTGAAAGGATTCAGTAACCATTCCAGCCGATCACTTCGGGATCCTGATATTCATTTATTTTCGGGTCACTTTTCTATTTTTTCCATAGTTTCATTACCATTTTCTAACATATTTATTTTTATCACGTAGTCGTGAATCAATGTAGCATATTTAATTTAATTCAAGCCAAACTCACGGTCAGACGCGCTAGTCTTTCTTTTTAACTCCCTAAGTACAGCGAGTATGTTTTCACTTTCCATTCCCGCGTCCCAGAGACACGGAAGTAACTTTATGGTTGCCGGCAACACCAGGGTTTAAACGCCAGGAGACGGCTTGACCCGTCTAACAGACCCGAGATCACCCTTTTCGAGTGAAATGTAAACGGAATCTAAGGTTAGTAACACTAGCTAAGCACCGCGATGCACTTTTACGCACTTTTATGTTACAAGTCAGTACGATTAGTATACTGATACGCATATTTTTTTTGTGCAGCAGTCGGAGTCCTGACAACTTTCGGCTCACACGTAAGTGCGTTGCTTGCAAACCACATTTATAACGGTACGGGTTAAAAATACCGCACATTACTCTGCACCCACACTTATGAGCACGGGCATATAAATAAGATCCCCACATGGTTTGAACCCCATCAAGTGACAAAATTGTTTGATATATGTATATATATATTGTGGGTTGTGATTATGGTTACATTTATATCCTCAACAGCCTTCGCTCCCTGAGGAAGGGCAGTTAATGGCTGAAATGCATTGGAGCTCATTAAGAGAAAAAAAATGTGTCTAAAAAGGAATTGTGTTTAAACAAACATTTGAAGAACATATGAAAGAAAATTGTGATGAAAATAATCGCAAAGAAGTAAAAAGTACAAGCAATAAAAGCATAAAACAAATGAACAAAGTCGGAGTCCTTATTTAAGAGGAGCCAGCACAAGAGTGCCTGTAGGGGATGTAACCAATGACTCATTAGCCACATGTTTATTTATTGATAAAGGACGCCACGGACGGCGAGCGTCACCCGACAGCAGCACCTTAACTCAACGAATTATAACAAAGCAAATTCACAAATTGAAGCTGTGCATCAATCCCATTTTTTGAAGTAAGTGACATCAGAAGACAGCAGTGGATTCTGTTTATCTTGTTTCAAGGTGTTTTGTCCAGACAAAATTAATGCCTGCACACTCCCACACAAGGAATTAGCTGTTGGTGCACTTTAGTAGTGTCCCTAGGTCCTTTTGTTTGTTGATCTGGCCTTTTTTGTTCTATATGAATTCATCGCCTCACTCTAGGAGCTACCAATGCTTGAAAATCAGCATTTCCTGATGGTTTGTAATTGTGCTATTTATCGGGTGTGGTATTTACAACATGCAGTAAATAACACCCATTTGGTATTTAACAAATGTGCTAAATAACGAGTCCACTGTACATATGTCTGATTTAGTGAACCCTGTGGAATTGGTACTTACCCTACCTGCAAGTTTGGTGGTATTTAACTCATAATCGTGGTCTTGCAAATAGGCAACTGATGTCCTGCCTTTCATAAACACCTTTCTCAAGAACCTGGGTTTTGTCTCCCTCTATTAACGTACCACATGCCCTCCGAAAACCTATCGTGACATTTTTTGGTATAGACATTGGTGGTGAATGGAAGAGCAATACAAATGTAGGGAGTACATTCATTTTTATGCAGACACCCTACATAACCAGATGACAGAAAGCAGTTACCACCTTAGAAGGCCTTGTTTAATATGAGGGTAGTTTGCTTTATATTGCTTTGTAAAGGGGAAGGTATAAAAATGCCTAGGTTCTTTATGCCCCTATGTGGCCCACCAGGAAAGGGATTTTCTTTCTAGTGTTTCAAGGGTTCCCTGTGGACGCCCCAGAGTCAACATTTCAAATGTGTTATGATTCACCTTGAACCCTGAGACCTCCTCATATTGAATCAGATCTTTGAGCCTTTGATATAGATCTTTCAGGGTTACAGAGTTAAGTCGTACAGTCAAACATGTGGATCTTGTACAATGCAAATTCTTTCCATCTACCTCCCATGCCTTTCTAATTGATGTTGCCAGTTGTTATATTGATGCGTTGAAAAGTGGGATGGACTAGGGAGAGATTGTGTCCTTAATCCCTAGTGTAGCTGAAAGATTGGTGATTTACCCTCATTTGCCGCAAGTCAAGCAGTTGATTGTGTGTAGATAGCTCAATTATATCTGTGCGCGTCATGGGGACCACACACTCAAAGAGGCTTCTCGAGCAATCCCAATGAACTCAGTGAAAGACCTTCTTGGCATCAAAAGCCAGTATGACCACTTATCTTGAAAGTTTTTGGAGTTTTTGCATAGTGATGGTTTCAAAGCTATGCGGAGGCCGCGAGGAATTCGTTGTGATCGGTGGTACCGTATTAACGTGCTGGCATGTAGTTTTTGATTCACTTCCCTCTTTGATAAGTAAATCAGTTGTTTTAAATGTTGTTCCTTGGTTTTATGGGTGGTTGATTGTGTGAACTCTTCCCGAATTAAAGCGTATATTTTGGATGCCTCATCCTCCTTAAAAGCGAAGGTGGCAGCTCTTGCATCTGTACTTTTTGCTATGTCCTCATAAGACATGTTGGGTTGTGTTTCTGTGGATTGTATGGCGTGCTATCAGTTCTCTGTGGCGGATCTGTAGGACGTTACTTCAAAAACTTTTAAGATAAGTGGTACGGGATCTTGAATAAGTGCTCCCTGGATTTGATTTTATTAATTATCGAGGAACTCTCTGGTATCTTGGAAGAACTAACAAAAGAAATAGCTGAGGTATCGACTGAGTTAACCGGCATGATGACAACGGAAGAATGGTCTAAGACACTGGAAGAGATTAACGATCAAATAGCCAAACATTTCAGAGAAATAAATGAAATAAAAATTAGGAAATTTAAAAGGGACACCTTAGATTACAAACTTGGGGAGGTGTACACTTGGGCAGAAGTGTACGCCCAAAGAAGGAGGAACCGTCCGTACACGCAGCACACAGATACCAGATCATCAGGAAGTGACAGTTTCAACAGACCCCAACAAGGAAGACCCCAACAAGCAGGCACATCCCGAGCAACACCTAGAACTGAGGAAAGCAAGCAACTACAGCAACAAGTGCTTTTTTAGAGGAAGGCCCTCTTCAAGCCGAAGACCCAGGAGGGGAAAAAACAAAAGAAAAATAGCATCCCAACACCAGGAGCACGACGGCACCCAAAAAGGACAAGGAGAAGAAGAAGACAGAGGTCAAGAACAATTAGTGATTAACATATCAGATCACAACCTAACCACGGAAGAAAGAAAATTATTACAAAAAGGAACTTTGTTTGTTCCTACCACCGACACAGACACACTAGAACTTGAAGTAAGCTTCTTCAAATTGATGAGAAAAATGAGGCTCAGACATTTCTTTGATAATATTCTACCTGAAAAAACAGATGACCAGCCTGACCAATTGATGGGATTAAGACCGCACAGCACATTCCAGGCACCAATCAGCCACAAGACTTTAGACTTATTTGAAAAAATGGTTAAACAAGATCTGAACAAAATAAAACACAACAGAAAACACAGGAAAAACATAACACAAAAAGACATGGGCATTCTAAAGAGATTGGCTAACAATGAGAAAATCACGTGTGTCAAAGCAGACAAAGGTGGCGCACTAATCATTATGAATACTTCCATGTATGAAAGGAAGATAATGGAACACCTCTCTGACAAGGATACCTATATGGCATTGGAGGGCAAACCCACCAGTGAATTCATGAAAGAATCGAGGAGCATTGTTGAGAGGGCAGTGGATAATGGCATAATTAATGATAGAACTAAAAGTTTTTTGATCAAACAGAATCCCAAGAGCCCATGTCTACACATGATTCCAAAAATACAGAAAAACCTAATGGATCCACCAATGAGACCAATAGTATCAACCTGTGACAGTTTACACGAACCAATAGGTCAGTTTCTGGACAAATACTTGCAACCCATGGTCACGAAAATGCGAACACACATCAAAGATACAACAGATTTCTTAAACAAACTTCAAACTACAACTAAGGAAGAAAATGAAGAATTAATTTTGTGCACAGCAGACGTAAAGGCATTGTATACATCTATTCCTCATGCCTCAGGAATAGAGGCGATAGAACAAGCATTGGTCAATTCAGAACTGAATCAGCCTTTACAAACTTTTCTCATGGATCTTACTTTGTTCACCCTATACAGAAGTTACTTCAGATATGGCGACAGGTGGTACCAACAACTTGTGGGCACATCAATGGGCAACTGTGCCGTGTGGCATACGCAAATATCTTCATGGGACAATATGAAGAACAACACATCTTCTCAAATGAAATATGGGAAGAAAACATCAAAATGTTAGTACGCTTTATAGATGACATTTTCATCGTGTGGAAAGGCACAGAACAACAGCTAAAAGGGGCATTATCCACATTGAATACACAGGACGAAGGTATTCAACTGACATGGGAAACCTCCAGACAAAGAGTGACGTTTCTAGACGTGGAGGTCAAATTAACACCGGATGGCTTTGTGACAGATATATACCGGAAACCAACGGATCGAAACAATATGTTACACCATTCAAGTTTTCACCAAACATCATTGAAAGACCACCTTTCGTTTTCCCAAATGGCTAGAGTGAAGCGAATCACCTCGGATCCTCAAAAAGCGGCATTAAGAATTAAAGAAATGGGGGAACGCTTCAAGGATAGAGGGTATCCAGAGTCTACAATAAAGGAAGCTGAGAAACACATACAAACAGAAACAAGAGGAGAGCTGCTCACCCCAAAAGTCAGAGCAGACAAACAGAGAATTATAGCAGTATGCAAATTCTCCACCTCTAGCACACGGTTTAAAAAAACTATCGTCAAACATTGGCCAATGCTAAACCTGGAACCCGATTTCAATAATATCTTTGCATCAACCCCACTGTTCGCTTACACAAGGGGAAAGAATTTGGGTGAAATACTTAAACAAAAAAGATCTGATTCAATACAATACAGAGGAACACGGCCTTGCTTCAATTGCAGTAATTGCAATAATGTCATCATCGGTAACGTGATAACCCACCCCATGAGGGGCCATAATATCAAACTGAGGGTCACAGCAACCTGTGACACCTCTAACGTCATTTATCTGTTGAAATGCCCCTGCGGAAAGGTGTACATTGGTAAAACTGAAAGAAACCTAAAGACACGTATCGTAGAGCACAAATCCAACATCCGCACAAAAAATAGCAAATCTGTGGTTGCATGTCACTTTATGGAAGCCCATCACAACATTTCTCAATTGAAATTTCTTGTACCTGAAACCATAGAAAAGATAGAAGGAAGAGACAACAATCAATTCCTACTACAAAGGGAAAACCATTGGATCCAAAAATTGGGATCCCTGAAACCGAATGGAATCAATGAGCGTATTGAACTTTCTTGTTACCTGTAAATCTTGTATATAACAATTCATCTACAATCCATACTTTTCAAGTGGGCGACACTGCCCACACCTTGGTTCAAAACGGTGTATGATTGTGTTAACATAACGTAAAATGCTATTGGGGATTATACACAGACCACATATTAAATACTGGGGTACAACCATTATCACACACACACCAGTCTGAAAGGATTCAGTAACCGTTCCATCCGATCACTTCGGGATCCTGATATTCATTTATTTTCGGGTCACTTTTCCGTTTTTTCCATAGTTTCATTACCATTTTCTAACATATTTATTTTTATCACGTAGTCGTGTATCAATGAAGCATATTTAATTTAATTCAATCCAAACTCACGGTCAGACGCGCTAGTCTAATATATATAACTTTAGCTTTATTCGATTTAAGTATAAAATCATAAAAGCACCTTGCAAAATATAAACACAATTACATTTCAAATCATTTCAAATCATATCACGGACTGTGTATTAAAAGCCGCTCGCCCTGGAGCTGTATTGTCCCAACCAAAAGTTAGTTTCTATGATGATCTTGAATAGGGGTGTAGTGATTCTCTAGGATAAAAATCAGATAGACCCCAGGTGTGTATTGGTCCATCTCCTATTTGTGGTTTCCAAGTTTGGAGGTAAGGGACAACATCGCAATTAATGAACTTTATCAGCACCAGATCACCGGGTCGCTCTTTTCGAAGAGGCCCTAACCATCCCACCCTTCTAACACATTGTATTCTACCATCAATGTGAGGGGGTAGGGGTCTATTCTTTGTTAGCCAAAATAGTGCCTTATTTCTCAGCTCCTGTTCACTTTCAGTTTTTCCCTTTGAAAGTTCCGGCACCCCAGACAGGACACCCACGAACGGGGCAGCCTCCGGTGGTAGATGGATGTGATTTGATTTCTTTTGCATGTTCCTTATCTTGGTGAGTGGCCCTTTGGGTGGTGTTATTACGTTGTTCAGCCCCGTATTAACAGAACAGCTGGTTATTGTTTTTATTTTGATGGGAACTTTCTCGCTGGGATTAGATGGCATAGCTGGGGTTGCCCGTTGGAGTTGGAAGACACTACTTTGTGGAGTTATTGAAGGCTTTACAGTATCACGTGAAGGCTGTAATAGATTTGAGTCAGCCAAGTTTTTTAGGGGGAGCAAGTTTATCCTGATCTTTTCCTCTATTGCCGTGATCCTATCGCCAAGGTCGTTCATACTTTCTATTAGCGGGTGTATTGCGGCACTAATCATAGTTTGTATCTGGGCCAAGAGTGTTGGTGTGATTGGGGGTTCGAGCAATTTAATCTCCTTAGCATGGGTGCCTGTGAGTTTGTCCACTAATCGTTTTCTGTCGCCAGAGTGGTCCTGGAAAAACATTGTAGGGTTCGTGTTACCTGTTTTAGGTGAGCAGAGAGAAGTACCCAAGCGGTTTCCATAGGGTGGGGATACTGAACTGGGAGGGGGGCTTGTGATGAGTGTAGGACAAAAGGAGGCATTAGTGTGCTCTGAAGTCGACTTAACGGCCGCATATTTGGATTGGCATAGACTAATAAGTTCCTCCAGGAATGATAAGTTTGGTGATGAGACGGCACACTGAGGTGGAATGATGTCACTATCGGAACAATCGGTGAACAGTCGGTCTCGTGCAATTCTTACGGGTTGTTGGACAGTAGACAGTGTAGTCTTGATTAGGTATTGAACCATCGTCCCCTTGGCCAGGACCCTAGACCCAGTAGGAATTTTCGGGGCCCCTTTACAAGACATGTTGTGAATAGCTGCAGGCACCTGCAGGGACTTGAAAGACTTTGCACAAGATGTCTTACCTATTTTGAATACACGGCCAGGGGAGGTGGCCCGTTCCGGCCTCCTCTGGCCTATGATGGCCTTAGATGGTCCCGCCTTGTCCCGGCCTTAGCCCGCCCGCTCCCGCCCGCGACTCGCGTTACGAGAGGTTCTCCCGCCTTTGTCCCGCGCCTCCGGGCGCTCCGCTGACGTCACCCGACCGCCGGGGCACCTGGGGGGTGTAGTCCCTTGCCCTCGCGGCGGTCGGGTTGCTGGGCAAAATGAGTTTGCAGCCGTTCCCCTCACGGCACAGGATCGTCTGGCAGTCAGGTCCTCCCCAGAGGTGGCAGCTTCCCCCCGACGCGCTAGTCTTTCTTTTTAACTCCCTAAATACAGCGTGTATGTTTTCACTTTCCATTCCCGCGTCCCAGAGACACGAAAGTAACTTTATGGTTGCCGGCAACACCAGGGTTTAAACGCCAGGAGACGGCTTGACCCGTCTAAAAAACCCGAGATCACCCTTTTCGAGCGAAATGTAAACGGAATCTAAGGTTAGTAACACTATCTAAGCACCGCGATGCACTTTTACGCTCTTTTATGTTACAAGTCAGTACGATTAGTATACTGATACGCATATTTTTTTTGTGCAGCATTCGGAGTATTGACAACTTTCGGCTCACACGTAAGTGCGTTGCTTGCAAACCACATTTATAACGGTACGGGTTAAAAATACCGCACATTACTCTGCACCCACACTCATGAGCATGGGCATATAAATAAGATCCCCGCATGGTTTGAACCCCATCAAGTGACAACATTGTTTGATATATGTATATATATATATTGTGGGTTGTGATTATGGTTACAGTTATATCCTCAACAGCCTTCGCTCCCTGAGGAAGGGCAGTTAATGCCCAAAATGCATTGGAGCTCATTAAGAGAAAAAAAATGTGTCTAAAAAGGAATTGTGTTTAAACAAACATTTGAAGAACATATGAAAGAAAATTGTGATGAAAATAATCGCAAAGAAGTAAAAAGTACAAGCAATAAAAGCATAAAACAAATGAACAAAGTCGGAGTCCTTATTTAAGAGGAACCAGCACAAGAGTGCCTGTAGGGGATGTAACCAATGACTCATTGGCCACATGTTTATTTATTGATAAAGGACGCCACGGACGGCGAGCGTCACTCGACAGCAGCACCTTAACTTAACGAATTATAACAAAGCAAATTCACAAATTGAAGCTGTGCATCAATCCCATTTTTTGAAGTAAGTGACATCAGAAGACAGCAGTGGATTCTGTTTGTCTTGTTTCAAGGTGTTTTGTCCAGACAAAATTAATGCCTGCACACTCCCACACAAGGAATTAGCTGTTGGTGCACTTTAGTAGTGTCCCTAGGTCCTTTTGTTCGTTGATCTGGCCTTTTTTGTTCTATATGAATTCATCGTCTCACTCTAGGAGCTACCAATGCTTGAAAATCAGCATTTCCTGATGGTTTGTAATTGTGCTATTTATCGGGTGTGGTATTTACAACATGCAGTAAATAACACCCATTTGGTATTTAACAAATGTGCTAAATAACGAGTCCACTGTACATATGTCTGATTTAGTGAACCCTGTGGAATTGGTACTTACCCTACCTGCAAGTTTGGTGGTATTTAACTCATAATCGTGGTCTTGCAAATAGGCAAGTGATGGCCTGCCTTTCATAAACACCTTTCTCAAGAACCTGGGTTTTGTCTCCCTCTATTAATGTACCACATGCCCTCCGAAAACCTATTGTGACATTTTTTGGTATAGACATTGGTGGTGAATGGAAGAGCTATAAAAATATAGGGAGTGCATTCATTTTTATGCAGACACCCTACATAACCAGATGACAGAAAGCAGTTACCACCTTAGAAGGCCTTGTTTAATATGAGGGTAGTTTGCTTTATATTGCTTTGTAAAGGGGAAGTTATAAAAATGCCTAGGTTCTTTATGCCCCTATGTGGCCCACCAAGAAGGGGATTTTCTTTCTAGTGTTTCAAGGGTTCCCTGTGGACGCCCCAGGGTCAACATTTCAAATGTGTTATGATTCACCTTGAACCCTGAGACCTCCTCATATTGAATCAGATCTTTAAGCCTTTGATATAGATCTTTCAGGGTCACAGAGTTAAGTCGTACAGTCAAACATGTGGATATTGTACAATGCAAATTCTTTCTATCTACCTCCCATGCCTTTCTAATTGATGTTGCCAGTCGTTATATTGATGCGTTGAAAAGTGGGATGGACTAGGGAGAGTTTGTGTCCTCAATCCCTAGTGTAGCTGGAAGATTCGTGATTTACCCTCATTTGCCGCAAGTCAAGCAGTTGATTGTTGTAGATAGCTCAATTATATCTGTGCGCGTCATGGGGCCTATCACCACACACTCATAGAGGCTTCTCGGGCAATCCCAATGAACTCAGTGAAAGACCTTCTTGGCATCAAAAGCCAGTATGATCACTGTGATCTTGCACCTATTTGACTTCATTACAAGATGCTACACCCGTGGTACATTAAAGGCTTGTCTATTCACTATAAAGAATATCAAATTCTGCAATCTGTTAGCTAGGATCTTATAGATAGATCTTAATATATAGGTTTATCAATGCAAGCGGCTTGGCGGCTCCACATGAATTCCTTACTCTTTCTCTCTGATATAATATGGATATGTTAACTGCTCTCACTAAGAGTGTAACTGCCACCAAATCTCTAAAGGAACTATACAGCATCACCAAATTTAGTTTAACTATTGAGCAGAATCTTTTGTAAATGTGTGTGGTTAAAGTGTCAGGGCACAGAACCTTGATTACCGGTACGTTTTAGTTACTATGTTCCCTCTTCCTAAGAGATAGTCTGCTCGCGGATTTCTCTCTTGCCAAACATAATCTATTTGCTAACAGTTAAACTGCTTTGTTTAATTTTCATGAAGCCGCTTTTTCAGTCTAAGAAGAGAGCACTCTGACATTTCTGTTAGCAATAGATTAAGTTGCGACCTATCAGACCTATCAGAGGAATTTAAGTGATCTTGGTTCAGTGTGATGTTGTTCCCCTAGTTTAAGATCAGATTTTAGTTTTGCCTTTGTTATAGTTCTGCTATGCACTATCTCCATGTGGCAGCCTTGAAGATATCTCAGAGTACTTTTCTTATTGGTCCCCATTGTGACTTACTAAAAAGAATTACTTTACCTGGAACCTAAATTCTTCTTCATTTACTCTGTCTTTCATACAGGTGAACAGTAACAAACTATAGGAGGTAGCCCATATACCCTAAGGAGACCAGGGCAATCAATAGTAACAAACACCAATGATTCAAAAGGGTGATATTTGGAGGTCAATTACATGTAGCACAATTAATTTCTGAGAATTCAGAAGGTGAGAAAACCTGGGAGACATTTCTTTTGTGATAAAAACACTTTTCTTTTAGTGAATATACATATGCGACATGTTAGGTTTCATATGTTCAAACATATGGGGGATAGCACTGCGTTACATTGAATGACATGTAACCTGTCAGATACTGTGCACAAGTGCTCCTGAAGGATTGTATATTCACTAAAGTACTAGGGGGCAGATTTACAAGCCCCGTACGCCACATTTGCATAATCGTTGCGTCACTCAGTCACTTTTACGGCCATGCTGCGTCAAAACCCTGCACCTGCTTGAAGCAGGCGTTAGGATTGACGCAGCATGTGAGGCATAGGGGCACCCCCGAGCCTTGCTGGAGCTGCGTCGCGCTTGCGACGCAACTCCAGCAATGCATCACCTTTAGGGCAGCAGATGTGTCATGCATCTGTCTATTCTTGCACCATGGTGCGCCACAATGTAAATGCGGCGCATCCATGGGGGAGCAAGAGGTGTCTGCCGTGACGCAAAACAACTGGCGCATTCCTGCTGATATGCAGGGATGCACCAGTTATTGTAAATCTGCCCCTATTTTTTATCACAAAAGAAATGTGTCCTTGGTTTTCTCCCCTTTCCTTTCATACAGGTGAGCAAGCCAACAAATTATTAGGGAGACTCGAGCCAGAGCCTAATCATGGGTCTGGCTTGACCAGTATTTAATTTGTAATAAAAAAAAGTACCAGGGCCCTCGTCAGGAGGCCATCCCAGAATTGCACCACCCATTGCTGCTGCCGTCACTGCCAACGACAGTACAAAACTGCCAGCCGTCACACTGCGACAAGTGTGATAATTCAGAGTGTTTGAGCCTCCCCCCGAACCCCCAATCTGTAAGAATGGCTTGGGAGGCAGGTATTAGTTGTTTTAATATCTATTTGCTTAATAAACAACTGTTGTTTGTGGTCCTTTCCATATTACACAAACAGCGCCACGATGTGGTAGCTGTCAGACGTCCCAGTGTTATCAATGATGTGCCAGTGCCGAGCACCGAATACCACCGAATCAAATTAAGCACTGAGCTTGGCTCTAAGAGTGAATCGCTCACCTCTAGTCTTTTAGGAGCTAGTGGTCAAAACACCAAGTTCACTTTTTCCTGTGGAGTTATTAAAATTACAGTCCCATATAACTAGTGCATGGTCGGAGATGGTGATGGGACCCATGCCCATAGTGTCCATTAGGGTTTTTAAACACCAGAATAGGCATATTCTCCAATGTGTCCTGTGTATGCTGGAGAATAAAGTATATTACCTCCTCGTTAGTCTTCCTCGCCACATGACTTACACAGTGAGCTTCAGCTCCACACCAGAACCCTCCAAAGTAAAAAAAGCCTCCCATCCCCTCCCAATATGGCCGACCAGATCTCCCCTGACCTCTATAAGAGGCCCAACCAACAGCCTGAACAACCAAGCCAGCAATGAAGCCGATAGCCAGACAGGGAGGGAGGGAGGGAACTCATGTGGCGAGGAAGACTATACTCGGAGTAATGAAGATTACCGGTAAGTAACCGGGGCATTACCTCCTCGTTAGTCTTCCTCGCCACATGACTTACACAGTGAGCAAATACCCAAGCCAAAAGGCTACATTGACCACAAGAAAAAAACACCACACGGTGAAATAGAAAAACCATCACAAGGTTTATTCAGTACAAAACAAAGAAACAGGAAGACAAAAACCTGATTCAAAGAAAAACAAAAGGCCATTCAAGGAGCGTCCGCCCCAGCATCCAACACGGCCCCAGCAAAAACCCCAGGAACAGAACCACCCAGGACAACCCGATAATGCTCCATGAACATGTGAGGGGACGACCAAGTCGCCGCCCTACAAATCTCCTCAGTGGAGACACTCTTGAAAGAGGCCCAGGACACAGACACACTTCTAGTGGAACGACCCTGGACCCCCACCGGAACATCCGAACCCAGTGAAGCGTAGGCAAGCAGGATAGCCTGCTTAAGCCAACGACTCAACGTGGAAATCAAGGGATTGTGACCAGAATGAACGGGACCAAAGGTCACAAACAGACTATCACACCGAGAAAGGGAAGACGTGCGCTCAAGGTAAACCACAACAGCACGCCGGACATCCACCTATCTATAAATGATTAGTAACTCAACTAAAGACAGAACAAACTTGTTAAAAGGGTGAAACAGAGGACTGTAAACAAGTATTGAACCTTCCAGAAATACAAATTAGGACCAAGTGAAGAAATATTTATTTCACTGAGTAAGGGGCAGCCCTGGCCTCAAAAATAGCAAGAGAGGGGAGGAATAGGGAGAAAGAAGAGGGGAGGGATGATTGGAAAAGAAAGACGGAGAATAGAGCACCTGTAAGAGCGAGAAATATGAACAGGAGTGCAGCGAGGTGCAGAAAGAGTAATGGGGGAAATTAAGCTACCTCGCCATGCGGCTGCGCCAACAGACCCAGAAAGCCTCGAGACGCCTGCGCTTAAAATTTTATAAGACAAGCATTGAGCTCAGTGCACCTCAATGGTATCCAGAAGCAAAACATGGCACCCACTCGCAGCTTCTATGCTAATGCACCTCAACAGTAAACTTGCTTTACTCTGGTAACGAATGCATAGGACTTCCACAGTTAATGCAGTGCAGAATAGAATGGTAATCATGCCTCCGCAGTCCGGGCAGGCCAGCTTGAAAGTGAACTGTGAATAAGTCCACTGTCAAAGGCCTGCCCTGAGCAATCATGCCTCCGCAGTCTGCACTGTCCGTGTGCAAGTATAATGCCATAGTAGGGGTCCCCAGTTGGCCGCACAGCCATGTTTTACAGTATCGCTCAAAGGCTAGGGGGAGGGGCCCCAGCCTCGCATGCCATGACCCAACACTGTTTGGGAGGACCACTGGCTCAAGTGAGGGAAACACGCAAAACACCTACTCTATTGACTGCCAGTGCCATTGCCAGGAGAAGGCAGGTCTGCTGGATGAAGGGCAGCAGGGCCGGTGCAGCCTGCAGGGCCTTTAAAGTTAACCCCGGAGGGCTGGACTTCATCACGCCTGTGGGAGCCGGAGCTAGCCTATGCCCACAACGCCGGTGACCGCCGGTTGTAGACAGTCACTACACCCACCACGCTGGAAAATGTAAAAAAGCAGGCAGCGTTGCTACTTACGGTTTGCTTGTGATGGTGGGTGGCAAGGCACTGGTCTGCCGGCCTGCCTTTATTCAATATCCGGACTAGGCCTACAGGCGGTCTAGGCCTCCTGCTGCCTGTACTCGACATCGGTGAATCCTCTGCCTGTGAACCCTGATAAGTAATGGCGAGGACAGGCATACTGAAAAAAATACACACACACGCTGCCTCACGCAGAGCACAGCCCTACCCCCGCAAAATCAAACTCAGCCACCTGCCCAATCAATGTGTGTCCCGGGCGGCGGCCCGCCCATTGACAGCAACACTAAAGGGCCGCAGTCTATCCGTTGTGGCGCCGCGCAGCTTAAAGCAAATTTGAAATGCGTCATCATTGGAATGAGTAAAATGAGTAAGACAGACGGCCTGTGAAGTCAGTAATATGAATCACATGTGATGCGCGCTGCGCGCTGTGCGCCGCGTCTGAGCCTGAGATAATTTAATTGTATATACTGTCATTCACATTGCCTACAGTATGGGCAATTATATGACGTACAGAGTCAGAGTTGCAGATGCGTGGTGGTGTGATGTAGACCCGATGCTGTCAAATAGGTGCCGGTGCACCGGAAAGCACTGGCACAAATTAAGTACTGGATTGGGGGGCACCAAACAGGGCCCCGGCCGTGTTAGGCCTAGGGAAAGTGTACCTGGGGGCCCATGTAATGCCTGCACTGACCTCTGTGCACCATGAGCCATGTTGTGCATGCCACACGGTGCATGGACGTGCAGGAGGTTATGCACAGTGTAGGCATGTGCTGCAGCCCTTATCCAGGGCCGCAGCATGCCCCCGACATCGTACCACTGACCTTCCAACCGCTAACCCGGTGGTCGTATCACAATACGTCAGTCGGACCACCCACATGCTTGTCGGTGGTCTCCTGACCGGCGCAATAGCTGTCAATGGTCCAACCGACCGGCATCATAATAATGCCCATGGTTCCACAGGTGCATGTCTGTTTGATTCAGATATCCTCATCATCCGCAGCTCATGCTCTTTTTTTTATTTTTTTATTCCTCATATACCAATGATGGGTATTCTAGATAGGGTATCTCTTCCTCTCGCCATTACGATGTACCGGCCACCAGGATTAAATTCGAAGAATTTAATCCAAAAATAGGAGAGAAAAGAGAATCCCCCTCCAGGCTAGACTGTTTGCTATGTCCACTCCATACCCTATAATCTGGAAAACCCTTGGTTGGGTAGGAGACAAAGCACCGACAGTACCCAGGTAAAATCATAGGAATACTCTCATCTGTTCCGCCAAGCTACCAGGGCCGCCCAGATCTTAACAAGGCTTGAGCCATCACAAGCAATATCAGACTCGCTGACATATATAATATAACTTAGGCAATCAGCAAAGGTGGGAGCATTCTCTGATTTCCAGGACTTACATATTTCCCGTCTAGCTAATACCATTATATAAAATAAGAATTTGGTCCTCATCTCATTAAGCTGGTACTCTTCCCCTAGGCCAAAAAGGATAATCATAGGTGTAATGACTATATGTGTACCCAAAACTTCTGTTATAAATTCTTCGATAAGATCAATTGCTTCCCCTCTGTGACTAGACCCCACTCTCCTCGTAAGTATAGGGTGAGAAGTTTACAGTTTTGTAAAATTACGCCAAATTTAAATCTGGCCTTTAGAGCTACATTTTAGTGTAAAATATGTCCTTGTCTTCCTGGGTGTCCCTTTCATGCTAAAACACACAAGGCTCTGTTCCTTTGTACCCCTATTGGATTTTTACTCAGACGGGCTTGAAATTGCGTAACATGGATTAATGGTGCTATTTCAGGAATTTTGTGTAATAAAATGCCCAAATTAAGCAAGATTACACCAGTGTGACGAAAATTTCACACAGTCCTACTCCTAACCCTGCAACATGTTGAATATTAACAAGAACCTTAACATTAAACGTTAAAGAAAGACTAGTTTTGGAATAAACAAATCTCACACTTTAAAGTGTTTTTGTTAAAACCCCTTTAATATTCAACGGCTTTCAAATCATTCAAGATGTTGGAAGGCAACATTATTTGACCACTTTAGATTTTTTAAGACAGAATTAAGACAGATACATTTTTCCTATAGCAGTCAATCTGGATGCTGGCCCTAAAAGTGTGTGTGGGTGGGGTTTAAGACAAAACTGGTTGACATTTGAGAATACTTGTTTTCTATCATGGAAGATTATATTGTTTAAGCTTCTTCTTTGTCATTCACGCCATTAACTTGTGCTGTTCTAATGTCCTCATTTTGTAACTACCTTGACTGCACAACATTTTTCTTGGTCTGTATATATGTATGTACTTCTATGGAACAATCCATATATGTATGTACTTCTATGGAACGATCCTGCATTATATGTAAAGCGCTCTGATACCTATGGGTCTAGCTGGCACTATATAAAACCTATAAATAAATAAAAAAATAAGATGCCAAGTTACTTGGATTCACTCTGGACACAGAACTCTCACCCTCAAGGAAAACTTGGGAAAGAAAACCAAGCTGGCTTTGTACCAGCTATCACTAATGAAGAAAGTGAAACCATTCATCTCAGAACTTCAAAGGCCTGAAGCAATAAGATCCCAACATTTCTCCCTGATTCAACCCACACGTTCCCCCAGTCAGGCTCCACCAGCTTCAATATCAGCTGTATCATCTACAAATAGTTACACACTTTCCCAGAGAAAAATACTGGTCATCTGATGACACTTGAACATTCTGTAACGATTTGGACATGATCAAATGTAGAACTTTATATGAAATTTCTTGTATTCATTTTTAACACAGCCTTTCTTTCTTTAGTTTAATTATCAAATAGGGGTCATTAAGGCAACTGTCGAACACACGTTTTCTTCTTACAAGTATTATTAAAACTATGTACTAATGAGGAGAAAAATATACGCCTTATGTGATTTGTTACATTTTTATTCCAGCAGGGACATTAAAATACTGGTATTGGCAGTACAAAACTGGCCAGGTGGAAACCCTATCTACAAACCCATTAGGACTGTCACCCCTTTCTATCAGCTGACCAGCTGAGTGCATACCCTCAGCCAGGACACCACCAGACTGGAGAGAAATACAAAAACACAAAACAAGCCAACAGGCCTTCTCCATTTATGCATCCAAGATCAGGCACATTCCTGCATCCATCAGGACTACCCCAACCTGCTCCAATTTAGAAAGCAGGTGAATGGAAAACAGCTGAAGGCACGCCAATTTAAGAAAACTATATCAGAATCAGGTAGCAGCCCCCCTCAACCCTGCCAAGTACCACACATTATGGGTCAGTATAACACATTTTAGTGCTGGGGTCTACATCCCTGCACTAAAATGCTATATCACACATTGTAAAGATTTCTAGCTCCTTATGTGTCTGACAAGGTACCTTAACTCAGAGCAGTAGTTGGTGTTCAGCAGCCAGCTTGGGAGAGGAGTCTAGTTGCCATGGAGCTTTCAGCCTGACTAAGATGTTTACTTTAGCAATAATTAGAAACACTGTAACAGCTATCTGCTTTAGGCCCAGATTGTGCAATATGTTTTAGATTTCCTGGCTGCTATTCAAGTAGGGGATGTTGCCTCTCTACCTCCTAGGGATTCTGGAACCAAGGAACCTTCCTATACCCACACCTCTGCGCAGGACTCAAGGATCCTGGTATTGGTGTAACAGTACTCACATTAGCCCTCTGAGCACTGCAACAGCACCACTAGAGGAGCAAGAGCAAGTGCTGCTGTTCATCTTCCAAGACCAGTCGTCTGCCTCCTCCAGTGTGCCATCGGCCCAGGGCCGGCTTTAGGGTAGTGCGACTGGTGCGGTTGCACTGGGCGCTGACCTGTGGAGGGGGCAGTGACCTCAGGGGGGGGCTGTGTTTAGCAATAACTTATGATTGGTGCACTAAGGATCACTTTTGCCCAGTGGTAGTGAGAAATCCTAAGGAGGCGGTCCTGGGGCTTGGGGGGGACCCCAAAAGTGAATGTCGCATCGGGCGCCACCAGTGCTAAAGACGGCCCTGCATCGGCCCCAAGACAAACACATGAACCCACCTTTCCGAATTAGTGAGCTCTGCTGGAGAGAGGAGCACATCTTTATTAATCACACAGACAGCCCTGGTATTTACATAGCTCCCCATAAGGTTACATCTCGTAACACCATAAGGGGCATTTTTCACAGTTTCTACCAAATTAGATTTAGCTAGAGATCACACTGTAAAGTGTCATTAAAAATATGTAGCGTTCTTTCCTCGAAACGGATCAAACCGATATGTCCATTCCGGAAACCTATTTCTTCCAAACTTTCCAATACAGGTATTTGTATTTGTATTTGTATATGACATTTATAAAGCGCAACTATCGCTCCGAAAGGAGCATCCTGGCGCTACAGAACTATAATGTACATAGGGGGAACTATACGGCAGCCATTACGAAGGCATCTGATAGACTGAAAATCCAAGTTTTCAGTTGTTTTCTAAAATCTGACTCTTGCTCCACAAGTCTGAGATCCTTGGGCATTGCATTCCAGGCCTTGGAAGCCAGGATAGTCAGAGTTTTTCCTCCCTTAGTTTTATAATGGACTCTGGGTACCACCACCAGGTTGCCCCCTGATGACCTCAGTTTTCTGGGTGGATTGTAACGAGTGAATCTCCTAGCAAGATACCTCGGACCTGAGTGATTGAGAGCCCTAAATGTTATCACCAGAATTTTGAACAGAATCCTTTTATGCAAGGGTAACCAGTGTAAGTTCTGGAGGGCCTGCGAGGCTGAGGCGTGTCTCGGTAGTTTCAATACCAGTCTAGCCGCAGCGTGTTGCACGCTCTGGAGTTTCTTCAGCGTTGCCTTTTTTCCCCCGGCCATCAATCCATTACAATAATCTAGCCGGGAGAGTATTAAGGCAACTGCCACCGCCTTCCTAGAGTCCATCGGGAGGAAGTCAAAAAACTTCTTTAATGATTTAATAATGCCAAAGCAACTCCCTGCCACATTTCTCACATGCTGGTCAAAGGTGAGAGCGGAGTCGAATATGACTCCCAGGTTTCTGGCTGATTCCACAGCCTGAGGCGGGATAGGAGATCCGTCTGGCCACCATTTGCTGGGGCAAAAATGCACATTTTTCCCTAAGGGCAGAATCTCTGTCTTATTAGTGTTGCATTTTAAGTGTTTTTTTTCCATCCATTGAAACACTTCCATCAGACAGTTCTGCCCTGCCTCGTTCGAGTTCCTTTCTAAGGGCACAAATAATTGGGTATCATCGGCGTATGAAGTAACTAAAATGCCGTATGACTCAATTAAAGCAATGAGGGGAATCATATAAATATTAAATAATAAGGACTCAAAATCGAGCCTTGCGGAACTCCTGATAGAACCTTCTTTTTCTTGGAGAGGAAAGGACCCAGAGCCGTAATTTGAGATCTATCGGTCAGGAATGAAGCAATCCACGCTAGGGCCATGTCTGTGATCCCATTCTCTCTCAGCCTACTGATTAATATTGTGTGGGAAATGGTGTCGAACGCCGCTGTAAGATCCAATAATAGCAAAACGGCGCTTTTCCCTTCATCCTGCAGGAACTTAATTGAATCAGTAAGCTCAATGAGGGCCGTTTCCGTCGAATGCCTGGGACGGAACCCCGATTGTTGGGGATGAAGGATGTTATGGGTGTCCACGAAGTCTTTTAACTCAAGATAGACCATCTGTTCCGTTATCTTTTACAGGACTGGGAGGAGGGATATAGGACGCAAATTAGACAGGTCCGTGGGAGATTTATTAGATTTTTTCATTAGGGGCTTAAGTATTGCTGTTTTCCAATCAGGTGGGACCATTCCTGAGCTAAGTGACGTATTAATGATTTCATTAATAGTGGGGTTAATCACATCGATTATCTGATGGAGTATCCGTGGAGGACATGAGTCAGATGGAACCCCTGATTTACAGGCCAGAATAGCGCCCCGAGATTGGAGCAACGAGACATGCTTAAATGCACTGAGAGAGTAGGCCCTGGCCTCGCCCTTGTCAGAATTATTCAACCGGGGAGGGGTTGAAAAATCTCTCTGTATCAGTTCAATTTTCTTCTCAAAGTAATCCGCAATTTGATTGCAGAAACTTAGAGAGGGCGGAATTTCAGGCTGAAGGGATTTGGGGTGAGTGAAGGATTTGACGATGGAAAAGACCATTTTTTGCTTTAGCTGCGCTTCTTTAATGGCTTTTATATAGTATTCCTTTTTAGCTGTTTTGATACTGGAGTGATATAGTCTCCTTTGTTGAGTATAGAGGATTTTGGCTGTGTGGTCATACGTTTTTCGCCACTTTCGTTCACTTTGCTTACACAATAAGTGTTTCTCGGCCAGTGTTTGTGAGAACCAAGGTGCATTATGCTTTCCTCTTCTCTCTTTTCCAGGGGGACGTTTAGGAGGGGCCCGTTCTTTATTTTTTGCACTTGCATATATTTTAATAGTTCAATTTTAAAACGATACTTCATTGCACTTCGGCGCGAGACTAGCGTCGCTCCGAAGCCGCCAATTTCTTTGTTGTGCTCGGTGCAGCCGATTTAAGGCGCTGTCACCGTAACTGATCCCATTCTGACACCATCTTGCTGGGAGGAAGGGTAGCGCTCCAGTTGTTGGACGCCTCCCGCCCTCCCAGGACACTTAAGGGGCGTCACACACTGTTGCTCGGATATTTGCCATATTCTCCCCTGAGGCGGAAGCCGGGGGTTCTTTACTCTTTCTGCTCACAGCCTACTGCACGCTCTTGATTACGAAGTACGTGTTTTTACACTTGTATATATTTTAATAGTTCAATTTTAAAACGATACTTCATTGCACTTCGGCGCGAGACTAGCGTCGCTCCGAAGCCGCCAATTTCTTTGTTGTGCTAGGTGCAGCCGATTTAAGGCGCTGTCCCCGTAACTGATCCCATTCTGACTCCATCTTGCTGGGAGGAAGGGTAGCGCTCCAGTTGTTGGACGCCTCCCGCCCTCCCAGGATACTTAAGGGGCGTCACACACTGTTGCTTGGATATTTGCCATATTCTCCCCTGAGGCGGAAGCCGGGGGTTCTTTACTCTTTCTGCTCACAGCCTACTGCACGCTCTTGATTACGAAGTACGTGTTTTTACACTTGAATATATTTTAATAGTTCCATTTTAAAACGATACTTCATTGCACTTTGGCGCGAGACTAGCGTCGCTCCGAAGCCGCCAATTTCTTTGGTGTGCTCGGTGCAGCCGATTTAAGGCGCTGTCACCGTAACTGATCCCATTCTGACACCATCTTGCTGGGAGGAAGGGTAGCGCTCCAGTTGTTGGACGCCTCCCGCCCTCCTCTAACCCCGCCCCTAACATGTATAAAAACACCAAGCCGCTCCGTCCACGCAGCGGGCGCGCCGGCGGCGTGCCAAAGGCAAGCCCGTCTGCGCCCGTCCGCGCCTGGACCGGGCCCAGGGCCATCACCCCTGGCCCCTTTGACCCAGCATCTCGGCTACTCTATTCTAATATCAAGCTCCTTGAGATGCGCCCTCACAACCACCGGGATTGCCAAAAGCTTGACCCATTATCCCTTCCTGGTCATTCCACCCAGTCCTGTCCTCACTATATGACCTTGATCCCCCTTGTCATTATATCATCCTTCAGTGCTAATAAAAACTCACAAACCAGCATATCAATAGCACTCTCTAACGTTCGCTCACTTGGTAAACACCGACAGGACATTGCAGACTTTATAGAGGACAGGAAACTAGATATATTATTCATGACTGAAACCTGGATGGACAATTCATCCGACCCAGATCTAGTGATAGCAGTCCCAAGAGGTTTCTCTATCTACAGACGCGACAGACAGCTTAAAAAAGGGGGCGGATTAGCGATTATCGCCCGGGACTCACTTAATGTGAGAACTACGGCCATCCCGTCACCCTCTTGTGAAGCTCTCCAATTCGCAATTAAGTTATCCCCCGCCAACAATTTCAGAGGGATCCTCGTATATAGACCACCTGTATCACGAGCAGATTTTATCTCGGATCTGAGCTCCACCCTGGAATCACTGGCTCTGGAAAACTCTTTAACTGTTCTGGGGGATTTCAATTTTCATCTAGACAAACCTGAGGACAGGGATACTTCATCCCTAATCTCGGATATGAATACTTTTGGTCTCCCCCTTCTGGTCAACTCTCCTACGCATGACGGTGGCCACACACTGGATGGCATCTTCTCCAATATGGAGGAAATCCACATAACCCAAATCCTCCCTCTCACTTGGTCGGATCACCATGCCATCCTGGCCTCTATTACCATTCATGAAACCTCCACCCCCAAAATATCCGTCAAGTCCCATCAACCGTTTCTGGCCTGGAATGACATAGACAGTCTCAGTCTGAAAACGCTACTTGGTAATTCCAGCCCTACTTTCTCTGCCGACCCTAACATTGCCACCACGCAATTTCATGACTGGCTGGGTACTGCTGCTAACTCACTGGTTCCCACTAAACAGATGACCCAAAACAGACTTGCCCCCTCTGCACCCTGGTTCACTGAAGAGTTAAGAACCCAGAAACAACGCTGCAGGAATAAGGAGAGGCACTGGCGGAAGGCCTATAGCGAAGACACCAAAATTTGCTATAAGGAGACGTTGGTTAAATATAAAACCATGATCAGTGATGCTAAGAAGAAGTTTTTTAGTGAACGGATAGAACTAGCCAAAAATTCCTCTAAGGAATTATACAATACTACCAAGCAGCTAGCTGGTTATTCCCCTGATCTGAACACACCCCCCTCTCAATTTTTCTGTGATTCCTTGGCCACCTTCTTTTTCACAAAGGTCAATGACATCTTCTCGGCTTTTTCAAATAATTCCAATCCTCCCTCCATTACTCACACTTCGACACATTCTGGACCTAAGTTCACCCATTTCACAGATATCACCAATGCCCAAACTGCGGAAATCATTACCACGATCAGAACAGGTTCTGCACTTGATCCCTGTCCTTTTAAAATTCTCCCACCTATCATCGATGTGCTTATACCTGCCATCACCCTAATCAGTAACACCATGTTCAGAACAGGTATCTATCCAGACGCCCTAAAAAAAACCTCCTTAAACCTTTATTAAAGAAGCCACACCTTAACAAGGACGAATTGAAAAACTACAGTCCAATTGCAAGCCTTCCATTCCTGGCCAAAATTGCCGAAAAAGCAATGAATCAACAACTATCTGCTCTTATAGAGGAACACCAGCTACTCGATGACACACAATTTGGATTCCGCCGATTTCACGGTACGGAGACCGCGCTAATCAAAGCCGCGGATGACATCAGATCCATCCGAGATCTTGGTGGAACAGCAGTATTAATACTGCTAGATCTGTCGGCTGCCTT